>NC_057919.1:48784894-49473227 GCF_018873765.1 Telopea speciosissima | reverse complement strand
TCATCTCGTTTCCTACCAAGATCATTGACATTGTGTCCCAATCCATACTCAACAACCAAGGACAAACATAAATAATTACAATTTATAGAAAGGAAGGAATATTCCATTTAAAATAGAGTAAATACAAGTGTAAGCGATATAAATAGCAGTTACTATATGTACAGCTGGCTAGGTGATACAATAATAGTTTAACATTATTTGCCAACTGACCATGACGTAACTACTCAAAAGAATATAAAGTAATTACAGACAATTGTTCACAATGAGCACAATGCCCCAAAGGAATCAAAAGAGGGGATTGTCCCCAACAATATCACGGCCCGTAGGCATAATCATCACAGGGGCAGCCGTTGCCATGTTCTTCCGACACAGCCTCCGGTTTTTCCACGCCAATACCATCGTAGTCTGCTGCCTGGGCCTCTAGACCATCAAGATATCCACCATTTGCATCAAAATCTAAAAGAGTGTGTACACAAGGGGTTAGCTCCACTGAGCCAGTGAGGGGAAGGGGAATGCACAAACACACAATCACACATAGTCCATGATGAATGTAATGTTAAATAGATTTTTCACTTAACAAACAGTCTAAGTCAGGGTATATGCTACTATGATAACTCGGGAGACCCTATGGGTCACTTAACTTATCACCACAATGAAACCTCTGTTATCACCAGGGAGCCTACGCCAGTAGAAATCATCTGACCACCCAGTGGCAGACCCCGATAATTAGTGGTCATCCCTGACCTGGCCTCTCTCCCTCACAAGCAACAAGGAGCCCCGACACCCAACACCTAAACCCCTGTTGGTTAGGGTTGTAGCATGGGAAAGTAAATCCTAGCCACAAATATACTATATGCAAGTCCTATCGCCTCAAGAGATATTTCGGGTGCATCAACGTCCCATTCCATCTAGTACCCAGGTACCAGCACGGCACAGTGCATACCGGGTAGGATGACAATTGATGAGCACATTTATGTGTGAAATCTTAAGGCATAAAGCATACATTTTACCACATTGGACAGAGTTACTTCCGTGCTTTCTTGTGTTTTTCAGGTTTTAGGTGAATTTTTGTAAAAATGGAGCAAAAGATACTAAGAATAGCCGGAAGCACCCAGGAGTCGAGAAAATCAAGTTTGGATTGAACACTGAAAGAATCAAGCCAATCAGTCAAATTTGAACGTGAGTACAATGGGCCCCTTAGCATAATTTTGAGGTATTAATAATATGGATGCGTAGCCCTACTAGTCAGCTTCGCAACGGTTCAAACGGCACTTGATTCCGAGTTGAAACGAAGAAGTTACGGCCGTTTCCGTAACGACGCGCGAAAGTGGTCTATAGGGGTTTGTTTGTAATTACCAAAAATTGGCCGGGGACAAAATAAAGCAAAAGTTTGGATTCTAGGAGCGTTAGCATAATTATTAGAAGTTATCTTTCTGTCAGCTGAAAGATTCCATTTGAAGGCTCTGGAGCAGTCCAACTTCAACTTGAGATATCTTGGGTTCCCGAATTCCAAATTGGACGAAATTTGGGTCTATTTTGGTTGATTTTTCGTAAAGAAAACAAAAATGAGGCCTATATAAGCATCCCATGCTCCACGTTTTTTAAAAGACAAATTTGACATTTCATTAATTGTGAGTGGAATCCTAGTCATCACTCTTGCTCTCTCTCTCCTCCACTTTCTAAGGGTACTTTTGGGATTTTACTATGGATAGATTTCTTTTGAAAAATATTCTCTCATCCATGGAAGGTTGAAAAGTCAAAGATGCCTTGATCTCATTGCTTGGAGAAGACACCTACAAAGAAAAGGAAACACAAGTTAGAATTAGAAAATTACTTTTTAATAAATAGAAGGTTTATGTAGCTAGGATTCTCTTCTCTCCCTCTTTCTATTTTTTCTCTTTTTTCTTGGGAGTCAAGCATTGTAAAGGATGAAGGAGAAGAGAATATTCTCTTTTCTTAGGGAATGTTTCTCCTACCACTTCCCTCTTCTCCCTTCTTCTCCCCTTCCCCCTATAAATACCTCTTGCCCTTTGGGTTGTAACAAGTTAGTTCTACTTCAGTTTTTAAGTTAGTTTTAGTTTAGTTTTAATTCAATTAATTAGTGAAATTTCTTCTTCTCTTCTTCTAGTTTTTGGCTTTCTAAGTTCTAGTTTGATTTCATGCTTTCAATTCCATGGTTGTAATGCTTTTGATTCATGCTTTAATTTTATGTCTTCAATATGATTGTAATAATTCTAGTTTAGTTTCAAGCTTTCTAGTCTAAGTTCCTAAGTTGATGACAAGACTTGGAGATTTAGAAGAAGAAGTCATGCAAGGTTTGTTTAAGTATCCAGGTTTTTACTCTCTAAACTCTTAAACTCATTCTCCCTCTCTTCTATCTCATTCTCTCTTCTTCCATCTCATTCTCCTTCTTCTTCTTTTATTTTTTTTATGTGGTTGTGGTGTGTGGTTGCAATTTATCCCTTCCAATCCGCGTTAGTTTGATAGGTTAGATGGATATGTGTTAGGACGCCAATTTAATTTGTTAGATACTTGTGAGTTGGGATCCGTCAGTTTATTAGTTTAATTAGTTTAATTTAACACTTTAATTTGGTTTACTTTACATTACTTTAAAGTGAGTAAAATAGGGTGGCGTATATCTCCTCGTGTTTGATCCGTAGCTACGATTGACCCGTACGCTTGCGGTATTATTTTAACTCAAACAAGTTTTTGGCGCCGTTGCGAGGAGATTATTGTTCACTTTATTTTTCTGATTTTTAGGTAATTCGAAGTGCTTTAGTTTCTTCTCTTTCCCCTCTTCTATTTTTAAAAAAAAAAAAAAAAAAAAATTTGAAAACCTCATCTTGTTTTTATTTTGTTTCAAAGAGTGTGCGCTCAATCTAAAGTCCTTCATATGCTCAAACCCAACATCTTTTGGTGTCCCTCATAGGATTAAGTTACCTATGACGCTACTTCTTGACTTGGTTGGGTAGATTGGCATGTGACTTATCTTTGGAGGTGACCACTTTTAATAACAAGAAAGCAACATAGTGAGCGCTTGTGTTTTTAGTGATTTTTTCTAGTCCTTTTATTTTTCTTTAAATCCACAAAAAAAAAAAAGACCTCAATTTGGGATAGGTGGTTAGTTTAGAATAATAGGAGATACACTTCCACATATGACTTTGGGAGAAAGATGGAACTATGCTAAGGCAACCATGACTTTGGGGAAAATGTTTAAATAGGCTAGGGAAGCCAAAAGTAGTGAGATAGAGAACAATTTTGCACCACCTTAGTACAATTTTGCTCCCCAATCCAACTATGGGCTTTCGGAAAACTTTGATTGGTCACATCCCCAGACTATCCATGTTGTGGAAG
Source organism: Telopea speciosissima (assembly GCF_018873765.1). NCBI lineage: Eukaryota > Viridiplantae > Streptophyta > Magnoliopsida > Proteales > Proteaceae > Telopea > Telopea speciosissima. The sequence goes on along the minus strand of NC_057919.1, from coordinate 49,469,873 downwards.
GATGCCCTAATCTTTATGGGAGTAGCGTTGGTGATGAGAATATGAGTCCTCTATTTCAGTACAAATTTTTTGGCACTCACAATTAGGGGTGGAGTGATCATCCCGATTTCTCGTAGGATCAATGGAATAACCAAGCTGGACCACCCAATTTCCAATGTCATGATCAGTTTGGTCCTCCAATGCCCAACCCTCCAATGAATTCCACAAGCATGAGTGAGATGGAGAATAGGCTTGCCCTTATAGAGAAGCAACTCTCTCAACTGATCACCATGTTGCAGGCGGAGGAAATGGGAAAATTACCTAGTCCGCCTGAACCTAATCCATATTACCAGATTCCGGTTCAGAATGAACCACCCCATCCCCAGTTTATTGATGTTGAAAGTCCACCACCCAAGTTTGAAGTTAATGAGAGTCACCCCCAACAAAATGATTTTCAAGATGATTTATTTTTTGAGATTGCGTCTCTTGAAGATGTTAATGAAGCGAAGTTTGATGAGCCACCTGGGGAAGTCCAACTTTTGCCTGAAATTTTTGATTTTAGTGAGCCTAGTATTTCTACTGATTTAGAATCAAATGTTCATGATAGCATAGAAACCCTGGAAATTCGATCTCCCCCTCTCCCTTTGAAAAACCCAGATAATTGTCATTTTGAGGATTCAATTGTCTCACATGTTGATTTGTCCAAACCTCCTAGGTTTAATGATTTTATTGAGGAGGACAGTGTTAGTCCTAATGGTCTTCAAGTATTTTATCGCGATCCTTATTTGAAAAACCAAGTTATGCAAAGGGCGGATAGTTGTAATGCTAGGATTGATTTGAGTAAATCTCTCATTTTTTATGATTATTTTGATGAGGTTACTGACATTCATGATCTTTTTTATGCTTACTGCGATCCGTTTTTGGTTGGTTTTTCTAAATATGACATGTGTTTTACATTGCAAAAGGGAGAGAAGGGGAGGATTTATGGCATGAGTTTTAATGCCTTCATTTTCCACTGTCCCATGAGGATAGATTTTTCTATTGGATATTTCTCAGTTGTGCTGAATTCTATATTATTTCTCACTTTACTAAAATTCATGGTCGAGTGTTTTTTGGTTCTGAAGCCCTTTCTACATTTACCGGCCATGCATTGAGATTTCTTTTGATGCCCCAAGTACTTGTTGTAGAGCTCATGACTCTTCATGATCCTCTTTGTTGATTATATCTGGTAAGCCCCCTCATCTCCTCCCTTGTCCTTATTCATTCTTTTATGCATGCATTGAGGACATTGCATGAATTAAGTGTGGGGGGGGGTGAGCTTGCTTATTTGGTGAATTTTGATTGTGGCGGTAGTTTGGTTTTGTGCATACGTTTCTTTGATTGCGAAGCGAGAGAGAGAGAGGGACTTAGGTGCCCTAGCATGCGAAATAATAAAAAAATCCCTTTTCAAGGACAGTAATTGGTATGTATCCGGTGATGGGGATTGAGTTAGAAAATATGAGTACTATTTCATTTGATGGCTAGATTCCTCTATGTGGTTATTGGACCCTTTGATCTTTTGGCTAGTAGTTGAGACTAATTTGTTTGTGGCAAGGCAAGGCATGAAAGTGGAAGTGAATGAAAAAAAAAGAAAAGAAAGAAAAATAAAATAAAATAAAATAAGGAACAGAAAAGAAAGTGAAATTCCTTGGGACTAGACAGGGCATTGTGCCTCATGAAGTAAGGTGACTTGATTGAAATTCCTTGGAAGGAAACTCAAAAAAAAAAAAAAACTCTTGCATCAATGTCTCAATGTCTTTATGGATATATGCAAAAAGCGAAGCTACCAAGTATTTGGGTGTCTGGTGTATGCTCCACCATGTCATTCAGAGAATAGTAGTGGAGCAGAAATAGAGTTTGCTGCTGTGAAAGAAAAGTTTTTGCCTTAATGCCTGAAAAGAAAGTGTGGTAAAAAATACTCAAAGCCTTAGTCTTTGGTTCCATTGATATTATGAGTGGTTTACCTAAATGTGAGTAGTGCTCAAAAAATATGAGGAGATCCCTTAATCTTGATGCATGCTTGTTACTTGAATTGATGTGGGGTGATAAAATTCAAGTGTGGGGGAACCTTTGGCTCCTTGATCTTTAGTTGAGCACTTTTTGGGATTATGTGCACTGTCCTACTTATGCCATGATTAAAATTTGCAGCATTCATTTACAATTGAATTTTGGGTGTATATTCACTGCAAACACCCACGAGACACAACTCGTCCAATAGGGGTAACCTAGGGGTTTAAAGGCTTGTTGCACATGCTAAGTGCAACCGTGATTCCTATGAAAGTGAGTTAGGATTTTTTGCATTCTAGATTAGTTTTTCTTTTGCTTTACTTGAGGACAAGTAACGTTCAAGTGTGGGGGAATCTGATGAGCACATTTATGTGTAAAATCTTAGGGCATAAAGCATACATTTTACCATATTGGACAAAGTTACTTCGGTGTTTTCTTGTGCTTTTCAAGTTTTAGGTGAATTCTTGTGAAAATGGAGCAAAAGATACTAAGAATAGCCGAAAGCGCCCAGGAGTTGAGAAAATCAAGTTTGGATTGAGCACTGAAAGAATCAAGCCAATCAGTCAAATTTGAATGTGAGTACAGTGGGCCCCTTAGCATAATTTTGAGGTGTTAATAATATGGATACGTAGCCCGTCGAGTCAACTTCGCAACGGTTCAAACGACACTTGATTCCCAGTTGAAACGAAGAAGTTACGGCCGTTTTCGTAAAGACGCGTGAAAATGGTCTATAGGGGTTTGTTTGTAATTATAAAAAATTGGCCGGGGACAAAGTAAAGCGGAAGTTCGGATTCCAGGGGCCTTAGTATAATTCTCAGAAGTTATCTTTCTGTCAACCGAAAGATTCCATTTGAAGGCTCTGGAGCAGTCAAACTTCAACTTGAGATATCTTGGTCTCCGGAATTCCAAATTGGACGAAATTTGGGTCTATTTTGGGTGATTTTTCGTAAGGAATACAACAGTGAGGCCTATATAAGCTTCCCATGCTCCACGTTTTTTGAAGGACAGATTTGAAATTTCATTAATTGTGAGTGGAATCTTAGTCATCACCCTTGCTCTCTCTCTCCTCCACTTTCTAAGGGCACTTTTGAGATTTTACTATGGATAGATTTCTTTTGAAAAATATTCTCTCATCCATGGAAGGTTGAAAAGTCAAAGATGCCTTGATCTCATTGCTTGGAGAAAACACCTACAAAGAAAAGGAAACACAAGTTAGAACTAGAAAGTTACTTTTGTAAACATAGAAGGTTTATGTAGCTAGGATTCTCTTCTCTCCCTCTTTCTATTTTTTCTCTTTTTTCTCGGGAGTCAAGCATTGTAAAGGAGGAAGAAGAAGAGATTATTCTCTTTTCTTAGGGAATATTTCTCCTACCACTTCCCTCTTCTCCCTTCTTCTCCCCTTCCCCCTATAAATACCCCTTGCCCTTTAGGTTGTAACAAGTTAGTTCTAGTTCAGTTTTTAAGTTAGTTTTAGTTTAGTTTTAACTCAGTTTTTAGTTCAATTAATTAGTGAAATTTCTTCTTCTAGTTTTTGGCTTTCTAAGTTCTAGTTTGATTTCATGCTTTCAATTCCATGGTTGTAATGCTTTTGATTCATGCTTTAATTTTATGTCTTCAATATGGTTGTAATAATTATAGTTTAGTTTCAAGCTTTCTAGTCTAAGTTCCTAAGTTGATGACAAGACTTGGAGATGTAGAAGAGGAAGCCATGCAAGGTTTGTTCAAGTATCCAGGTTTTTACTCTCTAAACTCTTAAACTCATTCTCCCTCTCTTCTATCTCATTCTCTCTTCCTTCTATCTCATTCTCTCTTCTTCTATCTCATTCTCCTTCTTCTTCTTTTATTTTTTTTATGTGGTTGTGGTGTGTGGCTGTAATTTATCCCTTCCAATCCGCGTTAGTTTGATAGGTTAGATGGATATGTGTTAGGACGCCAATTTAATTCGTTAGATGCTTGTGAGTTAGGATCCGTTAGTTTATTATTTTAATTAGTTTAATTTAACACTTTAATTTGGTTCACTTTGCATTACTTTAAAGTGAGTAAAATAGGGTGTCGTATATCTCCTCGTGTTCGACTCGTAGCTATGATTGACCCGTACGCTTGCGGTATTATTTTAACTCAAACAACAATCAATAATTCTCATAAACATTTCTGGGGTTCCAGCACCGGCATACCCGGCACCGTAACCCGATACAATAACGTAAGGAAAACATACCCACATTGCAACAATTCGTAACCAACATAGTTTATATGCAAGGATGCAACATGTTAAGAATGGATGCAAGCATAATCACAATTATATGATCTATATATATAACAAGCCCAAACATCACCCAAAATCCACTCACAGTTTGCTTGCTTGTTTCTCAGGGTGGTTGCTAAGATTTACCTCGGTGCACGCACTCTCGTACAAGTTACGAAGTCTGAGGATGCGTGAGAATAAAGTTAGAAGTATGTAGGTGGGTCCCATGAGGGGTCCCAACAGTTAGTTTGAAGTTTAAGTCAAGACAGCACGGACGGATGCAGGGACGGAGGCAACCAGGTGAGTCCGTTCCTGGCTCCGTCCAAGCATGTAGTGAAAATAGGTGGGATGGATTCACGGACGAAACTTCTAGGTGATTCCGTTCATGCATCCGTCCGGACCCTGAGACTTTCTCGAGAGCAAACGGAACCACGGACGAAACTTCTTAGTGAATCCGTTCTTGGCTCCGTCCCAACCCGTCCACCAGGTTATACCGAATAAATCAATGGACGGAACCACGATGTTGGATCCGTTCGTGGATCCGTCGAATCTCTTTTCAAGACTTGGAAAGATTTCCATCTCCAGCCTTCCATCCATAAGACCACAGGGTTCCTAGGGTTAGGGAAGTGAGTCCCAAGCTTCGTTAGGGTCCAAAGCGCCTAGCCCTACATGGGACTTAGAGGATTTTAACGGATTGGAACCATCTCCAGGGTTTCCCAAACCTAGATTTAGGTCTCAAGGCATTAAGTAGTAGCTCAAGCCAATGGAATCGATTCCAAAGGGTTCCCAAGTTTGTAATGGAAAAGAGAGGGAGAAGGGGAGAGTACTCACCTCAAGGATGAGCCAATAGAAGGGTTCCACCTCTACCGCTCCTTCCAATCACCTTCTTCAATGCCTTCAATGCTCCCCAAGCTTCCACGGTTTGGGTTGGTAGGAGAAATGAAAAAGCCATAAATGGTTGGGTTTTGCCTTTATAGCTAAGCTCCCACTTAGGGCCTGTTTGGCTTGGGGCTTTAAGAGTCAAACCTCATTAAATGCCACCATAGGCAAGTGGGTCCACCTATATAGCACAGGCATAGTTCAAGGAGACCAAGGGTGGGGTCCACCTTGTCTAGGTGTTTAGGTAGGATGCCCGGGGCACGGGGTGTGGGTCCCATAAGAGGAAAACACCTAAAAGCCTAAAATAGTACGGATGGACTCACAGACGGAAGCAGTCTTTTGAGTCTGTCCGTGACTCCATTGCTATTGTAAAGGGCAGAACCCTAAGGAAATTTATTGGGCTTTGGCCCACACTTCAAGGCCACATAGGGGAGGGTATACTAACGTTCATAAGGGCAGTATCTTACCCCTCGACCATCACAACGTGTTCCTCGTGATCCCGAAGAGTTTCTCGACTATAATGTTAAGCTCATCGCTGAGGGAGGTGTCTAAGTGTGGGGACATAGGAAACACCTTCCAGTACTCTTCACTCTGGGGACTCATGCTAGGATGGTGGTCGACGAAATCACCGTCAACAAATCTCCCCCACTACCAGTTGAGGAACCTCTCTTCCATAGGCAGACCTATGAACTGGTCAATGATCTTGTAGCTGGGTGTGACCACAAGTGAAAACAGCTCACCAGCATACACGGAAGCAGTATCTACACATCATAAGAGAGAGAAACTATAAATAATAGCAATTCTGGATGCGGATGTAACAGACGGCGTCCCTAGCTCAGGTGGAGGCAAAAGACTGGCTTTGTCCCTCTGTCAGACAGAGTAACGGCTTATTGGTGTTGGATCCTAAGATCTTGGGCAGAATAACGACATTACAAGGTTTCAAAAACTGGATGCTTGAATATTTGGCAGAGTAGCTAGCCCATGGGGGATTCTCGGGACTAGGACGGAAAGTGGTCGAAGAAGTCAGATTCGAATAACCCGGGCTTCGAACCGGGAAACAAGGCCCAAAGGCTTAAAATTGGATTGGGGAAGGGCCCCAGAATAAGGAAACTAGGAAAAAACTGGAAAACTGGAAAATCGGAGCTCTAGGGGTGCCCCCTCTCCCACAAACAAGGAATGTGCAAATGAGTGGGGGGACCCCCTTTTTATAGGCAAATTTTGGGTTCGACGATGTTGCGAAAGATGCGTGGGGCCACATGGCGGGGCCGGGATGTCACGCCCTATCCCGATAAGGAATATAATAATAAATAAAAGGGTAACTGGGATGATACATATCATCCCACTAAGGTACCAGGATCACAGATGTAGTGTCCCAATCGACAGTCCTAAACTAACATCAATGTCCTATTAATATCAAAGTGCAGAAAGGAAATAAATATTACATTTCCAAATGATAATGTATAAGTGGAAGCGTTTAAAGGTAGTAGTTACAGTATGTTCAACCGGCGAATGATACATAATAAAGTTTTGTTACCGTTACCGACCAACCATGACATAACTACTCAAAATATGGTATAACAATGAATGTTTATACAAGGCACGAGGCCCAAAAGTTAACAAAAAGGGACCATGTCCCAAGTATCACTAAGGCCCGTAGGCATAGTCATCACACGGGCATCCATCGCCATGTTCCTCGATCACAGCCTCTGAATCCCCAGTTCCGATATCATCATATCTTGAAGGTTCAACCTCAAGACCAGCAAGACAATCATTACCTGTATCATCATCTAAAATGAATGTATACACGGGGGTTAGCTCCACTGAGCCAGTAAGGGGATGGGGATGCACATACACACAACAACACAAATAGTCCATGATGCATGCCATTATTAATTCATTTATCATCTAACACACAATACTAGGTTAATAGGTATATGCTACTATTATAATTTGGGAATACATTGTGGGTCCTTCCTTTCGATGCCATAATGCAACCTCAATTACCACATTAGAGCCTGGGCCGGCCGTAGTCATCACCACCCAGAGGCAGACCCTGATAGCCATTACTACCCCTAACCTGGCCTCTCTAACTCTCCTCAGGTATCAGGTGCTCTGGTTACCCAACACCTAAACCCCTGTTGGTAAGGGTTGTAGCATAGGGAACTGTACCTAACCACAGACATACTACATGGATCCTATCGTGTCGAGAGGTAATCCGGGTGTATCAACATCCTATTCCATCTAACACTCGGGTACCAACACAATATGGCATATACAGGCAAAATGACATACGAGTTACTAGTCCAAATAATCTAGGGCTTCGATACCAGTACTTCCCAGCACCATAACATAATCCATATCATCAATATTAAATAGTGTTAACAAAACAGGAATTTCGTGAATGGCTTGAATGATCAATGAGATCAGTCAAGCTCTCTATTTATAATAATAATAATAAAAGAGATTACAAAAGAAACACTGTTCATGACACTGTTCACGTGAACAGTGTCACAGCCCAAATTATAATTCTACCCTTGTTCAAAAGTACATAAATAAAACATTAACAAAATACCAAAAATACCCTTATAATATCGGGTAACACATCTCAACACTCCCACTCAAGTTAGGGCATAGATATCACACATGCCCAACTTGACTAGACTAGGATAAAACAACTTCCCACTCAACCCTTTGGTGAAGACATCAGCCAGTTGATCTCCAGACTTCACAAAAGGGATACAAATCTACCCACTCTCTAACTTCTCCTTGATGAAGTGTTTGTCAATCTCCACATGTTTGGTGCGGTCATGCTGCACTGGATTGTGGGCAATGCTAATTGCTGTTTTGTTGTCATAGTACAACATCATTGGAAGATGAACAGAACCATGGATATCAAGGAGTAAACTCCGAAGCCACAGTAACTTATATATGCCCTGGGCCATAGCAAGGAATTCAGCTTCAGCACTAGATCTTGCCACAACATTTTGCTTTTTACTCCGCCATGTGACTAGATTTCCTCCAACAAAAGTACAATAGCCAGAGGTAGATTTCCTGTCAAGGTTACCACCCCAGTCAGCATCTGTGTAAGCCTCAATGCGAAGATGGTCATGAGGAGACAAAAGGGTTACCTTTCCTGGAGCTGACTTCAAGTAATGGAGAATATGAAGAACAGCAGCCATGTGAGTGGAATAAGGATCATGCATGAACTGGCTCACAAGACTCACAACAATGGCAATATCTTGTTTGGTGTGGGAGAGAAAAATCAGCTTGCCCACCAATCGTTGATATCTGCCCTTATCAAAAGGTTCACCATCCTTCCCTTACAGACGGGTAGTAGCTTCCAAGGGAGTGTCACAAGGATGATAACCAAGCAAACTAGTCTCTGATAGTAAATCTAGAACATACTTTCTCTGGGAGAGAAAGATGCCTTTTGGAGAACGGGCAACTTCAATCCCAAGAAAATATCTTAGCTGTCCTAGATCTTTTATGTCAAATTCCCGTCCCAAGAAAGCCTTCAGGTGAGAAACTTCATCTGTATCATTACCAGTCACAACTATGTCATCAACATAAACTATGAGAAGAGTGACCTTTTCTCCCTTTCGCTTGATGAACAGAGTGTGATCAGCATTACTTTGTTTGTATCCATAGGAGACCATGGCTTTATGAAACCTACCAAACCATGCCCGTGGAGATTGCTTCAACCCATAGAGTGCCCGTTTGAGCCTACAAACTTTCCCATAGGTCTTGTCAGAGGAAAAACCTGGAGGAACATCTATATAAACCTCCTCTTCCAACTCCCCATGAAGAAATGCATTTTTTACATCCAACTGCTGTAGGTCCCAGCCAAAGTTGACAGCACAAGAGTATAAGACCCGGACGGTGTTCAACTTCGCAACAGGGGCAAATGTCTCCTGGTAGTCGATCCCATAAGTCTGAGTGAAGCCTCTGGCCACAAGCCTGGCTTTATATCTATCCACTGTTCCATCTGGCTTTTGCTTGACAACAAATACCCATTTGCACCCGACTGGTTTCTTACCCAAAGGAAGAACAGCTAGCTCCCATGTCTCATTTTTAAGTAAGGCCGTCATTTCTTCCATCATGGCTGCTTTCCACTTTGGATCTGCAATCGCCTCTTGCCATTTCTGAGGAATAAAAATAGAGGAAAGAGAATAAACAAATGCACGATAGGAAGGAGATAAAGCATCATAGGAAACAACATTGGAGATGGGGTGTTGGGTGCATGACCTAACGCCTTTACGAACAGCTGATAGGTAAGTCAAGGGAAGGAACCTTACCAGATGATGTAGCAGGGTCTGGATCTAGATCAAGTGTAGACGATTGTGTAGGTGGTATGGTGGTGGTGGTAGTGTCAACTTGTCCTGTGCTCTTCCGGGTATATACCTTATCAACAGGGATTTGATTGACTGGTCTACGCTCCCCCTGAATAGGAGCCACTGTAGGAGCTGAAGTTACAGAGGGCTCCCCCTGAATAGAAGCCGGAAGAATAGCAGACACATCTTCAAAACCCTGATCCTGCTCCCCTTGAAGAGGTGGCTGGGAATAATATGATAAGGACTCATGGAAGACAATATCCATGGAGACAAAAGTACGACGTGAAGGTGGATGGTAACACTTGTATCCTTTCTGGGTCGCAGAATAGCCCAAAAAAATACACCGAATGCTCCGTGGTTCAAATTTCCCATGAAGATGATGATTGCGGATATAGCAAACACAACCAAAAACTTTGGGGGGAACCACAAAGGAGGAGGAACCCTGGAGGAGATCAATGGGGGAACGACCATCAAGGACACGGGTAGGCACACGATTGATGAGATAAGTAGTGGTAAGAATGGCATCACCCCAGCAGTGAGAAGGAACCTGCCGTGCAAACATAATGGCCCAGGCTACCTCAAGGAGATGTCTATTTTTCCTTTCAGCAACCCCATTTTGGGCAGGTGTGTCAACACAGCTGGTCTGATGGACAATACCATGTGCAGCTAAATAAAGTTGGAACTGACCCTCCATGTACTCTCTGTCATTATCACTGCGTAAAATACGTAAGGTGACATTGAATTGGGTCTGAACCATACGATGAAATAACTGAAAACAGCGGAAGACCTCATTTTTATGGCTCATCATGTACACCCAAGTGGCACGAGTATGACAATTAATAAATGAGACAAACCATCGATGACCAGAAAGGGAAGTACAATGAGCAGGGCCCCATACATCAGAATGAACCAAAGCAAAAGGAGTCTCACTTCTTTTATTTAATGAAGAATAACTGGAACGAGTCTGTTTGGCCAAAACACAAGCCTCACATAAAAACTCATTCCTATTACAATGCTTAATCAAATGCGAAAACAAAAGAGATAAAGTACTAAGGGATGGATGACCAAGCCGACAGTACCAGAGATGAAGGTCAGGGGACGAGGTGGACTGTAAATGATGAGCTGTAGAGGAAGCCAAATGTAAAGTAGAAGGCTGACCCGGTTCAAGTAAATAGAGACCACCCTGCATCTTACCACCCCCAATCGTGTGCCTCGTCTCCAGATCCTGTATGACACAATGAGAAGGGAAAAAAGTCAGTTTGTAGTTCAGATCTCTAGTTAGACTACTAATAGAGAGAAGGTTGGTTGAAAAGGATGGAACATGCAAAACAGATTTTAATGAAAGGGTAGGTGAGCAGCGTATGGAACCCTTCCCATTAATAGAAGAAAAGGAACCATTAGCTACTCGAACACTGTCTTTACCAGAAGATGGAGAATAAAGATGAAATACATGGGAGGAGCCAGTCATGTGGTCAATGGCACCGGAATCTATAATCTAAGGACTGGATACAGCCGATGCACACAGACTACTGATTGGAGTACCTGAGGCAAAATTAGAACCAAGAGGGGCAGCAGGTGCAGATGTCGTAGTGAAGGCAGCGGAAGAGGCTTGTAGCATGCGACGGAAAGCTAGGAGCTCATCCTGAGTAAGCCCAATGTCAGATGAAGGGTTAGCAGCAGCAATAGTAGGAGAATCAACCATATGAGCCTTGGGCTTAAACTTCCCACGAGCTTTCTTTTCCTCAAAATCAGTAGGCTTCCCATGGAGCTTCCAGCATTGAGCCTTAGTATGATAGAGCCTGTTGCAGTGTTCACACTTGACAGGACCTTTAGGGACAGCAGTACCACCATCAATAGTGGTAAGAGAAGGAGTACTGGAAGCAACTTGTAAGGCGGATCGATCAATAATAGAGGAATGCAGCATAGCAGCCCGATGAGATTCTTCATTATGAACCAAGGCAAAGGCCTACTCTAGGGATGGAAAAGGGGACTGCCCAAGTACTTGCACCCGAATAGGATCAAACTCCATATTTAGTCCATCAAAAATCATAGACACGTATTTTGTCAACGTGTTTCGATAGGCAGCCGGATCGATGCATGAGAGGGCTGATAGTCGGAGTAATGATCCAATTGCTGCCACATGTTCTTGAGGGTAGCATAGTATTTGGAGACAGAGAGCTCCTGTTGGGTAGTGGCATTAGCCTTCTTTCTAATCTCATAGACCTGTGCATCATTCCCCGTGCGACCATAAGTCTCTTTGGCACCATTCCAGATAGTATGGGCTGTGTCCAGTAGAAGAAAATTGTCTGAGATATCCCCTTGCATAGAATGGATCAAGTAGGACATCACCATCGCATCATTAGATAACCACTTGTTGAGTGAGAACCCTCTTCCACTGGTTTAGTTGTTGTCCCAAGAAGATGGCCAGGTGAGGCCACGGCCACCATCGTCAAATAGGTAGACCGAGACCACTTCAGGTAGTTAGAGCCATCAAGTTTGATTGGGGCAGTAAGGGGAAGAAAATCAGTCCGGGGCTGGCCATCAATGCCAGAAGAGGCCGAAGAAGAATCTGAACCAGTCATTGCAGCAGGTAACCAATCTTTAATGAAGCAGCAAACAACCAAAAAATATCCAAAAAAAATTCTGGAATCGACCCCCAATAGAAGAGGGCTATATTGGAGCGAAAAATCTCAGATATGTAGGCTGGGAATGATGTCGAATGAAAGTTGCAAGGGTGCCAATCAAATGCAGCAGGAACCAGCAGCCCAACCCCAAGATCGATTAATGTCAGGGTTTTGAAAAAAACCCTGAGAAGAGAGATCGATAAGGGGCTGGGGCCTTCAACCAATCTGATGAAGTGAATAGGGGCTGAGAACAATATCAAATAAAGATCCCACAATAGAAGATGCAGCCAAAATAGATTTAGAGGCCTGATCTCCAAAAAAAATTAGGAATCTTCAACTCACAGACAGTTCTTCAACTCCACTCGATCAAAAAAAAAAGGAGGTATGTTGGGGCAGCAGCTAGATCATTATGATCACCTCAGTAGTGCTGCCCTAATGGGAGAAGAAGAACCAAAAGAAAGGAAGAAAGAAGAAGGGAAGAAGCTTGATGGAGGGAAGGAGAAAAAAAATCGAAGGGAGGGAGGTGGGTTTTGAAAACCTAGATCAGAGTGTATTTGGCTCTGATGCCATGTTAACAAAACAGGAATTTCGTGAATGGCTTGAATGATCAATGAGATCAGTCAAGCTCTCTATTTATAATAATAATAATAAAAGAGATTACAAAGGAAACACTGTTCATGACACTGTTCACGTGAATAGTGTCATAACCCAAATTACAATTATACCCTTGTTCAAAAGTACATAAATAAAGCATTAATAAAATACCAAAGATACCCTTATAATATCGGGTAACACATCTCAACAAATAGAAATAGATGCAATAATGCAAACATGATCATAATGAGGCAATTAACAATATATACATGTATAGATGCATATAGGCAAACCCAAACAAAGCCCAAATCCACTCACTTGTTGTCCACATATCGTTCGGTGTGATTGCTAAGGATTTCTTTGATACACGCTCCCCCGTATTAATTAGATCACCTAGGGATACGTGAACATGGTTAGAAGGTATAGGAGGGGCCCTAAGGGAAGTCCCCCAAAGTAAATATTGGTCACTGATGACACAGCACGAATGGACTCAGGGACGGAGGCAGCAAGGTGAGTCCATCCTTGGATCCACCCAGGCATCTGAGATGAAATAGGTGGAACGGAACTATAGATGAAACCTACCATTCGGTCCGTTCGTCCTTCCATCCACAACTGAGATTTTACCAAGGGGAACAAAACCACGGATGAAATCAATCCTATGGTTCCGTTTGTTGTTCCGCCTAGTACTGAGGTCTTACCGAGAGGAATAGAACCACAGCCAAAATCAATCCTTGGATTCGTTCGTTGTTCCATCCGATCATGTCACCCAATTTATATGGAACGGATCTACAGACAGAAGCACGATACCTAGTTCCGTTCGTTGATCCGTTCGAGGTAACATAAGTATTTCGTAGGTCTTTATCTCCCAGCCTTTTTCCTTAGGATTCATCAACCACAACGGCTAGGAGAGGGTGTTCTAAACCTCTTTAAGGTCATTAATACCTGGTTCCATCATTGGTCCTAGGTAATCCATGGATTGGTCTCTCCCTTGATCGATTCTTAGGGTTAGGGTTGGAGGGATCATTAGACAGCAACAAGGTTGCAAATAGGGCTTCATGGGATTTGAATATAGAGGGTGGAACCCTTTAGTGAGGCTTATTGTATAGCTCAGCCCATACCTTGGGTTCCAAGTGGAACCCTAGGTCAAACCCATTCCCTAGAAAATCCCCAAACCCAAAATAGAATAGAGGGAAAGAGAGAAGAAGGGTGTTTACCTCAATTCAATGTAGGAGTTAATGTCAACCCCCCCCCCCCTCAAGTTAGCAAGCATTCAAGCCTTTCTCCACCTTCTCCACCTTTCCTTCTCTTCTCTTCAATGCCCCAATCGGTTGTGGTTGGAATGAGTAATGGCCAATAAGGGCCAAGGGTCTTATTTAAGGCAAGTGACCCTAAGGCCCTGTTTGGTTTACCCTTAAGTCATAAAACTTACTTATTGTCTAAGTTAAGTCTTGTGGACCCGCCTATATGGCCCAACAAGGTAAGTGAAAGTCAAGGGTGGGACCTACCACACTCGGGGGTATAGATACTATGTTCAAAGTGCGGGGATGTGGGTCTCACGCACAAAATTACCCAAAACAGCCATGACAGCTCGAACGGATGATCGAACGGACTCACCTGCAGTGGGTCAGTTCGTGCATCCTTTCCTACTGTAAGGGCTTAATCAGCCAAGAAATGCCACGGGCTTTGACCCACACTTCAAGGGCTTCGAGGAGGGTCTGACTATGTGAGTGCTAGGGCAAGGACTATGCCTATGGTATTTACTCACCTTTCATTAAGACTCAATTCTCGAACCTCGAACAGAAGTCTCTTATCAATGCGCACAAGGCACAAAGGCACCACTTGTTGATACAAGTGGCTACTTGGGTTCTCCTTGTGATCCTCTTCGCTTTTGGAACTGGTGCTAGCAGGGTAATCTAGGAAATCACTGTCCATGAACCTTCCCCTGTCTCGATTAAGGAATCTTTCTTCAACCAGGAGTCTAGTGCTCCGGTCAATGACCTTATGAGTTGGCTTGATGACCATCGTAAATAATTCATTAGCGTACATTGTTGCCTCGCCTACATGGCACAACATAACAATTATATATTATGGTTCGGGATGCGGTTATAACATTCCCCACACCTTATAAGAAATTTCGTCCTTGAAATTTGACGTACCTTGTAAATTAAGAAAGGAGGGATACTTTGCCCACATTTCTACTTCGGAATCCCAAGACGTCTCCTCAACTGGGTGATTGCACCACTTAATCTTCAGATAAGAGGGGGAAATTGCAAAGGTGAAGTACCTTATTGTGTAGTATCCTTTCGGGCTGTTCCGGGTATGTCATGTCGGATGCGAGCTTCGATGGTTCTTGTGATAGAATGTAGCCCGGATCATGAATATACTTTCGCAACATGGAGACATGGAACACATCATGTACACCCACCAAGGAAGGAGGAAGAGCTAATCCGGCCTGATCTTTGCAAGAATCTCATATAGGCCAATAAACCTTGGACTCAGTTTCCCTTTCTTGCTAAATCACATCACCCCCTTGGTGGGAGATACCTTGAGAAACACCTTGTCCCTAATAGTGAATTTTAAGTCCTTGCGCCTTAGGTCCTCGTAACACTTCTGTCTAGACAGCCTTGATTCATTCTCTAATTAGATCAACCTTCTTATAAGTTACCTAAATCAATTCGGGTCCCAGAAGGCGACGCTCTCCAACTTCATCCCAGTACAATGGTATCCTGCATTTCTTCCCGTACTAGCTTCAAAGGGTGCCATACCAATAATAGCTTGATAGCTATTATTGTACGTGAACTCAATGAGCAAGAGGTGCTCATCCCAACTACCCGCATGTCTATGGCACAGGCACAAAGCATGTCCTCTAATGTCTGTATGGTTCTCTCCGACAGTCTGTCTGTCTGAGGATGGAATGCAGTGCTGAAGCTCAACAAGGTTCCCATGGCCCTATGAAAATCACCCCAAAATTTTGAAGTAAACATGGGATCCCTATTGAAAATGATGCTGACAGGTACTCCGTGCAGGCGAACCACATTGTTGATGTATAAGCGAGCCAACCTGTCCATCGAGTACGTGACCTTTATAGGAATGAAGTGGGCTATCTTAGTCAATCTGTCTACGACCACCCATATGGCATCGACACCTCTAGGCTTATGGGGTAGCCCGGTGACAAAGTCTACAGTAACATGTTCCCATTCCCATTCAGGAATAGGCAGGGATTGCAGTAGACCATGCGGTCGCTGCCTATCAGCTTTCACTTGTTGGCAGGTAAGGCACTTTGCCACAAACTCGGCCACATCCTTCTTCATTCTGCTCCACCAATAGTGCCCCTTTAAATCTTGGTACATCTTGGTGCTACCTGGATGGATTGAATAGGGAGAGTCATAGGTTTCTACCATAATGTCTTTTAGCTGCTGCCCCTCCTTTGGAACACATAGCCTATAAATAGGAGGATGCCATCCTTGGTCAATGTAAAGTCTAGATCCCATTGTGTGTCTTCTCAAATAGCTTCAACAATTTCTTGAAAACCTTCGTCGAACGCCTAGGTTGATTGGATCCTTTCCACCAGTGTTGACTGTACTGATAAGGCTGCTAAGGATAGGGTAACACCCTCTACCAATAACTCCAGGTCCATCTTTCTTGCTTCTTCAATAAGTTTCTCACTAACAACCAGTGATGCCAGCGATAAGTCTGAGATTTTTGGCTAAGTGGATCTACTATTACTTCGCCTTACCCGGATGGTAGTGGATAGTGCAATCATAATCTTTCATCAGCTCCAACCATCGCCTCTGTCTTATATTGAGCTCCTTCTAGGTGAAGAAGTACTTAAGGCTCTTATGGTCACTGTAGATCTCGCTCTTTTCTCCATACAGATAGTGCCTCCAAATTTTCAAGGCGAAGACTAAAGTTGCAAGTTCCAGGTCATAAGTTGGGTAAGGGGTATCGATTCTTGATCGTTAGTTGTTAAGCTCACAGTAGTTGATGCACATTCGCATACTACCGTCCTTCTTCTTCACAAACAACACTGGTGCTCCCCACGGGGATACACTGGGTCCAATGAAGCCCTTCTTCAACAGGTCTTGAAGCTGTGCTTGTAGTTCTTTCAATTCAGATGGTGCCATCCTGTAGGGAGCTTTAAACACTGGGACTGTACCCGGCACCAAGTCGATCATGAATTCTGTCTCTCGATCTGGTGGTAACTGTGCGAGGTCTTCCAGAAAGACATCCGGGAATTCTTTCACCACACTAATTTCCTTGAGTGGTTTAACCCTTGCCTCAACATCTATCACTGACGCTAAATTGCATTGTCATCCCTCATTCATCAATTTCTGGACTTGCAATGCGGAGATAATCAATTTCTTGGGTTTCTTACGTTCGTTGCCCCTGAACTCAAACCTGACACCCTTCCTTGGTTCGAATAGTATCCTCCTCTCTGCACAGATTAGACTGACTCCATGCACTGACAGCCAATCCATTTCCAGAATCACGTCAAAATCCTTCATATCTAGTTCTATTAAACGGGCTACCATCCTTCTATTACCCGAATGTGACAGGGTTCATATACCCAGTTGAGTTCGGTGACACTGCCAGTAGGTGTACTAACCCTCAAGCCTTGAGACAATTGTCTTGGTTTTGCGTTTATCTTCTTAGAAATGATGGGGAGATTGATTAAAGAAAGGTCAACCCCGGATGCAGGAACTCCAATGGAGAGAGCACAAAAGCGAGAAACGGGGAATTCCATGAAAACACCACTACAAGAGCCTGAAAGCTGAAGTTGCAGAAAATTGATGAACTTTTGTAAAAGAAGGTAAAAAGAGGTAAAAAGGTGAGTTATGTCCTAAGCCTTGAAAACATAAATAAGTATAAAAAGGAGCTATAGAAGAGTTTAAGCGCATGCAATGGTTCAGATTAGAACGCCTCTTCATTTACCATGGGTAAGGCCCACGTGTCAACATCGTGTGAGTAGCTTCCCCATCAAGCTTATAACTTAAGACGTGAGAAATTTTTTGAACATTCCAATATTGAGCACAACTTCCCAAAAGACATGTATTGGGAGCTCGAGATATAAGCGACAGCGAGCAATGAAGCAAAAAATTTAAAGGAATAAATAGAATGTTGATTAGCGCGTGGACAGCTGAGCAACCTGTTACAATTGCGAAGAACAGACAATCCATAGTTCTTTGCGGCTAACAGTTATGTACGAATGCTCAACCTGGATGAAACAGAACTCAGTTGATCACGAATAGGACCTGGTGCATGAGCACTGAGCCGGTTGATGTTGAGCTCGGGCATAAAACTGTCCTCCCTCAACCCAGGCCTGGCCAAACGGAGTGGTGGGCAAATGATGTGTATAATTATCTACGACCAATGGATATGCACCATGTGGCATCTCCCAATAAGCACACAAACAATTAACCTCGTGATCAATGAGGACTCTCCACAAACGAAAAAAAATCTACTAGATAAACCATCACAATTGACAACTAATCACATTCCTATTGTGATTCACGCGTATCCTCAAAATATCAAGGAGAAATTCGTGCCCGCTTGATAACCTTACGGGTGTTTCTGTTCTGGTTATGTGCTGAGAAACATCAAAACAGTTTTTTCATTTTCTGTGCTGAGAAACCGTTTTTGACCCGCTTGGTAAACCTGTTCTTGAAAACAAGCAAAATCCTCAAAAAAAATTAACAAAAGGATATGTTTGGCACACTTGTCCAATTTTACAAAAGAGCATAGTAAATGAATATAGGAGTTTTTATTGGGCACACTTTTCCAATTTTCAGCCAAGAAACGACAGAACATGTCCAACATGTTCTGTCAAAAGTCTTCCAAGGAGCATAAATTTTGATTTATGTTTCCAAAAATAGTCACAAAAAACACTTCGTTACCAAGCGATTTTTAGGTGTTTTTCCATTTCTCAGAACTGAAAAACACTAGAAACTGTTTCTCATAAGGTTATCAAGCGGCTCGAAGTGGTCCATCGAATCCGGGACTCCATTTCTATCAAAATTCTTGTTGTATCTAGGTTACTTGATCGTTAAGAGATCTACACCATGAACCCTATAAATAGGGCAATCGGGGCTTGAAGTAAGAGAGCTTGAAAAATTCTTCTGTTTTCTCACTATTCGTTGTTCCTTCATATGATTGGGTGATTTGATTGACTGTTAGATAAACTTGAGACATCTTGAAAGGTTAGACCACTTGTTTCTGGCAGAAAATATTGTCTTCCTCACGAGTGATCCACGATACCTGAAAGACAAAGAGTAAGGGGCCAGAGTTGGCCTCCGGCGGGACTCTCCGATGATCGCCAGTAATACTAGTAGAAAAAATTGTGAGTGTGATAGCAAGGAAAATGACAATGGGGGTGATCATAGAATAAAATATCGGTATCATATTGATGTAACTGATATGACCCAACATTGATACAGAGATAATGATGAGTTTGGCTGATACTACTAAGGGAGCCACATGATGTTTTGGCCGATACGTTGTAGCACTTGTTTGCAACCCTTTCTCACACTCGGATCTGGATCCTCTCCAATGAGGATATCTCCCAATGAGTGCCCAATGAGGCCTCCAATGGCTGGGTTGGTTGGCACACATCTCGACACGGGCCCAATCAGTGCGCCTAGCCAACCCGGCCATTGGATACTCATTGAGC
Organism: Telopea speciosissima; assembly: GCF_018873765.1. Lineage (NCBI taxonomy): Eukaryota > Viridiplantae > Streptophyta > Magnoliopsida > Proteales > Proteaceae > Telopea > Telopea speciosissima. The sequence continues at coordinate 49,450,511 of NC_057919.1, read as the reverse complement.
GATACCCTCATTGGAAAGAATCTCGATCCTTCTCAAGATGATTGTTTTTGGTTGCTAACCTATCGTCTCTATCCAATCGATTGACTAGATTTGGTACTGGTTTTAATCCTATCGTGGGTAGGGTTGATAGTTTCCTGCTTGAGACCTAGCTCTACACTTGGAGGGTTTATTCGGGCTAAGGTTATGGGCTAAAGTTGCCTTAGAGAGAGGGTCTCACTCCTTCAATCCCAGACTCATAGGAGAAAGGATGAGGAAGATCTTAAGAAACGGGACTGTCGGATCAAGAATTTTTTTCCTCTCAGACTCCTTGTCCGGTACGGTTGTCCGATGCCTCTAATAAGAGTGGGGTGGACCCTGCCCGGGCAGTGTGTTCGGGTAGGGGTTTAGGTCATCATTTCCGCCTCTCAAGAGAGGCGCCGGACAATTGTACCGGCTAGCGAACCTGAAAGGATAATGATACGTGGAATTGGATCATGCAGAACGGAGCAGGGCTTGCTGGTTGTTAGTCCAGTACCTATGTCAGTTATAAACAGAGGAAGAATAAGAAGATGCGAGATGGAAGAAAAACAAGAGAAGAAGAATAGAAGAGAGGGAAAAGGGGGAAGGCGCACAAGGACACAACTATACAGCCGTGAAGAACCAAACACTCAAAATTTTATTCTATTCTTATACTGATTTCGTTGAACCAAGCATCTTGCAGTCTTCATTCCCTCAACAGAGATGGAGGGTTCTGCCCGAGAAAAATGGCTGACCCTCCCTTTCTTCATCGCATTCCTTTTCGCAGTTCTCTACCTTCTTCAAACCCTAATTCTCGAGAATTTGATGGTGGGAAACACAGAGGCAAAGATCAAGAGAAAGCCCGATCTTCCACTGAGATTTAACTCCAATGGCACCTTCAAGATCCTTCAGGTCCGTTAGTTCTCTATAACACTAGGTTTTGAGTTCTTCTGTGTTCTAATAGGTTTTTTTTATTTTTTAATATTTTCCAGGTTGCCGATATGCATTATGGGAATGGGATTGTGACCAGATGTAGAGATGTGCTGCCGTCGGAGTTCGAGTTCTGTTCCGATCTTAATACGACTCAGTTCCTTCGAAGAGTGATTAAAGCTGAGAAGCCCGATCTTATCGTCTTTACGGGTAAGAATTTGAGATTTTATTCTGATAAAATTCATGAAATAATACTCAGATTGGATGAACAAGTGTATAATTCCTTGTTTGAGATCGATGCTTGTTCATATTAAGCTTGAAATTCTCAATGACACTTAATTTTTTTCTGTTAAGACTTTGATTTCCTTTTATTTTGTTTTCGTTCTCTAAAGTCTGAATCTTTAGTTTTTTTCTCTGGTTGGAGCCTTGGACAAAAGGGAGTTGGATTCTTTTTGTGTTTATTTGAGTATTTTCCAGATCAATTTCCTCCGTTTGCCTTTAGTTGGACCAGTTACTATGTGCGGTGATCTATTCTGAATGCTTTTGAAGAAGCTGTAACAAAGGAATCCATGAGGGGAAACATAACCATGTTAGATTCTCGATTGATTGAGTCGATACACAACTAAACTGTACCCACATTTGTGATTGGAATCTCAATTCCCAAAAACACATATGCGGCAACCATGTAAATGGATAGCCTAATTCTATCCCTAGTTGCAAACACTTGGAGGGTATACCTCTACACACACAGTCGCCCATATAAAAGTAAATGCAAATTAATTAAACTAAACAATATATTTGGATTTGATGGACACTATATCGAACAATCTCCTACTTGTACATCAAAGCCAATGTTCTACATGCTTTAAGCCCATGTTCTCAACATGTCTATCAAATATATTTCTTATTAGTCCCTTGGTAAAGAGAACTAAAAGATTTTCAGTAGTGTCAACTTAGCACTTTCCCAAATGACAGTTCCTCTAATTAATATAAATACCACTCCGGATTTACTTCCTATCATCTCTGTCAATCTGGAAATACAAGTCTATAAAACCCAATGGGAACACTTTCAAATGAGTAATGCTTACCATTCCATTATTGATACAAACCCTTCGATGACTTATCGGCTGCCTTGCTTGAGGAATAGTTTCACGAAAATGGAGATGAACTGGAATAATGTCCGATCCTGTTTCTTGATTGAGTGGAAAAGGGATATATGAAGGATTGATAGACTGTCTGTACCAAGCATAAGGAAATAATCCTTAGTTTATCACAAGTATTTAAAGATACACTTCACTGTAGTCCAATGCTCTTGATCGGGATTAAACTGAAACCTGTTCATTGTCCGAACTGCATAACGAATATCTGGTCTAGTGCAAAGCATGGCATGCATAAGACTTCCCACTGTAGATGCATAGGAAACTCTCTTCATTTCCTCAATGTCCTCAGGAGTCTTGGAGCACTTTGGAGAGACTTACATCGTGTCTAAAAGGAACATTTCCTCTCTTAGAGTTTTGCAAATCAAACTTAACCAGAATTTTCTTAATGTAGTTGACCTGAGAAAGTCCAAGCATCCTTTTCTAGCAATCTCTCACAAGCTTGATGCTCAGGATATAACTCGCTTCTCCTAAGTCCTTCATTGAGAAATTAGTAGACAACCACACTTTGATAGATGACAGCATGCCCACATCATTCACAGTCAATAATATGTTATCCACAGGTAGGACTAAGAAGCACATTGCACTCCCACTGGTCTTTTTATACACACATGGTTCATCAATATTTTGATCAAAGACAATCGTTTTGATTTGATCAAAATGAATGTTCCAGCTTCTTGGAGCTTGCTTGAGACCATAAATGGTCCTCAACAACCTACATACTTTGGTTTCTTCTCCCTGAGAAGTAAACCCTTTGGCTGCTTCATATAGAATCTTCTTCAAGATATCCATTCAAGAGAGGCCTTCTAAACCTTAATCTGCCAGATGAAACTATCGACAATAAAATCCGAATGGATTTAATGATCACCAATAAGTTTGCGCCTACATCTTAGACCTCCACAGAGTAAGTGTTGGAATCCGAATCTGATGAGTCAGATACCATGTGGAACTTTTCTACCTTTTTGTTATCCTTTGTAAAAAGAGTAATAAATTGGGGGTCTAATATAATAGAACTCCTACTACATTGAGGCTTACTAAGTTGTTGAACAGTAACAGAAGTGTTAATGTCAGGTTGATTTATGATGGTAGGGGTGGAGTTACTAGACAACTCCCTAATGTCTATAGGCTCAGATCAAGGAGTAACAAGGTCTTCCTCTAGAAATGTTACATGCTTACTTACAAACACTTTTGTTCTATAATTCAGAGTGAATGAGAATGGAACAGACCATGTCTAACAGAGTCTGGTTCCTTTTCTCTGAGACACCATTCTGTTGAGGTGTCGTTGGTGTAGTCTATTAGATAATTCCATTCTCTTTCATGTAGTCCCTAAATTCATATGATAAGTATTCTTACCTCGATCAGATCTAAGGCATTTGATTTGTGTGTTTAATTGATTCTCAACCTCAACTCGGAATTCCTTGAACTATTCAAAGGCTTCCGATTTATGATGCATTAGATAAACGTATCCATAATGGGAGTGCATATACATATCTGGCCTAAATACTCATCGGACCACATGCATCAAAATGAATTAGCTCTTGCATACAACTGGCTCTTCCATCCTTTTTGGAAAAGGGTTTCTTGGCCATCTATCCTTGTAAACAAGACTCACAAGTTGGATAAGATTATACTTTTAGGCTTTCCAAAGGTCATCCTTTACCAACTTGTTCATCTTATCTACTCCAATATGGTCTAGCTTGAAAACCATAAGTTTGTAGAGTTAAATGTGGCTAGCTTTCTTTTAAAACTAGATTTTACCATGTTGGAAATTTTTGTTTCATACTTGGATTTCAAAAAGTGGAGACCATTCTCATAAATCCAAAAGCGGTAAACTTTCTTTTAAATCTAATAACAACACTTGTATTAAATTAAAAAGAATATCCAGAGTTTACAAATTTAGAAACAGAAATAACGTTCCAATGAAAACTAGGAACATAATAACAATCATTCAAAACAACTGTTCCAGCATCTACTAAACTTAAAAAGAAAATGCCAACAGAAACTATATTAGCCTCAACTCTAGTCTCTACTCTAAATCGTATCTCATTTTTCTGAAGCCTCTTTGTCTCCTTGAACCCCTATAACACATTACAAACATGTGTAGTGAACCCAGAGTCCACACACCATGAGTTAGTTGGTCCCATCAACAAATTGGATTCAATAATGACACAGGTTTCAGAAATACCTTGAGTTGTAGCCTTCTCAGTCTTCTTTGACGGGATTACTAAGTATAACAATTATGCTTCCAGTGACCTGGCTTGTTGTAGTGGAAACAGTTTCCTTTGTCATGTTTCTTCTTGATTTGGCTAGCCTTGATAACATTGTTCTTTCCTTTGTTCCCCTTTTTATTAAACTTCTTTTTGCCCTTGGGCTTAGAAGGATTGACGTCACTCACCATAACCATTGCTTTAATTTTCTTAAGGGTCGCCTCCTGTTCCCTCAACATTTTAGTCTAACTCAGTAATAATTAACTCCATGTTATTCATGCGAATGTTCATAACAAACGGATCATAAGAGGTGGGCAGAGACAAGAAGATCAAATCAACTTGATAAGATGTCTCAAATTTTGTTCCTATTGGCTTCTGATCTTGAAAAAGTTTTGTTATTTGCGTAATATGGTCAAGACCTGGAGTCCTTTTAATGTAGTCCTAGAATAGGAGATAATCCTAGTAGGAGCCAAATAAAATCAAGTTCTGGTCAAGCCTGCTGTTTGGGGCTGATTAGGGGCTGTTTTAGGGCAAAATTAGGGTTTAGGATGGGAATTTGGGAATGGGGTTTATATGGTTTTAATCTGCAGGTCTAGGGGGTCATTATGATATAAAAATATCTGAATTTGAATCAGTTTTAAATTCCTGCAGAAATTAGGGTTAGGGTTTCGGGTTTTTGGAATTAAGGGGGAGATGAGATTTAGGGTTTAGAAGTGGATTCAGGACCAGGGCTTTGGATCGAGTGTTCCAGGGGTTAAGGGTAAGATTCGGCCAGAGTTGGGTGGGGTTTTGATGGCTGGTTATGTCTAAACAGGTTTTAGGGTTTTTTTAGGGTTTAATGGAGAAGAGGACTTTTAGGGTTTGAGTGATAGGAAGAGGCAGCAGCTTAGGTCGAGTAGAAAGGGTGTTGAGGGGAGGCTGTGGTCAAAGAATGAGAGGGTTCTGATGAGGGAACAAGTCTGGACAGAATCTAGTAATCTAGGGTTTATGAAAAATAAAACAGAAAGAAAGGAATCGAATGGGGAAGGGGAAGGAAAGCTAAAACAGAAATTTAAGATCCAAACTTACGTTGGAATCCTCCGGCAGCAGCTTGAATGGTTGAAGGATGAAACCACCTTCGAATGAGAGACCCTCCCAGTCGTCACGGCGTAAGGAGTCGCAGGATTCCACCCACCCTTTCACCTTGATGTACCCACAAGGATGCAAACACTCTTGAAGAGCAAGGAGCAGCAACAATCGGCCAGCAGCAGAAAACAGTGTTTTAATTCAAATATCAATATGTGGGGGAGCCTCCCACGATCCCTTTATTTATAATAAAGGCCTAAGGCTAAATCCTATTACAACTTAAAGGCCTCTCCTTCACAAAATCGTGGAAGGGTGAGGTTTAAATCTAATTGGACTAATTTAAAACTTAAATATCCTAACTACCCCTACTAACTTAAAATAAAAGAATATAACTTAAAAACAGCTAATTTAAAGAAGATTCCATATCAGCCAATAGGATATAAGAACCTATTAACCAGTAGGAACACTTCACTTAAATTAGACCCATTGAACCAATTGGATGCAACCAATTCTAGACCGGTTCAATCTAAAAATAAGAAAATAAACTAAGTATGGAAAATATAAATCCTAACCTACGGCTCCCTATTCAAACCCTAAGTTCCGGGCTTCTTCTTCTTCTTCTTCTTCCTTCTTGGAGCTGCATCACCTTTTAGACCTGTTAGCAGAATGTAGTTCAGACAAGAGAGCATGTCGAGTACCTCGACTTTTCTTTCCAAAAGTCTTTTGCAGAGCTTGCATAATCAGTTTAACAGTGACCAATTCACTAACTGACTTATGGATATACACATCAATAGAACTAAGGATTAAGACCTTTGCCTTGTTGCCATTTTCTTAAAGGTATCTGACAACAAAATCACATTTGCATCATCATATTGAGGTTCAGGGGGTTCCAATTCTAAGACACTTTTAAGGTCTTCAGAGGTAAGTGCTAACATAATTTGCCTTTTCCAGTCCTAATAGTTAGGACCTATCAGAATGTAATTGTTCAGGAGGGTAGTGATAGCTAGGGAGTACAGATACGTACAAGTGAATTAATTTGCAATAATAATAAGCATTGAATTTATAGAGTCAGTTGGTCACACCAACTAAAGAGCGATTAAAAAACTAATTGTGTGAATTGGAACCATGTATTCCTTACATAAACAACTCACTCTGTCAGGAATCAACGTGCATGCTTTGATTGGTTGGATCAATCTATCAATCTTATTCCCACAAAAGAGATTAGACTTGCAATATATTCGGCCACCTGAGTATCATGTTCATTCTTTTCGGCCAGCATACACTCAAGCCAAATGCATACCCATTATCTTTGCGTGAATCATATACTGTGAGATGGTATCATACTATCGCAGGTCTCCCACTAGTAGTGTCCACTTCCTATCATAACATGAGGTATGTGCAAGCTATCTTACTATTAAGTTTTATCCTATCAACATCTACATGAATCCTACAACTAGATCCTTACACACACCGACAATGGGAGGCCATGGATTCTCTTCTAGTTAAGAGATTCCATATCACATTTGCTTTAACAATTAGGGAACATAATAGCTCATATTAACATATGTATACACCATATGTATAAATTAATTAATAAATGATCTAATCATGTGGTTGAGCAATCATTCATTAATGACTGAACAACAACTTGATCAAATCTTTGGTTGCTTCCACTGGATACGACCTCATCTAGTAGATGTTGCTCCTCCACCACCTTTCAACTCCTCCCCAACGCGCATCACATAAACTCCACCAAGTTACATCTCATCTACATTACATATAAGTTACATCTCATGAACTTTAGTATAAGTTACATCTCATGAACGTAAGAAAACTAATAAATTAAAACCCTTAAAGAAAACCTTGAGAAAACCAACCCTCTTAAAATTTGGGTTTCCCAAGGGGAGTACATTTATTAAAAGGGGAGTGTGAGAGGGGGGGGGGAAAGAGAAGGAAATATAAAGTAACCTTGCATCACATTCATTACACATAAATCCCATGGCCAATTGTGCTAATACATAAGCACCATTGGTTATATCTCATGTAATATTATTCCTTAATCAAAAGTAATGAAGTAAATCATAATACAATCCTCAAGAACCATGTGAAAATTAGCACTCTAATTTCCAACAAACTGCTTCTAACTCTTAGAATAATATATGTCAAGTTCAAATGGCAATCCCATAAATATAAACTCTTCATATTTCAGCTTAGGTCAATGGCCAAAATAGTTTGATTCAACCCACAGTTATATCACATGTCAAAAAGGGTTCAAAAATGTAAAACCGAGCAAAAATAGTATTTTTCACACAAAACTGTGCAAAACCAGATCCTAAAACCATTGCCATTGCATTCGGAAGGGTTCAAAACCCTTAACCCCAAGATGGCCGACTCTTACTCCCTATACAGAAAAACAACAATTTAAACCAGAATACAATATATTCAATCTGGGAATATGAGCAAAAACCATTTTTGGACTGTTCCAAAACTATCCTAGAACTATTCTAGAACAATTCCGAAACTGTTCCAGAACAGTTTTGGAATACTATTAGATGTTTAGTGTAAATGGGTTCTCGTGATAGTTGTGTGGTCCCTAGACCTAAGAGGTCATTATCGTTGCAGACTGACATGGTGTACTTTAGTGTACATAAGGTTGATGCCAACATATGACTAGCTATACATCACTATGTTGGGTCCATTGTGACTACATTGATGAAAGTGACGCTTAATAAGGAATCCACTTCCCATGTAGGGTGAATATCTCGAGAGAGAATCCTGAACTTGATTGGACAGAAATTTTGAGCTTAGTGGTTTGTAAAGTATGTACAAAAAAACTATTGATTATTATTATTTAATAGTTATTTTGTAAACGTTTAATCGTATTGTTTTGTTGCCCAACCAGTGATCAGAATGCTTTATACTAGTTGTTCAATGGACAAGGGTAGTGACAGTAATTTAATTCCATGCCCAAAGGTCTATGTTGAGATGTTGTTAAGTGGAGGGATCTACACATAATGTTTTCTATCAATTATGGGTTTGTGGTTATTACCAAAACAAAGGTGTACTTGTGTGCAATTAATTTAATTAGCCGATTGGGTATGACTCAGTGTAGGCTACCTTGGTGTACAACCCAATTAAATTGCAGCACTTGACACTAGTAATCCCAATAAGGAAAGGAATCGGGGTTTGGCTATAAATATAACCTTAAAGAGGTGAAAAAGGGTGCAATTCATTATTAGCTCATAAATTTTTGAGAGAAAGAGTTTCTCTCAAAATTGAAGATACTCTCTCTCTATCTCTCCAAGAGTTGGTGATTGCCATTGTTAGAGGAAGGAATTTACTGCGCTGTCCATCAAACCGTTGAGTAGACATTCATTCCTACATTTGCGGGTTTGGTGTTCAATGTTGTGAATCATTGAAGGTACTTTAATTGTGGCTCTTCTTCGCCTTCTCATGGAGTAACTTAGGCGTGAGAGAGATCAAATTTCTTAACGGGCCCCTTCACTTTACTTGTTGCACTGACTTCCGGATCATTTTTTATTGTTCCTTCTATTCATAAGTTCGTTATTTATTAGGTGTCTCAGCCTGGGTTTTACAGGTCAAGTCTGCACAAGCGGAGGAGACTGATACTTAAAACATCTTTTGTTGATTATGTTTTTGTTTTCCTTTGCGTTTCTCAAGTTCCATGTTCTTCAAGTCTTACTAACCCTAAACCTGTATTGTATTGTTTTGTTTCGAATACCCTACAATGCATGAGGATTGATTCTTTGTATTGGATTGGAGAAGTATCGATTTGGTATCGATCTCTCCTTCGAATTCGAGCAAACAATACAATATGGGTTTAGGGTTACCTCTTGAGTCCCGCAATCGAAGCACCTCCAATGGTTCACAACACTTAAACACTGAACCCGCAAAAAGATAGGTATCGATCTCCACTTTATGCTTTGATGGAGAACGCAACGCAATCCTTTCTCTAACAATGGCAATCACAAACTCTTGGAGAGATAAAGAGAGTGTCTTCAATTTTGGGAGAAACTCTCTCAAAATTTATGAGCTAATAATGAATTGCACCCTTTTTCTCCTTTTTAAGGCTATATTTATAGCCAAACCCTGATTCTTTTCTTTATTCGGATTACTAATGTCAAGTGGTCTTACACCAAGGTAGCCTACACTGTGTCATACCCAATCGACTACTTAATTAACTTCACACAAGAGTACCTTAGTTTTGGTAATAACCAAAATCCGTAATTAATGGAAAACATTACATGTAGGTCCCTCCACTTTACAACATCTGACAATGGATCTCAGGGCATGAATTAAATTACTGTCACTACCCTTGTCCATTGAACTACTACTAAAAAGCATCTTGATCATTGATTAGTCAACATAACAATGCGATTAAATATTTATAAAATAATTATTAAATAATAATAATTGTATAAATTCTTTTGTAAACACTTTACATTACCACCGAGCTTGGAATTTCTGTCTAATCAAGTTTAAGTGATGCAAAATCGGTACATCGAGTGAGTTTTAAATTGGGTCTATACCTGTCCCATATTATGATATTATTTAATTCCAATTTCCCAGCCTATTTTGTGCCTAAGGATAGCCATCGGCCAGTTTTATTTGAGGGGAGAATATAGCTATCGATCTTGCTGATTTGAAGGGGGATTAATTCCAAGTCGATCAATATTATTTAGGAGATTTATTTGCAATTAAGTCTGCTGATTTGTTGGGGATTTAATTGCAATCAATTTTGCAGATTTCAAAGGGATATATTTGCTGATTGTGAGGAGATATTTTCTATCCTATTTACTATTATATCGACCAGTTATTTCCAGCACATTATGAGATATCTACCAGCAGTTAAAAGAAGAGATAATGACCAGATTTGATGGGCCCCATGGCAATATTGTTGTGTGTGGAGGTCTTCTTTTTAAGTCAAAACAGTTGTCAAGCTGATCTGGATTAGGAGAAATTTTAGGATTTAGTTATACCTTGCGTGGGGGTTTTAATAGACTAGGAAGTTTCTATTTTAAAGTGGTGTTTTATATAATGGGTAGTTTCTATTTTTAGGATTCTTTAGTTTCCTATTTTTGTTGAGTTTTATTTTGTAATCAATTATAGGGGATTTCCTTGCCAAAAAAAAATAAAATTATAGGGGATTTTATTCCTAGAAGTTTGTCTTAGGTTTTATTATAAATAAGTGTACATGGCTGAGCAGAAAAGGGACGAGATTGAAGAAAAGAGAGCTACGGTTGGAGCTGTGAGATGCAGTGATGGTGAGAGGTCGTGGGTGAGAGGCCCTGGGTGAGAGGCCCTGGACTGAGAGAGTCCCCTATCCTCCTTCCCTATCCTTTTATGTTCTTCTGTCATACTTAAACATAAAAGAGAAATAAAAAAATTTCAGTTATTCAATTTTGTTCGTCTATATTTTATTGATCCTGCTGCAATCGATCTCCCACTGGTTTTTTCCTGGTTTGAGGTCGAGTTTGCATTATCAAGATTATCTCTTGAGATATTCTCCCAACACGGGAAGTGGATTCCTTATAAAGTGTCACTTTCGTCCACATGCAGACAGAGTGGGCCCAACATAGTGATGTGTAGCCAGTCATATGTAGGCATCAACCTTATGTACACCAAAGGACACCATGTCGATCTGCAATGATAAGGATTAAGGACCTCTCAGGTCTAGGGACCACACAACTATCACGAGAACCTATTTACGCTAAACATCCGACAGTAGACCATGTTGGGTTCTCAAATGACCGAGCCTGATACACAACTAAAGTGTACCCACATCTTTGTCTTGAATCTCCATTCTCAAAAACACACAATGTGGCAACCATGTAAACGAAAAGCCCAATTCCACCCCTAGTTGCGAACACTTTGAGCTCATAACTCTATACACACATTCATCCATATAAAAGTAAATGCGAATTAATTAAAATAAACAATTTATTTGGATTTGATGGCCACTACATCCAACAATTGTATTACACGTGACTAGTTATTGGAGCCCAAACCTGTGAAAGGTCTTGATGCAGGTGCACACCCATTGTTGGACCTTCTTGACTCTGTCTGGAAACCCGGGGCAAGATGACCAGGTCCAAAACTGGGTTTATGGTTCATTTGGGCTGTCCAGGATATTTTTAATTTAAAGGGGGTATTTGTAATTTGATGCTTTTATTTAATTATTTCTTTATTGGTGTTAGCTCGGTAGGAATGAGAGTCCAAACTAGCTTGGAACTCTATTTTTAGTCTTAGAGTTTGATTCCATTATAGTTTTATATTGTGATTCGGAGTCTTTTTATTATTCTTTATTATTCTTTATATATGCAAGCAATGTAACCAACGAAATAGTTTTAGAATAAAATAAGATTGAGTGTTTGGTTCTTCACAGTGGTGTAGTTGTGTGCTTGTGCGCCTTCCCCTTTTCCCTCTATTCTTCTTCTTCTTTTGGTTTTCTTCCATCTCCCATATTCTTCCTCTGTTTTTTACTGACACAGGTACTGGACTGACAAACCAGCAAGCCCTGCTCTGTTCTGGATGTGACCCAACAGTCCCCTTCTTTTAAGGTTTGATCTCCCTGATCCTTTCTCCTATGAGCCTGAGATTTGGGGTGTGAGAACCTCTGCCCGAGGTGACTTAAGCCCCATAACCTTGACCCACATAAACCCTCCTAGTGTAGAGCTAGGTCTCAAGTAGGCAAATATCAACCCCAACCCACAATAGGATCATTCAATATTAAAATCAGTACCAAGTCTGGTCAATTGGTTGGACATAAGGCAGGTTAACAACCAAAAAGACTCAAACTCCAATCTCAGACAGTTCATGGACCAATGGCCTCTATTCAAGTGACCAATAGCAGTATCAGTAATGTAGACGTATGGACCCTTTGGCAGCTCAACATCAGTCCACAGTCAATAATGTTTCTCGAACTTTTCCTCGAGTTGCTCAAAGGATTCTACGCACACTGGCTACCTTGGAAGAGCGCGCTTCGGCGTAATATGACCGAGATACATCACTAAGGTAGGCCAGCAACACCCATCATGTAAAGCTGGAATTGAAAGAGTTAAACAATCGTGATGATCCCCAACAATTCCTTGATTGGATGTGTGCCTTAGACGGCGGCTACTTTGACTGGTTTGACTTGTCCTAGGCTAGAAAGATGAAGTTAGCTTGCTCCAAACTTGTGGGGACAGAAAGACAATGGTGGTGCAAATATGAAGATAAGGTAATTCACATCAGCAAGAACCTACTACTTGGGAGGAGATGAAGGAGTTAAAGGAGTACATGACCCAAATCTTGTGGTGAAGACTCCTTGATCAACTTAACACCATAGTTGTCAAGGCGGCAAGGCGACCGAAGATGGTGGAGGGGTGCCTATGAGCTTAGGCGACAAGGCGCCCGCCTAGGCGACCAAGTCTTATTTTTATTTCTCCTCTTTTCTAACATTAATTTGTATGTTACAATATATAGCTTATATCATAAAAAATCAACATCCAGTCACATCAAGTCATCAAAAAATCAATATTAAGCCTCATCAAGTCATAAAAAATCAACATAGAACTAGAAGACATCAGGACTGAAGAAGCAAGCTATTGGAAGTTTGAAACAATCAAAACATAGAGTCGGTTTATACTGTTCTTGGAATTAGTCACTGTCATGGTATATGCCTAGGCTGTGTTTGGTATGCATTCTTGGAATGCATTCAAAGTCGATTTCGCATTCTCGGGCGATAATGCATTACAAGAATGCATACCCAACGCTGCCCCAGTCTCACATTTGGCTTATATTGTTCTTAGAAAATATGATCTTATCTATACGTAATTAAACTGCTCTTGATTTAGAGAAATGTACTTATTCTCTAAGAAGTTTGACTGGTCAAATGATTTTATTTTTGCATGAGGCTTTGTGTATTAGGTAGTAATGTAGGAGGAGTTCAACTACGAACCACTCTACAGGAGGATCGATGACAGGTGGTTGCAACAGCAAAGGACCCCCAATAACCCTAGCTGATGACACAGACTATTGGCTTTTGTTTGATGACCAGCAGACCACAAAGAAGGCTAACAGAATACTCGACTGTAGCCCTTTGGGGGGGGGGGGGGAGAGATTGAGTCTCAAAACAGAAGCACAATAGGTCTCAGATTGTTGAGAAGGAGACACACAAAACTGCAGCTCTGAAATTAGAAGGTGATCTGTCCACAGACCTGCAAAGGCTTTCATAATCAGCAAGGGAAACCTCCTAATGTAAATAAATCACTTAGAGGGCTTATTTTATTGAAAAGAAGCTGGGTTGGGTTATGTAGGTGTTGGGCTTTTGATCCCATGGGTTTATTTTGTAATTGGTCAATTTAATGGGCCTAAAATAAGGCTAGAAAATAGAAATCCGGGATTCATAGTTCGAGAACTCGCGAGATCTCGTCGAGTTTTTCGGTTTTTCGAAATCCCGAGACGAGACTGCCTACGAGTCTCAAAATATCCATATCTCACCGAGATCTCGGATCTCGGTCGCTTGGATCTCGGTTTGACATAGGAAAATGCCCATATAGGTCCCATATAGGTCCTTTATATGAATGCCAGATCTCGAGATCTTGCTGGAAATTCTTGGTATGCAGACACCTATCTATGCCAGGAACCAAGACAGACACTTATTTATGCCTAATATCATTTACTTAAGATATTATTCATAAATAAGCAAAGACCCCCCTATTTGAATCCAATAAAAATAGTTAAAAAATCAAATTCCAAAAGGAAAAAAAGTCAACCCCCCAGTTTAAGAACAAAAACTGGATTTTCGGCGGTAGGTGCAATTTTCAACTTTCTAATGCTAGGGTTTTTCTCAAATCTAAAAACTCCATAAATCTTATTATGGTAAAACATTGCTAAAAACCAAAAATATGGTAAAATATTCATTTGTTTTGATGTCCAAAAAACTATTTTCATTCAGAATGATTTTGACAGCATTCGCGCACACCGAATTAAGTTTGACCGGTACATAACTCTTTCAATATAAATCAGATTTTAGCAATCTTGGACTTGTTGGAAAGCTTTGTTTTGAAAGACTTGATCCAAATTTCATTACCATCCACGCAGCTGAGTGTCTAAAATTACCCTTTTACCCCTGAATCCTATTTCTACTAGGATTCCTCAATAACTTCAGATTTAGTCATATGATTTAACTATAACTTTCAGCATCTCTTCTCTCCCATATAATCCAGACTCTCTTAACTTAACCTTAACAGCTAACCCTAGGTCCCATAACCCTAATTTTACAATTTTTACATAATTTGACCTAGCCGATTTTCCCAACCCATTACAGATCTTGGTTATTGGTTTTAGTTGGTCTCCTATCTATCTAGAATTACATTATTTGGTATCAAAGCCTATCACCTCCTAGGGTTGATATCAATACAAGGAAGATGAAGTTAGAAGTTCCTTACTTTACTGGAACAAGTGATCCGTTCCTATTCCTTGATTGGTTGGATTCTCTTGAGGAATATTTTGACTGGTACATTCCAACAGAGGCACAGAAGCTTAGGTTTGTTTACTCCCGATTGATTGGTTATGCTAGACAATGGTGGAAATTCAATAAAGAGAGACTCAGATCTAGAAGATGTGAACCTAGGACTTGGGAAGAGATGAAGCACGGGTTGAGGAACGAGTTCCTACTGGAATATATGCGAAGAAAGCTCTCCCTTCGACAAGATTACCACAACCAAAAGACATTTACAGTTGAAGAGAACTTGAACCATTTAGTGCAAAAGTTTGAAACCACGAATGCTACCATGGAAGTTGTTAAAGTTTTGAAGATGGAAGAGAAACAAGAGAAGGCAGACTCAGTGATCACAACCGTTGAATCCATTTCGAAGATGTTGGTGTGTGAACCACAGTTTGGAAATGAATGGGCCGTTAATGCTGCCCTTGAAGAAGAAGAGTGTGAAGATACCCTAGATGATAACAATGACATCTATGAGGTTAATGCTGAAGTTCCTGCAATTTATGTCGTCATGGAAGAGCCAGTCCTTGATGTTTCAAATGTCGAGGCTTACATTGAAGAATTTGAAGCAAGTAAAGTTGAGACAATGGGCGATGTGGAATTTGGTACTAAAAATGACAAGGTGGTTGAAGAAACCATTGAAGGGACTCTGAGCCACAAAGAAGAACTTAAAGAGTTAGAGTTTGAAGTTGAGCAGGTCGAAGGTACAATTGTAGAAGACCCCATGGATATGACTGCTGATTTCGAAGTTGAGCGCATAGAGTTCGTCATGCCACCAGAGTTTTTTGAAGAAAAAGTTCCATGCCTTGAAGATTACATTCCTAATATCCACGAGCTTCCTGAGCACTATTATGGGTTGAAGACAGATGTTCATCACACAAAGTTGATTCCTCCATTTTGCAAAATTCGAGGACGAATTTTTTTCAAGCAAGGGAGAATTGATGTAAATAAGTCACTTAGAGGGCTTATTTTATTGAAAATAAGCTAGGTTAGGTTATGAAGGTGTTGGGCTTTTGATCCCATGGGTTTATTTTGTAATTGGTTAATTTAATGGGCCTAAAATATGGGTAGAAAATAGAAAAACGAGATTTACTTTCTTAGTTTAGTTAGAGTCCTAGTTTGAGTTTGTTTTCTTTATTATTTCACTTTTTTAGTCAATTTAGTTTACCTTATTAGTTAAGGATAGGGTTAGGCTTCCCTTTTTTGTGTCCAAGTCTATTTATGAGTCTTCTATATGAGTTTGTAAGGGAGGCCAGCATGGTACACGAATTTGATTAATGAAATATTGGCTTTAGCCTTTGTGAAAATCCTGAGATAGGTGAGTGAGATGCCCATGCTGAGATAGCCATTCCCTTCCCCATAGTTCCTCTCAAGCTCCAGTTCTACCCTAGCCAATCTCTTGAAGAAACATATTTAGTTGCTGGAAATTCTTTGCAAGGTTCAAGATATTTTCAAACAAGAAGTAAGCCTGAAATTGAAATTCTGCAATTATTCTTCTTCCCTTCTAGAAGGTCACATGCAAGGTGATTTTCGCAAGAATTCTGCCCAGCCAAATCTAATCGTTAGAACCTGCTGAAATTTTGATCAAATCTTCCTCAAACCCTAAGAGAGACTTGATCCAAATTTCGTACCATCCACCCAGCCGATTCTCTTAAAGTACCCTTTTACCCCTGAATCCTATTTCTACTAGGATTCCTCAATAACTTCAGATTTAGTCATCTGATTTAACTATAACTTTCAGCATCTCTTCTCTCCCATATAATCCACACTCTCCTAACTTAACCCTAACATCTAACCCTATGTCCCATCAAACCTTAACCCTAATTTTACAATTTTCACATAATTTGACCTAGTCGATTTTCCTAATCTATAACAGATTCTGGTTATTGATTCTAGTTGGTCTCCTATCCATCTAGAATTACATTACCTCCAGTAGCAGTTTGGATTGTTGGGGGCTTGCAGCCATCTCAGACTCAACAAGGATGGCTATGGTTGCAGAGATTCAGATAGAGAAACACAATAGAAGTAGAGAGAGAAAAGGGGGATCGATTAAAGAAGACACAAGAAGGATATAGGGTTCTGGCTCTCTCAGCCAGGCTCTCACCAGCCCTTCATCCTCTCACCAGGATAATGGTTGCACAAAAAGCAATCTCAAATTCAACTTCATTAATCGTCTGATTGGCTTCTAAAAGCCTTACATATATATAGGCAGCAATATCTTGCTCTTTAAGTTATGAAAATTAGAAACTTAAATTCACAATGTTCTAAAATTAGAAACTTAGAAATAGAAACTAGGATTCATAAAGTTAGAAAGTGTCTAGAATAGAAATTCTAACTCAACTAGGATTCTAAAATAGAAACTATAAAGTTAGAAACTAGGTCCTATAGAAAATAGAAATAATTGGAGTCCCAAATCTTTTAGAAGTCTTTAAAGATGCTGCAGCCGATTCTTTGTGGACCCCACTTCTTAAGTAACTTCAAGTGTTGCTGCCAGCTCTCTTTACTTATGGTCCCCACCTTTTAAAATAGCTCCATCGTCCTAGCATGTAGGTTTTAAAAGACTTAAGACAAAAGGCAATTATGCCCCCTTGCATTGACAAAATTGACTCCTCTAATAGAGCCTTCATGTAATCTGGTCTTGGGCCCCACAGGATCTCCTAGTAATATTCCCAGCAGGGCAAATATGGGCCTATGACATTGTTCATGTGAACAGTAACATGAACATTGTTTTGGTCTTTTCTTCCTCATGTTTTGACCTACATCAGATAGAGCACAAAACCATCTTTCCAACAAATACAAGATTGCTTAAATTTTATTTTTATTGAAGGAGTTATGTTTCGGTCAAACCTTATTTGGTGTGTGCAAATGATGTCAAAATCACTCTGAATGAATTTTTTTTATATTAAAACAAATGAATATCTTACTGCTCTTTTGGTTGTTAGCAATGTTTTACCATATTAACATTTATGGAATTTTTAGATTTGATAAAAACCCCAACATTAGAAAGTTGAAAATTTCACCTACTGCCGAAAATCTAGTTTTTGTTCTTGAACTGGGAGGTTGACTTTTTATCCTTTTGGAATTTGATTTTTTAGCTATTTTTATTGGATTTAAATAGGGGGTTATTTTCTTATTAATAATATCTTAAGTAAATGACTTAAATGATATTTGGCATAAATAAGGGCTAAGGCGTTCAATACCACTAATGCGACAGCTGGCCAAAGTATCAAAAAAGCATCCCGAGGTACTGTGCACATGGCTTGAGTTTTGTTCATGTTGTGAACATCAATCCATCAAGACCCAGTGGAGACTAGACTTGGAGATCACTTTCCCATCCTTGCGGCTCACTCATAGTTTTCAAGGCGGCAAAACGACCCAAGGCGCTGGAGGGTATCTAAGCGCTTAGGTGACCAAGGCGCCCCCAAGTGTTATTTTTTATTTCTCCCTTTTCTAACATTATTTAGTATGCTACACTATATACCTTAGATCATAAAAAATCAACATTAAGCCACATTAAGTCACATCAAGTCATCAAAAATCAATATAGAACTAGAAGACAACAGAACTGAAGAAGCAAGCTATTGGAAATTTGAAAGAATCAAACATACGTTTGGTTTATACTGTTCTTAGAAAATATGATTTTATCTATAAGTAATTAAATTGTTCTCGATTTAGAGAAATGTTTTTGTTCTCTAAGAAGTTTGACTAGTCAGATGATTTTATTTTACATGAGACTTTTAGTATTAGGTAGAGCACAAAACTAGCTTTCCAATAAATCCAAAATTGCTTAAATTTGATTTATATTGAAGAAGTTATGTTCCAGTCAAACCTTTTTTGGTATGCGCGAATGTTGTCAAAATTGCTCTAAATGAAAATATTTGTTAGATATCAAAACAAATGAATATTTTACCGTACTTTTGGTTTTTAGCAATGCTTTACCATATTAAGATTTATAAAATTTTTAGATTTGAGAAAAACCCTAGCATTAGAAAGTTGAAAATTTTACCTACCGTCGAAAATTCAGTTTTTGTTCTTGAATTGGGGGGTTGACTTTTTATCCATTTGGAATTTGATTTTTTAACTATTTTTATTGGATTCAATTAGGGGGATATTTGCTTATTTATGAATAATATCTTAAATAAACATTTACTTAAATGATATTTGGCATAAATAAGGGTTAATATCGGGTTTGATACCAATAAAAACCAGTGCAAGGCGCCTTGCAATAAGGCGGAGGTTGCCTAGGCCCCAACAAAACCGCCTGGATGCCTAGGCGGCACCTTGGCTATGCCTTGACAACTATGGCCTCACTGGTATTGGAGATTTCTGCAGAGATTTTTGAGAACCTGTAACTCCAGATCCAACCATAATCACAGGCCCATCTTTTGACTATTTAATACCCTTCATAGGGCCACCCTTCGATAGTAGTAGCAGCTCCATCTGATGGCTGCACAAACAGGTTCTGTGAGTTACTAATTCCTGAAATTACTTTCTAATTTTGAAGCCTTATTGTTCTCATCTGACCATCAGATCCTTCTCTAGTTTTGACACTGATGCTACAACATATTTTTTCCTTCGACAGTATTTCTAGATTTATCTGATGGCTGGTAGTTGCTGTGAGTAGCTATTTTTATGAGGCGTTCTTTCTAATTCTGACATTCTACCATATCTTAGCATCCCATCATTAATTTGGTCTGAGATTCAGGGGGGTGGGGGTCATCCCTAATAGACCTACCCTCGATGGGAATGTCATCCTCTTCAGAGAAGCTTAGTTGCTATTTCTGAGACCCATTGAATTTCTGGTGATTCAACCAGTTATCTATCCTCCGATAGACCTGGAACTGTTAGAACTGTTAGAACCGTAGGGGTATTTTGGACCCTCTTTTTGTTTCTTTTATTTTTCTGTTATGTGGGCTTTAGTCCCACATTGTTTATTTGTATTTCTATCCTCTATTCTCAAGGATATAAATAAAGAGCTTGGGGTGATCATTAATCATCCAAGCCTTACTCTAATTCTAAATCTATTAACATGGCATCAGAGCAGGTTTTGAATTAGGATCCTCTACCTTCTATTTTCCGCTCCTTCTTTCTCGTCTCTCTCTCTCTCGATCTCCTCTTCTCTTCTCTCTTTTCTTCTTTTGTTTTCTATTCTTCAATAGGGCAGCACTGATGACGTGATCCATAGATCCAGCTGCTGCCCTTTCTCACCTCATTCCATGGTTAAATAAATTTATTCGAGATCAACAACACCTTGGCTGCGATATTTGAAGCTTCAAATATTTGATTGATTCCACCTCAACTGTAAGGAACCAATCTCCCTTATTGAAGATCAAGAACTGCAGCAGGTTCCTTTGTTGAATTTTTTTGAAGACCTCTTAGATCGATTTCTCTAAAAACAGGGTTTTTTTTCAAAGCCCTGACAAATATCGATCTAGGGGCTGCTGTCCTCTGTTGGGGCTGATATTTGGAGGGGTGTTCAGTCTCTTCTAGACCCACACTCGAGCCAAGTTTCAGCTCAATCCAGTGTTTTTTTTTGCAAGTTTATCTCCCTACATCGATCTCAACAAAATCAGGGTTTTTTTTCAAAACCCTGAAAAAATTGATCTCAGGGCTTTGAGCCTCTGTTGGTTCTGATTTTTTGAAGGCTGGTTCTCCACTTATAAAGACATATCTGCCTCCAATTTGAGCCTCAACAATTCAATTTTTTGGCCTCTTCTTCCCTATATCGATTTCAGCCTAACAGGGTTTTTTTCAAAACCTTGAAAAAATCGATATAGGGGCTACACTTGTCTGCTGCTGCTGATTTTTGGAGACACATCTTGTGACATTGACAGGGGATTCTCCTCCAATTTTCAGCCTTTAATTTGAAGGATTTCTTGTGTTTCTTGTCACCACAGCCCTCCTTTGCGATTTGGTTTTTTTGGTTGCATTATGGGTGACTCTGAAGTCTCTATTGGCACCTCTGCTGCTGATGGGCTTGGTAGGAATGACAACCGTGATCTCCTCCCTAATCCTGTCAAACAAGATGGGAGCAATTATTTGATCTGGTCCCGTTCGACTTACTTTGCTATTGCTAGCCATGGGCTTATTGGCCATATTGATGGTACTATCACCATGCCGATTGCTCCTGGCACTCTCTTGACCAGATGGATCTCCAACAATGGTATACTTATGCCCTATTTGATTGGCTCAATGCAATCTAACCTTGCCAATGGTTTTCTTCTCTTTGATACAGCCCATCAGATTTGGTCTGCTTGTAAGGAGACATATGGCCAGCTTGGTAATAATGCACAGGTGTATGAACTTCGGAAGAAGTCCAATAATACTACTCAAGGGTAGTTATCTATCTCCAAATACTATGCTACTTTGCGCAGTCTCTGGTAGCAACTGGACAATTTTTCTGATTACCATCCCACTACAGCTGCTGATATCACTGCATATAAGAAGCATCTGGACAAAACCAGGGTGTATGATTTTTTGGCTGGTTTGAATATGGAGTATGACCATATTCGTGTTCAAGTATTGGGTCATTCCCCTTTTCCCACACTTGAACAATCATATGCTTTGGTATCCTCTGAAGAGAACTGTCAGGCTGCTATGCTTCATCCTCCTGTTACTGACAGATCAGCCCTCCAGTCTGCTACCTAGGCTACCCCTGCACCTGTCGGACATGTTTCTCTTGGTGATTCTACTACAGGAATTGTTACTTGTGAACATTGTCACAAATCTTACCACACAAAGGAGAAGTGTTGGTAGCTTCACGGGAAACCAACTGACTTTGAGGCTAAACGGGCTCCCAAGAAGAAGACAAAAAATAAGGCAAACCACTCTGAATCTGTTCCTATAGCCCTAGCTACTGACACTGGTCTTTCCCAGGATGATCTACAGGCTTTCCTACGAATGATAAGGTCTTCCGCTGCTGCTGCCTCTACTACATCAGCTCTTGCTACCTCTGGGAAAGACAAGGTTAAAGTGGCTGATGGTTCCCTTTCCTCCATATCTAGAAAATGAATCATCAACTGCACTTCCTCCCTTACTTTGTCTTCGGTTTTGCATATTCCTAATTTTAGTACTAACCTTCTTTCCGTTAGTAGTCTGACTTGTGATCTTAACTGTAAAGTGTCAGGATCTGGCCTCTGGGAAGACGATTGGATTGGGTAAAGTGCATGGTGCCTTGTACCTGCTTGATGATGGTCGTCTTACTTCATCCCCGTTACCATCTCCACATCAGAACTCCTTAGTCTCTTCGAAAATTTACCAGTGACACTCTAGATTAGGTCATCCTCCATTAGGAATATTAGTATCTTTATTTCCTACTTTAGTCAAACCATGTGATGAGACCGATTTTTTTTGTGAGGCTTGTGTTCTGTCTAAACAGACACGTTCTACTCATTCGATTTCTAATAAAAGGAGTTCTTCATCTTTTCACTTGGTGCATTCTGATGTTTGGGGCCCTAGTCGTAAAGCTTCCCTTTCTGGTCATCGTTGGTTTGTTTCTTTTATTGATTGTTCTAGGCATACATTGGTTTATCTTATATGCACACAAAGAGTCCAGTTTTTTCCTGTTTTCAGCATTTCCATTAAATGATCCAAACTCAGTTCCAGGCTAATCTCAAGGTTTTGAGAAGTGATAATGGCACCGAGTATAAGCAAAACCAATTTCAGAAGTATTTGGCTGATAATGGGATTATTCACTAGGCTAGTTGTGTCGATACCCCAACCCAAAATGTTGTGGCTGAAAGGAAGAACTGACATTTGTTGGAAGTGACCAGGGCATTGATGTTTTCGCGCCATATTCTCTCCCAATATTGGAGAGATGCTATCCTCGCTGCAACCTATCTCATTAATCGGTTGCCGCCTTGTGTTCTCGACTCCTGTAGTCTGGCCGAACTTTTACATGGGAATTCCACCTTTGTGGTTCTTCCCAAGGTGTTTGGTTGTGTTTTCTATGCCAGTGACACGAAATCTCATGGTAAACTTAACCCTCGTGGGTGCGGTATGTTTTCTTGGGTTACTCTCCAACCTAGAAAGGTTATAAGTGTTACCATCCCCCTTCCCGTCGTACGCTGGTCAGTATGGATGTCGTTTTTCATGAAAGTCTTTCCTACTATCCATCCCCACATCTTCAGGGGAAGAATTCTGGATCTAGTGAAGATGTGTTTGTGTTTCCTCTCCTTCAACCTCCTCTCCCATCTACTTTGGAGCCTATTTTGGCTGCTGCCCAGCCTCCTTTAGAGCCTATTTTGGCTGCGGTCCAGCCTACTTTGGAGCCCACTTTGGCTGCTGCCCCCTCTTCCGTAGGGATCCCTTTAGAAGGGGAGAAGGTAGAAAATAATGATGGTCATGTTCCTAGTCAGGGGGAGTTGACTCCAATCCAGAAGACCATTAGTGAATTTCAGAAGAGAATTGACTACTCGAATGTTATCACCTACTAAAAGAGATGCTCCAAAAGAGGGCAACGTCAATCCACTATGGCACCAATACCTATCCAATTGCCAGCTCAGGATCCAGATCCTCATCCTCCTCCTCCTGGTGAGACTTCTCCTTCCGAACTACCTATTGCTCCTCGCAAAGGTACTAGGATTTGCATCTTGCATCCCATTTCTCGTTTTGTTTCTTATTGTTCTCTTTCTCCGTCTTTTCGTGCATTTGTACCTTCTCTTTCTTCTGTTTCTTCCTAAAAATTGGTAGGAAGCTTATGCAGATGGAAAGTGGAAGGCAACTATGTTGGAAGAAACGAGAGCCTTGAAAAAAAATAATACTTGGGATCTTGTAGATCTTCCTCTAGGAAAAACACCAGTGGGATGTAAATGGGTGTTTGGGGTCAAACAGAAGATTGATGGCACTGTGGATTGATATAAAGCACGTCTGGTTGCAAGAGGCTTACAAAGTTGACTACAGTTCAGGTTTTGCTATCTTGTGCAGTCAATCTTGGATGGGATCTACAACAGCTGGATGTGAAGAATGCCTTCCTAAATGGAGAACTTGGTGAGGAGGTGTACATGGATATTCCACCAGGGTTTTCTTGTGAAAGTAATCAAGGTAAAGTATGCAAATTGCAGCGAACACTTTATGGGCTGAAGCAGTCACCTAGAGCTTGGTTTGGTCGGTTTCACAAGGCCGTGATTTTTGTGGGCTATAAGCAGAGTAATACTGATCACACTCTCTTTATAAAGAAGGCTGAAAAAAATTTCACTGTTCTTATAGTCTATGTGGATGACATCGTGGTTACTGGCAACGATGGTGATGAGATCAACCGGTTGAAGAAGTTTCTTGGGCAGGAGTTTGAGATTAAAGATCTAGGGAAGCTACGGTACTTTCTAGGGATTGAGGTTGCCAGGTCTTCTAAAGGCATCTTTTTCTACCAAAGGAAGTATGTCCTAGACTTGTTGTCTGAAACTCTTTTGTTAGGATGTCACCCTTCAGAGGCTACTATTCGTCTTAGAAAAAAAGGAGGGTGAACCTGTTGATAAAGGTCGGTACCAAGGACTAGTGGGGAAGCTGATTTATCTCTCACACACATGTCCAGACATTGCTGTTGTTATGAGTACTGTGAGTCAATTTATGCATGACCCCTATTCTTCTCATTTGGAGGCTATTCTTCGGATTATTCACTACTTAAAGTCAGCTCCTGGAAAAAGGCATTCTTCTATCTCCTCATGGTCACCTACGAGTAGAGGCATATACCGATGCTGATTGGGCTGGTTCTGTAGATCGGAAATCTATCTCTGGGTATTTGTTCTTTTGTAGGGCGCAATCTTGTCACTTGGCGTAGAAAGAGGCAGAATGTGGTGGCTTGTTCTAGTGCTGAAGCAGAGTTTCGTGCTATGGTAGAAGGCATTTGTGAGTTACTTTGGCTGAAAGGCTTGCTACAAGACCTTGGAATTCTTGTTCTTCCTATGATGTTGAGTGGACAACAAAGCTGCAATCAGCATTGCTCACAATCCAGCACAGCATGATCGCACCAAGCATGTTGAAGTGGACAGACATTTTATCAAGAAGAAGTTGGAAGATGGATTGAGTTGTGTTCCCTTTGTGAAGTCTACTGATCAGGTTGCTGATATTTTCACCAAGAGATTGTCTGGGAAATTGTTCCATCCTAATCTAGTCAAGTTGGGCATGATTTACATATTTGCTCCAACTTGAGGGGAGAGTGTTAGAACTGTTAGAACCGTAGGGGTATTTTGGACCCTCTTTTTGTTTTTTTTATTTTTCTGTTATGTGGGTTTTAGTCCCACATTGCTTATTTGTATTTCTGTCCTCTATTCTCAAGGATATAAATATAGAGCTTGGGGTGATCATTAATCATCCAAGCCTTACTGTAATTCTAAATCTGTTAATAGGAACTGATTCTTTTTAGTTCTCTTATGGCTGGGCTTCATATCAAAGCATTGTTGGGTATTGTTGAGGGCTGTGTTAGTTAAATACCTCATTGTACTGCAACTGCTAAGAGTTTTTGTTATTTAATGCTGCTAGAACGGATGATATGTTATACTGTTGACATGATTGGGAGATCCTGCTGTAAGTTTGGTCTTTAGTTGTCTAAGACTTAGCTTTACATTAGACAATGCATCTGAGTCTTCAATTTCATAGTTTACATATGGAACTTGGAAGGGGATGGAACATTCATTTCTTTAGTTTGATGTAGATAAAAAGCAATTGGCCTTATTTTAATGGAAAATTAGCTTTTGGTTGGGCTATGTATGTGTTGGGACTTTGATCCAATGTGTTTTCATTGTAATCGGCCACTTAATTGACCTATAATCTGGGTCGAAGCTAGGCCTATGAAATTAGTTATTTCAGTTTCTATCAGGATTAACTGGAATTTTTTTATTCTTTAGTATCTTTTGGAATTGCATGTGCTCAAACATTGGAAACCAATTGTATTATGGATGTTTGCTTTTATTCTCCCTAGATCTTTTGAAAGCTCTCCCTCTAGAATTGAAGAGTTCAAGTTTTAGAACCCTTTGCTTTAGAATCTTTAGACCCAATCCCCCTCCCCCAATGAGAAAAAACATTTGTTATGCCACCCAGTTACCACTGTTTCTTGTTCAGTTTTTGTTTGTTTTCCATTTTCCTTCTGGAAAAATCCCTAAGAAACACCTTTTGTTAACTTGTCATCTAGGAGACAATATATTTGGGCCAAGTGCTGCAGATGCTGCTGAATCTTTAGCCAAAGCCGTCAGTCCTGCCTTGGAATCCAGAATTCCTTGGGCAGCAATTTTGGGTAATCATGACCAAGAGTCTACCATGAGCCGGGAGGAACTGATGTCATTTATTTCTCTTATGGATTATTCGGTCTCTCAGATCAATCCATCTATGAGCGACTCTGCTGATGGTGTTGAAACAAGCACAGTAGCCATTGATGGGTTTGGGAACTATAATCTCAGAGTGCAAGGAGCTTTTGGGTCTGACTTGGCCAATACCAGTATCCTCAATCTCTTATTTCTTGACAGTGGAGATAGGGCTACTGTCAATGGTGTTCGAACTTACGGCTGGATCAAGGAATCTCAACTGCATTGGCTTCGTAGCTTTTCTGAGGGCCTTAAGGTATAACACAGTATGACATGGAACATTGGGAATTTGTTATTGGAATTGCATGATCATATACTAAAACATGGTTCTCTTAGCTCAAAATTTATCTCTATACAAGTGTGATCTCTGCCTATGAAACTGAATTTTTTCCAAGTGTTCTTTATCCTACATTTAGATAATATTAACATGTTGCAACAATGTGATCTCTGCCCATGAAATTTAATTTTTTTCCAAGTATTTCTTATCCTACATTTAGATAATATTAAAATGTTGTAGGTTGCATACTAGCAGGGCAACGAATGGGATCGAGAGCCACTGTATGGCATCACGTTGGCTCCTACCCCGGCACTTGCATTCTTCCACATCCCAATCCCAGAAATTCGGCAGCTCTGGTATAAGAAGATTGTGGGCCAGTATCAGGAGGGAGTTGCTTGTTCTGTTGTTAACTCTGGCGTTTTACCAGCTCTTGTGTCCATGGGAGATGTGAAGGCTGTCTTCATTGGCCATGATCACACTAATGACTTTTGCGGGGAGCTTGATGGTATATGGTTTTGCTATGGTGGGGGCTTTGGATACCATGCTTATGGTAAAGCAGGTTGGTCTAGAAGAGCAAGGATAATTCTGGCTGAGCTAGGAAGGGGGGAGAAGGCATGGATGGGGGTCGAGAGGATCAAGACTTGGAAGTGTCTTGATGATGAGAATCTGAGCAAGATCGATGAGCAAATTTTGTGGCACTGAAGGTTATAAAGATGCTAAAAAAAACCAGGGCATGGAAACTACCGGCTATGCATTCAGACTTTTCTGTAGATGTTTAGTCATTAAACATTATTGATGGTCCAAAGCTTATTTTGGATTGTAAGTGGAACTTTATTTTTTCTTGCCTATGTTGGAGAATTTTGGAGGATTTTTATGTTCTCCTTTCACATTGGGTTGGAATTCAGTTTACATCAAGGAATTAAAAATCCAAATGGGTGTCTGAATTTGTCTTAATCGATTCCAACCCATATCATTTTGAATCAACTGGAACCAGCTGGAAACACCAAAAATCGGATCAGGAAGTAAGGGAATGGATTTCCTTGGATCTCAGATTGTTGGAGTTCTTGTCTCAAACATTTTTTTGTAGATCCTAGTTACAAAGATGTTTCATTGAATTTGCACTTTTGATGACCAAATGAAGGAGATGATGGGGGAGAAAATTGGACTTGGGGACCTCACAGATTCCTTTGATCTGATTCTGGTTTTCAAAATTTAAACCTTGGTTTCAATGTGCAACTCTTTTTGGGCATCAGGTGGGCTAAGTTTGCTAGATCCGGGGCTTGAGCTGAACCCGGAGGAAACATTTTTCAAGATACAGTTGGTTTAGGAGTTATAGACCTGTTTAATGATACATGGGGATGTTAAATAGTCTCATTTTCTTTTCTTTCGTTTTTCTTTTAAAACAAGGTGTGAGTAATTTTATTTCTGTGCTAAGATTGGGCGCCCTCGGGCTGCCATTGATTAAAGGTTTTTGGGAGGGGAGAAGGGAAGTGGGAAAATTTGGCTGCAAACTGGTGCCCCTAATCGTAGGCGCAAACTTGGAATAATCTCTTTCCCTTTTGGATTCACAAATACCTTCTTAGGTTTTAGTATTTTCCATAATATCCTTCTAGGTTTCAAATTGGTAGGCGCAAATTTGGAATAATCTCTTTCCCCTTTGGATTCACTAATACCTTCTTAGGTTTTAGTATTTTCCATAATATCCTTCTAGATTTCAAATTGGCACCTACAATTGGGGCAGCAAGAACATAGCTACAACCCAGGCAGCAGCCAATTTTTGTTCGAGGGAAGTAGTGAGTGGGACCTACGGGGTGGGGGAAGGACTAGCAGGCCTCTTTGTTGTGGGAGGGGGTTGGTCTTGAACTAGAGATACAGACCCCAGCCTTGGAAACTACTATAGGGCACAACCACCAGCCCAAGGCTGGCGTCCGGAGCTCTGTTAGTTAATTCGTATTTAAAATGCGTATAATACGGTCATACCATAGTTTACCATTTTATATGCGAACTCCTTTCTTATTACCAAAGAGTCGGCGAAAAACGAGTTTGGCAAGTCTATCCGATTAAAACACTTTTAAAACGCATTCAACATTTAAAAAAATAAAAAAATAAATAAAGAATCTTGCAAAAAAAAATATTAAATACTTAAAAAAATTATAACTCACCATTCACATTAAAAGCTGACAGTTTTTTTGAAAATGATAGCTTTCTTGAAAAGGACAGTTATCAGCTTGCTTTTCAAGCTGTCTTTTACGGATTCAGATTCTCTACGGCCCTTGAAGAGCAGCGATCTAACCGGCCCTTGAAGCTCAGCTCGACACCTGTAAAAATTGACATCCAACGGTTACTTTGATAAATTTTGAAAATTGTCGTTGGAAAATCGGTTCTAGTACTCGACCTTTGATGGACCAAAACCGGTCTGGGCTGAACAGCCCAGCCCGGACCGGTCTACAACTAAAACACAAATATTTGACTTACACACACCCATTTTCCACCAAAAATCGATCGTCTTCCTCCTTTGGTCTGCGAAAAACCTAGTTTTTTCTCTTCTTCCTGATCCTTCAATCGTGAAGACGAGGAACCCTAAACAACCGAAAAATCTGCATCTCTCATCTCTTCTTCCTCCCGTTTTATTTTCCCCTTCTTGCCGGCGTTTCTCGAAGTTCGGTGACGAAAAAACGCAGATCTGTCCCCTCCTTTGGTCTGCATCTCCTCTGACGACGGTCGACGGTGAACTCTCTGTCTCACTCTCTTAATTTCTCCTTTCTATTGCTTAATAATTTCTCCTCTTAATTTCTTCCCAGCGAATCTCGAAGTCGGTGACGAAAAACGCAGATCTAATCTGGTGAACCAGTTCGATCGTCTTCCTCCAGTGGCTCTTGTGTCGAAATAGGTCTCTCTTAACTCCTCTGGTCCGGCGAAGCTCGAAGGTGAGAACAAATTTTTTTTTTTTTCGGGGGTTTTTTATCCATATTTTTCCAAGAATCAAAACCCTAACCTTGTTGGTATTTTTAGTGGTTGGGGTTTGGGTGTTGTTCGGAGTTTCTTAAATAATTTAATTTCTATTAAAAATTTGCTAACCTTGGCTGCCTCTCCAATCTCTTCTGCCTTCTGTTTCGTCTCTTCTTTCTTACCAGCCAGCATTTCCACCGCCCGTCGAGCAGTATCCACCGCCGTGTCCTTCAGTTCAGTTAGCTTCTCAATGGTAGAATCTTTCCCTTCCTTAGCCTTCTCGGCAGTGTAATCCTTGTACTCCCCCAGCTTCTCCATGGTGGTGTCCTTCCCCTGCTTTGCCTTGTCCGGCCCTTGAAGCTAACTGTTAGAATCATCTATTTTTAGTGGTTGGGGTTTGGGTGTTGTTTTTGACATAGAGATTATGAATATAATTATATTAGATTGTGTATGAAGTTGTCCTAAATATGACGACTACATTAAATTTTGCATTTTTAAGATTTCAAGTTGTAGTAAGAAGAAGTTGAAGAAACGTGAGAACAGATTATTTTGCTGTGTGTGCCTTCTCAGAGGCTTCTTTGGTTTGTATTTATAATGAAGAATGGGTTACATATGATAGAGATCACAACAGGTTACGTGATATATACCAGTTCAGTGATAATGGATGAAGCCATTGCAGCCTTGGAGTGTCATAATTTCCAGGAAATAGGGTTTTTTAGGTCTTGAATAATTTATTTACATTATGCTGTAACTATGGTAGCAACAGCTTGCACTTCTTCTAAAATCAAACCATATAAGCTCCCTCTTGAATAATTTATTCTTCATTGTTGCTTGATAAGTGTTCTAAACGCTTATTAATTGTTCAAAGTAATTGATTGTTAGCTTGACTAAGCAATTATGCTGTCTGTTATTAGCATTATTGTTATTATCATTACATAACTTAGAAGAGGATGTTTTTGAGTTGTTGCAATCCCCCCCATATCTTTTGGATAATAATTAAAGGACCGTGTCAAGATTTATTGAGTTCTAGGAGCATCATGATGCATATTTTATCATGTTCAAGCATTCTTCAGTGAGTAATTTTTTACTGTTTTCTATGGAGGTAGGTGAGTCTTTAGCTCAAAATGGAAGAGCAACTGGGGTTACACCCAGTAGATGGTGGTTCGAACCCACCAGGACTCCTATTTAGTGTAAACTTTTAGCTCAAAACGGAAGAGAAACTGGGGTTACACCCAGCAAGAAAAACATAAACCACTTGCTCATGTACCTTGAGATCTTCAAGAAATGTTCAATGAAGAAGGAAAGATAATTAAAGAATATGAGCTTTAGAGTGCTGAATGTTGGGAGTACTTTTACATTTGGTTTTGAACAACATTAGAAATTCTTTTTAGATTATAAGCTTTTGGTGATTGTAGTGAAACTTGGACTATTGATTTATCCTTGATTGACAAGAAAGAAATTGAAAAAGAGAAGAGAAGAAAGAACAGAGTGAAGAAATTAGATGTGGGAACCCTTGGAGGTGGATCATGTAAAACTCATGTGGCAATAAACTCTTTAGTTGGATGTGGTGTGGTTGATGGAAGTTAAGTGTTCTAACAGATTTTATGTCTTTTAAAAGGTGGACAAAAGACTATCCTCAAGTTCTTTTAAGTTGCCATGGATACCATTTACTGACTCTCTAACTGCAGAAAAAGAGAATAAATTCCTCCTCCTTTGAGTGAATGAGCCCTTTGCCATTGTGAGTGAATGAATAAAATGAGAAAGTGATTGATTCATTAACCTGATAGGTTGGAGAAATACTGCAGAGGCTGTCTCTCAGAGATTAGTGTTCTTGTGACTTCCAACAAATCATATCTTACATGGATACTAGCTATTGATATGTTTCTCTTTCATTTATTTTGCTTTTCATTCATAGTTTTTTACTCAATTCAGGGCTGACTTATTTATATTTTGATTTTGTTTCGGTTAATGAATGTTGTGTTGTTCTGACCATATGGGTAGCAGGAGGTAAATTTATGATGTGGACGCAACCTTGGCATAGGATCAAAATGTTAATGGTCACTCTCATTTTTCTTGAATTGGCCTCTTTCTCTTGAGCTATATCAAAATTTGGTTTTGGAACAAATGTTATTCAATTCCTGCATCCCTAATAATTGTCCGCTTCCCTAATGCTTGCAAGCCATCTTTGCTGCTCCCATTAACTTTAGCTTTTTATCATTTCTTGTTTGTAAAATAGTGCTATATGCTTGGATTGAACTTACAATTCATCTACTGCTCCATCCTCTTCCTCTCTGTTTTTTCACCCCCTGGAGCAAGTGCATATGATGGGATTGAACTTACAATTCTGCCACAGTTCTTGGTACCTCCACTACTCCATCAGGACTCTAATTAATGCTTTATTTCAAGTTCAGTTTTAGCTTTGACCCTTGATTGAAACCTGTTGGAACTTGCCATTGATTTGCTTGATTACTTGCTATAGTTCTCTATTTTTTCAGTGAGTTTTCTCCCTCTATTTCAGAAATCATAGTTGAATTCAACTTCTTAAAACTCTGAATTCTGAACTTCAATCATTCTTCTTTGATTCAGGTTTCTGTTTGTGAGCTAATCTTCAAAGTTAGACCATTGTCATTGGAGTTGTCATCCTCTTTTGGGTCAGAAAAAAGAACTGGCTCGTGCTTTATTTTTTCAAAATCAAGACTGAATTTTCATTTGCATGTGCTTCCAAGGCCTGTAAACTTGCTTGGTGGTTTTGTTCTCAAGGTATTTTAATGTTCTCCTATTCCTTTAGTAGCTTTTGAGATTGGAGATAAAAACAGAGTGGATGCAAAACCCACCCACAAATTGATGCAGACTAAATGTTGATGGTTGTTGTTCATAAGGTAACCAGGCAAAGCCAGTCTCCCAACGCACCACTTTGTATCGGATTGATGAAACATCATGACAGTCAGCATTGGCAACAACGAAACCCCTGAACGATTGCTGGTACACCATATATTCCAACAGATTTAGCTTTGAGCCAGACGGCAAAATTGTTGATCTTTTAAAGGGTATGCATAATCAAAATATTATTTTAACCATTCAGCCATGTTTTGCACCAACTCTGTTTCGCCGGACCAGAGGAGTTAAGAGAGACCTATTTCGACAAAAGAGCCACTGGAGGAAGACGATCGAACTGGTTCGCCAGATTAGATCTGCGTTTTTCGTCACCGACTTCGAGATTCGCTGGGAAGAAATTAAGAGGAGAAATTATTAAGCAATAGAATGGAGAAATTAAGAGAGTGAGACACAGAGTTCACAGTCGACCGTCGTCAGAGGAGATGCAGACCAAAGGAGGGGAGAGATCTGCGTTTTTTCGTCACCGAACTTCAAGAAACGCTGGGAAGAAGGGGAAAATAAAACGGGAGGAAGAAGAGATGAGAGATGCAGATTTTTCGGTTGTTTAGGGTTCCTCGTCTTCACGATTGAAGGATCAGGAAGAAGAGAAAAAACTAGGTTTTTCGCAGACCAAAGGAAGACGATCGATTTTTGGCGGAAAATGGGTGTGTGTACGTCAAATATTTGTGTTTTAGTTGTAGCAGCCCAGCCCGGACCGGTTTTGGTCCATCAAAGGTCGAGTACTAGAACCGATTTCCCAACTACAATTTTCAAAATTTATCAAAGTAACCGTTTGATGTCAACTTTTACAGATGTCGAGCTGAGCTTCAAGGGCCGGTTAGATCGCTGCTCTTCAAGGGCCGTAGAGGATCTGAATCCGTCTTTTACATTGTAAGTTTGTAACAATACACTCTACCTTTTAAAGCCCACCCTTACTCTACCTTTTAAAGCCCACCCTTGACCTCTCCCTCCTAGATCTCATCGATGTGGGATTAAAATCATTGTACTTGTACATTGTTTCACAAAAAAATCAATAAAACTACATGTATTCTAATTGAGATGGAATTTTCAACAAGAGATATCAATACTCCATTTAATTTGAGAATCAAAGTATAATGGGTTAAATTCGCACACCCCCTAAAATGGACCCAATATTCCTCATGCACCCCTAAGGTTCTGATAAATTCCACACGCACCCCTTCAAAATTCCATGTACACTCCCTACTTTTCAACTTAAAGCCATTCAAGTCCACGCCGTAAATTTCAGGTGTTAAATGCTAAAACTTTTTTTATTGACCAAACTACCCTTTCTTCTAACCACTCCTAAAATTTGAAAAGATCTTATTGCCCTGACCTATTTGTTCATACTTTGAAAAGACCTTTTTGCCCTACCCTATTTTCTTAAGAACCTAACCCCAACCAATATTACCATGCATACCCACTTGGAGAGAGAAACGAAAACAAATAGTGCAAAGCACTTGCTGCTCCGGCGAGGCGCCAACCTCCCGACTCCGTGACCACTTCATTGCTCCGGCGACGACCACTTGCTCCGGCAACGACCACCTGCTGCAGGTAACTTCTTCTCTGCTCCTTCTGCTCCTTCTCTACTCCTGCTGCTCCTTTTTTTGGTTTTTTCCTTTTACCCTCTCTGTTTTTCCCCTCATCCGTGACCTTTTGCTCTCTATTTCTGGCCCCAAATTGCTTTTAAAATTGTATTTAATAAGACCAACTTATTTGACAAAAAAGGGGCAAAAAAAGAAAACTTTCTCTAGTTGTATTATTCATAACCCTTGGCTGGAGGGCCTCTTCTGGTATCAGTTGGCTGATCCCTATTAATCAAAGTAACCTGTAACCCCATGGGTTTTTTTACCCAACCCGTAGGAACCTGTAGACAGCTCAGGAAACAGTAAACAATTTCTAAGAGTGTGGTCCATCAATTCTAGCATTCAAAGACACATTTATTGAAGTTTTTTCAAAAAACACAGCCGGACACATTTAGTTGTTATCAGCCAAAAGAGCTCCAACCATATATGAATCATTTGCTTAATTTAAGTTAAAAAATCCTATGATACCTAATATGTACATTCTTGGTGTGGCTCAAGAAACCTGAATATGATGTTGTGTTTGATGTACTTAGAGGTTTACTATGGAAAAAGCTGGTTTATTTCCAACTTGATTTAATATGAGATTCAACTTATTTTGATGCCTATATTTTGCAGGGAAAAATGTCTATTGGTAATGTGAATGATAGGAACCAGGATGGCTACCTCAAGTATGTTAACAAGAATTGTCATATCTGCGGTGGAAAAGCTACAATTAAGGTTTTGGGATCTGAAAAGAACCCAAACAGACTATATTATACTTGCCTAGAGATGATTAGAGAAAATAAATGCAAAGAATTCTTGGAGTGGTGTGAATCCATCACTGAACTCAGAAATACTAGTGTTTCCATAGGTGCATCAATGGTCAATCCAATTTCTCATGAGTTATGACAATCGGAGGAGATGCACAGTTTGAAAACTAGAGCGAAACAGTTGGAGAAGTTCAATGCATCCCTGATGTATACTAGTCAAGTTGTATTAATGACTGTTGTTGTAGTCTTTATAGGGATGGTGGCTTACAAATTGATAGTGTAGGGCTAAATTTGGTTGTAAGGGTTATTCTACTGTAATGAGAGAACAATGCAGTTGCAATGAACTAGATATCTACCAATCTTAATCAAAGTGTTCATTATTCAAACGGACAACATTTCCCCTAAAACAGGATAATTATACACCTGTGGATATCATACCATTCAATTCAATCACATGAAATTAACAACAACTACTTAACCTGATGTCAAATAAGACAATCATTCAATATAACAACCATTCAGTTCAAATCTCATTCAAACACTTGAAATAAAACATCAAACCAACCGCAACACATCAAACCTATTGGTTCATCTTCATCAAACAAACTGTTTTCTGTCATACAAACCAACTGTTATAAAATTACAAACCCATAATTCTCATTATCCTAAATAACCCAACTATGTGAGTCCTATCCTAGACAGAAACCCTTATCCTCATCAATGGTTGAACCAGTAGCACCTCATCCCCTCAGCATCAAGCAAACCAGCAAGCCATCATGTTCATCTTTTGCTCCTCAACCCTTCAAGCTCCCCAAATTCAACTCCAACACTTGATACATATAAATCGAAATGTGATAGGTCTAAGAATTGAATGTAAATGAACAAAATCACTTATGTTGGCCTGCAACTCATCAGATAGCAGTTCACCTGGGTGGTTGTGGTTGTGCTTGGAGTTTTTTGGCAGCTCGTTTTTCTCTCTCTTTGGCAGCCTTTTTTGCCATTTTTACCACCAAATGATCTTGATCTTTTGAATAATGGTCAGTTGTACACGAATTTTGTTAGGATCTAGTTACCCTCTGGGAGGAGGTGATATCATCAGCTGTTTCACTCCTTTTCTTTCTCTACAAATGTACCAACAAAAGTCAACACATATGTAAAAAGTTGTTTTCAAATAAAAAAATTTGGAAGAAAAATTGCTACAATGACCACGTTTCACATTTAGCAACTAAATAGCCCAGATTTAGATTGAAAATCCAAACCAAATGGGCAGGTTTTACACCCATCATTTTAATACAGAAGCCAATAAACAGAGACAATATAAGAAGTGCTGCAATTGATCATAAAT
Organism: Telopea speciosissima; assembly: GCF_018873765.1. Classification (NCBI taxonomy): domain Eukaryota; kingdom Viridiplantae; phylum Streptophyta; class Magnoliopsida; order Proteales; family Proteaceae; genus Telopea; species Telopea speciosissima. The sequence continues at coordinate 49,414,555 of NC_057919.1, read as the reverse complement.
TCCTATTTTCAGGGAGCAAAATCTAATTAGAAAAACCCAACATTGGAAGGGAAAGAACGTCATATGTATCTTTGGCACTTTCAAACATTGACAATGAAAAACCCGAGCATTGGAAGGGAAAATATGCATAGAACTGTTAATACCATGAACTGAAATGAATGGGTTCAAGCATCATGCGTCACGGTTACAGAACATAAGCGTATCTTTGGCACTTTCAAACATTGACAATGAAAAACCAAGCACTGGAAGGGAAAAGAGTATACAAAAGATAAAGGTTTGTGTTTCAACCATTCCATTAGCTATTCTGTTTTGCATATGAGAGAGAGAGAGAGAGAGAGAGAGAGAGAGAGAGAGGGGGGGGTAATGTGAAGATGATTACTTGCCCAAATGAATGCTCTGCCGCTTCAAAGTTGCAGGTTATTGGCGTCCCCATCGTCTCCAGCAAGTTGCATGGTCATTTATGGGAGTTGAAGTCAGAGAGGATAATCGCCGGCGCCGCTTAGCTCCAATCCTCCAACGATTTGAACGATCGGAGAAGATGAAGGGGGGGCGCTGCTAAGCTAAAACTAGGGTTTAGGGCTTGTTCTTCGATCTCGGAGGGGAAAGGGAGAAAGGGAAAGTGAGAAGGGCGATTTGGGTATTTTGCTTTTTCAGCTTCTGTCTTTTTTGGTTTTTTAAGTTATGGGCATTTTGGTAATTAAGCCCCAGAAAGGGTATAATTGTACATTACTTTCTTCACGTTAGCATTTAACGCCTAAAATTAACGGCGTAGAATTAAATGGCTTTTGGTTGAAAAGTAAGGGATGTACCTAGAATTTTGAAGGGGTGCGTGTGAAATTGTCAGAATCTTAGGGGTGCATGAGCAATATTGGGTCCATTTTAAAGGGGTCTGTGTATTTAACCCAAGTATAATTATGTACTTTAAATCGGGGAATGTATCACATAAATGTTATATTAAACAATCTACATTGGCGTGCATGCAAGTCAATTACATGCTATTTTGAGCACTAACCCAACATCCATTATGCGAAGTTTAATAGTCATTGAGAAAAATGAATTGAAATTATGTTCCATATCAATGTGAGTTTTAATTAACTTAATTTTTTTTCTTCTTTTTGTGTATATATTGCCTTTTTTTAAGTATCATATTTCTCAAATCAAAATGTTTAAAACCCGTACTGTCTATCGTCATTTTTTATTTTTTTTGTCATTTTTGAAATGTTTGACCATTTTTTTTACCGTTCCGTTTAAGTTTTGAGCCGTTTAAAACATGTCCGTACCGAATGTCGTTTTTTTGCCGTTCCCATTTTAACTAACAGAGGTTCGGAGTACATTTTTTAGTTAGATAAAAGTATATTCATTCGAATGAGAAATATTCGTAGATGCCGAATTACAAGGTTCCGTCAACCACAAAGTGGAATTCGGCCACATTGTCATACTTGACATTGACAACACCTTCCTAGCTAGGGAGTCAACTGCAATGTTGACCTCCCTAGAACTAAACTGGAAATTGCGTTCACAAAAAATAAGTGGCTACATGAATAATGTTCTCAATTATAGGTTGAACATATAGAGGAACATTGGTATTCATTCCTGTGATATAAGAACAAAGTTCTTTACGGTCTGTCTCTACCATTAGTTGTTGACATCATGGTACAAAATTTCACGATATATCGCCGATATATAGCGAAATTTCGGTAGGGCCAAGACGAGATGGGCTTCCGAAATGAAAAAAGTTTAAATTTTGGCAAAATTTCGGTATATTTCATAGAAATACTATGTATTGAGCAGTATATTTTGGTAAATTTCGGTACATTTCGGTAAATTTCATAGAAATACTTTGTGTATTGAGTATTGAATTGTTGACTATTATGAAGTTTATGAGTTATGACTTATGCGCTTATGACTTTATGAGTTTAAACTTTAAACTGAAGGCTACATTTGACTTTATTTTTGTTTCATTACTCTGTTTAAATTTCTTATTATGTCTTTTAGTATTTAAACAATATGTATTTAACTATTTTATACAACAGGGTCCGACCGTATGCAGTCAATCAAGGGTGCAAACCCAAAACACCACTCTGAGTTCATTTTTTTTTTGCAATATGAAGGTTTAAATGTGTTTATTTAGCTTAAATAAGGGTGTCCATGAAGTATCAGGCCTAGATATGGCCAAATACCCACCGAGATGGACTCCCAAAATATTGCAGAAAAAATGCAATATTTCGGTCAAATTTTGCCAAATTTCGGATATTTCGGTAGGCCCAAGATACCGATATATCGCGAGATATAGTATTATGGTTGACATGTATGATCCCAGATTAGAAATCCAAGTCCTCCTTTGTAGGTGCAATGGAATGCGGACCTAGGAGGTCCGAACCAGGCTCTCTCCCTTTCTGGATGGGTGAGGGAAAGGCAAAGAGTTTCTATTCTCTTCCTACATGAGTCACCACCTAGATAAGGGTTTAGGACCCGAAAATGTTTCCCCCTTTCTTGGGAGAAAGTGAACTCCAAACGTATAGGCACTAGTCAACTTAGAGGTTGGGGTAAGTGTCAAGTTACAGACTGGGAAGGTGTTAGGCACTCAGTTTTCCCGACCAAAGGCTGTTCTTCCTAGACCATATACGTTCCTACAAGATTGATGATATTCATTTTTATATTTATTTCAACCCATTTTATGCGATTTGAAACCATTATTAGAGTTTTGAAATCATTTTGGGTGGCTGGTGCAAATAGGGGTTTTGAGGAAAATCTGGCTACATAACAGCATGGAAGGGAAAATAAGTAGATTATTTTGTAGCATAACGATGTGTTGAGGGAAAGATGACTAGACAATTCGACATCGTAAAGGCATGTTAGGGGTAAAATGAGTGGTTTTGGTGGTGATGGAGGGATTATTAGAAACAGGGATGGTGTTGTGCGGACAGCTTTCTCAAATTACTATGAGGACTGGACTAATTCAGTGGTAGAATTAAGAGAGTTGAGAGATGGCTTGAAGTTATGTGCAGATTTGGTCTATCAGATTTTTTTATTAATTCAGACTCATCCACAATTGTGCACTCGGTTTCCTAAAAGGTGTGTAATGTTTGGAAAGGTTGGTATTGGTTTCAAGAAATCCTTTTCTTATGTAATTCCTTCTATCCTATCATATCATTCTCCTACAGGGAAGGTAACAGAGCAGTTGATTGGTTAGCTAATCTAACCTGTGAATCTGCTTCTAACACGTTCTTTCAGGTTGGAGATGATTTCCCGACAGATCTTTGTCGCATTATTCAGGAAGACAAAGCTGGTATACCAGTTCTCAAACAGTAGTTGGTTTTTGTTTTTGTTTTTTTTTTTATATTGTGTTTTCTTTCTGTCAGGGTTAGGGTGCTTGAATGAGTTTGCGAGAATTCTGTGCTCCTCTTGGAATGAGGTAAGGCGGTTAAGTCCCCCCTTGTATGTCTTTTCTTAATTGATTTTAATAAAGTTTTAGGGGCTTCCCCGGGTCCCAGATAAAAAAAACAAAAGGAAAAATGAGTGGAAAATCTAGTAGTGTAATGACATACCAGAACTAAAAAATGGCGTTTCTGAAAAATGACCAAAATGTCTCGAATGTACATGATAATAGACCTGGAGTGACCAGACTACAAAAATAAATAGAAAAATGATTGGAATATAAATACACACACACCCACTCTATAGAAGTATCTGCTAATGAGATTAAATAAATTAATTATAATTTAATATTATGTGCAATTGCCCATTAGTACCATTTACTTGTTCACAACTATGGACAGACTTGGAGACTTTGTTATAGGGTTGCCGTATTGTATATTTTTCCCCAATGGAGATTTGTATGGAAATATAGATACAGGTGCATATGTGTTTTTAACACTAATCCGTAGAGCTTCCTAAATGGTTCACCACCAATTGTGTTTGGCAATAGGAATCTCTAGTAGTTATCGTTTCCCTTACCTGAGAGGCACTTACCATTGAATTCATGTCATGTGCGGTTGTAGTGTGCCAATGGTTTATGCCTATCGATATGATTGGCTGCACACCTGATCACTCGGTGCATTGGGTATGATGTGAATGGGAGTGATGATTAATATGGTTTTCATTGCTTTTTTATTAAGGAGAACATCAAAGTGAGTGAGTTGTCTAACAATGATTGGTCGTAGTCTGGGTCCAGACACTTATTTTGTAAAGAGTTTGCAAAATCGATTATATTATAGTCATATTAAACAAATATTATCTGAGAAATATTTTCAAACCTTTTTATGTCCGGTCATTGCTCATGACACTCCCATATTGTTGTGCAATATATTATAGTTTATGGCGGTGATTTAAATCCATGCATGTAAAGTTCATTGCGGATGTTTGTTGTGTGGGGGAAAAATATAATAAAAGTTTCTACTATCGAGGGTTTTCAGGTCACGTCTTTGGTAGGATTGTCCTTTTGCACAATTAAGGATAACTTAAAAAGCTACCCTTTAGGATCACGCCACTTGGGATGATCGTGTCTATTAGATTATGATCTTCATCATTAACCCTCTTATAAAAGAGAGACTAAAGTTAAAATCCTAATTTGCACAACACATTATTTAGAAAAAACTTGTGATGAGGAAGAAAATCTCTCCATCTAAGCTTAGGTTATAGACATTGGAGAAGGAGCATTCGAAGGCGATCATCACCAAGTCCTGCATTCCTTTTGAGGAACACATCATTAGTGTGTTCTTGATAACCTCCAGTCACAGTCATTGTGTCACCGCCCCATTCCAATAAGGAATATAATAATAAATAAAAGGGTGATTGAGATGATACACGTCATCCCACTAAGCTACCAGGATCACAGATATAGTGTCCCAATCCACAGTCCTAAACTAACATCAATATCAGAGTGCAAAAAGAAAATAAATATTACATTCTCAAGTATCAAATGTATAAGCGGAAGCGTTTAAAGGTAGTAGTTACAGTATGTTCAACCGACTAATGATGCATAATACAGTTTTGTTACCGTCATCGACTGACCATGACATAACTATACAAAATATAGTATAACATGAATGTTTATACGAGGCTCGAGGCCCAAAAGTCAACAAAAGGGGACCACGTCCCAAGAATCACCATGGCCCATAGGCACAATCATCACACGGGCATCTGTCGCTGTGTTCCTTGACCATAGTCTCGGACCCCCAATGCCGATATCATCATATCTCGAGGGCTCTACCTTAAGACCAACAAGACAACCAATACCTATATCATCATCTAAAAAGATTATGTACTCGGGGGTTAGCTCCACTGAGCCAGTGAGGGGATGGGGATGCACATACACACAACAACACAATAGTCCATGGTGTACGCCATTATTAATCTAATTACCACCTAACACACAATGCTAAGTCAATAGGTATATGCTACTATGGTAATTCGGGAATACACTATGGGTCCTTCCTTTCGATGCCACAATGCAACCTCAATTACCACATGGGAGCTCGTGCAGGCCATAGTTATCACCACCAAGAGGCAGACCCCAATAACCATTACTACCCCTGACCTGGCCTCTCTAACTCTCCACAGGTATCACGTGTTTTGGTGAGCCAACACCTAAACCCCTATTGGTAAGGGTCGTAGCATAGGGAACGAAGTCCTAACCACAGTTATACTACATGCTTCCTATCGTGTCGAGAGGTATTCCGAGTATATCGACGTCCCATTCCATCTAACACTCGGGTACCAGTACAACATAGCGCATACAGGCCATCATGATATGCAATAGTAGTTCTCAATCCTGGGTCCTAGTGTCGGTTTGATCCGACATCGAAACCTACATACTAATATGATTCAAGTCACATCACATGTATTCCATAATCCATATCATTAGTATCCAAAAAGAGATAGATGCAATAATGTAAGCATGATCATAATGATGCAAGCAATATTATTAAATGTATACATGCATATAGGCAAACCCAAACAAAGTCCAAACCCACTCATCGTCCACGTATTGTTCGGTGCGATTGTTACGGATTGCCTAGATACATGCTCCCCCGTATTAATTAGATTACCTAGCGAGGTGTGAACATAGTAAGAAAGTGTAGGAGGGGCCCCAAGGGGAGTTCCCAAAATAATTAGTAATTTCATTAAACACAACACAAATGGATTCAAGGGTGGAGGCAGTAGGGTGAGTCCGTCCTTGGATCCGCCCAGGCATTTGGGCTCAAACAGATGGAACAGAACCACAAACGGAACGTACCACTAGGACTGTTCGTCATTCCGTCCAAGACTGAGACCAAACCGAGGGGAATGAAACATTGGATGGAATCACTCTTATGGTTCCGTTCGATGTTCCGCCCAGGACTGAGGCTTTGTTGGGAGGAACGGAACCACGGATGGAATCACTCCTTGGATCCATTCGTTGTTCCGCCCGACCATGTTACCCAATTATATGGAATAGAACCACGAACGGAAGCACAATAACTAGTTCCATTTAAGGCAACACAAGGATTTCATAGGTTTCCATCTCCCAGCCTTTTTCCTTGGGATTCATCAGCCACAAGGGCTAGGAGGGGGTGTCCTAAGCCTTCCTAGGGTAATAATGATCCCAACCTTCCATTGATTCTAGGGCTCACAAGGTATTTAGCTCCCATTGTTTGTTTCTAGGGTTTTAGAGTTGGGGAAGTCATTGGACAACAACTAGGTTGAAATGGGGCTTCATAGGTTTGTAATTGGGGTGTAGAACCCATTAGTGGAACCCATTGCTCATCTAAGTTCATACCCTTGGGTTCCAAGTGGAACCCTAGGTAAAACCCATTCCCTAGAAGATCCCCAAACCACAAAAATGGATTAAAGAAAGAGAGGGAAGGGGGTATGAGCGCACCTTGGCCAATGAGAGATCAAGGCTCCCTCCAATCAGTTGTGCATTTAAGGTTTCCCCCCCTTTTTCTCTACCTTCCTTCAATGCTCAAGCCTCCCACGATTTGAGCTGGTGTAGTGGAATGAATGAGCCTTGAAGGCAAGCCTTTATTGCTAGTTAAATGGCCCTAAGGCCCTGTTTGGCTACCCCAAGTTATGAAACTTATTTTTGTCTAAGTTAAGCCTTGTGGGCCCACCTATGTGGCCCAACAATGTAAGTGAAGGTCAAGAGTGGGGCCTACCACTCCTGGGGGCATAGACACTATGTCTGGAGTGCGGGGTTATGGGTCCCACATACAAAATTCCCTTAAACAACCTTGATAGCTGGAACGGACGATCGAACAGACTCACCAGCAGTGGCTCCGTTCATTGTTCCATTCCAGCTATCAAGGCTGAGTAAGTTAAGAAATGTTATGGGCTTTGACCCGCACTTCAAGGGCTTCGAGGAGGGTCCGACCATGTGAGTGTTAGGGTAAGGACTATGCCTATGGTATTTGCTCACCTTTCATCCAAGCTCAGTTCACAGACCCCAAACAGTAGTCTCTTTTCAATGCACATGGCACAGAGGCACCACTTGTTGATGCACGGGACCACCGGGGTTCTCCTTGTAATCCTCTTCACTTTTGGGGCAGGTGCTAGGATGGCAATCTAGGAAATTGCCATCCACAAACCTTACCCAGTCTCGCTTAAGGAACCTCTCTTCAATCGGGAGTCCAGTGCTTTGGTCAACGATCGTATGAGTTGGCTTGACGACCATCGTAAATAATTCACTGACGTACGCTGCTGCCTCGCCTACGTGGCACAACATTATAATTTTATATTAAGGTTCTGGGTGCGGTTATAACATCCCCCACACCTTACAAGAATTTCATCCTCAAAATTGATGTACCTTGTAAGTCAAGAAAGGAGGGATACTTTGCCCGCATTTCTACTTTGGATTCCCATGACTCCTCCACAATCGGGTGATTAGACCACTTTATCTTTAAGTAAGAGAGGGGACGATTGTGGAGGTGAAGCCCTTTATTGTCCAGTATCCTTTCTGGGTATGTCATATCGGATGCAAGCTCTGGAGGTTTTTGTGATAGGATGTGGCCCGGATCATGGATATACTTTTGCAACATGGAAACATGGAACACATCGTGTACACCCGCCAAGGAAAGAGGAAGAGCTAATCGGTATGCCACCGGCTCAATCTTTGCAAGAATTTCATACGGGCCAATAAACCATGGACTCAGCTTCCCTTTCTTGCTAAATTGCATCGCTCCCTTGGTAGGAGATTCCTTGAGAAACACTTTGTCTCCAGCAGTGAATTCCAAGTCCCTGCGCCTTTGGTCTGCATAACCCTTTTGTCTGGACTGGGCAGCCTTGATTCATTCCTTAATCAGATCAACCTTCTCACAAGTTGCCTTAATTAATTCGGGTCCCAAAAGCCGACGCTCTCCAACTTCATCCCAGTACAATGGTGTTCTGGATTTCTTCCCATACTTGGCTTCGAATGGTGCCATGTCAATAGTAGCTTGATAACTATTATTATATGTGAACTTGATGAGCAAGAGGCGCTCATCCCAACTGCCCTATATGTCTATGGCATAAGCATGGATCATATCCTCCAATGTCTGTATGGTCCTCTCCAACTGTCCGTCCGTCTGAGGATAGAATGCGGTGCTGAAGCTCAACCGGGTCCCCATGGCCTTCTGAAAGTCACTCCAAAACTTTGAAGTAAACTTGGGATCCCTATCAGAAATGATGCTGACAGGTACTTCGTATAGGCGAACCACATTATCGATGTATAAGCAAGCGAACCTGTCCATCGAGTATGTGACCTTCATGGGAATGAAGTGGGCTGTCTTTGTCAATCTATCTACGACCACCCATATGGAATTGATACCCCTAGGCAGGGATTACAGTAGACCATGTGGTCGCTGCCTATCAGCTTTCACTTGTTGGCAAGTAAGGCATTTTGCCACAAACTCGGCCACATCTTTCTTCATTTCGCTCCACCAGTAGTGCCCCTTTAGATCTTGATACATCTTGGTGCTACCTGGATGGATTGAATACGAAGTGTTATGGGCTTCTGCCAGAATGTCCTTTTAGCAGCTGCTCCTCCTTAGGTACACACAACCGATCTCTAAACATGAGGATGCCATCCTCAGTCAATGTAAAGTCTAGTTCCCATTGTGTGTCTTCTTGAATAACTTCAATAATCTCTTGAAAGCCTTTGTCGAACGCCTGGGCTGCCCGAATTCTTCCCACCAATGTTGACTGTACTGATAGGGCTGCCAAGGACAGGGTAACACCCTCTACCAGTAACTCCAGGTCCATCTTCCTTGCTTCTTCAATGAGTTTCTCACTGATAGCCAACGATGCCAGCAACAAGGTCTGAGATTTTTGGCTTAGGGCATCCACTACGACATTTGCCTTACCCGGATGGTAGTGGATAGTGCAATTATAATCTTTCATCAGCTTCAACCATCGCCTCTGTCTCATGTTGAGCTCCTTCTGGGTGAAAAAGTACTTAAGGCTCTTGTGGTCACTGTAGATCTCGCTCTTTTCTCCATACAAATAATGCCTCCAGATTTTCAAGGCAAAGACTAAAGCCGTCAACTCCAAGTCATGAGCTGGGTAATTCTTTTCATAATCTTTCAATTGTCGTGAAGCATAGGCTACCACCTTCCCATCATGCATTAGTACACATCCAAGGCCCATTTTTAACGCATTGTTGTAAACTACCATCCCTCTAGTACCATTAGGAATGGTGAGTACTGGAGTAGAAACCAACCTTTGCTTCAATTCCTAAAAGTTCTTCTCACACTCACTAGACCACTCAAACTTCACTCGTTTTCGAGTCAGTCGAGTCATGGGAGTTGAAATTCTTGAGAAGTTCTCAATAAATCTTCTATAGTAACCAGCCAAGCCCAGGAAACTGTGAATGTCTGTTACATTCTTGGGTGTCTCCCAATCAACCACAGACTTCACCTTGTTGGGGTCTACTTCAATACCCTTAGCGAAAACTAGATGCCCTAGGAATGCCACTTGTTGCAACCAAAATTGTCACGCCCCCAACCCGATGAAAGATATTTTACAATAAAGGGGGTGACTGGGATAACAAGTGTCATCCTAATACCTACTAGGATCACAGATACAGTGTCCCGAGCCACAGTCCACCCTGTCATTAAGTCACGATAACAGTAAGGAATGTACCCAAATGGAATAAATCATTTCAATCACAGAGTTAGCGGAAGCGAAATTTAATTAAATCATGTGAATTATAGAGCATCGGTTCTCTAATGATAACACATAGTACAATTTAAATGTTTGTAACCATTCATTTCTCTCCTTATAATTAAACATAAAGTTTATACATGATTGTGGATGAATACATAAATTAAATAATAATCACTCCACTAGGGCAACATTCTAGGGTGTACATCGACATCTAAGTCACAGTTATCGGTTCCACTTGATTCACATCCAACGGTGCTCATCAAGAGATTACCTGTATATCAACTAAAAAGGAGTTGCACAATGAGATTAGCTACACTAACTAGTGAGGGAGCAAAGGGGAATGCACATACATACACACAAACAATTTCAAGCAATATGATATATGCTAATGTTAGATTCATTTTTCACCTAACACATAATTCTATAGGTCAAGTGTATGGTACTGTGATAACTCGGGAGACACTGAGGGTCACTTGACTTATCGCCCCAGTGAAACCTCAATTATCACACAGGAGCCTACGCTGGTAGAAGCCATCAGACAACTCAGTGGTAGACCCTGATAGCCATCACTACTCCTGACTTGACCTCTCCCAGCTCCACAGGCAACAAGTGCTCAGACTATCCAACACATAAACCCCTGTTGGCAAGGGTCGTACCATAAGGTAGCAAGCATCCTAGCCACAGATATATTACATGTAAGTCCTATCGTCCCAAGAGGTATTTTGGGTGCATCAACGTCCCATTCCATCTAGTACCCGGGTACCAGCACAGCACGGCACATACAGATCAGAATGGCAACTAACAAGTTTTATAATTAAATAAATTGGGGTTCCAGTACCGGTAAACCCGACACCGTTACCCGATAGAATAGTGAGAATAATATCATAGTCATAGCAATTCACATTTGAGGTAAATAATGCAATGCGCACAATGCTTATATTTATATAATAGTATGATCAAGTTTGCTTAATATGTATATTCAAACCTAACAAAGTCACCCAAAACCCACTCACCGAACTCGAGTGTCACCCGGCGTGGTTGACATGAATCTCACCGGTGCACTCGCTATCCATCGAGTTGGGTAGCCTAAAAATACAAAAGCAATCATTAAAGGGGGTATAGAGGGGTCCCATGTTATGCTCCCAAAGTCAAAATCAAGTTTCAACCAAGATAGCACGAGCGGACTCAGGGAATATAGAGGGGTCCCAGTTTCGTTTAGTTCCCTTCTAAATTTTAGTTTCCCTTTTTAGTTGACAGCAGGCCTCTTCCTTATCCCTGATTTCTCATCCCCTTCTTTTTAATTTTTTGTTTTAGATCTTATGTAATTAGGTTATCATATGTAATTTTAATTTTTAGAATCATTGTTAGGATAATTTTTATTTTCCCATCCTTAAGATCATATGTGTAATTTTCATTGTACACTTTGGTAATTTGTTCTTCAATATTGGATGCGGCTGCAAGTGACAGAATCATCTTCATTGGAGTTATTCGATTCAGCTAAGTTCTTCTTCTTACAAATTTTAGTTTTAGTAATTTCTCTGTCTTTTTCTCCATCAATCCTTCCTTCCCTCTTCATTGCTTTCATGGCTAGCTAAACCTCTCCTCTTGGGAGTGGGTGAAAACATGAGAGAAGGAAGAATTGATGGCTAACATTGTTTATGTGATTAATAAACATGATCAATATTGGACTTACAATGGATAACCGCCCAAAGCTTGTATGTCATTCCAAGGGGAACTATATACATGTTCGTTAGTCGTATCCATTATGACACCATTATGGTCATGTATTTTTTTTTGTTTACATTGTATGTCGTATGAGCACTATTTTCATAGGATATGTTAGCCGTATATGAGCCGTGCCGCTTATCTTATAGACCTAGGCTGTATGCATTCTTTGCCCTAATATGCTAGTCATTGATCTGCCCTAATTCTCATGGTGAAACCCATTCCTAAGTGACTTTCTTACTTTTAATTCATCCATTCCCTTAGCGGTTGCCCTAGTTTCTATTTTTAATTTGTTATCTTTGGTAATTTAATTGCTTCTATATTTGCTAGTTTTCATAATTGGTAGTTTCCATATATAGGTTGGTCCATATTTTGTAAGTTGTACACTTCGCCTTAATTAAAAGTAAAAATTTATTCAAGGTTGACCTCCTCGTGTTCAACCCATAGCTACGATTGACCCGTATGCTTGCGGTATTATTTTAAACTCAAATACCTCATGGACCCAAGATCTCATAAGGATTTGGTCCTATTTGGTCCAAAGGTAGGGTTTCATGGTTTAGAACCAAAGGTTCATCAACAATGGTTGAAATGCAGCTCATAGCAACCTCTTCTAGGGTTTGGTCAGCCCCATTTGAGGTCCAACTAAGGGCCGAGCTTCACCTTGAGTCCCAAATGGAACCCTAGGTTAGCTCAATCTCAAGGAATCTATCAAAATGAAAATGAAAAGAGGGGTGTACCAAGGGTTTAGGTCATACCTTGGTGAGAGGAGCTCCAATTTTAGCCCTAGCCAATCTTGAAGATCCACCTCCTTTTCCTTCCTCCCTTCCTTTCCATCTCTTCTTTTTCTTCATCTCTTCAAGCCTTGTCCGGACAACAAGAGGAGGAGATGTGGGGCAGCTAGCCATCTTGGCATGGCCTCCATCTTCTTCCCTCCCCCTCTTATTCCTCTCCTACTTCCACTTCTTCTTCTTCCTTGTCTCTTCTCCTCCACGATTTGCTTGGGAGGGGGAGAGATAAGGGAATATGGGGCTTGTTTTCTCTTTAAGGGTTAAAAGGGACCTCAGGTCTTGTTTGTTTAGGTACCCTAAAACACAAGTTAGTCTTTTGGGTTTAATTAGGCTTTAGGTCTTGTTTGACCCATGTCATAACCCATTAGGTCCATCTAGTTAATTAGGACATGTTTGGGTTAGCCCTAAGCCTTATAAGACCTATTTGTCCTCTAAGGTTTGTTTGGTTTAAGCTAGGGTATAAAACCCATTATTTATTTAAGTCTTGTGAGCCCACTTTCATGGCCTAATTAATCAATTAATGGTGAGGATGGGGGTCTATCTGATCCGAGGATCTAATTATAGTGTCCGGGGCATGGGGATGTGGATCCCACAGGAAAATAAATCAAAAGGGCAAGTAACAGCACGGGCGGATCCACGAGCGAAACCCGTTAAGTGAGTCCGTTTGTGACTCCGTTGCTGCTGTTAGGGCCCAAACTTCAAGAAAAGTTACAGGGCTTTGACCCGTACTCTCAAGACTTCGAGGGAACACTTATAATAAAATATTAGGTTTAAGGTCATAGATGTTGACCATAGCCACCATGGCATTACCCTTTGGTAAGGTCTAATTTGCCCTGGGGTATTTGGGTATATTTCGGGTGCGGGTGTAACATCCCCCCAACCTTATTAAAAATTTTGACCCCAAAATTTGGCGCATCTTAGGGTCTCAATGGGTAAGGGCTGTTAAATAACGACACCTCAAGTCACCCACTACATGAACTAAGTCAAGGGTTCAATCAAGGTGGGGCAGTGCCTATTTGACACGGCAAGTCAGGACTTACAATTCCTTTTTCCTTATAGGGTCACATTACCACAGGGGGTGTAGTTCACAGTGACCTGGGGCTCCATTGGATTAAGAGTCAATGGTTGCAATATATTAGGGAAACATGACCTCAATTAGTAATTTAAGCCACAAGGAGCAGAAGGTTCCTTAGATCTTCCAGATTAGGTCGGTATTACACTCTGGTCATCCTTAAGTTATAGGATTTAACCTCATCTAGTCTCAATTCATAGGGTTCATATTGAATGCTTTCACTTTGGGTTATTTCATTACCTAACCCAATTTTAGAATGATTTGGAATATTAATGGAATCTCCTATTGTTCACTCCCAGTATGGAGGGAACGCATTTGGTGACCCATTACCCCATTCATATCTATTGTTGGAGAAGGTCTTATTACATCCTTTAGTTTTAGCCTTCGCAACCTTGTACTTTACAACCCGGTCAACCTATCGGAGAAAGTCTACAATGGTTCTCTTTCGAGAGCCAAACAACCTCCTTCTAGTTCTGGTTTAAGTCAACTCCTTTAAGTAGATTTTAATAGTTAACCTACCCGGTCATATTCAAATTTATTGCCCACTAACCCGTGATCAACTCGACCAAGGTCGGGGCTCAACTAGTTAACATTGTAAAGTCAAGGCAAGGTCTCGTTTGTAGTGCAGGAAAGTTAGTCTAGCACACACTCCAAGACTTAAGGGATGTATTTATTTTATTTTGTTTTCAATTCACATATATACATAGTATAAGTTTTATAATTACATTCATGTCCCTAAGGACGTATCTGTAACCTAGGTAAATTCACAAGGGTAGGCTAGTCTTAGGCATGGTATACTAGGTCATTTGGAAAGTCTAAACACAACCTGAGACTCCAACTATGAGTCTAAGTAAAGTTTGGACGGACCAACAAAATTTTGAACAAAGTTGTCAATAGCCTGAGAAGTGTCATGAATGACCTTCACTTCTACAAGGTCTCTATTGATCACTCAAGCCAAGCTATTCCAAACCAGCCTATTATTTCCTTTCCTTTTTCTTGGATTTGGGATAAACATCTTAGGTTTGTGATTGTGTTTTGATCTTGGTTGTATTTTCATGGCCATGTACACCAAGACTATGCCAAAATTGATTGAGACTAGGATTTTTGGGGTTGAATCAAGCCCTAATCGATCAATGGCACTATGTTAGTGGATTCTTGTATGAATATTGCATCTTTTATTGAGTTTTAAAAGTCTTTCCAAGAATTTTAGGGATTGTTTGTCATGTCTGCCATGCCTAGTTGAATTACTTGAATTATTTCTAGGTATTTAGTTGGGACACAATCTTCAAATTCTCAATACTTTGGAAGAAACTCTGCAAGTGCATGTTTAATTCATTATATGCCCTAAAACTTCATAGAAAATCATTCCCTTGTCATATCCTCAAGCATACTTCTTATTCATATGGTTGTTAGTAAAATCCTTGGTATTTATCCCCCTTTTCTCTATAGTAGTATTGCCTTGTCTCTTGTTGGGGTCTTTCACTCAATTATTTGTTTGTTTGGTACTGATTAGAATGTAAAGTAGCCAAAAGCACATGTTGTCCCTATTGATCTCATTCTTTCACATCCATGCCCTAGGAATTTCATATGGACTTGTATACATTCATATTCTTGTCTCTCTTCTTTAAATCAATCATATTTCTAATGGTGTTCATTTCTTATTTTCTCCTCGTATAACCTTCTCATCTAACAAATCCCCATATCATATAGGCATTTCACTTCTATAATTTTATTTGCCAATCATATCTCATTATTCCAATTTGGCTTACTATTGTTGCCTTCTTGGGTGGTGTCCTGCGTGTAGGAAATTAGCCATGGCTCCGAAAAGAAAGAGGGATCTGGCTATAGTGACATCGATTCCTACGGCATACAATGTGGGGCAGTTTTTCTCGATAAAGACCGAGGGAATATTTCGGGAACACCTCTATGGCAGAAAAATTTTAGTGGAGAGAGATGTAGTGGTGGAAGAGCTTCTGGCCTACAAGGTGTGTGCTAGATTCGACAAGCTGGAATGGAGTAGCATGCTGACTCATCCAGACCTCTACTATCCCATATTGGTCAGAGAATTTTATTCCAATTTGGTGTTAGTCAAAGAGGACGATGATGGCTTCAAGTTGACTTCCTTTGTGAAGGGGGTCACTATTGCCTTCAATGAGGTGGAGTTGGGGATTCTTCTGGATGTTTCTGCAGAGGGTGAAAGGGTTTATCATCCCCCAGGCAGTGATCCTAACAAGTGTTTGTCTCCAGCAGAAAATAAAAAATTGTTCAAGATACTCACCAACAAGTATGATGAGAATGAAGACCTTTCCCGGTTTCCTCCTTCGCAACGAGTTCTCACATTTATAGCCAAGACCAATTTGGCTCCTTCCAAGGCACACAGCACCCAGCCTCCTCTGATGTTAGCAGTACTAGCATACTCCCTATACACTAGCCATCATATTTTTCTGCCATATGTGATCATCCAACATATGGCTCGTGCGGTGTTAAACCCTGCCCGCAAGAATACTTTGCCATATGGTAGAGTGCTTACTCGGGTCTTTCTGTATTCTGGGATTGATCTTGACCATGAGCCCAAGGAAACAAGTACTGAGGGGCCTTTTGGGTTCAATACAATACAGAAGATGGGATTGTATTGCGATTATAACAGTTCTGGGGAGCCGGTCAGATATGGGGAGGGTGGAGGACCCAGAGATATTGATGATAAGGATGATGATAATGACATCGGGTTCATGGGCTCCGAGCCATTTGCTGCAGGGACTTCTGGTGCACCAAGGGGAGGTGGAGGTGACATTCTACTGGCTATCAGATGATTGAACCTGAGGATGTTTGAGGGCTTCGATGATGTCAAGAAGCAGGTCTCCAGTCAGGCTCAGTGTCTTGAGGGCATAGAGAGAGGAGTAAATACATCAACACCTTCCTTGGTCACGGTGGTGGCGATGGTGCAGATGATTAGCCCATTTCTCTTTCCAAGCAAATTTGAAGTTATTTTTATCAGTCTTTTCCTTCTTGTCTTTTGATGGATTTGAAACTCTTTTCTTTTAGTTTTCTTGCTTTTCTTTTCTCTTTCCCTATGTTGATCAGTTAATTTGGGAACTTTTGAGTATGGTGGATGTATGTACTTTTGGTTTGGGTGGACAAAATCATATATTTTGAGTTGGGACAGATGAAATAATGTATTTTTAGTTGGGGGAATCACAATCATTCCCTAGCGGGAACTGGAACATGTTGGAAGTTGAACTTGGTTCTCTCTCTCTCTCTCTCTCTCTCTATATATATATATATATATATGCTTATATATTTAACTAATTCCTCTTACTTGGATTATTGTTGATAATTATGAGTTATCATTGATTATTGTGGATCATCAAATATAATTGCCCATCTATTAATCACTCAAGGCCCAACCAAACATCAACATGATTATCAATTGACAGCCTATGTTTTAAGTCTTAAATCACATGGTTACCTATTATCTTCTAGGTTCTTGTTTCACCACAATCAGTCTTCTTCCTATGTCTGCATACAATCATTTATGTTCTTGAAAATTTTAATTTGGAACTTAACTGTGGAGAGTAAATCAAGAGCTTACGCCAGATTGTGGTCGGTGTAGAGCATCATTGCTTTGATACTACTCTATCATGCCCCCAACCCGATGAAAGATATTTTATAATAAAGGGGGTGACTGGGATAACACGTGTCATCCCAATACCTACCAGGATCACAGATATAGTGTCCCGAGCCACAGGCCACCCTATTATCAAGTCACGATAACAGCAAGGAACGTAGCCAAATGGAATAAATCGTTCCAATCACAGAGTTAGCAGAAGCGAAATTTAATTAAATCATGTGAATTATAGAGCATCGGTTCTCTAATGATAATATATAGTACAATTTAAATGTTTGTGACCATTCATTTCTCTCTTTATAATTAAACATAAAGTTTATACATTATTGTGGATGAATATAGAAATTAAATAATAATCACGCCACTAGGGTACCATTCTTGAGTGTACATCGATATCCAAGTCACAGCCACCGGCTCCACTTGATTCGCATCCAACGATGTTCATTAAGAGATTACATGCATATCAACTAAAAAGGGATTGCGCAACGGGGTTAGCTATACTAGCTAGTGAGGGAGCAAAGGGGAATGCACATACATACACACAAACAATTTCAAGCAATATGATACATGCTAATGCTAGATTCATTTTCCACCTAACACATAATTCTATAGGTCAAGTGTATGCTACTGTGATAACTCAGGAGACACTGAGGGTCACTTGACTTATCACCCCAATGAAACCTCAATTATCAAACGGGAGCCTACGCTGGTAGAAACCATCAAACGACCCTATGGCAGACCCCGATAGCCATCACTACCCTTGACCTGGCCTCTCCCACCTTCATAGGCAACAGGTGCTCAGACTATCCAACGCATAAACCCCTGTTGGCAAGGGTCGTAGCATAAGGGAGCAAGCATCCTAGCCACAGATATACTACATGCAAGTCCTATCATCCCAAGAGGTATTCCGGGTGCATCAACATTCCATTCCATCTAGTACCCGGGTACCAGCACGACATGGCACATACAGATCAGGATGGCAACTAACAAGATCATAATTAAATAAATTGGGGTTCCGGTATCCGCACACCCGGCACCGTCACTTGATACAATGGTCAGAATAATATCACAGTCACCTTTGAGGTAAATAAAGCAATGCGCACAATGCTTATATTTATATAATAGCATGATCAAGTTTGCTTAATATGTATATTCAAATCCAACAAAGTCACCCAAAATCCACTCATCAAACTCGGGTGTCATCCGGCGTGGATGACATGAATCTCACCGGTTCACCAGCTATCCATCGAGTTGGGTAGCTTAAAAATACAAAAACAATCATTAAAAGGTGTATAGAGGGGTCTCATGTTATGCCCCTAAAGTTAAAATCAAGTTTCAACCAAGATAGCACGATCGGACTCACAGATGGAAGCAATAGGGTGAGTCCATCCCTGACTCCATTCAGGCCAAAAGGTCAAAACACGAGGAGCGTATCCATTGATGGAACATCTTGCATGGATCTGTTCCTTCATCCATTTGATTTCTGAGACACACCCGAGAGCGAGCGGATCCATGAACGGATGCACCATCTTGATCCGCCCTTGCATCTGTTCGATCCCTAGACATACCCAAGAGGGAACAGACCCACGAGCAGAGGCAACAGAGTAAATCTATTCCTTCATCCGTTCAGGTCCAGTTACTGGGGTTACACTGGACGGGCTGACGGATGGTACCATGATTGGTGAATCCTTTGGAAATATTTTTTAAGATTTCAAAGGGCTTTCCTTCCAGCTTGAAGCCTGGAGTATACCTTGCACTCAGGGTTATGGAGGGGGTGTCTTAGGCCTCTCTAGGATCACTAGAACCTAGGCTTACCTCATGGATCCAAGATCTCATAAGGATTTGGTCCTATTTGGTCCAAAGATAGGGTTTCATGGTTTAGAACCAAAGGTTCAGCAACAATGGCTGAAATGCAGCTCTTAGCAACCTCTTTTAGGGTTTGGTCAGTACCATTTGAGCTCCAACTAAGGGTCGAGCTTTACCTTGAGTCCCAAATGGAACCCTAGGTTAGCTCAAGCTCAAGGAATCTATCAAAATAAAAATGGAAAGAGGGATGTACCAAGGGTTTAGGTCATACCTTGGTGAGAGGAGCTCCAATTCCAGCCCTAGTTAGCCTTGAAGATTCACCTCCTTTTCCTTCCTCCCTTCCTTTCCATCTCTTCTTTTTCTTCTTCTCTTCAAGCGTTATCCGAACAGCAAGAGGAGGAGATGTGGGGAAGCTAGCCATCTTGGCATGGCCTCCATCTTCTTCCCTTCCCCTCTCATTCCTCTCCTACTTCCACTTCTTCTTCTTCCTTGTCTCTTCTCCTCAACGGTTTGCTTGGGAGGGGGATAGATAAGGGAATATGAGGCTTATTTTATCTTTTAAGGGTTAAAAGGGACCTTAGGTCTTGTTTGTTTAGGTACCCTAAAACACAAGTTAGTCTTTTGGGTTTAATTAGGCCTTAGGTCTTGTTTGGCCCATGTCATAACCCATTAGGTCCATCTAGTTAATAAGGACATGTTTAGGTTGGCCCTAAGCCTTATAAGACCTATTTGTCTTCTAAGGTTTGTTTGGTTTAAGCTAGGGTATAAAACCTATTATTTATTTAAGTTAAGTCTTGTGGGCCCACTTTCATGGCCCAATTAACCAATTAATGGTGAGGATGGGGGTCTATCTGATCCGAGGATCTCATTATGGTGTCTGGGACACGGGGATGTGGGTCCCATAGAAAAATAAATCAAAAGGGCAAGTAATAGCATGGGTGGATCCGCGAGCGAAACTAGTCAAGTGAGTCCGTTCCTCTTTCATAGTATAAAGTAGCAAAATATCTATGCTTAAATTGTTTATTTTCCTGTTTGTTTCGTTTCTTTAATGCAATTTTGTATGTTTATTTTTTATTATTGGGGGTCAGTGGAGCCCAAATCGGTCTGGTTTCTTCTACTTCTCTTACAACTTCAACAATGGCTCTCTCAAGGCCTGTAACGAAGTAAAGAAACTAGCCATTAGGGTTATTCCACCACCAGAAACGGACAAGTGGGCTTCGTCGTCAACTTTCACTAGAAGCTGCACCATCGCCGATCTCTGGTGGAATTGTCCCATCCACTCCAGCTTTCCCGTGATCGTTTCGTCTTCATCAACATCAAGGAAGTTCACCAAGTCTGGCACCGAGCGTAATCCAGGGGTTGAGGGGCTTGAGGCAATGGCGATGGCGGAAGTAGTTGGGGAGGTGGAGGTGATGGTGTGGTTGAAGTAGTTGGGCATCTAAAATGACCTTTTCATAAATATTGGGTACCTGAGGTGTAATTTACCCTAAGGGTAAAATAGACATTTCCATTTAAACTCTAACACCGTCAGGTTTCAGGGGGTGTCAAGTAATTGTTTCAAACGTTGGTAATCGTAAGCAAAATGGCTATAGTACCGAGGGTGGCCAAGTAATTTTGTCTAAATAAAAAGGCAGCCGTAAATGTGTATTTGAAACTCCTATTGTATAGGAGGAGTATTTAGGGATATTTCATTTAGACGGTTCAGATTAAAACCCTTGAATCTGACGGTTATTAAAAAGCAGTGTAAAAGATTCGTCTTATGCACGACCATGCATGAAAACCAGCTCCTTTTTTTTATTTGGTAGTTCTTCTTCGTATTCTTCTCCTCCTAGTCCTCTGACAAACAACTCTCTCCTTCAGTTCTTCTTCTTCTTCTTCAGTTCTTCTTCAGCCACTCCAGCGAGAGACAGAGAGAGAGAGTCGTCTTCTTCACTTCCAGCGACTATTTTTTTTTTATTTTTTTATACGTAACACAGTCCAAGGCCACTCTCAGTCTCTCACAGTCGACACACACGCAGAGAGAGACAGAGAGGGAGAGAGTTGTGAGATAGAGAGAGTCGACAGAGAGGGGTTTTTCTGTCTTTTTTCTCCTTCTTGCCTTGCAGAGTTGCAGGCTTGCACAGTGTCACTGTCACACACACGGTTTTTTTTTTTTTTTCTTTTCTTTTCTTTTCTTTTTTCTTCTTCCTGCGTTGTATGCTTGCACACAGTCAATCTGTCAAACAGAAGGGGTTTTTATTTCTTTCTTTCTTCTTCCCTTGCACACAGCCACACACACACACAAAGAGAGACAGAGAGGGAGAGAGCAATTTTTTTGTTTGGTAAAGCAACACCAACAGCAGCAAGCACATATTCACATTTGATTTTTCAACTTTATTATCAACAACACTATTGCTATCAATTATTTGATAGGCCAATCCCTGGTTTCATACTTTCATGTACACTAATGGATATTACACTTTCATGAATTAAACCATAGTAGATTAGTAGTACACTTTCATGTTGATTTTTTATGTTACAAGGTATATATTATAGCATACTAAATGACATTAAAAATAAAGAAAATAAAAAATAAAACATGGTCGACATGATCGCCATGGCAATGCCATGGCAGGCGACTTGTCTATATATCAATTAGGCACCCCTCCACCGACTTGGATCAGCGTGACGACGTGACAACTATGGTTAATACTCTCCGATACGATGTGATAAGGTCTCTTAAAATCACCTTCCTGATACGATACCCGATACCGATACTTTAAACCTTGGTCTAAACCACCCCTAGCCGACTTAAACTTTACACTCTAAATCGTGGGAGTGTGGTGTGGACCTTAAAAAAAGAAAATTACATAAATTAAAAAGGGGGTGACTCGAGTCACTTAAATTGAGCTATTGGTTCAACCAGGTTGGGTCGGCTCAATTTAAAAACATAAAAACTCTTAAAAAAATTAGTATCAAACCACAACTACTATTGCTTCTACTTGGACAGCAGCTTCTTCTGCTTGTTGCAGATGTAGTGCTTCAACACTGCATTAGGTCTCCCCGGCTTGAAAGCAATCGTCTCTGACGAATGGATGAAGGACATATAATGATCATATAATTCAGGGTCGAGCTTCTTGAAGTCATCTGCATGAATCCATGTGCTGTCTTGGTGTGGGCGACCTTTCCACTTGACAAGGAAAGCATGGTAACCGCTGCCATGTTGAGTGGTCTTGTGCATGTCGTCCAATACTTCTTCAATGATGTCTTCAGTGGGTGGTTTGGGTTGGGGTAGCCTCAGCATGTGTTTGGAGTTACCATCATCTGAGTGATGTCCCATGTAAAGATACAAATCAGCCACATTGAAGACGTTGCTTATACCCATATCAGCAGACAACTCTAGCACATCAGCATTGGGTCCAATACGTTTCAGCACCTTGTATGGTCCCATTTTATTCGGGTGAAGGTTGCTCTTGACACCCGGTTGGTGTCTCTCTAGATTAACTCTGACCAGGACCATATCTTCAAGCTTAAACTCAACATACCGTCGATGGCGATCAGCATTAACCTTGTAAATTTCATTGCTGAGAGCAATTCTTTTGCTAACATCAGCATGCACCTCTGTGATGTGGCACAGGAATTCATCTGCTTCAACACTAACCCTAGCTTGAGGGGGTAGTGGAACAAGGTCAATGAGACGTCTTGGCTGAATTCCCAGTAAGAACTCAAAAGGAGTGCGCTCTGTTGTTCTGTTAACAGAACTTTTGTAAGCAAACTCAGCTATGTTTAGAATAGATGGCCATGTCTTCTCATAATCTTTGACTAAACTTCTCAGTAAGTTCCCCAAGCTCTTGTTGATCACTTCCGTTTGCCCATCAGTTTGTGGGTGGAAAGCAATAGAGAACAACTTAGTGTGTTGTCTTCAACCACAGTGTTTTCCAGAAGTAGCTCATAAATTTCACATCCCTGTTAGAGACATTAGTGCTTGGCAGCCCATGAATGTGCACTATTTCGTTGAACAATTTACCATGTGATACGCATCAAGTGTCTTCCTATAAGGAATAAAATGATCAATCTTTATAAATTGATCGACCACTACCATAATGGAGTCATACATTTCCTGTGTAAGTGGCAGCCCAAGAACAAAGTCCATGTTGGTTTGAAACCAATGGCGCAGCAGAAACGGATTGAAGAACATCGCTTTTGCATTCGTATTCGGAAACGCGATAAATAAAAAATTCACACGGGAAGAACCTTGGTTACCTTAGTGCCGTAATCAAAGCTCCTCCTCTATATAGTAGTTCTTCCACACTCGAGTAGAAGATGGATCGGCTTGTTCAACTCTTTGAATACTCCGATCAATTGCAATAAGAAGCAACACAATACACTACCAAACTGGATTTTCACAAAAATGCCAAGAGCACTCACACCTCACACACAAGAGAGGGGTAGGGAGAGAAAACGTGGGAGAGAGGAGAGAGACCCAAAACCATGGATTCCCTCCTCTCTCCTTTTTTGATATTTATAAATCCCCTTGTGGGGTTGGCATGTGCAAGTACGTTTCTAAAATCAAAACTTGCTTTTTGCCTACTCCAAGTAAAGTTTCCAAAAAACAATAACTGTCAATTTTGGTGAGATTGTCTACTTGCTATGTTGCACAACATCTTTGCTTCTATAATGGGAAGAGGTAGAATCTGCAAGGGATTACTTTCTTTTTAATTATGGCCAACCATATAAATCTAAAAATATTTTATTTATTTGCCATAAGCAAAAAGATAATTAACCTGATATAATATCAGAAATTATACAATCAGATTAGAAGAAGAAAAATAAAGAAGAAGGAAGAGGAGAAAGGAAGAAGAAGCCACAAATCCAAAAGAGAGGATGGAGCTGCGGTAGAACTCAATGTTCTTTCGCAAGTCACTTAATGTCTTATATAATAATAAATACTTAAGGACAAAACTGCCCTTACATCATGCGGAAATAATAAAGAACAATAATAAAAGACATAAAGGACCTGTCTACCCTTATCTACTCCAACACTCCCCGTCAAGCTAGAGCATATATATCACCCATGTTCAGCTTGTTACAACAAGACCGAAAACTAGGAGCAAACAAGGACTTGGTGAACACATCAGCGATCTGATCAGACGAAGAGACAAATGGTGTCTCAACAAGCTTCTTCAAAACTGCACTGCGAACAAAGTGACAATCCACCTGTATATGCTTAGTTCTTTCATAAAAAACAGGGTTACTAGCAATATAGATGTCTGCTTGGTTGTCACAAAACATCTTCATAGGTGTTGAAACTGAAAAACCCATCTCAAGTAGGAGAGACCTAACCCACATCAACTCTGCAGTGGTATGGGCCATGGCTCTATACTCCGCTTCAGCACTGGACCTGGCAATCGTGGTCTGTTTCTTGCTCCGCCATGTTACTAGATTTCCCCCAACGAACGTGCAATATCCAGTAGTAGATCTACGGTTACTAGTTGAACCTGCTCAATCTGCATCAAAGTAGGCAACAAACCCTATATGCTTAGTGGGTCGATAAATCAGCCCCTTCCCAGGGCCCTCTTCAAATACCGAAGAATCTGAATGGCTGCATCCCAATGAGACTTACAAGGAGACTGCATAAACTGGCTGAGAACACCAACAGCATTAGAAATATCTGGCCTACTGACTGTCAAATACAATAATTTCCCAATCAAGCTTCTGTAGGAATGAACATCCTTCAGACCCTCACCATCATCAGAGCCAAACTTGTGATTAGGATCCATAGGAATATCTACTGGTTTTGCAGCAAGCATACCAGTTTCAGTCAAGAGATCTAACACATACTTCCTTTGAGACAGACTGATTCCTTTTTTACTTTGAATAACTTCAATCCCAAGGAAGTAGTGAAGCTGTCCCAAATCTTTAATTTGAAAGTGCTGCTGTAAGTAATTTTTCACCCCGATGATTCCACTCTCATCATTCCCTGACACAATAATGCCATCAACATACACAACAAGTAACACCAATTTCTCTCCTTGGCGACGAACAAACACAGAGTGGTCTGAGAAGCACTGAGTGAAGCCAAACCCAGTCACAACTGAACTAAAATTCTCAAACCAAGCACAGGGAGACTGTTTCAGCCCATAAATGGCCTTGTGCAGCCTACACACACGACCACTATTCTCCCCTTGAGCAACATAGCCCGAAGATTGCTCCATATAGACCTCTTCAAGAAGGTTACCATAAAGAAAAGCATTCTTGATATGTTACTGGTATAAGGGCCAATCAAAGTTCACCACCAGAGAAATAATGAGGCGAACAGAATTCAATCTAGCCATAGGAGAGAAGGTCTCAAAATAGTAAACACCATAAGTTTGGGTATACCCTTTAGCTACCAGGCGGGCTTTGAGCTGCTCAACAGACCCATCAGAATGATACTTAATAGTGTACACCCAACGACACTTGACTAGGTCTTTCCCAGGAGGTAAATCCACCAACTCCCACGTATGTCGAGTCAATAAAGCATCCATTTCCACATCCATGGCCTTTTTCCAGGCAGGATTGGTAGGAGTCTCAATGTGAGTGCGAGGGATGGTATAAGAGGATAAAGAAGTAGCAAGACTATGAGGGCAAGACGGAAGATGAGATAAAGAGACGAAATTCTGAATAGGACAGGTAACTAAAGATTTTTTAGTACATGAACGTTTATCTTTCTGAGTGGCAATGGGTAAGTCATCAGGATCCGGATCAGCTAGTAAGTCGGGAAGAACAGGTAAGATTGGATCTCCACCAGAGGTTGTGGAAGGTACAAGAAGCGATGCAGAAGGGCGAGTCTGATGCGTATGGAGCTGCCCAAAAGGCCTCTTCCGCCGGTACACTTGTAGTGGAGTAGTCATAGAATAATGGCAGGAATAGAAGGAGGGTTAGACAACACGGTGGGCTGAGCAGAAAAATAAGATGTACCTTCGAAGAAGGTGACATCCGCACTCACAAATTGCCTTCTAGTGAGAGGGTCAAACACTTGTATCCCTTCTGGGTCCTAAAGTAACCCAGGAAGATACATTTGGTTGACCGAGGGTCCAATTTATCCCCATGGAGATGGAGATTATGAACGAAGCAAACACACCAAAAAACTCTAGGAGGCAAACTAAAACTCGAAACACCGGGAAACAAAATAGAAAAAGGTGATTTTTTACCAAGAACAGAAGACGGCATCCGGGTGATTTGTCACCAAGAACAGAAGAAGGCATTCTATTAATCAAAAAACATGCAGTAAGGACTGCATCACACCAAAAATGTTTGGGCACCTGCATATGCAACATGAGGGCCCTGACAACTTCAAGCAAGTGCCTATTTTTGCGCTCTGTTACCCCATTTTGTTGGGGAGTATAGGAGCAACTAGTTTGATGAATGATCCTATTAGCATTACAAAAAGTGGATATCTCAAATTGAACAAACTCCAAAGCATTATCAGACCGAAAAACCTTTATAGAGGCATTAAACTGATTTTTTATTTCATTGCAGAAATTAGGAAACACAGTTAAGAATTCTGATCTATCCTTTAAAAGGTACAACCAAGTAGTTCTGGAATAATCATCCACAAAAGGCACAAAATACAGAAAACCATGTCCATTACTTGCCCGACAAGGGCCCCACACATCTCAATGCACTAATGAAAATAAAGAAGTACTACGGGGCAAAGGGTGAGAGGGATAAGTAGCACGATGAGGTTTGCCCAACTCGCAGCCTTCACACTCTAATTTATTTAAAGACTTAAACTGGGGAAGAACAACTTTTAACCTAGACAAAGCTAAATGTCCTAGCCTACAATGTCATTCAAATGGAGACTCTCCACCAACAGTAGTCGTTGCAGCTGAAGCAAACGGGGCAGCACCATTCAGATAATATAATCCATCTTTCACACATCCCCCACCAATCGTTTTCCTCGTGTGAAGATCCTGAAAAACACAGTAAGAAGGAAATAAGGTTACGCAACAATTCAAATTTTTTGTAAGTTGACTAACAAAAAGAAGGCTTAAGGGAAATTGGGGAACATGTAAGACAAACGAAAGAGAAATATTGGAATTAAGAGGAATAGTACCATGTTAGGTAATAGGAGTGGAGGAACCATTGGCCACAATAACAGGAGGGGTATGAGAGCTATAAGAAATAGAGCTAAAAACAGATGACTTACCAGTCATGTGAGTTGAAGCCCCCGAATCAATGATCCAGGATGTGGAAGCAATGGAAAAGAGAGCAGCAGATGTACCTGCATGAGCGAGAGTGGCAGCGGTGGTGGATGCCCCAGAAGTGGAAGTGGATGATTCCAGACTCTTGATGCGTCGCATGAGTTGTTGAATCTCATCACGGATGTTGATAGAAGAATCTCTCATAGTTGAACCAGACTTAGTATCACTAGGTGCAACAAAATCAGTACCATCTTCAAAAGCTGCATGATTGCCTAATTGGCCAAATTTTGAGACCATTCGGGTTTCCCATGCTTGGACCAGCATGTGTCAACAGTGTGGTTTATCTTCCCACAATAAGAACACAATCGGGCTGCTTTATCAATATGCTGCCCACTAGAATTACGACCACCAAAGCCACGTCCTCCCCCTGAACCATGGCCTCTACCATGGCCTCTAGTAGTTGTAAAAGCAGAATTTTCCTTGGGGTTAGTGTCAGGCTTGGAGCTAGGAGAGGTAATACGCTGCAGCCTAGAAAAAGTGTCATTCAAAGTTGGGATAGATTCACCAGCCAACAAATGTCCTTTGATAGCCTTGAGACTAGGACTTAAATAAGCCAGAAACTTATAAGAAATGAAATGTCACAATATTTTTTTTATACATGTCGAAGTGATGGAAAACAAAGAATGTCTTTTACATATCCACCCAGTTTGTCAACTTTTTGTGAAATGATAGAAAGAAAAATATCTTTGTACACACTAGAAAAAATATATCCTGAAGAACTGTATAATCAATGGGTTTATACCAATGAAGAAAAAAAGAAGAACTTCAGTAAGGAATTTTTAAATAGAATTGAAACCCTAGACAAAGGATTTGTTACTCTAGATGTACTCGAAAAAAAAATTCGAGTATGTAATGAAAAGATTGAAGAAGAATACTTACCTAAAGAGTATGATCCTTTCTTGAAGGACTCTATTTGTGATATTCCTATGTATTATTTTAGAGATTTATAATTCTTCCATTTTATTGGATGGAATTTCAATGAGTTAGGTCCATAAGAACCATGAAGTCTTAGCCTTTCAATCCAAAAAAAAGAATCACTTAGGACTCGGATTTTTAGCCCATTCTGGTAGTTAGAGACAAAAAATTCGTTCCGTTGAGCCTTCAACTTTTCAATGTCAGTAGTAATAGGCTGGAAAACATTTAGTTCCTCAACCATGCCTTTAAAGGCACTGTAAAAGTCTTGGAGAGACTTGTCTCTCTGCTGAAACTGAAACAACTTTTTGTAAAGGTCGAACAAACGTGTCATACTCTTCTCTGGAGAGTAGGTCTCCTTGAGATCATCCCAGACTCCCTTTGCCGTGGTATGAAACACTACATTTGCAGCGATATCCGGCTCCATGTTGTTCCATTACCAGATCAAAATAATAGCATTCTCTTTATTCCAAGTGTTGTACTCCTTAGAATCAGGTTCACGAGGAGAAGTAATGTAGCTAAGTTTGTCCTTAGCTATGATGTAAACTCGGACAGCTTGTGCCCACAATAAGTAGTTGGAATTCCCTTTCAACTTTATAGAGGTAATCTGAACATTGACATTGTCATGGAGGGTCTTCAAATCAGCCATAGTAGACAACCTTCAGAAAACTCGATAAGGACAAGCCCCAAGGTAATCGATTCTGAAGTAGGATAAGTAAGGAAGTAGCAACCAAAACCAGCAGCAGGTAATAAGGGTAACTAATTGTAGTCAAGGCAGAAGTAATCGACAGCAACAATACCACAGCAAATAGAAGCAGCCAAGACCAGAAATAAGGCTAAAATCGATCCCAGTGTCAAGGTTTTTGGGAAGAAGTAGAAAATCTTCAAATAAGCAGCACTATCAGTCAAACAGCATTGTAATAACCTCCAAAAGTACTGCACACCATGTAGAAGTAGACTGGAAGAAAAAAACTTGAATAACAAACTTCCCAGGGAAAATTGATAATTGTTAGGGTTTTCTCCTGACATCAATCTCTACAATCTTTAAGTGTATTTGAGGGAAACCTCCAATCAGTCATTAAGTAAGGTAGGTAACAATAGAAATCACTCCATTAATCCTTCGAAGGAGTGTGATTACATCATAGAGATAGCAACAATAGGTGGCTGCACACCACAAGCAAAAAACGATAAAGGTAACTCATAAGAGAATTGTGAGGGTGGGCTCCAATCTGATTAAACAAGCTTTGATACCATAATATAATATCAGAAATTATACAATCAGATTAGAAGAAGAAAAATGGAGAAGAAGGAAGAGGAGAAAGGAAGAAGAAGCCACAAATCCAAAAGAGAGGATGGACCTGCGGTAGAACTCAATGGTCTATCGCAGGTCACTTAATGTCTTATATAATAATAAATACTTAAGGACAAAACTGCCCTTACATCATACGGAAATAATAAAGAACAATAATAAAAGACATAAAGGACCTATCTACCCTTATCTACTCCAACATAACCAATTTAATATTCCCAAAAATTTTCTTGCACAATTAAACTCTTTAATTTGCAAATAAGACCGATTCTGTGATCGTGATCGGATGCCCAAAAAATATTTCAAATAAATTTAAATACATAAATAATTATTTTTCATGTTACAAAATAGTTTTGTAAACAATTTACAAAAACGACACTGGTACCAGATTTTTATTCGATCCATCACAAACTTTTTTTCTCCTTGATATTCCCGAATTGGTAGTGGATTCTATGTTGAGCATCTCTTTCATTAACAATGCGTGACCACATGTCCAGTGCGCCGCTATATATTCCGTAGGACATCAACCATTGGCTTACCAAAACAAATGACCCAACATTGCAACGAATAGGATCTCTCAAGTCAAAGGTCAAATGACAGGTACGAATCTCGTTCTCACACAACTGGCAATAGCACATGCGAGATTCTTACTAGATTATTTTCTTTACACAGTATGTGTACAGCCGCATTTATGCACCGAAAACTCATTTTTGGTAACATACAATGTGACAACCATATGAATGGGATGTCCGGTCTTGTCCTTAGCTGATATCTATTTTGGGTGAAAACCCAGAGAACAACTTACAAGCCCAATACATGCCATGCGTGAAATAAAATAAACATTTCATTAATATGAACCAGGTTTGATGGACACATCCAACAATCTCCCACTTGTACATCAAAGCCAATCTCCCATATGCCTTACATGCATAGAATCTACATGTTTCAAAAACACAACTGGTGCTAAGCCTTTGGTCATGGGATCCGACACATTGTCTGCTGAGTCAACTTTCATGATAGCTACATCACCCTGTTGGATGATCTCCCTAATTAGGTGATATTTCCGCTACACATGCTTGTTCCTCTGATGAACCCTAGGCTCCTTTGCTTGAGCTATTGCACCTTTGTTGTCAAAATGCTATGGAATTGGATCTTTGACAAGCTCGGGTACACTAAGATCTCTCAAGAATTTCTTCAACTAAACTGCTTCTTTGGTTGCATCACTAGCTGCAATGTATTCAGCCTTAATGGTAGAATCGGCCGTAGACTTTTGTTTTGCACTCCTCCATATAACACCTCCACCACCCATCATGAAAATCATCCCCAACGTGGATTTTTTATCATCTTTATCAGTCTGAAAATCTGAATCTGTATACCCTACGACTGACAACTGTTCTAACCCATAAACCAAGAAATGATCGTTAGTATTTCTTAAATACTTGAGGATATTCTTGACAACATTCCAATGCTCACGTCTAGGGTTGGACTGATACCAACTCACAATCCCTATAGAATAGCAAATGTCTAGCCTTGTACACAACATGGAGTACATGAGACTTCCCACTACTGAAGCATAGGGAATTCTCTTCATCTCCTCTGTGTCCTTTTGAGATTGAGGGCATTGGGATTTGGAGAGGCTTACTCCATGCCTGAAAGGAACGTTTCCTTTCGTGGAGTTCTCCATATTAAACCTGACCAAGACTTTGTCTATTTATGTGGATTATGACAAGCCCAACATCCTTCTCTTGCGATCTCTCACTAGCTTAATCTCAAGGATGTAACTAGCTTCGCCTAAGTCTTTCATTAAGAACGTGGAGCACAACCACTTCTTCACAGATGAAAGCATACCTACATCATTTCCTATAAGTAGTATGTCATCCACGTACAGTAATAGTAAACAAACTGCACTCTTACTAAATTTCTTGTAAACGCATGGTTCATCCATGTTTTGTTCAAAGCCAAACGTTTTGACTGTTTGGTCAAAACGGATGTTCCAACTTCTAGAAGCCTGCTTGAGACCATAAATGGATCTCTGCAGTTTGTACACTTTGTTCTCATCAACACTTGAAGAGAACCCTTTTGGCTGATGCATGTAGATTTGTTCCTCGAGAAATTCATTCAGAAATGCAGTTTGTACATCCACCTGCCAAATTTAATAATCAAAGTGTGCTGCGATGGCCAATAAAATCCTATTTGATTTCATCATCGCTATTGGAGAAAAAGTTTCATCATAATCCACACCATCTTGTTGGGTATATCCTTTAGCCACCAATCTTGCCTTGAATCTTTCAACGTTCCCATCAACACCTCTCTTTCTTTTGAAGATCCACTTACATCCAATGGGCTTAACGCCTTGTGGTGGATCGACTAGAGTCTAGACATTGTTTGAGTGCATCGAATCGATTTTGGAGCGTATAGCTTCCAGCCATTTATTTGCATCTACATCTTTAAGTGCCTTAGAATAAGTATATGGATCATCATTCTTCTCAGTGGAGACCATGGGAAACTCTTCCATAGTCTTTTCTTCTTTTGTAAGAAAAGTGAAACGTTCGGGTGGCCTAATGGTCCTCCCACTATGTCGAGGCTCTTGAGTGTTGATTGGTATAGGGTTTAAATCAACTGGGTTATCTACTGGGATTGTCAAATCTGGTTCAGAAGACAATTCTTCTACAACCACTGGTTCAATTTTTGTAGAGATTAAGTCGTCCTTTATGAAAGTAATATGCCAACTAACGATGACCTCTTGGTCAGTGGGGTCATAGAAATTGTAAACTATCATGCCTTTGGGGTAACCCAAGAAAAAACATCTAGAAGTACGGGGTT
The DNA here is from genome assembly GCF_018873765.1 of Telopea speciosissima. Classification (NCBI taxonomy): domain Eukaryota; kingdom Viridiplantae; phylum Streptophyta; class Magnoliopsida; order Proteales; family Proteaceae; genus Telopea; species Telopea speciosissima. Next base: position 49,382,148 of record NC_057919.1, on the reverse strand, counting down.
CCAACTTATTTGTCTGTGGCTTGCGGACATGCGTAGGACAACCCCAACCCTAAAATGATTTAGGCTAGGCTTGCGCCCATACCATAATTCAAATGGGGTTTTAGGTACAGATTTGGTCGGTACCCTATTCAAAATATAAATCGCAGTCTCCAGAGTATACCCCCAAAAAGATAAAGGTAGCTCACTAAAAGTGAGCATGGTCCTGACTATGTCCAACAAGGTCCTATTGCACCTTTCTAACACACCATTTTGTTGTGGCGTATTGGGGTTTGTCATTTGTCAATTGTGACACAATTCTGTCTGAAGTGATATCCTTTGAACTAGTCTGATAAATACTTTTCAAAAGTTTCAGACTTTTTGTGCATTAAGTAAATATAACCATACCTAGAGTAGTCATCAATAAAAGTCACAAAGTATTCGAAACCATATCTCACTTGAATATTGGGTCCACACACATCAGCATGTATAAGTTCTAACAGACAACTGGCTCTCTTAACTTTATTGCTAAAGGCTTCTTGGTCATTTTGCCTTGAAGGCACGATTTCACAAGTTGGGTAAGGTTTGACTTTTAGACTTTCTAATGGTCCCCAACCTGTTAATCCTATCTAAGTTAATATGACCTAACCTGAGATGTTATAGGTATGTAGTACTCACTAAAGCTCTCTTAGGTTTCAATCGACATTTGAAACCTCATTTGTTTTAACAGGGGAATCTAGAAAATACAACCCATTTTGCATATATCCAGAAACTATGAATTTGTTCAAACAAATTGTTAGAGAAACATTAAAGAAAACTATAACCGTCTTTAACTAACATAGAGATTGAAATACTGTTCCTCTTAAAAGAAGGAACGTGATAACAATCCTTTTTGACAAAATAGTACTAGAATCAAATTCTAAACTAATATCTCCAACAGCCATCGCCATGGCTTGAGCTCCAGTGCCCATCCTTAGACGCACTTCATTCTTATCCAGTCTTTTTGTCACTTTGAACCCCTGCAACATATTGCAGATATGGACAGTGGATCCAATATCCACCAACCAAGAGTTAGATTGCTAGACAAGTTTGACTCATAAACAACAAGATTGGTAAAATTACCTTCTTTAGGGGTTTCATCCGACTTCTTAGTAGCTAGGTAAGCACAATAGTTTCTTTTCCAGTGATCATCCTTTCCACAAAAGAAGCATTTCCCCTCAGGTTCTGCATTTTTCTTCTGTATCTTTCTACCCTTGCCCTTAAGGGTCTTACCCTTATTGGCTTTGTTCTTCTTCCTTTTATTCTTGGAATTAGAACCTTTGACTTCTGTGGCATTTACCTCACCCTTTTTCTTCTTAAGTGCTTTCTCCACCTCTTGTAACATATTACCCACCTCAGTCAGCTCAGCATCCAACCTATTCATGTTGAAGTTGTAGACAAAAGGGCTATATGCTGAGGGGAGAGTTGAAGATCATATTTCTTTTGTACTTAAGTGTGAAGGAAGTATCTAGGGTTTCTAGCTTCTTGAACAAATTTCTCATCTTCAAGACATGATCGATGACTGGAGTTCCCTCTTTCATCTTGGTATTATGGATAAGACCAACAAACTCATGGTGCTTATGCACATCAGTCTGACTGAAAAGTTCCTTGACTTTATCCATCATACCCTTGGCAGAGGTTATGCCTTTCACAGAGTCAGTGATTGATTTATCAATCGATCCAAGGATGTATAACATAGCCTTTAAATCACATGAATGAATGCATTTGTAGGCTTCATGCTGTTCAAAATCATCATCAACGGGTTTCTGAGGGGCCACTTCATCAAAATTTGCAGACAGATGTTCCTCAGTCAAGAGTAACATAATACTCCGATGCCAGTCATTATAATTGGGTCCTTTCAGTTTGTAGTGATTGATAAGGGTATAATCAAATGTACGATATCTACACATGTACAAGATATAATCAAATGCATGCACATAAAAATAAAACCATTGAATTCCTACGGGCAAAACATAGACAATGGTTTTTCACAATTCAAGATTCCCTCGTATTGTTAACCAAACAGGAAATTGGAGAATGCTTGAATAATCTATTATTAGACCAAACAAGCCATGTATTTATAAAATAAGGATTACATCCTAAAGGACAGAACTGTCCCTACTTTAGCCGACTCTAACTAGTAGAGTCTGCAGTACATAAAATGAGAAGAATAGAAACCCAAAAACACCAAAATACCCTCATGGTATTCTAGTGTACATTATTCAACCCTCCCCCTCAAGTTGGAGCAAATATGTCAATCATGCCCTACTTGACTTAAAAAGGATGAAACAACTTCCCAGACAGTCCCTCGGCGAAAATATCTGCAAGCTTATCAACGGACTTTACAAAGGAATCATAGTTGTCATGGCGTCGCCATGGTGCCGGCGCTGGAGAAGCATGCATGGCGACCTATGCCATGGCGTCCTCTTCGATTACTTCTTCCTGTCTCTCTTTCCCTCTTCGATTTCTTCTTTCCCTCTTCGATTTCTTCTTTATTTCTTCTTTCCCTCTTCAATTTCTTCTTCCTGTCTCTCTGTCTCTGTTTTGCAACTCAGAAGTCGCCAGATCTGATTCCAGGAATTAAATACTCCTTGTTTAGTTGATTTCTATGGTGAGTTCTTGCTGGAATTGATAGAACATGATGTGGCGATTCTTCGCCTGAAGGTTTAGACTGGACCAAGAAGAGTTGAAGGAGTTATCTCCTTCGTACTGCGCTGTTTTCCATCCGCGGCTGAAGTCGTAAGGTTGAAGACAACCATAAATCCATAATCCGATCGTGGGTTATTACAAACGCTTATTTTTGCCTTTTTCCTAAAGTACCCTTCTCTTCTTTTATTCCCCTTTGTCCATACTTTACACATCCCTCCAAGTTTACCCTTAGTCATTAAATCAAAACCCTTTTATGCCCTTTCTTAGATTCTGCTTAATTACAAGATTGCCATCCTTAAAACTTGAGAAACAACAGAGAAAAAATAAAACATGGTTGAGTATACATCTATTAACACATTAAAAATAGAGAAAATAAAAAATAAAACATGGTCGACATGCTCTGCCATGGCGGGCGACATGTCGATATATCAACGTGATGCCCCTCCACCGACTTGGATCGCCATGACAACTATGAAAGGAATACAAATCAGCCCTTCTTCCAACTTCTCCTTGATGAAATGCCTATCCACCTCAACATGCTTGGTACGATCATGTTGTATTGTATTATATGCTATGCTAATTACAACCTTGTCGTCACAGTACAACATCATAGGGACACGAACAGGAACACCAAGGTCTTGGAGCAAACCCTTTAGTCATAGTAACTCACAAATACCTTATGTCATAGCATGAAACTCTGCTTCAGCACTGGAACGAGCTACCACATTCTGCTTCTTGCTACGCCAAGTAACAAGATTGCCACCTACAAAAGAACAGTACACAGAAATAGACTTGCGGTTAGGAGAACCAGCCCAATCAGCATCAGTATAGGCTTTAATCCGCAGGTGGTCATGAGGAGACAGGAGAATGCCTTTGCCTGGAGCTGACTTCAAGTAGTGAATAATACGAAGAACAACCTCCATATGGGAAGAGTAGGGATCATGCATGAACTGACTCACAGTGCTTACAGCTACAACAATATCTGGACGTGTGAGAGAGATAAATCAACTTCCCTACCAACCTTTGATACCGGCCTTTATCAACAGGTTCAGCCTCTTTTTCTTTAAGACAAACATTAGCATCCATAGGAGCATCTGAAGGGTGACATCCTAATAGGCCAGTTTCAGTCTAGAAGTCTAGGACATACTTCCCTTGGGAGAGAAAGATGCCCTTGGAGGACTGAGCAACTTCAATTCCAAGGAAGTACTTCAATTTTCCTAGATCTTTAATCTTAAATTCCTATCCCAAAAAATTCTTCAAACTGTTTATTTCATCATCATCATTACTGGTTATCACAATATCATCAACGTAGACTATAAGTACAGTGATTTTTTCACGGACTCTCTTGATAAAAAGAGTGTGATCAACATTGCTCTGTTTGTAGCCTACAGAAATCATCGCCTTATAAAACCTGCCAAACCATGCTCAAGGTGAGTGCTTCAGCCCATAAAGTGCACGTTTTAATCTACACACTTTTCCTTGGGTCTTCTCTCAAGAGAACCCTGGTGGAATATCCATGTACACCTCCTCATCAAGTTCTCCATTAAGAAAAGCATTTTTCACATCCAGTTGTAAATCCCATCCAAGACTCAATGCACAGGATAATAGAATTCGGACAGTGTTCAGCTTTGCAACCGGGGCAAAGGTCTCCTAATAATCAATGCCACAGGTTTGAGTAAACCCTTTTGCCACAAGTCGTGCTTTATATATATCCATAGTGCCATCCACCTTCTGTTTCACTACAAGCACCCACTTACACCCAACAAGTCTTTTTCCTTGGTGGAAGAACAACAAGCTCCCATGTGTCATTTTACTTTCTGGCTTCTATTTCTTGCATCATTGTTGCTTTCCACTTTCCATCTAATAGAGCTTCCTACCAATTTTGAGGAAGACAAACAAAAGAAAGAGAAGAAACAAAAACACAAAAAGATGGAGAAAGAGAATCCTAGGAAACAACATGAGATATAGGGTGTTGAGTATAAGCTCTAACACATTTTTATTTGAGGCTTCCATTTCTTCCATCATTGTTGCTTTCCACTTTCCATCTGATAAAGCTTCTTGCCAATTTTGAGGAATACAAACAGAAGAAAGAGAAGAAACAAAAACACGAAATGATGGAGAAAGGGAATCATAGGAAAGGGGATCGATTGTACCAATGGGGTAAAGGAGCACTCGATCAAAATTTGGGCAGTAATGGATGGGTGGATTGGTCTGTAAATGATTTAGGTTATGGGAATTTGAAGAAAACAAAGGGGGAAAATTAGGGTTGGGCTGTGGAGGGTTTAGAAGAAGTATGGGGATCGGGATACTGTCACTCTTACTTGCAGTGACAGAGATCAATCGGCAGCAGCAGAAACTTGAATAAAAATTGCGGCTTGGAAAGAAAATCTTGAAGGAGAGCTTGTACAAACCACATGGGCTTCACACCGTAAGGTGTCGATTGGATCACACACCAATCCCACTAGCTTTTATCAGACACAAAGCAATCTTCACAGTGGAAGAGTCGAAGAGAAGCATCAGCAGCAGCTTGCACAAGCAAATTTAGTTCCAAAAGTGGAGAATGAGAAGCTCCGCGGTTCTATTGATTTAAATGATGGCTTAAAGCCTTACACCTATTCAGCCTAGGAGTCTAAACCACCGCTAGCCAACTTCAACTAATCTACACTCCTCTCTGAATCGTAGGAGTGTGGTGTGGACCCAAAAAAAAATTACATAAAATAAAAAGGGGGCAACTCAAGTCACTTAAATTGAACCACTGGTTCAACCAGGTTGGGTGGGTTCAATTTAAAAACATAAAAAGCTCTAAAAAAACCTTAGTATAGAACCACTACTACTACTACTTGGGCAGCAGCTTCTTGTTCTTCTTCTTGCGGATGTAGTGCTTCAGCTCTGCATCACGCCATCACTCATGTAATCAGAGTCCCCTGCCCCTCATAATATCAAAAGAAATCTCTAGAAATTTTTGAAGTTTGGGCCCAGTTGGCTTCCCTCAGTTTGAGATCAACTACCTTTTCCATATAATCTGCATCAGTTCCTAAGTAATCTGTTATGTGCTCCTCTCATATGCTCCACATCCCACAAGGGGGAGTATCTCAATAAATGCTTTCCTAAGGTCTAAAGATAATGCAAAGAAAAATATGGTGTGTTTCAGTAAACTCTGAAGGCATAAAAGAAATTGAAATTTCCCTAGAAGTACAGTTATGAATGGTTGGTCTTGGTCCTCTGCTTGACGAAGAAAAAATTTGATATCTCTGTTTCTTGCACACTAAATTATGTTCTACTCCTGTGTCCATCACTTATTGAAGCCAATGAGATTGCAAGAAATGGAAACTTTGCTGTGTAGGAATTGTATCTATTCTATATATGGGAAAACAGAGATTTTCCTCATCCTATGAAATTCCCAAGCCAAAGCCTTTTACGTAGGTGGGGCAGGGATCTTCCAAATTACTTCACGAGGATAAAGGGCCAAATTCTATTGTTGAGGATCAGGGGTGAGGTCTAATATGCTAAGGCCAGAAAAATGAATTTTCAAGACGCTTAATTTTTGTGATAAAATTGACCCATACTAGTTCCCTACATGTATCGTATGATTGATATGTTTAGTTTTATTAAGATTCAACAAATCTTTGCTGGGGCTCTATTCTTGATTTTGTTTGGTAGTTCTCTAACACTGAAGTACTGAAAATGGAATTATCAGGGTTAACCAGGCCATGTTCTCTGGAGCTTCTTATGTGGATTTCTGTGCTAGTGGGAAAGAAGTTGTCAGTGTCAAGTTACCAGCTGTCTCTTCAGAGGAAATAGCTGATGAGGAGAATCATGAGAACCATGTGGGTGGTAAAGTACATGTTAAGGACAGTGCTTATGCGTCACTTTTGAATCATCAAATCCCTAATCTAGTAACTCTCTCATTGTTGCCAAAGAGCCAGTGGCAAAACTTGATCAATTTGGACATTATAAAGGTTTGCCTATAGCTTATATTATTTTTCCAATTATCTTTCCAACTCTCTTAAGAAATCAATAAAAATATTTTTTTGAACTTTTACTGTAGGTTTATAGCACTTTGTACGTACCCTAATTGTTGCTCTTTTTGTTTGACCGTCACAATTATATACATGTTGGTATTTCTCTGACGACCAGGTCCGCAACAAACCAATTGAGCCACCCAAAAAGCCAGAAAAGGCTCCATTTTTCTTGCCATCAGTCCCATCGTTTTCTGGAGACATATTGTTCAAACCTACTGGCACAGCTGTCGAAGAGAAGGAGAAAAAAGATGATGAGATAGAGAGCAGTAAAAGAAAACCTGATCTACAGACCTCCCAATTTCTGCAATTGCTTCTTTCCTCTGCGGAAATGAAAAATTGTAAGTTTGCTTGCGATGATCTTGCTTGGATCTTTAGAAATATCTATTCATCTGTTATAATCAGTAAACGGTGAAGGACTACGTAGAAATAGATGAGATCCAGACTTATTTTTGGAGCTCAGCCTGATATGATGATTGCAACCATCAATCTTTCACAGTATTTTGATCAACTAAAAACAAATTTGGATACTCAGGAAAGTTATGTAGACCAGATGGTTAGCATAAGGAGACACTTCTAGAGGGCACACCCATTGGTGGCGGATCCTTAGGCTGTATAGTCAGGAAAGTTATGGATGAACTAGTATGATGGATTTTTTTCAAAACTTGTGTATAATTTGCCAGAAAATACTGCTTTTTTGGATCAACATTCAAATTTGTTCCCCTACGTCCCCCTTTTGGAGAAAGATTTTCCCTACTTACCGTTTTTGAATTGCAGTTTCACCATTTACGGACTACATCAAAGGTTTATCTCCATCAACATTAGATTTGGAGCTCCGGATGCTTCAGATTATAGATGATGAAGATCAGCAAGAGCCCGAAAAGAGATCTGAATTATATTCCATTGAGCTGCTACTTGATTACTTCATACATGAGATTTCGTGTAGAAAAGACTATGAGTTCATTCAAGCAGTAATTAGATTGTTTCTCAAGGTATCCATTGACTTTAAGTTCATCCAAATAAACTTTTTTCTTTGTTCATTGATAAACTTTCTGTTTTGAGCACTGTAGTTTTGGTTAGACTCTAGATGGGGAAAGAGAAACTATTTCCTGTTATTAGCTGTTTTCAGAAACAGCTTTATCAGCCAGTGCTGCTTAAATGGAACACATGTGGAGAGTCAAAAAAATTTAGTTTTAAGTATATATCTTTGGTAGGAAATCTATCTGATCAAATGGTCCTAAAAGATCCTACATCATAATGTTGCAGAACGTTCAGTTAAACTAATCTCTTATCTGTATGATTGCAACAAACTGGATGGTTAATTCAAGATCATCATAATTAGTTGTTCTTCATCATTGGATATCTCCAGTTTGGACGAAGTTAACCAAGCTGCATGAGTGTGAAGTAGGCAGTGGTTGACAAAATGTTGATATCATGTTGTCCTATCTTAGCACAGGCTGAGTTATGATTGATTTTCTTAGATGATAAGTGCATATTTTTTTAGGGAAATCTGCCCTATCCTAAAGCGCTTAGTCAAAACTAGAGAGAAAATGGAAATAGCTACTTTGTTCTTTTAGGAAGTAACACATTAAGTGGGTGGTTGTAGAATTTTTCTTGGGGTTAAGATGTAATATCTATATGTTCTTGTCAGATACATGGCGAAACAGTTAGGCGCCAGCCTAAACTTCAGGACAAAGCAGAGAAGCTTTTGGAAGTTCATAGTTCAGTATGGCAGACACTGGATAAAATGTTTCAAAACGCAAGTTGCATGCTTACGTTTCTCAGCAATTCACAGCTCTAAGTAGGGAAGAGGTAATTTTTCAGTTTTTTCTTTTTCTAGTAGTGCTATTATTCTCTCTACGGTACTCATTATTTAAAAGATCCCTTGAGAAATGCTATCCATTTTTACTATTGTTATCAGCTTAGTGAACCAAAAGTCAACTGATGAATAAAATTGGCCTTTCGAGTTTTTAATTCTAATTATTATGTTTTAATTTGGAGATAATTTGTATTGACACCTGGAATCTATGACTTTAGGAAGACTATTTTTTGCTGAGAATGATTGATCAAAGTTAACAGCAAAGCACAAGGGAAATTGGCTGTCATTGCAAGTTGGCAATGCAGATGACAGTATCACTTCATCATAGGTTTGTGTTATTGGTCTTTAACTGGAAGGTCATGTAAGAATGGGATGGGAGCACTTTAGGTTCACCGTATGATTGGATTTCCTTACAATTTCTCTTAATAAATAGTTAACCAAACTGATCTTTACCCCTCAATATTAAGCTCTTTTCCACTGGTTACTTTCTAGCCATTGTTTGGTTACTGGATTCTGGGGGGTTGGTTTTTTTCAGTTACATGGTTTTCTTTTATCCTCATTGCTCTCTTGGGTTTGACTAGCTATTTGCTTGGTCCCAGTCCCATATTCCCCATCCCATATGCATTGTCAACCTATGCGCGTTCAGCCATGGGTGAGTTGCTGGTTGCAGTAGGGAGGGTGTCATAGTACTGAGTACTTGTTATTTCTGTTGTGGACTGGAGTTTGTTAATGCTCTTCTATCTGTAATTTTGTATGTGTAATTTTCTGAAGGGGTGTCTTAAGTTTAAATATTTTCTTTCAAGGCAAAGCTTTCTTGACGAGCACATCTAGAAAAATACGATGAGCACAACTGGTTGTGCCACATGGGAGGGTGATTCTGCAATTCTGACCATTGAATATCTAGGGAATGGCCTGGATTGATCACAAGTAAAAGTCCAGTCCTAAATTCTATCATTAAGTCACCCGCGTTTGTCCATGCATCCCTTAGTAGTCCAAACATTTGTGTACACACTTTTGATAGGCCTTAATTTTTCGATGCTTTTTAGTTTGCCACATGGTTAACTACTTTTAGGCTGAAACTTGACGTATGAGTATGGGACTGGGGGGTGGGGGTGGGGGGGGGGGGTTCCACTTGTCCACAATTTCAGCCCCATCTGACCTGCCATGTGGCAGAAATAGGTGTGTGTGTCTACTTATTTTTCTTGATGTGCCTGTCGAGAGAAACCCAACCCTTTTTTTAATTATATGTAATTTCAGGATTCAGATGTCAAAACCAAGGGAATTGAAGTTGTAAAGGGAGGGTTCACCACTACGTGAAAACCCTATTTTGTATGTTCTCTTGTTTCTTTAAGTGTTTTGGCTCTGAAGTTTTCACCAATATTATTCTAATCACATGTTAATTAAAATATTCAGAGAAAAGATACATATTAGGTGTGGTATAGTAATGGTGTATGATTTATGTGTCTTCTACTTCTCTTTGTCCCCTAACAGGATAATATTCATATGTTTAGTCTGCAGGGAATATGTTGTGGTTTACGATGAAATGGTTTATCAGCGTTGTAAGTTGTAACCAATACGAGACGAGCTGTAAGTATTCATAATTTTGCAGCTTCTTTGTCACACAAAATCTGAACAAAGTTCAGCGGCTTTTTTGTTGTACAAAAAGAGCACTTATTTTTTAGCTTCAGGCAGCAGTTTTGACACATAGAGGAGCTTGACTTTTGCAGTTTATACAGATTGTTGTTCACTAGTGACATTGGTGTGTCCTTGGTATCTTCTGTAAAGTCTAAGATAAAAAGTTAAAAATGAGAATTATTTGAAATAGTAGTCCATTGGTTACTTCATCAGTAGAGAAGGTTTTTATTTTTCCATATTTTTTTTAATATTTACAGAGGAAGGGCGAAGAAAACAGGAGAGTAAGAGTTTTAATGGTTACATCTTACTTCGAAAATATTTCGCACCCATTCACTTCATATTAAATATCCGTGGCTATTTTCGATGGTAGTGCATTGGTTACTTCATCTGTTAATCAGTATAAAAGGTTTTCCTACTTATTCTCTTAAAAACAAAACAAGAATAAGCAATCTTCTTTTCTTTTTTTTTGGGGGGGGTGGGGGGGGGGGTTGTGTTGAGGGTGGGGAATGAGAAGCCCTTAACAGACCATACAAGGCCACAAAAAGCAACAGAAAATCATCAATACAGCCTGCATCCATTTTAAATTATCTGCCACAGTTTTCTACAAGTGGTGGTGGACCTTACTGCCTTTCAACTTTTATGAATATTGATGATCTGATATTTATTGTTCAGAATTACCATAAGATTCTGTTTCTCTATAGCCAGGAGCTTTAAGGGCAGGACTTGCTAGCCTGATCCTGAAGTTTGATTCCCATTTCCAAACCTCTCTTTCCAGCATGGCACCAGCTGCCATCCAAGTTCTAGCTCATTCACTATACCATCCAAACTTCATCAGCAAAAAGTTAGTGCAATAAGACATGGTTTTTCAATGCCCTGTAACCTTGCAACATATGATATTGAAGGCAATTGCCCTTCTGAGAACAGATTGAGTAATCCATGTAAGATTGCATTCCAAACATTAAGTTATCTTCATGAGAGCACCATTTTCCCATATAGTTAGGTGAGTTCGTGAATTGAGGGCAAGTATCAAATCAGAAGTCAATCTAGTTGGACAGTTAAGATCATCTTGTCATGCAGGTTTTATGGTTGCATATTATTGCAGTGGCAATGCTTGGCCTCTGAGGGATGTAAATGAAGCGTGCCCAAGGAAATATGGCACTATCTGATTTCAAATCCATTTATTCTGGTATTCAAATTCAAAGCCTTACTCACTGGATATAAGAAAAATATCAAAGTCAAATTTTCAATTAGCTTGTGGGCATTTGGAATATGGAGGATGGTGGAAGGAACCACACCCAAAAAGCAATCTCAATAGAACCAACTAATGTTTTTGAATCGAGGCAACTTAAATGAAGCCCTAGAGCTTCTTTCCGGTGTCCTACATTCTGAACCGTCAGTTCTGTGGAGACTGCTGCTTCCTTCAATTCCAAAACAGTGGATGTCATAGTCGCTGCAAAAGTTTTGGTCGATCTAGGGGTTTCTGTCAACATGATGATACCAGTAAAACGAACCAAATTTTGCTGCTACTAGGGTAGCAGGAATGGTGTCCAGCTCCTCTTACGACCTACCTCACCTCCCTCCTACCAGACACAAACAAGGGCAAAGGGACCGCCCTAACCCCTGCCTGAGCAGTCTGTGCTGGTGGGTCCTACCCTGTTTGTGTCTAGTAGGAGGGAGGGAGGTGGGGAAGGTCGGAGGAGAGGAGCCAGATCCAACAGGAATATTCCTGTTACCCTGTTGGCAACCAAGGAAATGGAATCTTAAAGGGTATTTTTCAAAATACAAAAAACCTATGAGGGTATTTATGAAACCAAAGGGGAAATGAATTATTCCATTTTCTTGACTGCCAGTAGGGGTAGCAGGAACATTTCTCTTATCCAGGTATCAGCCAAAAAAATATTTAAGTAAAACCATACGTGTGTGAGCTAGCAACCCAGTGCAATTTCAGCATTAAGGCATATGTTTGGTTGTCAAGAAATGAAATGAAAAGAAAGAAAAAAACATAAGATAAAAACATGATGACACAATGATTGATTTAATGTTTCTTGTCTATCAGTTTTTCTTGTCAATCGAACATAAAGTGATTGCTTACCTGCCTGAATTTGTATCTCCCCAAGTTGCCTGCCCGTCAATTTCCTCAATTCCATCTAATGGGGGAGGGGGTGGCAGAAATGACCACTCTATCCCCTGCTCGAACATACTACTTGGGTGGGGTCCACCTCCCTCTATTAGAGGGAATTGAGGAAATTGATGGGCAGGCAAATTGGGGTGATATTCTTCCTTACATGCCTAAAGTAGAGCATTCTACAAGTAAAGCTTCATGTTTACCCTGTCGTGGCTGGGTTGGAATACTCTTCTCATGTCCTAGGCTCCTAGCCAGCTACGCCTCAAGCTTTCATATTGGTTCATAAAGTGAGATTTTGTTTATTGGCCCGCTTTCAACTCGAAGAAGCCGAACTTGTCCCCCTCCATCGCCCCGCAAGTGTCAAGGTTGTTCATGGCAAATGCAATGAAATGACCCAAACACCCAGTAAGAAAAAAAATAAATATTAGTATAGTTCCGGAGATTCTATGGGAAATTAGGTGTCACTACCTGGTCTCATGTGGCGCATGGCCCCTGTGCCCAGACATAGGGCCGTTCAAAATGACCATCACACCCTATGAAAATGTGGAAATACCTGGGGGCACGATTGCCATTTTGTGTGGCCCTATGTCAAGCTCAGGGACTATGCATAGCATGTGACCAGGGAACGTTCTCTTTCCCATAATGGCTTCGTTTGTTTTGGCATAAAATAGTCGGTAAAACAAATTTTATCGTAAATTAGTTTTTCAGACGTTTGTTTTCTAATTTGAAAAAATTTCTTGAGTGAAAATTTTATCAAACTCTGTTCATTTACCGGAAAATACCATGAAAAATTTTACGCCATTAATGACCGTAAAATCACTCGTAAAATAGCTATTGTTGTCCTCGATAAAATCAAAAGAAAAAAAGAGCCATGACTTTAAGCCTATTGTTGTCCTTGATAAAATCAAAAGAAAAAAAGAGCCATGCCTTTAAGCCTCTCTCCCATCACCTTCACCAATGGTCTCAAAGAGGACGAACATGAGTACAGAGATGCAGAGGCAAAGAAACACTTGGGGGACTTGGTTTCGGTTGCATTCCACAGTAATATAGAGGGCTCTGTTATGACTCTTTCCTCTTGGTGGCAGATCATCATCAGACAAGAGTAAGGATTGGATTACATAAGTGGCTCCCACTATATGAGATAACTCTTCTGGTCCCATCTCAATCGGAACTTGTACCTTGGCGAGGGCCTTCAACACTGCCTCTCGATGAGTTGGCAAAGCCATTAATAATCTCCAGATTGAGATATTAGCTTGCACCTTCTTCAACTGGTTCAGTACTGGATTTTCTGGCTCATTTGACCACTGCTTGGCTTTGATTGGACAGGCTGATGCTTCTCCACTGTCAGGCCTTTATTCTTGAAGTTCTTCCCGCTTCTTGTTTCCATCACCTCGGGCTTCCTTTCCTTGATGATTGATTCAAAGGGGCAAAGATTGTCTTCCTCTATGTCACTATCTGTGATGATAATGGCTCCCACAGTAGAATTCTTCCTTTTTGCTTCTTGCTTTGCAACTTTCTTCTTGATCCTAGCTTCCATGATTGTAATAGCCTTTTGTGCCTTACTTAAGATTTTTGCCAAGGATTCTTGTTTCTCAGTGATTTGCTTCGGTAAATGGATTTGTCCAAGATCACTTGGGTTCTCAGACATCATTTGGTGTAACATCTGAAAGGTTTCAGTGCCTGCTTCATGCATCTCTCTTGCCTCAGCCAATGATTTATACAAATGATGATCCTCTTCATCTTCTCGCGAGTCAGAACTTTCAAAATTGGATTCTGAACTTTCTTCAAGACAGGGAATGACTGGATGGATATTTCCTGTAGGATCACTGAGTTGACTTTCCTCATTAACATTGTTGAGGAAGAAATCGTCATGCGCTAGAGCCCACTCGTGGTATTCTTCACTACCACGATCAGGAGACGAAGGAGGAGTCCCGCACAAATCTTGTGCTAAAGCAAGTGTTAGTGTCACAGAATTCTCCAGATTGTGCATTGCTTGAGGCAGAGGCCATTGTTCTCTAATCGGATCCAACTGTTGAAGCTCTTCCTAGTATTTATCATTCACGAATACAACTTCATGAGCATTTCTTGGATTTTGTCAATATCTCTATGGATCCTGTTTACTTGGAATGGCAGATCCCACGGTGTTGGACCACAGATATTCTTGCATTTGTCGAGAGGAGTTATAAGCTGATAACTCTCTTCTGACTCTTCCTCGCCCTCTTCTTCTTGGCTTTCTTCATTCAATTCTTCATCTTCATCTGAGTCCTCTTCATCTGCATTTTCTTCATCTAACCCTCTTCTTCCTCGTGTGATTCTTCATCACTTGATCCTTCTTCCCCATCAACCTCCATGGGTCGGATCTCATCTGTTGGGTCAAAATAGGGATCTCCTGTATTTACATTATTGATCCAAGTTTCTCATTCTTCAATCCTTTTGGGAGGTCCAGAATAAGGATTTATGTCTGAGAAGAGCATAAGATCTTGAGGAGGTTTTCCCAAACAAGTCTTGTGCTAGAGCATTGGCAAGCCAAGCCATGTTTCTTAATTCATGCAATGCTCGAAGAAGTAGATCATCTTCATTAGGCCTTTTTTGTCCCTCACATTGCTTCTCAAAATTGCTACACACAAGGTCTGGAAATTGGGAGGTTGCTTTGTAGAGAATTTCTTGAGTCATGGTGGCAATTTCTAGCATGTCTTCTACTTGATAGTAAATGTTCATGCCCCATCGATCGAATTCTCTTCCTGTTACGAACGAGTTTCCTCTAGGATCTTCAGGGGATCCTATTTCCTCATCATCTCTGCTTTCTTCATCACTTTCCAAAGGGATAGGCTGGATAAGGTCAGTGGGATCGGTGTGATCATCATCCTCTCTAATGCTATTTACCCACCCTATTGCTTCTACTTCCACGAAGAGCTCATCTTCAGAAGGTTCCGAACAAACCTTCTCTTCGGCATAGTTTATCCATTTTTCAAACACTTTGGCGGAATCGGCTTCTTCTTCATCTTCTTTGCTATCATCCGCGTTTCCTCCTATTTGAATGAGGGAAACTTCTTCAAATTGGGATTGTCCAATAACTAATGCCAACACAGCCTTGAGTATCTTAGGTGTCACACTTTCTATGGCTCCTTACTCTGTCCTCTTCATCATCGGACTCTTGCTCTGGTTCTAGGTGACTGATCTCATAGGCCGTGAACCCGTACTTCCGCAGAGGTGCTTTTGGTTCAAGACCGTTCAAACCGTTCTCCAAGAAATCCAACTTTTGTAGTCGCTTGGTGGATGTCATTCCTTTGTCATGATCGCATTGTTGTCCACCTTCCCGCCTCTTGCCACCGCAATTTTTTCTAGCATAGTAAACACACACTTGCATTCTCTTAGTCCTTCTCTTTCGGGCTTGTCTACTCTTTCCCCGAAATGACAGGGACCATTCTTCATCTTTGGACTGCTCCTTCCCTTTTCGCCCTCTGGGTCTAATCAATGTTGTTGGATCTAGCTTACGCTCTTCGTCTCCAAGCTTGTTCACCGATCCTGTCAATGATTAAGGAGAATAGGATCCCTTTGGGAGGAGTTGTACTGGCTTCTTTGGCGGGGAATGATATTCTACCTGTATAGTACATGGGGACCTTGGATGGTAAAAATGAGAATCAGGCCGATCCACTTCTTGGGAGACTTCCTCGAGAACCTAACATTTCTTCCTCCTTCCTTGCTACAAGAGTAGCCCTGTAAACACGAGCATGCATCAGCTTCCTCTTTCCTTTGATAGGCTTGATTAGGAGAGCAGGATCCCCTTGCTCCAATTCTTCTTGTAGCATGTTTACTCCATGGGACGGTAAAGGATTTGCACCCACATTCGGTTGTTGCTTTGTTTGGAGCTCGATCTTTCCAACATCTATCATGTCTTGGATGGCATGCTTGAGATGTATGTACTTATCTGTCTGGTGTCCCTTCTGATCATGATAGTGGCAACATAAGTTAGGCTTATACCATGTTGGTAAATTCATCATGTCAACATGCCTGGATGTGACTGTGCCAATCATTCCTTCTCTCTTTAGTCTGGTGAAAAGCATGGTGGATGTCATTCCCCCGAAATTGAAGGTCCTTTTAGGAGGTTCTGATTCGGCTTGGATCACGAGGGGTGGAGCAATTGCGGCCACAATCTGCACTTTTGTTGATTGCTGACTTGTTCCTAGAGCATTTACTCCTTTCGCCTTTGAGGTTTTCCTCCCAGAATAGGATCCGACCATTTCCTTGGTCACGCCTTGCGCTTATCTCTCTTTAATATCTTATCTTCAATATTCTTTCCAGTAGCCATGAGAGCTTCAAAGGTCTTGATGTGCTGATAATACATCTTGTCATGGTATTCTCTGTACAAATTTTTGAGTACTATCTCGACCTGTTCCTCCTCTGTTGGACGATTCCACATCTTTGCAGCTTTTTCTCGAAACCTCATGATGAAGTTCGAGAATTCTTCAATCAACTCTTGCCTTAAAGTCTCCAATTCTCTTCTGGTGATATCCGTCTCAGTGTTGTATGAATATTGCTTTGTGAAAGCTTTCACCACTGATGACCATGTTTGGGTCTGAGTACGGTCTAATTGAGTCAACCACCTCAAAGTTGACCCTGTCAAGGACTACAAGAATGCTTAAGGTCCCAAGATTTAGCCACGGTAGTAAAGATTTTGAGATGGGCTTTAGGATCGCCTGACCCGTCAAACTTGTCCAACTTCCACTTAAAATCTTTGGGTATCTCTCCTTTATGAAAGAAGACCAGCTTGTTTTCAACTTTTTCTTTTCCTTTTCCCTTAACTGCCACTTCAAGCTTCTCAACCTTTTCCCTCATTCTCTTTTGTCATCTTATTTCAAGAGGGTCGGGTGATACACTGACTACAACGTCTTCCCCTTCTTTGACTATTATCGTAGCCGATGTCTTGGAGATATTTGGAGTGGTCTTCCGTATTTAGGGCTCCATGGAAAAGAGCGTCATCTCTGTTTTGGAGGGCTCTTGAACTACTTGCAATAATTATGCCATGAGCTGCCTCATTTCCATCATGTCTGCCTGCGATCGCTCTACTTGTTGTTCCACTTGACCTTCAGAATGATGAATGTCAGTGGGATCCATGTTGTTGACTTCAAATGATAGTTCAGTTGAAGAACTAGAAACAGAAGAAGATGACGGAGTGTCCGGAGATGATGGCAAACTGATCTGAATTAGTCTGCCGTCACTTCGGGTCCATATAGGTAATGGGAGCATTCTTTGGTATAGAATTGTGCATCTACATAAGAAATAACAGCCTATTTTAGATACTAGAAGAGAGGGACCTATTTGCACAGGAAGGAGAAAAAATAGGCAAGACAGAAGATGCACAAAAGTTTGTTTACACGACAATCCACCTTCGGCCTTTGACTCACCTTTACTTAGGTATCCAAAGATGTGACCTTATCCTTTACTTTGGGCAGCTCTGTGACATCTGTTGTCACGAAAAATTCCTTTCGTGTGAAGGATCAGGGAAAATCACACCTCAAGTACTTCATTATTTGGTATCTCTTAGGCCAAAAGTGGTTTATCGCATGGAAATAGAAAGGGCTCATTTAAGATTTCGATTGATATATATGATATTAATATGAAATACCTATTTCTCGAGGGACAGGTAAGATTCCATATTATCTCTGGGCAATTCCAAAAGATTAGATTACCCACAATCTTTTCGAGGGCCATCGCAGGACTATGGAATTTCTTACTCTTCGTAAGGCATCTTATATTAAGACAAGTTATATTATTGAGTAATCTTTAATCAGGACCACAACATGCTATTGGTTAGTTTGTGTCGTATCCTAATCATATATGGTCTATTTTTCTACATGATGCATGATACAGGTAGGTTAACAAGACAGAAAAAGGTCACCCCTGACAAAATCGGTATACCTGTCGCTTATGTGAGTCCTAGGTACGAGGTTCTTTTGATATACCTGGAGAATATGTCACATGATCTCAGAATAATCTTGCAAGTGCCTTTTTTAAGTGGCTAAAGCACCCCACAACACACTAGTGATTATTCTTGCCAGTGATGCTACACTCGTAAAGTACATATCAAGAGTTGTGGCTTCGCCGCAGATTACCCATGACTACATATGGGGTCCAACGACTAACCACATGGCTAAATGAGTTCCTATGCCGTGTGTGTGTGAACGAAGGTGGTGCAGGGAGCGGCTATCATCCGATCTCAGAATACTTAGTATGGCGTACCTCACCTCCCCGGGGGTAAAGGTACAATGGGGAGTATCCTCGTCGTTTGATTTCACTTCGAACACTATACATGATGCAGTTAGCATCATACAAGCAATTAGTCATACATGTTATCACACAATCTAATCTGGAGAGAACATTCTTGAGTTCATTGGCAGAATCTATTTTTCGAAAGCTTGACCACAATGGGTATTTACCCACTATTCCCCAGCGGAGTCGCCACTGTAATTACTGCGGTCCTGAATTTTTGGGTCCTTCGCCAGGGGAAATGCTCATAGGAGAGACATCCCGGTCAGGTCGATCAGGATTTCATGGCCTTATGGTGACAAATTTTCTGTCACATTGTCATGGCATATCATTCTGATATATCTTCATGGGGGATTGGAATCATGCTTCATAAAAAAATAGGGTCACCACCTAGGATTAGGGCCTAGGACCCAGTGATTGTGATTATGTCTGAGTTATCGAACAGAATCACGTGATTCCATATGGTCTATCTAGAGAATGGATAAGGGGTCAAGTTACGAATATGGGAAGGTATTAGTACCCCACCTCGCCTGGTTTAACCGGTCTTTCTATTGTAGATGCTAAATATCGAATATTCTCTCCTTACGACATATTCACACATGACTATATGACATGCATCACATCACTATATACACTATGTATACTAATACAAAAAACTCAATAAGACTACATTATGACGGTATGAAATGCAATGATTATACCTCTATGCAAAAATGACAATGCTTCTGACAGTCGATAGTCCCCAGGCTCTGGTAGAGACAAATGGATGAATCGTCACTGGCTCTTTGGGTAGAATGATGGCTTATGGAAAGGATCTTTTCGTTACCTGTACACAAACGGAATAACAGTTGTAAAAGAGATTTCTATTGCCCATATGCAAACGGAATAACGACTTAACCTGAGATGGGAGCACTCACTCTTCAAGTAGGGTAAACAAAGGATCTACCCATGGCTTAAGAACCCTCGTAAAAATCACTTAAATGGCTTCGTGGAAACCCTTCTGTGGCACCGTGCTTATGATATTCCCACAGTATTTTGTTTTTGGACTTTTATGGGCTTTTTGGGTTTTTCATGTGTTATTTGGGGTTTTTCAAGGGTCATAGGTGTGATACCTTCCATCCGTGTCTCGTTTGTCATCATTACCAAGGGTGGTGGCAAAATTTCAGTGTCTACACAACATATTAACAATAGATATAGAACATCACATTAATCATGCATCATAACATACATGTAACATAGTACATATCATACATAATAGGGATTATATTGTTACATGCGACAACAGATGGTGAAGCCTCTGCATCCTTCGTGGTCATGGTAAACACCCTCCCTGGAGCTCTCTGCTTTTGTGCATCTCCAGGTTCCTTTCTTTCCTTACTTTATTGGTTTCCTTGGGCATTCTGAGGTTGCTGCCCTTGTTGGAAGTTTCTAACTCGGCTATATTTGGCTATGTGGCCAGTTTTTCTACAATTAAAGCAAATTGTGTTCCCTGGAGACATTCTCTACTATGATTCTTCCCACACTAGGGACAAGTCACCTTAGGCTTCTGGCCCTTAAATTCCTTCTTATGTCCCATGTAAAATTTCTTCTCAAAGACATTGGGTTTGAACTTCTTCTTTTGCCCCTCATCCTCAGTTTGAGTAATGTAGCCTCATAGATTTGAGACTTATGCATTACTTCAACAAAAGTTGGTAATTGCAAAGTGGCTACAGTTTTTCTTATGTTTGATCTCAGCCCTTGCTCAAACTATCGGGCCTTCATATCCTCCATACTGACGAGGTGTGGAGCAAACCTTGACAATTCCTCAAATTTCCTTTTATAGGCCATCACTGATTGTGTCCCTTGAGTGAGCCTCATGAACTCTATAACCTTCTGCTGCCGAATACAAGGTGAAAAGTACTTATCACGAAATGCTACTTTAAACCTTCCCCATGTCAGATTTTCACCCTTAGCCTCAAGAATAGGCCTAGTCATCTACCACCACTAATCGGCTTCCTCTTTAAGCATGTATGCAGCACACTCAACTTTATGCTCCTCTGAGCACCTCATTACTTGGAAGATCTTTTCCATCTCCCTAATCCATGCAATAGCATCTGTAGGATCCACACTCTTTCCCACAAATGGGATGGGACTCATTTTCTTGAAATCCCTCATGACTTTCATTCCATCAGTTACAACATCCTGCTGTCGGGCACCAGTGCTCACTTGTCGAGCTTGTTCTGTTTGTTTCAGGATAACTCCTGCTAGATCTCCTATTGCCCTAAGAATTTTTGAAACTCTGGAGGCCCATGTTGCTTTGGCAGTTCAGGAGCCACTGGAGGATCTTCAATAACTTAAGGTCCTAGACTTAACTTCCTATGCCATCAGGTTCCCAAACTATATGTTTTTCATAAATCTTCGCTTTGATACCATAAGCTGTAACGACCCCGTCCCAACGGACCACCCAGTGGGGCCCATGACATTGGTACCGTTCGGAATCGTTAATAGAGTGCTGATATAAAATATATCCATATCCATAAACTCAAATGCGAAGAATCCATCATCAGAGTACAATAGCGGAAATATAAGGAAGGGAAGGGATCAAAACCTTATAAACATTCATCATAATGAATCACGTACATAGTGTCAACTATGCAAAGTTGTGCATAAAAGATCCCAACCAAAAACCCGCATCAAAGGGGGTGACACTGATGGCAAACTATGTTCAAAACCTTACAATCTAACCTATAAAAGGAAAATTGTACTATCAAAGCTTATTTAATTACATCAAAGGTCACAAGGACCATAACCTTCAAAATGAGAGTTCAACAACTAAAGAAATTACTCTTGATCACTCTTGCTCCAGATCTGCAGGTCTTTTTCCTTTGTCTTTGCTACACTGTTCTATAACATAAAAATGCATATATTGTGGTATGAGCAATAAAGCCCAATGAGCATAATTAAATAATAGTGTTTACATACACATCATATACATAACCTTACTCAAGTACATGAGCATGGTGAATCAGATTACTTAAATAAAGATCATGGATTCATTCAGCATACATGTCATATCACATCATTCATCATGTATGTCATATCATCTGATAATCATAGCTTCATAACATCATCTTGGTGTAAGCGCATAAGTACTCGCATTCTTATGTGATATCATTCTTTAATTTACATTATGCATGAATATCTTTCTTGAGCCTTAACGCTTCTCAAATACATGACAGCTCATCATGGCTTTACAGATCATGGTGCCAAAGTACACCTTTAATTATCATAGATCATGGTACCGAAGTGCACCTTTAATTATCATAGATCGTGGTACCGAAGTACACCTTTAATTATCATAGATCGTGGTACCGAAGTACACCTTCAAACATTTCCATGATTCGCCTGCCATACCAGGCAACATCTCGACTACCTTTTATGATCATGCATTTCATATCTTTCATTCATATATTCTACAACTTTCATGCTACTTAGTATCTTAAGAAGTACTACAAATTTAGTACATGTGGTATGCTAAGTTCATTCATTCGATAATACACTATATATATATATAACTTTCATCATGGTATGTTAACACATAATAAGCATAAGTATATTCATTTAATCAATCATCCATAATAACATATAATAGAACACCTATTGAGTAATTCTACTCACTTTTCAAACGCTTTCTAATCATTCAACTTTTAGTCAACTTCGAGTGGCCCTAAGAGTCACCAAAACATTAAATCAATGTGTGATTTTTGGTGTCCAAGGACTGAACCAATTATGGAACAAAACCATGCAAAAATCTTTTTAAAAAATCCTCTTTTATTCCTACCGATCTGTGTATTGGTCAACAGGTGGATCGACTGGCAGAAATAGAAAGCTAGCAGTCGATGTCTGGTCGACCTCTAGACAAACCGACAAGTACTGATCGATCGTCACCTGTAAAATTCTGCTCGTAAGAGCAAAATAGCCATGGAAAATTGGTCCAATCAGGGGGTTTCATCCCCAAACTTCTATACATGAAATGCAATGCATAAAGCCATGAAAACATGAATCCTAAACATTCTAGAATGCTCAACTAATTCATGCATGATCATATGAAGAAACCAAATTGATTATACCTTCTTCTTAAATAAAAACACCAAAACTTAGGGTTCTCCACTTGAACCCTCAATCAAAATGTGGAATTTCTTCAATCTATTATACTTCTAGCTTCATTACGACCTAAATAAGACATTCCAACCATCAATAGAATGAATCCTCACTTGATTGCAAAACCAAATCATTTTCATGACCTTTACCTTAAGAAATATCTCAAAAACCTCCCCAAAACGGGATAAACTTCTTAGATTGCAATATCTATCAAATACAACCAATAACCCTCTTATTTAAGCTATTCTAACAACAATCTTTGAAACCAAATCATATTTTAACTACCTATGGTGAAACCAAACAAAAAATCAAGGTTCTATTACCTCAAGATCCCTTGAATGACTTCACCTCCTCAATCTTTTGCTTTAATCCTTCACTATTCACTTCAATTTTCAATCATAAGCCGTCATTCCACCATTTCCACCTTCATTCCATTATCTTCAAGCCATTTTCCCACTCTTCTCACTCAAGTAATCTAATTTGGTAAAGTGAAGAAAAAACCTTTTTTTGAGGCTAAACTTCTTCATAAAGAATATTTATAGTCAGTGGCAAACTTGTAAATACATGGGTTTCTTAAGAGAATGCTCATAAAATCAATCCAATAATCTTTATCCTAAGCCCTCCAACCAATAGTGAGTCATTTTAGGGTATCTAGCTAGTATCTTTCCTATTATACCCTTGATTCTCTAACCAAATATTGAAGTAGACCAAAATCACTTAAAATGAACCAAGACATGAACCAACATTAAACCATAATCATAGGTGAACTTAATAATATATCTCATATACCTTGGTCACATGAATACATTAATCTATCATTAACCATAGTCTATGAAAATAGAACCATAGTGTATAAAATCACATCATAGTCTATAAAAATAGAATCATGGGCTATAAAATAACATAAATATAAGACCATCAATCATACATAAGCCCAAAAATCAACATAACAAATGTAAATTCATAAATAAATAGAAAACTTACCATAATCTAACAACATCATACAAGGACTGATCCCCATCCGTCCAATATTCTGTCAATTTGATAAATAAAATAATAATAAAATTGACAGTTCAAGGTGCGGGATATTACAGCAGACACGCATTCTCTTCCCGGAGGTGCACATTCTCTATTAAGAAATATGAAGAGGCGGAGGTTATGCTCTTCATCTCTAAGGAGCGACTCTCGATCTGTTGCTTCAACCTGATAATCTCCTCACACTACAAAGGATTTTATTGTTACTAATGTTTTCATCGTGAGAATATAAATACAGTACAAGAAAAACTGTGTACCTATCCCTGCAAAGCCTGAGGGTGGGCGAAAATGATAGCGTCTCGACTGCAGATCATCTGTTGCATATCATTATACCAAATAACATGGACCTGCAAAGAAGCAATGTGTTTGAATAAAAAATTCAAAATATAATATTTTAAAGAAAGGAGGTATGGATATTGACAATGTCATTAGGGATCGACATCTCCATATCCTCATCATTGACAATAGGGTGGAGAAGTACAACATTCATCCCTGGTACTTGAGTATCAAGAGCCCACCTAGGGAAACTAGGAATATAGTCCCTGGCATATGCCAGTCGATACCCAGATGGCAGCCAAGGGACCTCACTTCCGATCAGAGGAATATCAAAAGAAAGGTCAATAAAAGTAGTATTATCCATTGCACTCAATGCAGGGCCATGAGAAGGGTCTATTGGAAGATCAGAGGATCGCTCAGAGAAGCATAGCTTAGGACTCACTTGAGGACCAGCATCAGTCAGGGGCACACATACAGTCTCTCTCATAAGGAATTCCTGGTAGTTCGCCCTCCGATCTAGGAAATCCTAAGCATCGATTTCCTCCCTCTTGATGGCCATATCCTCCTCTGAAAGACGCTCTGGCTCGTGCATCAACTTAGGAGGAGGGTAGGGGACTTGTCACACCCCGCTTCCTACACCTAGGGACGTGTGATTGGAATACCCCAGGTATTCCACACTAACCCCAAGGATCTATACTTTGCAGTACAAGGGTCACCGACTCCACATAACAAATCAAATCAGAGTGTGTGTGGAAGCTATATAACATAAGTATCAGAGTGCAGAAGCTACACAGGTGATATCATATAGTAAGTGGCATTATATTTCAACATTTCTAGGTTTGTAAAACATTAACTAGCAATATATATAAACATAAGTAAATAAATTCTAAAAGTTAAAATCGTATTTAATTACATCAACCTTCAATAATCATTCCAAAATTCATATGGGCCTCAAGCCCGCACTAAGCCACACCAAGAGTACTGACCTCACAAATACACCCTAGTCCATGCTCATTTTCGCCAAGTACCTTAGCCACCAAAGTACGGATACGTCGAATCACCATTGGCCGGTTCCACCAATCCTGCATCCATATCTAAAAAAAAAGGACCCTCGAGGGATGAGCTTCCACCAAGCCCAGTGAGTAATTAGATCACACAAGCATACACAGACAATCATGAATGCACAATCCACCAGGACGCAAACAAAAAATGATAGACGAATCCCACAACGCCCCATACCACCAGGACAATTCGTATATCAGACTCAGCTTACAGTCAATCAAAGAATATATAATGAGCTCATTTTATTAATATTAACCTAACAAACAGAATGCCTAAGTCTTTGGGGGTAAAGTGCTAGTGCAACATCCCTTAGGTAGCATCCCCAGATAGTTAAACACAATGACTTTCCGACGATAGTAACCCGAGTTATGGTTGGAAGCCTGCGAGACCAGACCCCCTCACCAGGTTGTCCGTAAGCCCCCGAAATAACCTAAGCTCTCACCGAAATATCGGTGGTCTATTGAGAATGGCACCTCAGTCCGTCGAAAGTCACCACCGGTTACCCAACACCTTCCCCCTGTTGGTAAGAGGTGTAACACTGGGGAGTATGATCCTAACCATATGCCTAAATAAATAAAGGTGTATGCACACGTATAGGCCAGAGGTCGAGTCCATAGTACCCAAATACCGGTCGGCCGAACAATCCTTTCGCCACCTCTAGCTTACACGTATACATGTGAGAGTACGACGGATGTGATGATGAATAACAGTTGGCCCAATCACAAACCCGTACAACTCATGGCGATCCAAAGTCTGGCGCCCACTCATGGCACTTCGATCGCATCACTCACACTCATCACATAAATATCGCGTAGACAACATATAACCATTATTTGTATCCACATCTCATCACCTAATCATCATAAAACCACATCCCATATCCATGTCTCAACACAAATCCAATATCCACATTCATGATAACAGTTCAAGTATAATTGTAAATCTCTAAGCATCTAGAATTCAACATGATATACATCCTAAATCATTTAGTCCCACTCAAGCATTCAATGAAGTTACATACCCAAATCCCATCATTCATAATGATGGATCATGATAGGCACATATAATATAACACTTGCATGAATGGCATTCACAAGTCAAATACTCCATAAAATCCAAGTATCTAATTCATTCACGATCGTCGTAGTGTATGTCCTCGGTTCTTGTCCATGTGTACGCCCTTGCCATAGGTATAGATTACCCTAAAATTTTATATTGCAGGGTTACAATAGGTGAGAGAGGGTCCGTGGACAAAACCCAAAATCAGACAGCAAAATATAAGCCATTCTGGCTTCTGCGGATCATGTATTGCACCTGTCTGCAGCATCATCCACTGAACCCAGATTTGCTATTTTTTAGCAAGACTTACATCCTGTGGGTTCAAAGATGGCTGTAATGTATTTATAGTATACCAAAATCGAATTGACTCCGGATGGCATGAGATTTTCCTCTAGGGTGTTTGTACATGAAAGGAGGGCATACAAGAGTATAATTAACGTACATAGAAGCTAAGACAATGGTCAAGAACCAATCATGCAAGATTTAGTTACAAAGTCTAAGTCTAAAGCTTACCTAGTCAAAGTCTTCCTCCGGGACTTCGAAGGGCTGCCCAAGCTACGCTACAACATGCACACAAGTACAATAAGTACAGATTGGGGCACGGGTATAACATCCCCCCTACCTTATAAGAATTTCGTCCTCAAAATTTGGCTTACCAGATGGGATGAAGAATTACGGGAATGTTGCCTGCAAATCGACCTCAAACTCTCGAGACGCTTCCTTATCGGATTGACTGTTTCAATGCACCTTCACCTAAGTAAAGGGGCGGTTGCGAAGAAGGAGTTTCTTTTGGTTCAAGATCTTGGCTGGTTACTTCTCATGAGTTAAGTTGGTAGTAAGTTTGGACTTCTCCTGAGTCAAGACACGAGTTGGGCTGGGAGGTACTTTCGCAACATCGATACGTGAAAGACATCGTGAACTCCTACTAATGATGGGGTAGTGTCAAACTACATGCTAGCTATCCGCTGTGCACCAAAACCTCATATGATCCAAAGAATCTCAGGCTTAATGTTCCTTTCTCCCCACACCACATCACTCCTTTAGTGGGTAATACTCGAAGAAAGTACATGGTCTCCAATAACAAACTCTAGGTCTTTCCATCTAACACTGGCATAGCTCTTCTGCCCCAACTAAGCCGCCTTGATACGGTCCCTCAACAAATCTACCTTCTCACAAGTAGCCTAGATCATCTCAAGTCCCAATATACGTCGCTCGCTGGCCTCATTCCAATTTATTTCTTTAGGAGTATGGGTGACTGGTTAACCCGTCCACGACATGTACACGAGGAGTTGTCATCACTTCTAATTGACCTCTTGACTGTAACATCTAACAAATCACTGATGTCAACAGTAACCGGGGCAACACCCACTATGAAGGATCAAATTAGCCCTGGATTTTGGGTGAGAGTGTAACATTCCCCCTGCCTTATAAGAAATTTTATCCCCAAAATTTGGCATTTGCAAAGCTTCGAATAGATGGGGATTCTTACACCAAAATCATCTTAGCTTCTCAGTTTGGGCTGAATTGCCTCAAGTCTAAATTTCATTTAACTTACATGGCTCAACAATAATAACCTCCACTTTAGGTTTCTCCACTACTCGACTCAACTTTAGAATGAATAGGAATATTGATGGAATCCATGTTGTTCACTCCCAAATACGGATGGGACATTGGTGACCCATTACTCCACTCATACTTATTGTTGAACAAAGTTTTGTTAAATCTTTCAGTTTCAGTTACATCCTATTCCCGACTGTTCTAGGCTATAACCACACCCGATATAAACTTCTCATCAACTTTAATCTCAAGATCTGATATTCCTCTCAATTTCCTTGGTATAATTCATATTTCCTCACATTCGACCTGCATTGCCCTTTTTAACTAACCAACGGTTGCAGGTGCATAGCTGTACCTGGATTCAACTACATGCCTAATAGCCTTTAACCAATCCCTGGAGTTCAGGTACAAAACTTAGACTTTCTACATGACACGGTCCATAGATTGGATCCATTTACCAAGTCAATTCTAACTTTTTCGGTAGGGTCACCCAAGGGTACTCGGGACTACTCTTAGCGCTTCTGGCATGGTTACTATAAGTTCCAAGAATGGCACTCCCGAGAGATGCATGGGGCCATAGGCTCACCCAAGGGTACTCGAGACCACTTCCAGTACTAAAGGCAAGGTTACGAGAAAAATAGAAAAGAATTCTTACTCAAAACAAAACTAGGCGGCGAAACCTTGGAGAGAACGAAGTTCATACTAACGGCGACGGATAACTAAATTGAATGATAAGCTCAAGGGTTGACAATGCATGCGTGGATGTTAGGTGTATACATAAGGTGTCTAATACATAAGAATTAAATTGATGCCATACTAGTTATGTAGGGGAAACAAAGCATGCAAAAGCATTAGAGGTGGGTAAGGTAACTGTCACTATGCCTGAATATGACCCTCCACCCTCAGTAGTCGAGGGGTAAATGCTTCTGTGAGGTCCGTTGTCCGACTGTGGCTACATAGGAATGATACCCTACAGATATGGTGCGTACCTAGGCCCACGCCTTTGATACATGCAATCTATGGACTTATGCCCCCTTTTATTGTAGTTATAGCATCGAATCTCCCGCTTTGGGGTGTCGGTCGTAGATGGTATAGCAGATACTAAAGGATTCACCGGCACGGCTTGTGCCCGATGTGCAAATTGGAACCAAGCATTCATATCAACCATGAACTGCAGATGTTGTTGTTGTTGTACTGAAGCGACTGCATTGTCTAGGAACAGTTGTTGTTGTTCTTTGAAGTATTGCATCATGCTCTCCATGATAGCAGTAACGTCCTGTGTTGTAAGCGTAGGTGGCACGACAGGAACAGTGGAATCAAATGTCCCGATCGATTCCCGACGTGGGAAGGTTGGGTTCCTAGTGGCCTTCTTGCGAGCGTGAACCATGCTTGATTCCTAGGAGGAGGAACCAAGTCAAACTCACATTTAATCTCCATCATGCATTTTATCATTAAAGTATTTGAAAGTATGCATGAGTGGGGTAGTGTCATGGTCAGGTGAGTCACAGTATTTAAATTCATGCGCACAAAATAGAATCTCAGAAGATTTACTTTAATGGAAAAAGTACACTGATCGGTCGATGCTTGCAATGCATGAGTTACATTGACACAAAAGGTGAGTTCTACCAACTCTAAATCTCTTTTGGCAATTTCTCTCCCAAGTTCTCCACCTTGGATTAAAAATCCGGGATTCTTTGCAATGCCTTACCTTCTTTTGTACTACTACCCAAACACTCCATAAAGGTATGATGTGTTCAATCATATAGAACTAGGTTTATGTTTCATTGATGCTCAATCAATCCTTCTCAATTTCAAACCTACGATCTTAGGGATTTTGCCTAATTTCACAATGTAGGTAAGTTTTAGGGCAAAAAGATTAAATGTGATGATTGCTTGAGTGCCTTAACATTGAATACAAGGTGGTACATCAATTAATCTAGTAAGGATTGCTTCTCCAAAACCTCAATGCTCAAATTTTGGACTTTTCCAACCCGAAAATTAGGGCTTTTAAGGGTTTTTCCCCAAATTGATCGTTCTTTGCAATTCAGTTAGGATTTAGCATGTATGGGTTGTGATAGGTTGCCTAAATGTAAGGCAGGTTGCTCCAAACATAAACCTACAAATTTACTTCAGATTTGGGACCTACACTCGACCGAAATTTAAATTCCTTCGATTCCCTTGTTCTGTTGTATTTTCTCCCTTAAATGCACAATATCCTTGCAAATTCACACACAACACAATGGTGGTTGCCTCATGTATGGTTTCTTAATCCAGGTCTTGCATAATCACAAAGTTGCTGCATCACTTCCAAGTGCCATTAATTGACAAATGGGAAGGACCAAGCAATACCCTCCACGATAATACTACACTAAGGGATATAAAAATGGCAGGACGAGTGGGTAGTCTAGAGCTATCATTAAACAGAGTACCAGTAACCAGAGGGCTGAAGAGGAGATGAGGGAACAATCTGGAGATGATGACAGTCATGATGGTGACCATGGAGGGGAGAGGTGGTGGGGTGATGTAAATTCGTTGTCCCACCTAGATGAGGTTATAAGATGCATTGCTTCTCCTCCATGGAACCAAGAATGAAAAAACACTACAAGGTCTTAAGGACTCAGTTAAATGAGAAATTTGTTACTCTGCATTCGATGGTTGATTCGGAATTTATTGAAATTGATAAGAGATTGGGCGGCATAGAAGGTGGCCTTAATCATAGAAAGGAATCAGAGAGGGCCAAATAAATAGCATGGAGAAGGGTAAAAGAGAAGAAACAAATAGATGAGACTTAAGATTTCTATTTTATTTTCTTAGTATGTTATGCTCTTTGTTAATCATTAGGTTAGTTTCTAGTTGTAGGGCAGCAAGGAGAAAGGGAGAACTAAGATGTACTTTCTCTTTTCTTCTTATTGACTGCAAGGATATATTATTAATAGCATTGTCTTATTTATCATACATCCCTATTTGTCTCTATAATTATTGTGTTATTGTCACACCCCGCTCCCTACACTTAAGGACGTGTGACTGGAATACCCCAGGTATTCCATACTAACCCCAAGGATCTACACTTTGCATACAAAGGTCACCGATTCAACATAATAAATCAAATCAGAGTGTGTGCGAAAGCTATATAACATCTATAGATTATCAGAGTGCGGAAGCTACACAAGTGATATCATATAGTAACTGGCATTTTCTTCCAACATTTCAAAGGTTGTAAAACATTAACTAGTAATATATATATATATATATATATATAAACATAAGTAAATAAATTCCAAAAGTTAAAATTGTATTTAATTACATCAACCTTCAATAATCATTTCAAAACTCATATGGGCCTCAAGCCCACACTAAGCCACAGCACGAGTATAGGCCTCACAAATACACCCTAGTTCGTGCTCATCTTTCAAGTACCTTAGCCACCAAAATACTGATACGCCGAATCACCATTCCGGTTCCACCAATCCTACATCCATATCTACAAAAAAGAGGATCCTTGAGGGATGAGCTTCCACCAAGCCCAGTGAGCAATTAGATCACA
This sequence comes from Telopea speciosissima, assembly GCF_018873765.1. Lineage (NCBI taxonomy): Eukaryota > Viridiplantae > Streptophyta > Magnoliopsida > Proteales > Proteaceae > Telopea > Telopea speciosissima. The sequence continues at coordinate 49,350,946 of NC_057919.1, read as the reverse complement.
CAAGCATGCACAGTCAATCATGAATGCACAATCCACTAGGACGCAAACAAAAAATGATAGACGAATCCCACATTGTCCCATACCACCAAAACAATTCGTACATCAGATTCAATTTACAATCACACAAAAAATACCTAAGTCTTTAGGGTAAAATGCTACTACAACATCCCTTAGGTAGCATCCCCAGAGAGTCAAACACGGTGACCATCTAGCGATAGCAACCCGAGTTGCGGTTGAAAGCCTGCGAGACCAGACCCCTTCACCGAGTTGTCCGCAAGCCCCCGAAATAGCCCAAGCTCTCACCCAAATATCGGTGGTCTGTTGAGAATGGCACCCCAGTCCGTCAGAAGTCACCACCGGCTACCCAACACCTTTCCCCCTATTGGTAAGGGGTGTAGCACTGCTGAGTATGATCCTAACCATATGCCTAAATAGATAAGGTGCATGCATGCGTATAGGCCAGAGGTCCAGTCCATAGTGCCAAAATACCGATTGGCCCAGCTATCTTCTCACCCCCTCTAGCTTACACGTGCACATGCGAGAGTATGATCGATGTCATACCGAATAACGATCGGCCTAGTCACATACCCATACAACTCATGGCAATCCAAAGTCCGACGCCCACTCGTGACACTTGGATCCCATCACTCACACTCATCACATAAACATTGCATATCCAACACATAACCACTATTCATATCCATATCTCATCGCATAATCATCATAAAACCACATCCCATATCTATGTCTCAACGTAAATCCAATAGCCACATTCACTATAACAGTTCAAGTATAATTGTACATCTCTAAGCATCTAGCATTCAGCATGATATACATCCTAAATCATCTAGTCCCACTCTTGTATTTAATGAAGTTACATACCCAAATCCCATCATTCATAATGACGGATCATGATAGGCACATACAATATAACACATGCATGAATGGCATTCACAAGTCAAACACTCCATAAAATCCAAGTATCTTATCCACTCACAATCGTCGTAGTGTATGTCCTCGGTTCTTGTGCACTTGTACGCCCTTACCATAGGTATAGATTACCCTAAAATATCATATTATAGGGGTAGAATAGGTGAGAGAGGATCTATGGACAAAACCTAAATTCAGACAGCAAAATATAAGCCATTATGGCTTTTACGGATGATCCACGGATCATGTCTGCAAAATATAAGCCATTTTGGCTTTTGCTAATTTTCAGCAAGACTCGAGTCCAGCTTTGGCCTAATGTCATGGGGCTTGCAGGGAACTTGTTGGGGGTGGTATACTTAGCCTCCTAAAATGCTATTAAACATAGGAATTTAGTCTAATTAAGATCTCCTAAGAGGGATTGGGTTCTAACATCAAGCATCCTCAATTTGGAGGTTGTATAATGAGGTTTCATGGTGGTTTGGCCATAGAGTTGGTATCCAGTCATTGGAGGTCACTAATTAATATCAATAATACTAAATAGAAGGTTTAAGTACATTAGAATAAGAAGCCCTATGATTTGGCTAAAGATTGGATAGGTTCCATCATCAAGTATCCTCAAATTGGAGGTTCTTCAAGAGGATTTCATGGCAACTAAGCCATGGGGTTGTGGATGGGTGATTATAGGTCAATTATTTATCCCTTTAACATCAAATAGAAGCTCTCATTACAGTAGGGTATGAAGTCCAAGGGTTTGGTTAAGGATTGGATGGTTTCCAAACAAATCCAAATGGATAAACCTAGAACTTGCATGAATTAACTTACTTATAATGGGGTTAGCTTAGGATAGCAAAGGGGGTAAGCTTCTAGGCTGAGATTGGGCTGCAACTCTTCCTTCCATGAGCTCCAAGGTCCAAGGGCAGCTCCTAAGTTGGCTGAGGTGAAGGTTGAAGCTCAAAGGTGGCTTCAATGGAGGTTAGGGCTCCTCCTTCACTTCATTTTCTTCTTCCTACTTCTTCCTTCTATTTTAGTCTCCCACGTTTTCTCTCCTCTCTTAGGTGTTAGAATGAGAGAAATGAGGAGAGGGATAAGGTTTTACCTAATTGGGATAAGGATCTAAAGGTTTGTTTGGTTGGGATTTGGTTTAAGGCCAAAAAGGTGTTTAAAACCCATTAGAGTCCAAATAGGTCTTAGGTTAGTGGTCTTAGGGTTTGGTTAGGTCATTTAGGTCATAAATAGTCTAAGATAACCAGGGGTTGAGCCCTTGGCTCGAGCATGAGTGAACCAAAAAATGAAATCATATTTCTGGGCATTTTTTGGTCTCAGTGGATCATGCTGCGGACTAAGGATCCATCGTCCGTAGGTCAGTGGATCATGCAGGCAGAAGGTTGCAAGGAATAGAGTGGACTGTCCTGCGGATCATGTTGTTGCATCGTCCGTAGGGCTGTTGAGGGTCTGACCTCAGCCCACTATTTCAGCCATAGCTTGGTCAATACATAACGAAATGATGCGATTCAAAATGAGCTGTAAACTAAACTTAAAGGGATACATTTTTAATGAAGAAACCTTTGACTCAATCATAAGAGAAAGCCCTCGAAAGTGGGTTTAAAGATGGTTGTGATGTATTGACAGCATACCAAAATCGAATTAACTCCAGATGGTATGCGGTTCTTGTCCGGGGTGTTTGTACATGAAATAATGGCATGCAAGAGTATAATTAACATACATAGAAGCTAAGACAATGGTCAAAAACCAATCATGCAAGATTTAGTTATAAAGTCTAAGTTTAAAGCTTACCTAGTCAAATTCTTCCTCCGGGACTCCGAAGGGCTACCCAAGCTATGGTACGACATGCACACAAGTACAATAAGTATAAATTGGGGCATATGTATAACAGGACTACACGGACTAAAGACCCTGGCCACTACTGTGATGCTCCGCATTTTATCCATATTAATTTGTTTCTTTTGTGGTACTGACAGGTATTTGTTGTTTGAAGGAAGCCTGTGTTGATCAGGTGTATTTTGTATGGCTAAGGTATTATTTGTTTCATTGCTTTTAGGGAAAATTACTTGGACACCCCTGTACTATAGTCATTTTGCTTACGATTACCATCGTTTGAAAAAATTACTTGACACCCCCAAAAACCTGACGCTGTTAGTTTGCTGTTAGAGTTTGAATGGAAATGTCTTTTTTGCCCTTATATTGAAACTTATAAAGTGTAAATTACATACTTGCCCTTTACATGTTTTAACCCTAAAAAACACTAAGAAATTGAAATCAAACATCTTGGAACCGTTGGAGAAGAAGCTTGGCAGTGTTTGGTAGTGCTCCATCGCCGGCGACAGGATAGAGTGAAAAGTCTCAAATTTCTGGCAAGATTGACCACTGCAACTCTCATAAAGGTATTTCTCTTCCTTTCCTCTCTTCTAATTAGGTTTGTATATGCTTTACCTTACCTCTCTCTCTCCCAGACGATTTGAAACTAGGGCAAATCCCCAAGGTTTTGTATGTGTCGAATAGTGAATATGGTGGTGCAGGGGTATAGTTTAACATTACTAGACGAAATGCTGTACGAAGTGGAGCTAAATAGGCTGTTGGTGCCAACCGAGTGATGACAGTTCCAGAATCTATAATGGTTCTGCCATTTATTAAAAATTAGGGGTTATTCGGATCTGTTAGCAGTGGAGTATACTTAGCAGTAGAAGAGGAACCCGCTAGGGTACTGAATGCAAGAAAACCAGTAAAAATGCTTGAAGATGGAAGGCAATAGGAAAAATTCTTTCCATATTTTGTAGCAGTTTGTGATACCGTAGAGAAACCCTTGTTGCCGAGTGTTTTGATTCAATCTTTAAAGCCACGGCAGGCCCTAAGAGACTCCCCAAGCCCTTTAATCCCCTTCTTTGCTCTGCTCTTTCTGATCCCCTTGTGTTTTGATGCAATATTTATAGCCACGGCAGGCCCTGAGAGACTCCCAAAGCCCTTCATTCCCCTTCTCTACTCTGCTCTTTCTGATTCCTCTCTCATTCCTTCTGCTGCAGTACAAATTGGAGGGCATCTCTTATTAGCTTCATAAATTAACTTGGTTTCACATACGATTGCAGTGCTCTGTAGATTTAAGGGAGAAGCCCTCGAATTGCTTCTGGCATGTGTTGATCCTTCATCAGTTCATTCCAATATTCAATAAATTGGATCAATTTTGCTTTAGTTGTAACTGTTACTCTTTTTTTGCAGATATAATGTCTTCTTCAAGTGTGTGTGACAAGAGGTATGAAGGTCCAAAATATGTTAATATGGTTTGCAGATGTGGAGTAAGAGTTGTTGTGAGGATATCAGAGTCTGTGGATAATAAGCATAAGCTTTATTATGCATGTGGAGGTCCTAATAATAAATGTGGGTTTATCTCTTGGTGTGATCCCATTAACCCATACCCTACTGATTCTCCTGTCATAGAAGCACCAATGAACAATCCCAATCCTCCTGAAAGGCAACAATCAAATGAGGAGATGCAAAATGTGAAGTTGAGATTACTGATGTTGGAGAAGTTCAATGAATCACTTAAGTGCTTTGGTCAATTTGTATTTGTTTTCTTTCTTGTAATTGTTGTTGGACAAGTGTGTGTCCAACAAACCCGGTTCGGTCCGGTTCAACCAGGTATACCAAGATTGAGACTGTCTATGTATGGTCGGATCAAAATTTGGATCTAGTGCCATTTTGGAAATGGTTTTGCAAAAATCTATTTTACATAAAATGATAGATTATATATAATTATTTGAACAAAGTATTTTATCGAGTTTTACGGGACCCGATCAGATCCACAAACGCTCATATATGGACATGTACTATGGATTGGGGTTTGGTAGTACTTGTGTACATGCCCTAGATTCCATAATGATGGTGTTGATTGGTGGGGGGTTGTTTATGATAATTTGTTATCATATAAGGAGTTATCTAGAATTCGCTATTTTAATTGGTTCTTTATTTAATTAATGGATATGGTGCTAATTGTAATTATCCATAAATATTAAATAAAGTAACTAATTAATACTTTCCCTATTAGATTCTGCTTCTTCACCTTTTTTGTAGTACTCTGAGTCTAAACAGAACTGCCAAACTGAGAGAGAGAGAGAGAGAGAGAGAGAGAGAGACAGACTCTCATTGGGATTAATTCTAGTCCATTCAGGGTTTTTGAAAAACCCTAAGCCTATATAGGGGACCAAAAACGCAGAAGGGGGTGTGCTCTACGCTTTCAGCTTGACCCCTCTCCTGCGTTTTGGTCACCCTCTGTCCCTTTTGTGATCTCTCTCCTTCTTCTTCTAGTTTCTCTCATCTATGTTTGAGAGTCAGGGTTTTAGAAACCCAGATCTGTGCTGAAGAATTTGAGAGCATCTGGGATTGGCTTGAAGAACCTTAGTAGCGCCATTGGAGGTTCAAATCTGTTTACTTGGAGCACTCACTGGAGGAAGAACCATTGTCTATTGGAGGAGCAACACTTGAGGCTCACCAAGTTAGCAATTCTTGATTGATTCCTTCAGTTTTAATTATTTAATATTTATGGGATGTGAAAGAAACTCGAATCGATTTATTTTTACTGCGCATTCGAGTATGGGATGGATCCCTCTTGCCATGTGATGGATTAGAGATGCTTTTCTCCGTCCCTATTGTGTTCTATAATTACATTGGACACAACAGGGAAGGAGAAACCCTAACAGGGATGCACCAAGGTTCCCATGGGCAACCATGGGAAACCCTAAAAGTCAAATGGGGCACCCATGGGACACCATGGGATAACCCAGGGTGTGCAAAACCCTAATTTTTCAGTATATTGGTTTGCCATGGTGAACCATAATGATCCCATGAACCGTAGTTTGACCTACAGTGTGGTATCAGAGCCACCTTTCTCACCCATGAATATTAGATAATTAATGGTTAATATAATTATCATGAGTGGGATGCAAGTTTACACATGGGTGGTTATATTATGGTTATTGTAACAACCTTCCCATGTGCACATGGATAGTTACAAGGTTGTTAGTGTAACAACTTGCCCATGTGATAATGGATTTGGTTTTATATGTTAATTCCAATTATTGAAACATGTATCCAAATAGGGTGTGATTATTAATTTTTTTTTATTTTAAATTTTTTATCATGATTGTATGTGAGGGGGGGGGGGGGGAGCGCATGCTGCCAAGCCTCTACGCACGCCCCCTCCCCCTTTGTTTATTTTCTCCCTACCCATAGGCGCGCTGCCCATGTGCGGCCCCGCGGCGGCAACGCAACGACACAGCTATGCTGGCACGACTGTCGCGGCCTGGTGCTGCCTACGAGCTGCAGGCTCACAGGTGGTGGCTTTAGGTTGCTGCCCGTGGGTGTGTGGCCTGCAGGTTGTGCGCATGGGTGCACGCGGCCTGCCCTAGCAGGCTGCATGCACCCTTCCTTGATTCCCCTCTGTTTTAATAAATAAAAAAAAAAGGTATTTTTCAAAACAGAATTTTTATTTTGTTTTATTTTTTGGAGGAAGAAAATGGGTGAAGAGATCCTTCCCTCCACTCACTTGCAATTAAAATTATGATTTTAATGTTATGGGCTTGGATGCATGTTATCACATGTGATGTGGTGGTTCAATAATTGAATAAATCCATGTTAATTTTGGTTTCCTTGTTTTAATGCCCATACATGAAATTATGTTATGATGTGATTATGGGAATGACATTCTAATAAAATGGATGGATTGTTTATGTATGTGATACATGGGGTTATGGGTGGATGTGATGTTTCTCTCTTTCTCTCTCTCCCCCCATTTTTTTTATAAACAAATGTACTCCTCCCCATGGGCAGCCCAAATGGTGGGTTGGTTTCTCCATGCGGGGTTTCTTTATTATTATGGAAGGAAAATGTATAGATTTTTCCTAGGTTTTCATCGTAATTTTAGAGGAGCTAGGACTCCCAGGGCATATTGATGGTGATCCACATGTGGCGTTCAAAGCTTATGGAAATGCAAATCACCTACTTTGAAGACGTGATAGGGCGGAGGAGATGATCGAGGCGTGGCATCCATGGCATGGTTGATGCACCCAAGTTATTAGTTATTTTTATTGGGAGGGTTCTTTAATTGCTTCTGATAAAAATGCCGCCATCCCATAATCACTTTTAATTAATGTTGATTAATTATGATTGTTTAAAACTTTCCATGATATGTGAGAATTAATTAATTCCTCTTTATTCATAATACATGTATGATATGGACTAGTCTTAATTGGTAGACATGTTCATGGCCTCCTATTGAAGATAAATATAGAAAGTGTGTGACATGACCCCGCATAAGCCGACAGGACATTGTCAAGACCTCTGTCACACATTTATCTATATTTACCTCTATCTAGATACATTAGGGTATGGATAGTGAGGGGCACTGCGATAGTGGACCATCTTTCATGATTCCATTATTATAACTAATGCAATAGGTAAGTACATGCCTTGGGTGTATGTCAGCCGATAGGATCTGGACATGACACCCAAGTGGTCAAAAATATTGGAAGTCCAAGAGGCGAACAGCTTAATCCACACTACCACGGTGAGTATAATGACTCCCGACAGGGTAAGTTATGCATGCAAGGGTTGTAGGTATCCAATTCATCTTTTGGGTTATGAGGGAAACCCAAATCATGAAAGACCATTGATGTGTGTATGCTCAATTTATTAATTTCAATGGTTGTTAATTAGCATGTGATTTTTACTTGTGCATGTATAGATAATTATACGATGGCTACCATTAATCCCAACCTTTTGACACTCATTAGTGAATACAAACTTAATGGTACAAACTATGTTGATTGGTACCGGATTATTAAGTTGCTCCTGACTGTTGAAGGACTATACACAGTTCTAGATGAACAAGTTCCTCCTCAACCCGACCCAAACGATTTTGAGGCAAATGAAGAGATGCAGGATTTTCTCATGAGGGTTTCCAAGGAATGACTTTATATCTTAGGATCGTTGAAAAAGTCGATTCTGGACTCGGTCAAGGATAGACGCACTACTAGGGGTAAGATGGATAAGCTTGCTGAATTGTTCAACAGGCAGTTAACACACGCCCATTCTGATGTGGTGAGTCAAATCCACAACACCAAGATGTCCCAGGGGACTCTAGTGATGGATCATGTAATGAAAATTATCAATCTGTTTGAAAAATTAGAATCCATGGGGACTGATTTTAGCCTGCGATGCAAGACTGATGTGATCTTAGCGTCACTCACCCCTGCCTATGCAACCTTTAAGATGTCCTTCAAGATGTCTGACAAGGAGATGGAGCTCACCGAGCTTGCTAATGCATTGGTAGAGGCGAAAGCATCCTTGAAAAAAGACAAGGTTGAGGTCAATGCAACTGAGGCAAAGCCTTCTTCAAATGGGAAGAAGAAGAAAAAAGGGAAATAAGGGTAAGACCCTGAAAACCAAGGGTAGGAAGTCTGGCAATAAAGGCAAAGACAAGTGCTTCTATTGCAAGAAGGAGGGTCACTAGAAAAGGAACTGTCATGCTTACCTGGCAACTTTGAAAGACAAGAAGCCGGATGAAACAGAGGCTGTTAAAGAAGGTACATGTGATGTTTACGTTCTTTATGAGTCTAATTTATCTTTTGAACCGACCAATTTTTGGTTGGTGGATAGTGGTTCCACTGTTCACATTTACAATGATTTGCAGGGGTTCAAGGAGACAAGGAACCTAGAAAGAAATGAGGTGCATCTTTGGATGGGCACTGGAGCTGAAACCATGGGGATGGCTATGGGAACTTTTGTTTTGAATTTTAATTCTGCTAGTTTAGTTTTAAAGGATTGCTATTATGTACCCTCTTTTAAGAAGAAGATTATTTCAGTTTCAAAACTTGTTTTGGACAGATATAGTTTCTCCTTTAATTCTAAATTAATTATTCGTTTTAATAATTCCTTTATAGCATCCGAATATATGCAAAGTGGTTTGTACTTTCTAGATTGCCCTATTAGAACGAATGTTGTTTTAAATGTTGATTTGAAACAGAAAGCAGCTCCAGTGAACTCAACATACTTGTGACATCTAAGATTAAGTCACATTAATTTGGACTGAATCAGTAGATTGGTGAGGGATGGTCCCTTACAGAGTCTGAGGGTGGAATCATTCCCCACATGTGAGTCATGCCTTCAAGGAAAAATGACCAAGAAACCCTTTAGTAATAAAGGTGCTAAGCCACAAATCTGTTGGAGTTGATACACACTGACGTGTGTGGACCCATAAACATACAAGCAAGGTATGGGTATGAGTACTTTATCACATTCACCGATGATTACTCTAGATATGGTTACATATACTTGATGCGTAGGAAATCGGAAGCCTTTGATAAATTCAAAGAATTCCAAGATGAGGTTGAAAGACAGCTCGATAAACGCATCAAGTCCTTACGATCAGATCGTGGAGGGGAGTATCTATCGGATGAATTTAAAGAATATCTCATATCACAAGGGATAGTTAGTCAACTAACTAATCCAAACACACCACAACAAAATGGTGTATCCAAACGACACAATCAGACCCTATTGGATATGGTCTGGACGATGCTCACTTATAGTGAGTTGCCTCTCTCTTTTTGGGGGTACGCTTTAGAGATGGCAATTTATATCTTGAATAGGGTTCCATCCAAGTCTGTAGCCAAGACACCCTTTGAGTTGTGGAAAGGGCGCAAGCCTAGTATTCAACACCTTAGGGTATGGGGTTGCATAGCACATGTGCGAAAGCAACAGACAGACAAGTTGGAAGCCAGGACTTCAAGATGCTATTTCTTAGGCTACCCCAAAGGCATGATAGGCTATTATTTTTATTGACCAAAAGGTTATTGTAAGTAAACACGTCACATTTTTGGAGGAAGAAATTATGACCCAGAGGTCCGAACCAGTAGTCATTAAAGAGCTATCAGATAGCTCAGAAACATCACTTCCAAAAGTGAGACCAATTGACATACCCGCTGAAATACCAACACCTGAAGAACCTCGACGCAGTGGGAGGACTATTAGACCACCCACCAGGCTTACTCTTCTAACCGAAGAGAAAATAGTGGAAGAGTTTCACATGGTATCGGTTGCATTGGATGATGATCCGATGACATACTCTAAGGCTCTAAAGGATGTTGATGCTACTAGGTGGCTGGAGGCAATGCGCTCTGAAATCGATTCGATGCATTCCAACAAGGTCTGGACTCTAGTCTATCCACCACTTGGCGTTAAGTCGATTGGATGTAAATGGATCTTCAAGAGGAATAAGGGCCCAGATGGAAAGGTCGAAAGATTCAAAGCAAGACTGGTGGCAAAGGGTTATACCCAGAAAGAGGGTATAGACTATGAGGAAACCTTTTCACCAGTGGCGATGAAATCCATCAGGATTTTATTGGCTATCACTGCACACTTTGATTATGAGATCTGGCAGATGGATGTGCATACTGCATTTCTAAATGGGTTCCTTCAAGAGAAAATATACATGGAACAGCCAGAGGGGTTCTCTTCCTTGGAGGAAGAAAGAAAGGTGTGCAAATTGTAGAGGTCCATTTATGGGCTGAAGCAAGCTTCCAGGAGCTGGAACATCAAGTTTGATCAATCAATCAAATCGTTTGGTTTTGATCAAAATATGGATGAACCATGCATTTACAAGAAGATCAGTGGGAGGGCAGTATGTTTTCTTGTTTTATACGTAGATGACATATTCTTGATTGGTAACGATATAGTTTTTCTTTCATCAGTAAAACAATGGTTATCCACAACGTTTTTGATGAAAGACCTTGGTGAAGCTAGCTATATCCTTGGGATCAAACTCGTGAGAGATCGCCAGAGAAGGATGCTAGGCTTGTCACAGGCTACCTATATAGACAAAGTCCTGGTCAGATTTAGCATGGAGAACTCCAAGAGGGGAAGTGTTCCCTTCCGACATGGAGTCAGTCTTTCCAGATCTCAATGTCCTCAATCTCAGACGGACATTGAAGAGATGAAAAGGATTTCCTATGCTTCAGCAGTAGGGAGTCTTAAGTACGCTATGTTGTGTACGAGGCCGGACATTTCCTATGCAGTAGGTATGGTAAGTCGTTATCAATCTAACCCTGGACGTGAGCATTAGAGTGCTGTCAAGAATATCCTTAAGTACCTGAGAAGGACTAAGGAATATTTCTTGGTTTTTGGATCTGATCAGTTGTTAGTATTGGGATACACAGATTCGGATTTCCAAACTGACAATAATGACAGAAAATCCACGTCCGGGATGGTATATCTAATGGGTGGAGGTGTCATTGTGTGGAGGAGTGCGAATAGAAGTCTACAGTCGATTCCACTACTGAAGCAGAATATCTTGCAGTTTGTGATACAGCAAAAGAAGGTGTTTGGCTGAAAAAATTTCTATTAGATTTAGAGGTAGTCCTTGACCTTGTTAAGGGCCCCATTCTCCTGTTATGTGACAACAGAGGGGTCATTGCACAAGCAAAGGAGCCTAGGGCTCATCAGAGGAACAAGCACGTGCAATGAAAGTATCATCTCATCAGAGAGATTATCCAGCAGGGCAACGTGAGTATCTCCAAAGTGGACACAACTGAAAATGTGTCTGATGCCATGACAAAGGGTTTGTCTTCAGGAGTGTTTGAGAAACACATGGAGGGCATGGGTTTAAAATGTATGGGGAATTGGCTTTGATGTACAAGTGGGAGATTGTTGGACAAGTGTGTGTCCATCAAACCCAATTCGATCCGGTTCAACCCGGTTCACCTTTGTATTGAACTTTTATACATTTTAGTTTAATATTATCACATGTGATATAAACTTTTTGAGCAATTTGTGTCCGTAAGTTTTACTTAAAATGGTAGTCATGACAAGGGTTTAGGCTGGGCACCCGTATCATATGGTCATCGCATTAGGTATGCCTAGACATGTGATGTCAGGGTACGAATGTAAGTGCTCACATGTTTGATGTGTGCATTGGTGAAGAATCTACTTTGTCGATTCCCTTATGTATTACTGCCAGATGTAGGAAGGGATAGACATGTGTCACCGACACCCTTTGACTGAGGGAACCCTGTCGCTGCAAAGTGTGGTCGCATTCTTTGGTTCATCAATGACTGAGACTCAAGCGAGTCAAAGCCGGTGTTTTGGGAATGCGTGAACACTTTGTGAGTGAAGGAGTTATCCAACATGGTCACCATTGCCCGATTAGGGGAACACCAAGATTGAGACTGTCTGTGTATGGTCGGATCAGAATCTGAATCTAGTGCCATTTTGGAAATGGTTTTACATAAATCTATTTTACATAAAAGGATAGATTATATATAATTATTTGAACAAAGTGTTTTATCGAGTTTTGCGAGACCTGATCAGATGCACAAATGCTCTTATATGGACATGTACTATGGATTGGGGTTTGGCAGTACTTGTGTACATGCCCTAGATTCCATAATGATGGTGTTGATTGGTGGGGGGTTATTTATGATAATTTGTTATCATATAGGGAGTTATCTGGAATTCGCTATTTTAATTGGTTCTTTATTTAATTAATGGATATGGTGCTAATTATAATTATCCATAAATATTAAATAAAGTAACTAATTAATACTTTCCCTATTAGATTTTGCTTCTTCACCTTTTTTGTAACACTCTGAGTCTAAACAGAACTGCCAAACTGAGAGAGAGAGAGAGAGAGAGAGAGAGAGAGAGAGAGAGAGAGAGAGAGAGAGAGAGAGACTCTCATTGGGATTAATTCTAGTCCATTCAGGGTTTTTGAAAAACCCTAAGCCTATATAGGGGACCAAAAACGCAGAAGGGGGTGTGCTCTACGCTTTCAGCTTGACCCCTCTCCTGCATTTTGGTCACCCTCTGTCCCTTTTGTGATCTCTCTCCTTCTTCTTCTAGTTTCTCTAATCTATGTTTGAGAGTCAGGGTTTTAGAAACCCAGATCTGTGCTGAAGAATTTGAGAGCATCTGGGATTGGCTTGAAGAACCTTAGTAGCGCCATTGGAGGTTCAAATCTGTTTACTTGGAGCGCTCACTGGAGGAAGAACCATTGTCTATTGGAGGAGTAACACTTGAGGCTCACCAGGTTAGCAATTCTTGATTGATTCCTTCAGTTTTAATTATTTAATATTTATGGGATGTGAAAGAAACTCGAATCGATTTATTTTCACTGCACATTCGAGTATGGGATGGATCCCTCTTGCCATGTGATGGATTAGAGATGCTTTTTTCCATCCCTATTGTGTTCTATAATTACATGGGACACAACAGAGAAGGAGAAACCCTAACAGGGTTGCACCAGGGTTCCCATGGGCAACCATGGGAAACCCTAAAATTAAAATGGGGCACCCATGGGACACCATGGGATAACCCAGGGTGTGCAAAACCCTAATTTTTTAGTATATTGGTTTGCCATGGTGAACCATAATGATCCCATGGACCGTAGTTTGACCTACAATTGTTGTAGCTATTATTGTGAAATTAATGTGAATGTGAAAATATGATGAAGAACAACATTTGTGGACACTGGTACTTATGTTTTTGAGAGTGTTAAAATGGAATTGAAATGGTTGGAGAAGTAATAGAATGTTTCCTTGGTTCACAACTTTGTTTCTGATTCTCTATGGTGTTTGTGTAATCCCATCAAGGCATTTATATTCTGGAAATGGACAGCTCTTACCTAGACAAACTTACTAAATATTCATTGCAACCACATATTATGTTGGAATGCTCATATAAGGGATACTTCATTACCTGGTTGCAAAACAAAGTAAATGGATTGGGAAATGGATGCACTCCATATTCATCATCCATTTCCCAATCCAATAACAAGACATCCCGCTGACTCCAATTAACAAAAAAAAGGGAACTGAACATTATGTTGAATCCAAATAAGAAGAAGAACAAACCATCTCATTCCCAATCTATATCACAATCCATAGGTCAGTACATCCATATTGAATACATAAACAAAACAACCTGTTGAATCCATGAACTAAACATCCATATCACAATCTATAGGTCACCTTACATTAATGTCAATTCTCAAAATAAACTTCCATTACCTAAAGAGAATTAAACACACATTCCATAAAACAAACCCAAATTTATGTCTTGTTCGTTAAATACAATACATTCATTCCCAATGGTTGAAATAAACAACAACTACTCTTCATTTATTCCTATTTTCTAATTTTTTTACTTTCCTCCTTGCAATCTTGGCAACCATTCTGTCCCTTATCTTGTCTTCTGGACACTCAGCTGTGGTCACATTAGATGTCTGTGATCTAGTAACTCTCTGAGAGCTGCATGCCTCCTCTTGGGTCTGGGTCTCACTTCTTGTTTTTCTCTACATGAAAATGAATTTCATCAGTCAAAACCTTAAGTATTGAAAGATGCTCAAATACAGTTGTTGAATCAAAATTATACCTTCACACCAGTTGTTCTAGTACTAGATCCTCTCTTTTCTTTCACTGATTCTCTCTGGACTTTGTCCTATAGTAGCATGAAATTAAACCTCATCAGTACTTCATGGCTCAGTGCATTATAGGATAAAAAAAATCCAATAAATATACCTGCACAATAGCCTTAGTCCTACTACTAGATCCTCTCTTTCCCTTCACTGATTCTCTCTGGACTTTGTCCTATATTAGCATGAAATTAAACCTCATCAGTACTTCATGGCTCAGATAAGTATGCATTATAGGATAAAATAATACAATAAATATACCTGCACAATAGCCTTAGTCCTACTACTAGATGCTCTACTGTCCTTAACTGGTGCTCCCTGGCCTTTTTCCTATAATAGAATGAAATTAAACCTCACCAGTACTTCATGGCTCAAAATAGTATGCTCAAACATAAATATAGGATAAAACATTAAGAAATTATACTTGCACAACAGCCTTTGTCCTACTAGATGCTCTCTTGTCCTTTACTGGTGCTCTCTCACATTTCTTCTTATTCTGGCCCAACTGCTTGCAGTTGTAACATCTGACAGTTCGACTCCTCTTTCTGAATTCAGCAGCAGGAGCTTCATCTTGTTTCCTTTTTCTATTGACATGGGGTCTACCAGACATGCTTTTCAAACTAGGAGGTTGCACTACATAGTTCATAACATCTTCTCTCAACCCATCCAGAGCAGGAAGTGGGGCAATGAACCCAGAGTATGCTGTCATATACTTCTGTATAGTGTAATATGCATCACAATATGTCTTAAGCAACTCCCTTTTATGTAAGATAGTTGTTGCTGCATGTTTGCATGGCATACCAGTAGACTCTCATACTTTACAACAACATGTACGATCTTTCAAATTGACCACACATCTACTTGCAAAGTTGTCTGTCACCTCTTACTGAAAGTCATCTGCTAGTAGGACTCGAAAGCTCCTAGACTCTTCTTGGACCTTATTTAACTTGCTTCTAGTTTTTGGTGTTACTGTATCATGATAGATGCACCCCCTTGAATACATTTTGTAAAATCTGTCCATCAGTTTGCTCCTTAATTCATCAACCAATATGAGAATTGGTTTGTTCCTCAGATCTGTAATCCAGTTGTTGAAGGACTCACTCATATTATTTGTAATATGGTCAGTTCTTGCTGTATTGTCAAAAGTATGTCTAGCCTACATGTCTGGCTTATTTCTCATCAACCACAGGTAGGCATCATTATCAATCTCCTTGACTGCATTCATTTTCCTTTCAAACACAGTTTGAGAGTAGGATCTCGAGGTTGCCCAAAAATGATTCTTCAATAACAATCCAGGAAATTTTGACCTAAAATTTTGGTATAAATGTCTACTACAACACCTTTGATGTGCATGTGGAAATGTTGTAGTAATGGCATCTGACAGTCCCTACAATGAGTTGAAAAAGAGAGAGTCAAAGTCAATCATTTATGGGTAATCATTTGACAACAAAATTGAATAAATTCATAACTATGAACTTAGATTTTTTACCTTTTGTCTATCTGACATAAAGATCAAATAATTTGTACCATTGTGGAGAGTCTCTGCTAACATCTCTAGGAAAAACAACCTGCTACTTTTGCATTCAACCTCTACTATTCCAAACGCAACAGGATACAATGAGTTGTTCCCATCAACAGAAATAGCTGATAATAAAACCCCTCCATATTTTTCCTTCAGATGGCAGCCATCAAGTCCTATAAAGGGTCTACATCCCCTCAAAAATCCTTCACTACATGCTTTGAAGCAAACAAAAAGCCTCTTGAATCTTGGATTTTCAGACATGTCTTGCCTGTAATCATATCTGAGAATGAACATGCTCCCAGGATTCTTTTCTAACACCAAATTAGCATAATCTGGTAACATTGCATAAGAATGAGCATGGTTACCTTCGTTGATTTCTTCAGCAATTCTTTTTGCCCTCCACAACTTCATATAAGTAATTGTCAGACCATATTCCATAATCAAAAAATTCATTAAAGGTTTCACTTTCATTTCCGGGTCATTCTTGAGTAGAAGAGCAATGGTCTCACCTATCCATCTATAAGTGGCATCCTTATTTGTACTCAACTTTACACATGTATGTAAACCATTATATGACTTCACCATAAATGTTTTACCATCTTCAGCAAGGGAGGCATATATTCTCCAAGGACATCGAGAACTTTTACACAAGGCAAACACTTTATGTTTCTCATTCTTCCTTCTCAAAACCTCAATACCCTCTTGTATTGCATATTTTTTGAGGGCCTAAATGCATATACATCAGCAAACACATGACCAATATCAAACATTATCTTACCTTCAACAGCAATACCTTGTGCAGGCCCAAAAACTCCTCAGAGTCATAGTCAGATAGCTCACATGGAGGAACCACCTTTGTACCAGAATCAGCCATCAAACCATCAATCTCAATTGGAACATCATTACCATCCTTATCCTCATGACTCCCATCATCATTCCCCTCATCACTGAGTTGTGTCCAATCTTAGTCATCACTTGAAGAGTT
The DNA here is from genome assembly GCF_018873765.1 of Telopea speciosissima. Classification (NCBI taxonomy): domain Eukaryota; kingdom Viridiplantae; phylum Streptophyta; class Magnoliopsida; order Proteales; family Proteaceae; genus Telopea; species Telopea speciosissima. Next base: position 49,334,035 of record NC_057919.1, on the reverse strand, counting down.
AGCATATTGCAAAGAATCACTCCTGGTAGCACTCCTGGTCAGAGTTCTAATAGCACTCCTTGTAGGAGTCTTACTAGCACTCCAGGTCACCCTCCTTGTAGGAGTCTTACTAGCACTCCTGGTCACCCTCCTAGTAGAAGTCTCACCAATATTTGTAGTTTTTTTCAATCCACTACTAGTTGCAAAGCTTGTACTAGTAGCTTTTCCACTTGGTTCAGTAATACTCTTGGTCTTTGCAATTGCTTTTCCATGATCAGGATACTTGGCATCGGCAGTACCTCTGGCAATAATACTACCATTACCATCACCACTACCACTGTTGCTGGCATTTGAAATAGCCCTGCATACACCACCACCCCTTCTGACATTATGCTTTAACCTATTACACCAAACACTATCTCGTAGCAAAGGAGTCTGACCATGATCATCAACTATGGAATCAAATTCCACTTCCATATCTCTTTACCTTTCCTTTTCTCTTTGACTTTCTCTGTACACTATACTATTGGGAAACCCATTTACTGTATAAGTCTCACTGTCAGAAGGACTTGCTTTAACATCATAAACATAAAAATTTATGTCATCCAAACCATGAGAAGTAAAATACTGATACAGAATGTTATCATTTGTCACTTCCACTTCACCCTATCTCGAGATTATACTTGTGACCTTGAATTTCACATTATGTCCTACAGGGACATGGTCAATGACTGAATTATAGATGTCAAAGACCATGTCCACATACCCATATCTATCTGGGTCAAACAATTTTCTTTTCACTATACCATTCCAGTGGAAATAAATTAGATACTCCATACTCAGTGCTGGACAATTGAGGAAAAAAAACATAATACATTAAAGGGACACCCATCAAGAACATCATATTAAATAGAGAATATAATTCAAATTTAGAATAAAAACATGGAAGGACTAACAGCCTAGCCATCGTAATAAATAATGAACCCATCTATCTATCATAACAAGTAAAGCTAGCCGTCTTAGCTCTTCCCAGAATAGAGCCCAAGGATGATGAAGATCGAAGAAGGAAGAAGAGAAAAAAGGCCAGCAACCTAGCCCATCGAGCCTAGCTCTTTGGGTTGAGCTTGGTCCAATTTATGGGCAAGGTTTAGGCTCATGACTAAGTCCTCTTTAAGTAGTCCATGCTGGAGGACAGTTCCTACATTCTATTTTAAGAAGTTGCTCGATTATAAGATCTATCCATCAGATTAAGTAGATTTTTATATATGATGTTCTATATGATGAGTAGAGACTAGGAGAAATAGATGCTAGTTTGGTAAGGTTTTACTTTGTTGATTGGAAGATACAGCCTAGTTGCTAAATTCTGGAATTTAGTCCCCATATCTCTGCATCCAACCCTTGGATTGCTACGAAATTTTGGGCAACTTTTCCTCCATACCAGCCCTAAATTCAATTCACCTTTGAGGCTGATCTGATTTGTCGATTGGTTGTTATTCTGAAGGTCTTGCAACAGCTGGATCAGCTGGTATCCCTAGAGAAACAAGAACTGCAGCTGTAAGTTGGTACACTACCTTAAATTTTGAGGTTTTAGACATAAAACTCACAATGGGTCTGTTATGCAGGGGATAATCTTAGCCCTACAGACACAAATTGAGTTGTTCCAAGAAACTGTTAACCTTTACTCACCAACAATTTAGATTGCCACAGAGAATCTTCACAATAAAATTTCAGAAGAAAAAACATTAGTGTATGTTGTATATTCAGCCACTAAAACCAATTAATTTCAGAAGAAAAAAAAACCATCTAAGAATGTAGGTTTTGTTATAGGTTGCCACAGAGCATCTTCACAACAGAATCTCTTACTGTATTAGGATCTTTCCAATTGAATTTGTGCACCTACTTTGTGGTATCTATTGAGAATTGTCACCTAATTTCTCTCGTAGGCTTTCATTGTAAAATCCCTTTTTCATGGGGAAGAAATCGTATTGATTCAAGAAAAGGGCGAAAGCTAATTGTTGGTTTTTTCGGCAAGGAAAAACCCTGAAAACATTCAGGCATGAGACTAAACCTGACCGGTGGTATGCTCACAAGGGTCTAAGAATAGAGATAGATTGAGATTCAGTCAGGTTAGGGTTTTCTTACCTGACCGGCGGTATGCTCACAAGGATGCACGGTTTACTTCATCAACTCTGGTTACTTCATCAAGGATGGTACACGGTTAGTTCATCAACTCCGGCGACTGCAACTCGCCTTACGGATTGGATCATAGTGGATATTGGAGAGTGGAGAGTGGAGAGTGGAGGGCGGAAGATAGAATTAAGGATTGTTATTCATTTAGGATAGAAAAGGGTAAATAGGTCACTTCACTATACCTAAAGGGTAGTTTAGGTATTTAAAAAATATTTAACCCAAGCAAACGGTGATTCTCTAACGGACAGGGCTACTTGAAAGACATAGTAAAGTGCAGGGGGTGTTCAAGTAATTTTTTTAAACTTTGGGGAGTCTAAGCAAAATGGCTATAGTACAGGGGGTGTCCAAGTAATTTTCTCTTGCTTTTATCTATGTTTACTGTTAATTATGAGATATATTGCTTAATATTTATTTTATGATTTTTATATGACTATTATTTGTATAATATTATTTTAATGGTATTTGGTATATTTTATTAATTTTGAGTATTTTAAGTACTTCTTAATATTGTAAGGTTTATGATTTGATTTTAAGATTGATGGTTTATAGTGGAATTAAGATTTTTAAAGTCATGTGCGTTTATGGACTATATGTATAGACTATATGACTTATATGTAGTTTAATTGAGTTTTTGGGTTGGACCAAGGATTGGTTCACCTTGGTTTGAGGATTGGTTCAAATCAAGCGATTCAAGGTTGTTTTGATATTTGGAGTTTTGGCTAAGGGTAAGACTGGAAAGAAAAGAACTTAGTAATCAGGCAAGAGACTTTAATAGGGATGTCAATAAGCCTGGCAACCCCGCCGCCAGGCCCGGCGACGATTTTTGACCGAGGCGGTTTGGGTTTAGTTATAGTCCGACCTGGAGGGTCGGGTTTAGATCCTCGCTAGCGCCGCCCGACCGACCTGATAATTATAGGTATATAATATTACATATATATATATATATTATATACTTAATATAAGTATTTTCTGACAAAAAAAGAGAATTGCAGAGATAACTACTATTTTATCTATGTAACCATAAAAGAGAGATCATCTACTATTTTGATCAGACATAAAGAGTCAAGATTGTTATTTAGTTAGCCTATAAGCTTCGGCCTATTCGGGACACGTACAACGAGAGAGAGTTTATACACACGCCATTTTTTCAACATATTTATTAGTTGTCCATAGTGAGATCATGTTACAAAACATGGTCTAATGAGACACGTGGACGGTGGGGGGGGGGGGGGGGGGGGGGGGGGGGGGGGGGGGGGGGGGGGGGGGGGGGGGGGGGGGGGGGGGGGGGGGGGGGGGGGGGGGGGGGGGGGGGGGGGGGGGGGGGGGGGGGGGGGGGGGGGGGCGCCGGGTCGCGGGAGTTTGATGGGTGGTCGGCGGTCGGTCGTTAAGGCCTCTAGGGTGGATCGTTTAAAGACCCATTGACACTAGACTTTAATGGTCAAAATGGTTAGTGGAGAACTGGGGATGGACTTTTTAGAGGATATAATGGGAAAGTTTTGCAGTTTTGTAATATTTACAAAATTGCCATTAAGGCTTATAAGGCTATATTCTGAGGTTTAGAGTTCATTTTTTAACTCATTTCAGAGAATGGAAAGAGAAAGAGATAGTTTAGAGAAGAAGAACTTGGAAGAAGGCTGAATCTGGCTAGAATCAAGTCTTAGAGAGAGGGATTTGGAAGATTGATGGTCCAAAATGATGAGGAGAGCTTGAGAGGAAGGATTAGACCCAATTTACTCAAGAAATGGCTCAAATTTGAGGTAAAACTCTTTGATTTCCGTTTGGTTTTGAAATGGTTTGTTGGTTTCATGGTTAGAGAGTATAATAATGATGGATATTAGCTCTTTATGCTGGATTGCATTCTAAAGAGGAAAGGGGACTGTTGAAGAATCCGTGAACTTAATGGCCTTCAACCTAAATCGTCCTTTCATGCTCTTCTCTCACTTCCAAATCATCTCAATGATGGCTGCCTTCATAAATTTCATCCCAAGTCGGTGAGATGGTAATATTCCAAAAATAAGACAAGATTGGGAATGTGCTGTCCATATGTCAGGCAAGTGTTTGAGTGTTCCTCCTTTATAGACTATTCAATTCCCTATTCACTCCCAAAACCGTGAACTAAGGTTGCTGCACAGCTTGGCCACTTTGATGTCGGACCTCCAAGTCAAACACTTGCTGAAAATAGGGTATTGAAGATATTCTTCACTATTGGATTTGATCATGCTTCACGCCTTCCAAAAAGTAAACCTTCTAACGATAGGATTGGAATATGAATATAGATCTCCGTTGATGAATATGGAATGCCAATCTTCTTTTAAATAGAGATTCCTCAATCGGCAAATTTGACACACTATTGGAATTTTCAGTTTTAAACCTTCCTATGGATCATCATCCAATAGGAAATAATTCTGTAGAAGATTCTATGCTTCCATAATAAGAACCACTTAAAATAAGAAACTATGTGAACTAAGGTTTCCATAATTAAAATCTTGTTCCAATTAGGAAAGTGTAACTCTGTACCCTACTTTCCATAATAGAAACATTCCAATTAATGTAGGGTACTACTGAGATGGCTGATAGGAACTTCTAATAATAGAAGATGCAAAGCTTTCCTGCATCAGTTTATGACCAATTTTTGGGTGATGTTTTGCAATAGGTCGCTTGACTTGAAATCTTAGAGAGCTCATTTATTGGCGTTCAATGTTGGATTGAGTGTATTAAGGTGAGTAATCTAACTCAATTAATGGTTAAATATTGATTGTAATGCATGAATGATGAGTTCTATGAATTAGTATTGATCATAGTACAATATGACTGATTCTATGATAGAGATATGTGTATGTCCATGTCTACTTGTGTGGATTATACTTTATGAAATGATTTACATATTTCTTAATTGATTGTTAAAGAGAACGTAAAGAATGTTATTAAGAGCATGACTATTGACATATGAATATATCTATAATTGTAATGATAAGATAATAGTTAAAAGAATTGATAACAGATAAGAAGACTGAAAAAGAGAACTATTAAATGATAAGAGAAATGACTATTATATGACCATGTGGAGTACACATAGAGAAGTCCAGACCTTGAGGCTTTGGCCTAAGACAAGATTTGGCATAGATAAGTCCAGACCTTGAGGCTTCGGCTTGAGACAGAATTTTGCATAGATAAGTCTAGACCTTGAGGCTTCGGCGTGAGACAGGATTTGGGATAGAGAAGTCCAGATCAGAATTTCAACAAAGTTCTCTTGATACATCGAGGTTTTGCCCGAATTTTGTCAACAAATGTTCGTTTGATAAGATGGGGTTCCGCCCGGATTTCATCAACAAAGTTCATCTGATAGAGCCGAAGCTACGCCAAAATTTGTACGCGAAAGTTCTTCTTTCTCCGATCCTCATTGAAGATCGTGTCCAAGTATTTTCACCTCTTTTCTTCATTTTGAATTTGGCATAATGTAGGCCATTAAAGTAGCTTCTTTAGTGTACATATTAATATTTTTTAAGGTATTTTATAAAGTTTCCATGCATATATATATATATCCATCATACATCATAATTGCACATAAAATGCCATTTTGCCCTTTAGAGGCATTTTGGAAATTTAGCAATTACAGGCCCAAAATTTTATTTCGGTAACACTATTTGGAATGTCTTGTCATCTTAAGTTGACATCACTTTTGATGCCTGCAACACCACTAAGTGTCTGTTTTAACATATTTTACCATTTTGCCTTTAAGGCATTTTGCGGCAAAAATTTGTTTACGACGCCATAGGGACTCCTACCAGTTATGCTACATGTTTTAAAACTAATAAACATATTTTTTAGGTATAAGATAACATTTTCATGCATTTTCTGCATTTCTGCCCTTAGGGGCATTTTGGTAACTTTTACAATTTTATGCTAGTTTGTATTTTAGATATTTGGAATATCTCATATGCATGTTAATATATTTAGTCGTGTTTTAATCAATGGTGATATTTAAATATGACTTTATTTGCATTTTCTACATTTCTGCCCTCCATGGGCATTTTGGTAATTTTTACCATTTTATGTTGGTTGGCCTTTTTTATTTCTTATGATGTATGAAATTATGATGGTATATTAACTTTGCATGTTTTTATAGGAAAGTTTATTTTGAGAGAATCTTTAAATCCTAGCATCTAGCACCAAGACTGGCACATCCGGGCGGAGTGGGGTGCGTAAAACCTTCTCATCTCCGTAACTTAACCTCTTACCAATACTCTGGCCAGATCATATGGAATCAATCGTAACCCTATCTTTTAACCAGGATTTGGGCTACCTCTTAAGGGTTCTAGGCCCTTCACAACCTAGGCGGTGACTCCCTTCCTTTTATTTTAAATTGTGCTTCCCCTGCACCTCGGACATGACATCATATCTTGTCACAGCTTTATGTTGAGTTGCTAATAGGGAGCAATGCCAAAGTGAGGGACACCCGCAAGGTGTTGCCCCACGATCGACTATCTACAGTATGGCATTTATTTTATGAGTGGCATGCCCATTCCAGTGGGAGTTACGTGATAGTATACATATCATACTATATGTGCTTGTGTCAATTGTGAGTTGGAGTGACTGAATGGATCCCTGCTTCGTCATTGTGTGAGCCACATGGATCATAGTTAGTTGGCCCTATTGATACCCTTATTGCATGAGATAATGTCATGAAGAGGATGCTCAATGTCACTACTTTAGTATACATATCATACTATATGTGCTTGTGTCAATTGTGAGTTGGAGTGACTGAATGGATCCCTGCTTCGTCATTGTGTGAGCCACATGGATCATAGTTAGTTGGCCCTATTGATACCCTTATTGCATGAGATAATGTCACGAAGAGGATGCTCAATGGCACTACTTTAGCATACTCCCTAGGATCATGGATGATATGGTCTAGTAAGACTTGATTGGGAAAGCAATTGAGAATAGTCAAATTGACATGTAGGGGCTCAAGAAAAACCATTCGATGTTATACCTTTGTTTTGTTTGCCGCGACTTATCGTTTTCATTTTCGATAAGTACATTACACATTTGGGGTTAGCACTGCTCATCATGAGGTATCAAGAGTGCTGAATCTAATGTAGTTGGATCGTTTGGTGTATTTCAAGATTCTTTGTCAGTGATGTGTGCTATGTTAGTTAGATGGAAACTTGATATAGCACTCGTACCTTGTTCTATCTCGTTAGGTCATACGCTACATTTCATATATGAAGAGATACATTTGTGAGAGAGGCTTAGATGAATAATTGAGTTGATACGTCCTGTGTGGGAGATGTAACCGGATCGGGCCAGACCCGATCCAGGCGCCCACCTAGGGACAACAACGGGACTAAGGACCCGCTAGGGTTTGAGTATGAGGGGCTAGCTACTTAAGGTGACCCCCTAATTCTATTCATTGTATATATACATCAGCAGCCCTAATAACCCTAGTCTGAATTTCTCATTCTCAGTCTTGGTTCTCTGCTAGTGTTGTGTTCCCTGAGGGGATCCATCATTTCCCTTGGATTTGTGGTGTGGAGTCTATTTTGGAGAAACTTAACGGGTATGTAGAGATCGAACAAGATTTCATAGTTCCTCTTTCTCTACATTTGTTATCGTATCAAGTAACACTAGGGGTGTAAGTTTGGCCCTATCGGCCTAAGCCCGCCCTGAGCCAGAACAAGGCCTGGGCTGGATTTTTCAACCCTAAGGGTGGGTTAGAGTTGGAATTTTCAGGCCTGGGGTTAGGTTCGGGCTGGGCCAGGATTGAGGCTTCGGGCTGAGCTCGGTCCTGGCCGGCCCTGTGTTAGGTTATGCTTTAAAATTTAGTGGTTACATATTACAATTTTTGTTTAATATCTAATTATCTATTGGTTTACCAAAAAAAAGTCTAATTATCTATCGAATGAAAGTAGTTAAAATTTTAAGATTGGACTAAGCTTTTTATCCCAAAGAAAAATCTAATAGTCAATTGACTATGAACAAACCAATACCCAATCACATGTTTCTCATTTTTTAATGCATTAGACAACACAAATGGAAAAGAGAAGGGTCACTTGGGGTTGCAAAAATAGGGTCAATCTGGTCCAACTCGGCCTAGCCTAGCCCAATCAAGGTCAATCAGGGTCGGGCTGGGTTGGGCCTGGGCTGAGATATCTCAACCTGACCTAGGGCGAGGTTGGGCTTGGGCTGAACTAAGAGGACTTAGGGTTGGGTTGGGGTTTTAGAAAACCCGGCCCAACCCGGCCTTGTTTCACCCCAAGGTGTGTAACAACCCGACTCAAAATACCATAGGAATGCTACTAGGATGCTTACCGCCATCCCAAACAATCCTCCAGGATCACAGATACAATAGCTTACCTCACAGTCACACAACCAAGAATCATAAATAACATCAGAGTTGCGAAAAGCTTATAAATATTCCATTGATTCTCAGTAAGGGTGAACTAAAGTGATAATAATTGCATAAGGAGAATTGTAATTGATCGTTAGCATTTTGAACATATAAGATACTAAATTTAAAAGTAAATACATTAAATGTCATTTCACAAGGACAATGGAAAATAAAATCGTTATATCAAATGACATAATATCAAAAAGAAATTAAGAAATGGAAACCATCGCATCAACTATCATAGATCAAAACTTTCGCATCCACATCCTTTCACCATGTCCTCTGCCACCGTCGGGTACCATAAAACTTGCATCACTTTCTAAAAAGAAGATTTCCTCAAGGGGTGAGCTCCATTGAGCCCAATGAGCAGTTAAGCCATGCAAGCATACACAGTAATAATAATGAATGAACAATACACATGAATGCATGAGGTTCGTTTTATTGATTCCAGCTAACAATACAACTAAGTCAGGTAAGGCACTACTAAAACACCATAGGTAGCATTCCCGGCCCCGGAGCCATAAAACGGATGACTATCCGGCGATGCCAAACTTGAGTTGCGGAAGAAACCTATAGAGCCTGTGACAACCCAATACTATCGTTCGGTCTCGACATTCCCATCAAGACCGGAACTCGGTCCGCCCGGTAGAATCACATCGTGCTACGGAAAAGGTACCTCGACAAATCATCATCAAGCTTACCCGGTGGGTTGTCTGACACCTAAACCCTGTCGGCAACGGTCGTAGTGCAAGGGGTAGTAAGAACCTAGCCATCAACAACTACATGTATGGTGGCGTGTACATGTGCGTATCCCTAAGGCCGTGATCATGGTGCCAGCATTCCCATCAAGCCCCATCCACTTGTCACCTCGGTATGCACACCCATACACTAGAGTACGAGATTACGATGCCTGACATTCCCATTAGCTCATCGTATCCCGTATCCAACCTTAATGCAATAGATATCTCTAATGCAACAATTAAATAAAGTAAATGAAACAGTAGTACGAGACTACAGTACCCGAAATTCCCATTGGCTCACCGTATCCCATTTCCAACGCCTAGTCTACATGATCATGATCTACTTATCCGTAGGGCAATCCTGGGCCCGCATTCCATCGGCTCCCGAATCCCATTTCCAAATACCATTCGCACACACACATAACAAACCATCATAAACATAAAGAATCATAAATACAAACGAGATCGCATACAAGATAATATTAAAGCATGATAAGGGCAAACATAGTGAGTATCAACACCTAAGCTATCATATCATGATATGATCATCACAGCACATTTAGATGCATGAATGGCATTCATAAGTTACATACTATCAAACACTCCATAAAATAAGTCGATTGCCTAACCCACTCACCTGTCGTCTCGACTCAGTGATTCTAACCAAAATCCGATCTACGCGTACCCATACAACCTCTCAGGACGGTTGAAGTTATCTATCTAATTTAACATGATTAGAATATGTTAATAGTTGTGGACTACCCCCATTAAAATCCCTCAAAACCCCTATTTAAACATCCTCGAAGTAGGCGAGGTCACCAGAGTAAATTTAGTTCTACTAAAGCTATCAATGCACAACAGCCAGCTTTGAACCCACTTTCAAGGGCCTTCCCCTCCAATTCGGTCAAAGTTTTTTTCATATGAAATTTATCCCTTTAATTATATTTTACAATGCATTCCCAATCGCGTCACTTAGTTATGTATCGACTGAGTTATGACCGAAAAGCGGGCAGAGGTCAGACTGACTGGCAGGAACAATAAGGTTCACCGGCAGATGCAGTCTACAGGGCTTCCTGCCGGTGACACCTGCTAGTGAGAGGTAGAGAGAGTCCGAAAGGTGTTAACCACCTGACTGACAGATGGCTTCAGGAACCTTCCTGCTGGTGGAATTGGGAACTCCGGCCGGTGGAGTTGGGAACTCCTGCCTGTGCAGCCCCGTAATCATGTTTCAGCTCAAATTTTTGGGGTTCTTGAGGTTTTGAGCTCACAATAAGTTGGGGGATTTGTTTGGGGAGCTTCCCCACACGTATGGGGATGATTATATATGGTCCAATGGATCATCCTCATTCATGGTGTATGATCTTATCCCTGGTTTAATCCCACCAAACCCTAGTTTTAGGTTGTTTCCTTTCAAAGAAGTATTGGCATGGTATGGGGGAGAGGTTGAGGGTACCCAATGGAGTGCAAAGCCTCCCATAGAGGTCCTAAACATAGCTTCATATGCATCCCTAGGTCTCTACCCATATATTTCCCAGTATAGAAAGCCCTAAAACCCATTTCTAAATTAGGAAGGTGGAGAGAGAGATGAACTCACCAAGAGGGTAGGGGTAAGCTTGAGGAAGGGTAGCTCCTCTCCTTCTTCTCCTCCACGATTCTCCCTTCTCCTTGGTTGGGGTTAGCAAATGTGTGAAATGGGAGAAGCTTAGACCTGTTTGTAAACTTAAAACCTCACTAGGCCTGTTTGGCTGGGTGCTAGACACAATTCATCTAAACTACATAAATGGGTAACATGACCTAGGTGGCCCATGGTTGGTCAACACTTAGGGTGCAATGACATAAATACCCTTGGGCTAGATTAGGGTCGTGTAGGGGTAGGTCCATCTTAGGTCCAAGTGGAGCCCACATCTAACGAATCAAAATTTGAAGGTTCGACTGACTTGTTTTAACTCCGATTAAGCCAGGACTTTCTCCGGTGCACTCGTACACATCCTAGGGCATTAATGAAATGAATTATACTTATCAAATGTCATTTGCTACCATGCATGGTTGAATTAGATTATTCATGATTAGTCACTCATCACTAATTATCCAGATGGGGATTCGGGCACCTCTCTTGACTACCTTCACAACACGGCACGTGCACGGAGAGAAGTCGACAATTCTACCACAGTCAATGTATTTTCCGTCCTTTTTATCAATATTAAATCTTTTTTTATCAATAAGTAAATCCTTGGGTGTGACAGCCCAAGGTCACTAGTGTTGACAGTTGCCGATACCGCTGCACCTATTATTAAGATTCCAAATTAGTCCGAATTTTGGGCACGGGTGTAACAAGGTAACACCCTAATGATGTGATTCATCTTACCCAAACATGGCGAGAATTTGGTAATAAACTTTTTTTTGGTGTAGGGGGGGGGGGGGGGAAGGTTATAGGAATTTGGTAAAGATAAATCATCTCCATTCATCGTAAAAGAGAAAAAAAATCTGTTTCCATTATGATCCTTTTAAGCTTTTATAAAAGTTAGTCAAATTGGGTGTGCAACTAACTCCCACTCCCACTTCCACTACCCTTCAAATCTGTTGCAGCACTGCACCCCATGAGTGATGATGCAAAGTCAAGAGGCAAGAGAGGCACACGATGTAGGAAATTATAAATCATTGATCAACTTAGAACTTACTTTGCCTCAGAGTTCTAACGATCAATCATCTAAGATAAATTGGCTCTCTGCTTCACAAATAAATTGAATCACTTCGGTTATAAAGGTAAAGGAGAAAAAGCTTCATATATGCCCAAAACACCATCTAAGGAGCTTGTGTTGAATGAATTTGTCTTTTTTTTTTTTTTTTGTCTCTGGCTTTACTTCGTTTTGCTTCCTCGAAAAGATTAAAAATCTCTTTCAGAGCTGAAGCCTGTTTACTGTTTTTCAGCTTTATAATGATTTGACTTTGTATCGGTTTCTAGCTACTAATTAACATTCTGTGATCCTCTCTCTCTGTGTAAACTTCTGTAATTCTCTACTTGAAATCAGACTTTTACTTCTTTTTTACTTTGGTGCATCACAGGAAAGAAAGAAAGAAAAAATGGTTTCCTGGAAATCTCATTCGCTAAAGATTGCTTACAACTTGTTCGGTTGGATTGCTTTCTTCTCCTGGTCCTTTAGTTTCTACCCACAAGTTATCCTGAATTACAGAAGAAAAGGGTACGTACGTACCTTTTTTTCCCATTTTGTTTCAATTAGTTTCTAGTTTCACATCCATTGTTTCAATTTGATTTGATTTGATTCTATATCTCATATGTTTTGTTATTTCTTGTTTAAATCTTGTTTTTAAAAGTGTTGTGGGGCTGAATTTCGACTTCCTGGTTCTGAATTTAACCAAGCACTCATCGTATCTCATCTACAACACCTCTCTCTTCTTTAGCCATGTTGTCCAAAGACAATACCTAAACAAATACGGCCATGGACAGATGATTCCTGTTGCTGCAAATGATGTTGCTTTCTCAATCCATGCTGTTCTGTTGACAGCAATCACTCTGTTCCAAGTATTAATCTATGAACGCGGAGACCAGAAAGTCTCTAAGACTTGTATTTTACTAACTTGTGCTGCATGGTGTTCTGCTGCTATCTGTTTATTCATAGCTCTGCCACACCATTCTTGGTTTTGGCTCATCTCTGTCTTCGGTGAAATTCAAGTGGCTATGACTCTTATCAAATACATTCCCCAAGCTTATATGAACTATAAGAGAAAGAGCACACAAGGATGGAGCATTGGAAACATCTTACTTGATTTATTTGGAGGTCTGATGAACTATGCCCAGATGGCCATGCAGTCTATAGACCAAGATTCTTGGGTTAACTTCTATGGGAATATAGGGAAGACTCTACTGTCCTTGGTATCTATCTTCTTCGACCTTCTCTTCATGTTCCAACATTATCTTTTGTATCCTTCCAAGAAAGAGAAAGTTTCTCCTAAGATTGCTTTGGAGAACACTTCTCCAATTCAATCTTCAGAGAACGTATGAGGCCAATGTTTCAGAAGTGTGTAATCCCTCTTTTAATTATCAATTACTTTTGTAGTTTAGTAGATATATAGAATCTTGACTACTTCAAATGTTCTTTTAGGTTCAATGATTTAATTTATAATTTTTTTTTTTTAAATTTCAACAAAAGCTGTTCTATAGGATTTTTGTTTTTTCGTTACCTAAAAAAATGAAGCTTTTTTTCCTCCATGGTTGTATAAACCTCTAATTACGAGTCCTCAAAAACTGAGGAACAACTTTATATGTTGTACTCTTCAAAGTTCAATGCCACGAGAAGGAGATTCTACTTCATTGGCCCTTACCCACCCCATCTGACCCCCTTTGATGCCTATATCAGAGGGGTGGAGATTCCACTTCATTGGCCCTCCTCATCCACCCCATATGGGTAGAGAATCCAGAATCATGGAACTGACACAAACAAGGGTGATCTCAATAGCAGTTCATTAATAAGTCCCAACCATAAACATAGCATACTAATTTAGTAAAGCATGAACTCGATGGTACTGTGAGCAGAGTTTCAAAAACTGCTATTTTTGAGGATAGGTACTGGATCTAATGTCAATATTTGGTCTGACTCTCCTTAAATGACTTTAGAATCCCCACCCATATTCCAATTAACCAATTTTGTTATTTGGAGCTCAATTTTTTTTAAGCTCTCTATAGTAAGAAAGAATTACCCGTATTTGGTACGTTATAGTTGTCTAAAGTTTTCTTTCCACACCATTTGTACCTACCAGTCTAGGAAACCCTTTGCCCATTTTGCTTGTATTTATTGGGGAAATGAGATTAATGTCGAATTTTTTCATTGGAATGGTGAAGAAATCAATCAAATTTCACATTGTCCTGCAATTTTGGAGTTAAGGTACAAGCAAGGATTGAGATATTAGTATAGGGGATGGTATCGATCTCCACCGCTACCAATTCGATACTGATCCGGATTGACCTATATCGGCTTGGATCAGTCAATTTTATCCCTAGTTTTCACTAAACAAGTATATTTTTATACGATTCTACCCTTGATCCGATACCAATTCCTGATCGAGGATTGACCAGGGATCGAGATTTCAGCATCGATAATAATCCGGACAACAATATCAATACCTCATTCCATGAGTACAAGTACATTACTGAACATTTGAGAGATAGTGTAACAACCTACATGCAAGCTTTGTAAGAATGTACTTCACTCAAGCAACCAACTTTTTTATTTAATGGTCATTGTAACACCTAGAGATGTTGAAAACTTGCCAATATCTGAAATCAATCATTTTTTTTATTTTTATTTTTTCAATTGCTGCAGTTTTAAACATTCAATAACTCGTCTGATTGAAATTATTCATCATACCTTACTGGAAAATTTTCACAGAAATCTGGTTCACTCCCCTTTTTTCGAAAACCTTTATGAGGTGGCTGCACAGGAAACCTTTCCTGGTTGAGCAATGCAATGATCTTTTTACCATAAATAAAACAATGGAAAGATAAACAGAACTGAAACTTTAGAAGGTTTGCTAAAAAAGCTAGTTGGCTCTTAACTGATCTTGCAATCATGGTTCAAAATTTTGGCAAATTTCATAAATTTTGACACTATCGGGCTTCCGAAATGAAAAATGTTAAAATTTCATCAACATGTAACCAAAATATTTCCGAAACTGCTACATTCCTATGCGCGTGACTCTTTAAACTTACGTATAAAAGCAATATCTCGCTGGTGACCGAGATGTTGCAGAGTGCTTTTGTTGCTTTTTTTTTTTTTTTTTTTTGGTCTTCCAAACCTCTTCCAAGCCATTCTTTATTGGGGAAACTCTTGTTCTTCATCATTTTCGATAGATCGCCGCCGAAAACATGTCGGAAACATCTCCTATCACTCCATCGTCATCAGATTATAGTACATCACATTCATATGGATATGGGCAGTTCATTGGGATAGGGGGGACTATGACTCCCAACCCCAGTCCCAAAGACGTACTGGATCATCTTTTATGGACGACATCTTTATATACCCTAACTACCCAACTCACCAACCGTACATACTACCAGCACCGACATCACATCATACTAGATCAGTGAGTAATCATGGTTCTTCTTCACAGATTGGTAATCTTTATCCTAGGATAGGTTACCTCTAATATGTTGATGACTCCATTTACATAACAATTGTTGATGACTACACTCGTTTCTTCTCCCAAACTGTACCGTGACCCACGTATATCCTTCAGACAGAGAACAATGGACATTAACTCTAACGAAGCATGAGGGTTGATCCAAGAAAGCATAACAATTATTACTAGGATTTGTTTTATGAAAGTTGTGAGTCTTGTGAGTTGGGACTTTGTGTATTTAATATTGAACTATTGACTATTATGCAGATTATGAATTATAACATATGAACTTAAACACCTGTGACTTTATGAGTTTTACGTTTAAACTAAAATCTATATTTAACTTTATTTTTGTTTCAATATTTCGTTTAAATTTCTTATTATGTGTTTTAATAATTAAAACAATATGTATTTAACTATTTATACAATAGGGTTTGACCGTATACTGCCAATCAATGGTGCAAAACCAAAACACCACTTTCAGTTCATTTTTTAACAATATGAATGATTAAATGTGTTTATTTAGCTTAAATAAGACTGTACATGAAGTATCAGGCTTTAATATGACCAAAAACCCACCAAGAAGAAGTGCTGAAATATGGCAAAAAAAAAAAAAACATTTCACCCAAATTTCGAAATATTTCAAAAATTTTGACCAACCCAAAATGGCGAGAGGAGACTGAAATTTCGAACTATGCTTGCAATCACTATCACTACTTACAAAGAATTGCAAATATACATGGCAAGTTGCAACACTAAATAGCTACTTCCAATCTTAAAACACCAACAGGAATGGACCAATCAGACTTGCATGTAACCACCACTAGATCATGCAACTCACCAGTGTGAGCCCACGCTTTGAGGCTACACCTAGGGGTATAAATTGAATAATAATTACACATACTACAGCAGTGCAGCATCATCACTATTTTCTGTAAACACCATCAACATTGAGTACATCAATTTCCATCATCTTCGTCGAGCTGAATTTGAGTGTTGGTGGTGCATTTGGGCTGCTTTGCTATCATTCCGTATCCTATCTGCATACATGGGTAGACGAACAATCTCACCAATTTCATTTAACAAGACATCCTCGGTGATATTATCCTTTATGCTTCGCAGCACCTGTTCTTAATCAAACAAGCAGCTTAGTGCAATACCCAAATCATGTTTAACTACAACATACCAGACTTGAAAATCGTGATTTTATGTACCTTCTTGTAGGTATTGAAGTCATTTGGTGTTGCTTTGTCTGTCCTGATGCGCATACATAGCCATACCTCTTCTTCAGAATCCCAGGAACACTCTATAATCTTCCCTGAAAATGCAGAGGGGTCTGATGCACCTGCAAAGATTAGGGCATGAAGCTCAATACCAGCTGCAACAGGAGTCTAAAAAGAGAAACATATTATGCTATACAGTGTGTCAATCATAAGCACCAAAATTCTTAGATATAGAAGACTTGCATTCTAAAAAATACAAGGAATTAAAGAAAATTCACATCAACCTTCAAACACAACTCGATTCCCTTCCATTAGCTTCCTATTTCCTCGTTCATGAAGATAAAGTAGTTGTCTATCTTCTTCCATCTGTCCAAACATGCACTTCTTATTTTTAGGCAACACAAAACAGCAATGTAAAATGTCTATCCTAGAGAAACGCCGAGCATAACATAACAAAGTTAATAGAACAAACCTCAAAGAGAAAATCAACTGAGTTCATTTCAGGGTATTTCCACTTTAAGAGGCCTTCATGGGTACGAGGAACATAAGGATCATCCCATCCCTGGCAGAGAAAGGCAATCAATAACAATAGCCATAAAACAAAATAATGGAATAATTTTGATCGATTGCTCTAGTAATATTTAATGTTCAATTATTCCTTATGATAAATTGAAGTTGCAATTCAACGTAAGCTGTCAAAAGGTTTATATCTACAAATTCACAGTAATGTACAAGAGAAAGAGGCTTGAATGCTCAGCAATCATCCAGAAGTTCAACATAATTTGAATATTGAACAATGTACTTCCTGTAATATACTGCTTTGTGATGTATATCCCTCTTTTATTTTTTGATCAAGTAGAATATTTTGATAGAAAACAGAGTAAGAGGAAAGGAACATTAACTGTAGACAGACTCGAAAGAAGAACAAAGAGTGAAGGCATTATTAAACAACTGAACTCAACTCAGTTCAGCTAAGCCTTATCCAATGATGCCGAGCAAGAACCTCAAGAGATCCAATCGGAGCTTCCTCAGTAGATGGGATCTATGTAGGATTAAAGAGCCATGTCAGACACTCCATACCCTCAACCCAAAACAAAAATCATTAAGGAATTCATGCAACATGGATTTATGACAAGTGTTTCCCTACCTCTGTCGCTGCCCAAGTAGCAGATCCTCTAGACTGCAGCCTTCTACTGCCTACTTGTACAACTGTTCAATTTCCCTGGTACGGAAAAAGTTCCCCAGCTAATTTCAAAGGTGTATGGACCATTCTCTTTCCCTTTGATGTGGCTACCACTTGAAGATTTTGAACACCAGTTGACCACGCCCAGGGAAGTTGACAAAGAAGAACTTGAAGCTTGTTGTTAGGGACATTCATAGAATCATTTCCTGGTCCAAAGAACGACGAGTCCCATGAGACTACCATCCTCATCTTCTCCAAACGAGGTATTTTTAAACATCTGAAGGATCTCAACAATGAAATGCTGATGCTTTGGTCATCAAGGCTTGTATCACTGGAAGGGAGCATGGTTGCTCCATTTCAGCATAGTACTAGGCCAAGTTTTGAGAAATAGTACCTAATGTAAAAGTGAGTTCAACTAAGAACCACTCAACAGTAGGATCGTTATATAACCACATCAGCAACATTAACTGACAACATAAGATTGAAATTAATGAAAAACTAACCAGCAACAGATTTAGTAAACTCAGAAACTCAGATGGAGCTGGGAGACCAATCGAAGGTAGGTCTTATTGGGTTGAATGAACCTTCAAAATCTCATCCACAAGTGATGGCTAGATGCTGAGATATCAACAGATCTCAGAATTAAAAGGATACTGACAAAACCGGGGCTGGATTGGCTGGCTGGATCAAGAGTTTCAGCCATTATTAGAAGACCCCATCATAGAGGAGGTTGTGTTACTTGGTTGCCAAACTCTTCGGGTCATTTTAGCTCCAAAGCTGCTTGGGATCTCATTCGAACTCGTCGATCATTAGCTTCTTGGAGGAAACTTGTTTGGTTCAAGCACCATATTCCCTGTCACTACTTTACGGCCTGGAGAGTCTTTTCCAACTGCCTTCCATCGCAGTGCTTTCTTCGCCATCGGCACATCACTATTCCCCTAAATTGCAGTCTTTTGGAATGCGATTGAGGATTCCAACTAGGGCTGCAATAGGGTCGGGTTGGGCCGGACTTTATAAAACCCTAGCCCAACCCTGAGTCCCCTTAGCTGGGCCCAGACTCGACCCGACCCGACCCTGACTCAGAGCCTGAAAAATCCAACCTTGACCCGCCCTCAGGGTTGGTCCGAGCTGACCCTGATTGGCCTTGATCATGGGGAGGGGGAAGGAAATGCATGGACTGGACTAGAATGGGCCGGGGAGAAAATTATCAATTTTACGTAAAATAATACTATAATAAAATGTATTATATCACATACTATCTTCCTATATAATATATCATGTAACAAAATGTGGGTGACGTTTAGTTTATAATATATATATATTATCAATATATATATTTTATACTATAACTTAAAACAGGGTCGGGCCGGGCCGGGCCAGACTTAGCCTGAGGCCTCAACCCTGACTCAGGGCCAAAAATTTCCAACCCTGACCCGCCCTCAAGGTTAAATATCTCAGCCCAAGCCCTGTTCGGGCTCAGGGTGGGCCAGGGCGGGTTCGGGCCGACAGGGCCAAACTTGCACCCCTAATTCCAACCACCTCTCCTTTGCATGCCCTTTCTCCTCTTCCATCTGGAAAGGCATCCTTGCAAAATGCTGGCCAAGAAACCGTCGGATTCTTCCATTTGACAAAGAATGGCTTTGGGTTGATATGACTTTTGGCGGCTCTACCCTCTATGATGCGGTTGGAAAGCTGGCTTTTTGTGCTGTCATCAATCATATTTGGATGGAACGTAATTTCCAGAATTTGGTGGTGATCTCACCAACAGATTTGGGATTCCATCTCCTTTGAAACTAAAGCCAAACTTAGATCAGCTGCTCCCTTTATTTGTAATGACACCCCAAGGAACAGGCTTATTGTTGTATCTTGGGGCCTACCCTCTATCTCTCTTCGAGTCTCGGACTCCCCTGTTTGAGTCTTTGGCTGTTGGCTTTTCTTTTATTCTCCCTCCCATTTTAGGGTTGTTTTTTTTCTTTCCTCTTTGGTAATGAATTTCTTATTTACCCAAAAAAAAAGGAATAATATAATAGAAGATAAATAAAACAGAAAATAGTGAAGGAGAAGAAGGGATAGAAGGATAGGAGGGGGTTGGGGATAGATGACTATCTCAGTAATGTAGATCGATGCATAAAGAGGACTAAAATAAAATTCCGGAAAAAGTTACTGTTCATGCATTACTATTCATGTAAACAATACAGTACCCGAGTTACTCTTCACGTGAACAGTGTTGTGGGTCTAGAAGCCTTGCATGGAGAATACAAAGAAATATTTGAGATTCTATGGGCCCCCATTGAAGATAGCAAGAGAAGGAAGATTTTACCATGCATTACTATTCACGTGAACAGTACAGTACCCGAGTTACTCTTCACGTGAACAGTGCTGTGGGTCCAAAAGCCTTGCATGGAGAAGGAAATCCAAGGAAATATTTGAGATTCTATGGACCCCCACTAAAGATAGCAAGAGAAGGAAGATTTTATTGCTGATTTAGTTAGTTACTATTTACTTAAGTTTCTATTTTTGTTAACTGTCTAATTTTATTTCTGTTTACTTAGTTAAGTCTGTCTTAGTAAAGTCTTAGATTACTTGGTGTACAAGCCTCAATATTCTCTTGTAAGAGGCTTCTAGTAGTTTCCTTTTTCATTACTTTCTAATTTTCAACTTTCTATTTTTGTAAAGCTTAGGCCAAGCTATAAATAGGCCCCATCAGTTGTACTAGAATTCAGACTTGATTAATGAAATTTCTACTGCTTGCTTGCAAGTGTTTGGTCTTGGAAAGACTTGTGTTCAACAGCTACGATAGCTGTGGGTGAGAGACCCCAGGCTGAGATAGCCTACCCCCTCCTATCCCTATCCCCCTTTCTATCCTTCTATTTTCCTTTTTTGTTCTTCCAATCGACCCCCACTGTTGCTGCCATCTCTTACTGCAATAAACTGCTGCTGGAGAACTCTTTGAAGACATGAATTAATCCACAATCATCACCAAGTACTACCGCTGCTGTTTACACAATCAAGTGAAGGGACTGCTGCACCTGCGATCTCAGTTCTGCCCAAAATCTGCTGCAAACTTCAGACTTCAATAACTTCACGACCAACCATTAGAATTGGCTGATATTTAGACCACACCACCCTTGCCTAGGCCTTCACTCGATCCTACTTTGGAGCCATTCCTGCTGCTGGTTTGGTCCTTATTCACTAAGTTACTAATTCTGATTTAGTTTCTATTTTGGTGTTCTGCTGCAACTATATTGATCCTACTGTAGAGTGGTTCTTAGTTGAACTCCTTCTACATTACTCAGCCTTGGGCCTCTCACCCATAGCTATCTCAGCTGTTGAAAAAAAGATCTCTCTCAGATCTCAAGCAAGCAAGCTGCAAATTCATTGATTAAAACTGTTGAATATTATAACTGATGGCCCCTTTATATAGATTGATGCAGATACATCACCAAAAGAGGCTTATTTTGATGGGAATAAGTCTAGGGTTAGGTTATATACATGTTGGGCCTTTGATCCCATGGGTTTTCAATGTAATAAACCACTTTTATGGGCCTAAACTATGGGTAATAAGGTTACATACGGGATTAATTAGTAGATTTCTTTTTATTTGGTTAGTGGTCATATGATCACTTAAGTGATCATGTGACTTGGCTAAGTAGTCATGTGATTATTTAATTATTATTTAAGTTGAGCTGGATTAGGACTCTATAAGTCTAGCCATGTTTTGAATCTATTTCCTTTAGTATTTTAGTTTCTTAGTCAGTTTAGGTTACCTAATAGGTAAAGAATTGGGTTATGCCTTTCCTTTTTAATATAGGACTCTATTTTTGAGTCTTTTATACAAAGATTGTAAGGGGGGCAAGTACTGAACACGAATTTTGATATTAATGAAAAGCTTTTGTTGCTCTTCTTCCCATTGTAGATTTTTGTCTTGTGTTTAACCAAGGCATCAGTGTTTGACACCTTGCGGTGGGGGTGGTTCGTTGGTGGGATTGGTGTTTGATCCAATCGACACTTAGCAGTGTGAAGCCCGAGTGGTTCCTCTCAAGTTATACTTTCAAGTTTCTGTCCAAGATCTGATTTTTATTCAAGTTTCAACTTCCAACAAGCTGCTGCCAGAGAGTTTCTGCAAAAACAGTAAGTTAGAAGTGATCCACATCCCCCCCCCCTCCTCCTTCTAATCCTCTACAGCCCCAACCCTAGTTTCCCCCCTTTTGTTTTTTACTTTCCCATAAACTAAATTCTGTCCAGACCAAACCAGCCAGCAAAATCCCTCCTTTTTTAGATCAAACTCTCCACCCCTGCCCCTATAGTATCCAAACCCTAGCCCCATCCCCTCACTCTAAACCCTAAATTCCCCTATTTTACACTTTTCAATAACCCTTCCCTAACCCTAAATTGTTGTTAATTCAAATCAGTATACTTCCCTCCATTAAAACATCTCAGGACCTTCACTGTTAGACTACCCTACCTTGACTTGACATAACTCATACATCAAATCTTAACCCTAACCAAACCCTAACCCTAATTTCACCAAAAACCCTATTTTAACCTAGCCGATTCACCTGTTCATAACAGATCCTGGTTTATTAGCTCCTAGTTGGCCTTCTACCAATTTAGGACTAAATTAAGTGGTATCAGAGCCATGGATGAACATGATAAGACCATTGCTGCCAGTGGCCCAGCAGCACCCGATCCTATGGCTGCAATGGTTAAGTTGTTTCAAAAGTTCTCTATTGAATAAAGGGCAATATATGAAGAAATAAGCGATGATTAGAGAGCTATGAACGAAAGGTTTCAGCAAATTAAACAACACCAAACCACTCTAGTAAGGGATAGCATTCCACCACTCAAAGAAGACAGATATCAAGGACAATCCCAAGTTCGTCATCCTAATAGAAGGAACAGAGAATACAGAGACTACAGGGAACAGCCATAATTGTCAAGGCTTCGCCTAGGCGTCCAGGCAGATCTCTAGGAGCCTAGGCGAATGCCGCCATAGTGCAAGATGCCTTGCACTGGTTTAATTGGTATCGGACCAGGTTCTGGCACTTATTTATGCCAAATATCATTTTTATTTGTATTTATAAATGTTAGAATACATGTCGTGGGCCAAAACAGGGTCTCGGGATTAGCTTCAGAGCCTAATCCCGAGACTCACTTTAGGCTCCACTTTGAGGGACCTTATAAATGTTAGAATAAATGTTAAAGTGTCCTTTTTTGTCTCTTAATGTTACTTATAGTATTCATTCTTGATAAAAAAAAAATTATATCATTACTGTACTAGTCTACTAGATATATTCAATATATTAAAATAATACTAGGGCGCTTAGACCGCCTAGGCGGGTGCCTAGGTACCTAAGCGCTTAGACAGACCTCCAACGCAGTGGTTCGCCTAGGTGCCGTGACAACTATGTCCTTTAGTGACTAAAGCTACCATACCAGAATCTTGGCTGGTGTGCTCAAACTCCTTTTGTGGAATGGCCAGTAACTTTTTCTCAGTGCCTGTACTCTTCTGATTAGTTCTCAAGGACCTCCTTTGGCACATTTTAGCTAGTATGTTAACTAGGTGGAACACAGTATGCTGTCCCTTATGTTGGAATACACATTGATTCTTCTTGCTTAAACCATAACATCATTGTAATACATCCAAGGCCTCCCGAGTGAAACATCAGTGAGCCTCATAGGTATAACATCACACCAAACATCTTCAGAGTAATGATGAAGCTGTAAAGGAACTGAGCAATGAAATAGACTGCAGCTGCCTCAGAGATATCAGGGTTCGTCATGGCTTCCTTTCCATGGTGTCCATTTGCAGCAGCGGTGTGTACCTGGGTGCTTCTAAGTCATCAACCTTGCTCTTTTCACAAAAGCTTCAGTAATTACATTAACACAGCTGCCACTATCAACTAATACCTATTGAGTGTGATCTCCATAATGCATACGAGTGTAGAAGATACCTATGGATCATACCTGCCATAGTATTCCTTCAACTCGAGCTTGACCTTTTGTGTATCATCAAAACATTGATGAGGACTACCAGTATCAGCATTAAAATAAGATCTCACATGTTCTTCAAAAGTAGGCCTAGCCTTTGGGTTCTAGGTTGTTCTCGTTCTTCACTGCTCCTTCTATTAGGGCGATGGATTTGGGATTGAACTTGATATCTGTCTTCTTCTAGTGGTAGGATTACTATTCTGTATTGGTGTAACTTGACATCCCTCAAGTTGTTGCAACCTTTCACTAATAGTTCTCTGTTCAGCTGCTAATTGCTGAGACATTTCGGTAACCTTAGTCATAGGATCGGGTGCTAGTAATAGCGTTGAGTCTTCCCCCTCCATAGCCCTGAGCCCCTGATACCAATTTAATGTAGTTCTAGATTGAATATAACTAGAAGCCAAAACCAGGGTCTGTTCTTCATAGGGACATTTGATTAGAGTTAAATTAATGGAAAATGTCAGATTTAGGGATAGGGTATAGTGAGGTTTCAATTAGAGTTAAATTAATGGAAAAGGCCAATTTTAGGGTTAGGGTATAGTGAGGTCTAGGGTTTGAAGGTAAGGTTAAGGTAAATTGATGTAGGGAAGTCTTCTAGTGAAGGTCTCATTAACAAAAACCAGTCTAAGGCTCCTGAACAGAATCGGCAGCAAGGTTGGTCAAGTTAGGGTTAGGTTTTGGAAAGAGATGAATGGAGATTTTGGGGTTACAGTGGGCAAAATAGGATCAGGTTTGGATCGAGTCTTCCAAAGGTCTGGAGGAACACTCAGTCAAGGTTTGGTAATATTCTGATGATTAGGTTATGTTGGGCAGGTTATGGGTGGTCCAGAGGAGAAGAAGAGAGTGGTTAGGGTTTGATTCAGGTTCACACTTGTAGATTGAAGAACAAACTTGAACAGAACTTTGTTGAGGTAGAATAACTCTTGAAACCAGAACTTGAACTAGAACTTGAATGCAACAGCAAAGGAGAAGAGAGTAACCAATTTGAACTACCCGGGCTTCCCACCGCAAGGTGTCAATCGGATCAAACACCAATTCCGTCAGACTTGATCAAACACAAGACAATTTTTTCTTGAAGAAGACAAGTTGCAGCAGCAGCTTGGAGTTGAGATTTTTCAAAATTGTGTGGTAAAGAGGAGCCCCACAAAATCTGTTTATTTAAAGGCTTAAAGCCATATCCTAATCAGCCTAGGACAAGGCAAGATTCTCCTAGCCAACCTAATTACAAATACTTCCTCCCTATGAAACCTTGGAGAGGAGTGGATGACCTAAAAATATAAATAGATAAAGTCAGTCACATGGTCACTTAAGTGATCACATGACCACTGAAGGACTAAACCAAGTCACATGATCACTCAAGTGATCACATGACCACTAAACCAACCTGACTCAAATTGAACCAATAATTGGACCCGGTTCAATTTAAAAACAATAATTACATCAAAATAAAACTAAGTATAAAAACTACTAAGTATAAAAACAATAATTACATCAAAAACAATAATTACATCAACATAAAACTAAATAAAAACTACTAACTACCTACTTGGACAGCTTGGACCTCTTCTTTCAAACATAGGTCTTCAGATCTGCATCAGCTTTCCCTGGCTTGAAATCATTCCTCTTCGACGAATGGGTAAAGGACATGTATCGCTCCTATAACTCATGGTCGAACTGCTTGAAGTCGTAGGCGTGAATCCAAGTGCTGTCATGGTGTGCCCAACCTTTCCACTTGACAAGGAAAGCATGGTAACTGCTGCCATGTTGTGTGGTTTTGTCCATGTCATCCAAGACCTCTTCAATGATGTCTTCAGTGGGTGATTTGAGTTGCGGCAATCTCAGCTTATGGTCAGAATCACCATCATCTGAATGATGTCCCACATAGAGATGTAAATCAGCCATGTTGAAGACATTGCTCACGCTCATATCAGCAGGCAACTCGAGCACAAAAGCATTAGGTCCATTACGCTTTAGCACCTAGAATTAGGAAACTACTTGCCTAACTTCAACTTAATAAAACAAAGACTTACTAAAACTAACTTGCTTGCTTGTTGAACAATCAGCATAGGAAATAAAAATAGAAGTAAATCAGTCTTCTAGAAACATTCCCACACTATGGCTGTATGTCTGTGACACTGTTCACATGAACAGTAACTTTTTGCTGAATCCTATTTTGGTTCCTCTCTTCTTCATACTTCAATCTATATTAGTACCTTTCACAAGTCATCCCCAAGACCAAGAGGATCCCAAATCGTATATTCGTATGTGCTCACCATGATCAAGCAACACTAGCTTCCCCTGAACAACAGAATTTTCAACTAACCAGGAATCACAGCATGAATATCAGTGGCATAGAGTCACTACAGCAACCAGGTATGTTCATCTTGCGACTGAAACTAAAGGAGTTACGTAAATGTCAGATTGCTGTCTAATATCCAGATACGGATATAAACGCAGATATTTCTATAAGTATTGGAGATAGGACTCCGTATATGTAGAAATCCATAACAAAGAGTTTGGTATGAGTATCTCATCCAATTTACTAGAACTAAGATTTTACTTCTTTCTAAGCATATCTAACACAGTGCTAATCTCGAACCAGTAAAATACAGTAAAAGATTAGCTTACAATAGGATTCATAGATATAGGAATGAGGACCAGACTCGGAGAAGATTGAATAACTCAATCAAAAGAAATTTGATATGCAAAAAATTCTAGTAGATTGCTCTAATCAACCAAAATAACAGGTATGCAAAAGATTATCTAAATCTGAAGGACAGATTCACACATATGGAGTAATTTTGGAAAGTTGCAGAATTCGATGGACAAATTAGGCATGTAAAACAGAATTCGGTTAAAGGGGTTAAGTAAGAAATCAGAACCACAAATCAGAACTTGAAATATATTAAATTGAAATCAGATTTGTAGTAGGAAAACAGGAAATCAGTTTCAAAATTTGAATTTTGAAACCATAAGAAGGTTCAGAACAGAAATCAATTGCTATGTATGGAAATAGAATTGATATTAAATGGTTAATTTTGAAGTTTCAGAAAATTCCTAGTTGGAGTAGGAATTCAAAAAAATAAAAAGGATCTCTATGCTTAGAATAGAATCAGGACTAGATTGAAATAGAGAGGAGATTTACAGAAACTAACAATGGAGAAGAAGAGAAAAGAAGAAATAGGGCCTGGGATACCATCCCATAAGCCTCAATAATTTCAAAACTCATTAAAAAACTCATTCTTTATTCAAATAATCTCCACACACACACACACACACAATACAGAACTCTTAGAAGCTATTAAATATTCTAACTAAATCCCGTGTACTAACTTGACCCCAACTTTATGGGATAATAAATTAGGCCCATTACAATGAAACCTGAGAAAATAAAAAGTCCAGCTACTGGCCAACTGCACCTTGGGGGCCTTCTACACTTTTACATATGCATCCATACAGGATTAATGTCTAATGCAACTGCATCAATATCCTTCATTAGTATTTATATCTTCCCATTTTCAATGAGAAGTCCAATATTTATAAAGTTTTGTCATTTTTGTTAGAATATACCATTTATATAGTTAACAAAGCAGGGAAAAAAACATTTTAGGCATTAGGAGAACAGAGCATGTTATCTGTTTGGATGAGAAATCCATATTCCTGAAGTAACCATGCAGGATGTGATGTTGGTACCAATATGTTATCATGCAAATACATGTACCGCAAAGCATGCCTATGTATCTGGGCTGGCTATCATAGTTCACAATTCGCCTGTTCATTAGTTTGATGTGAGAAACCAACCCCATTAGATTTTATGGGTGTATTATATCCTCGGCAGTTATTGATTAAAAACAAAGGAAATAGAAAACAGGAAAGGAACATCACATCTGCATTAACAGATACATTATTGGTAGATGCCAACATATATCATTAATACCTGAAAGATAAGACCATTATTGGTAGATGCCAACATATATCATTAATACCTGAAAGATAAGACCATCTGCTGCATGTGAAAGCGTTGGGATAAATTCCTTTAAAACCTTATTAACAGTAGATAGCAACCAAAAATACTTTCTCCTCACCTGATTCAATAGGCAGTCAATAATCCCTGTTAAGAATGTATAAAGTTGGGAATGAACACTACATCAGTTGATAATGTGTAACTCTATTTTTACATACTCTAAATGGTTCCAGGTCATATTTGTAGTAATGATATCTACTATGATGTATATGCTGGCGTTCAACATTTCGAAGTTCAATCACTTCTTTCTCAAGCATCTTCCACCTTTCATAGAAGGGCCGCTGCATGATATTTTGCTGATCAAACATTATACTTTGCATGTGTAATCAAAGAGCAAAAAGCAGTAATACAATATAATCACCAAAAAGGAAAGAGATAAATATTTGCAAGTCAGAGAACACTTGAAATTACATGATGGCAGGACTTAAATGCCATTTGGTGTTTAAGTCCTGTCGTGGGAAATAACCTTTGTTAATTCTGTGATTTATTGCCACACTCAGGGAAATTTTTGTATATCTAACCTCTACAACAGACACTCCATTAATTGCCATCATATCATAGATCAAGTATCTTCTCTCCTGCTTCTGAGTTTCTGGAACAGTGTCTACTATCATCTCACCATCAAGTAATGTTAAGTTGTGAGTCTTCTCGGCTAGACCCTTAAAAGGAAAATTTTGCAAGTCAGATTATGATGATAGGCACAACTCTTCCTTAAATAACATAAAAACAGAAACCCTTCCTGACAGCAATATACTGACCTCATTTGTGCTTCTTGTTGGAAACCGCATCTGCACCCTTCGAAAACAAAAGTTTCTATCGATCAAGTAACATCCATCATATGTTAAAAGCATCATGTAGCGTGTTCCATCAGCTTTCCATGTTGCATAGTAATACCGTTGCCTTAACAATTGTAAATTGTCCCTGCATTATATATAACAAAATGCAATACTATGAAAATGAGAAAATAACCCAAAATCAAGGGTTGAGAAGGAAAGATCCTATGTATTCACTCGAATATACAAATGTCTCTTTACATGATTAATTTATAGGAAATCATTAGAAGAACACATGTAAATACCAGAAAGAAGAAAACTAACAACAAATTGTGTGATAAAAGGAGCAGAAGAATGTTATATTAGATAACTGACTAGAGCAAATATTCAAAACAATTCAAGCTAGATATCAGCACACATATTGCACATTGAGTATGACACAACTATTCAGATGAAACAATATCAGCAACAATTTATTTATGGTTAGAAAAATGAAAACTTAAGCCCATACAAGAAAAAGAGGACATGGTAAAATCCAAACAAGATAGCTGAATGGCACCTAGTTTTACCACGTGGCAAGTTGGATGGTGTACTAAAGTTTTGTGGGTAGGTAAACCCCAAGGTCCCCTCCACACGTCTAAGGGCACATTTGGTTTTAATTCTAATAGTCAGTTTGGCCGAGAATAAGAATTGATACCAATGATGTACATGTTTAGCTCCAATTCTCCAATCCTGGGGGCGCCATCTGTAAGGACCGTGCATTGTACATGCTTATCATGGAAAATTATAGAGCCCATAAGAAGGATCTTCACATGGTATTTATTGACCGAGAAAAGGCATATGATAAAGTCCCTAGAGATTCAATTCCTCATATCCTAGTTAAGAGGGGTGTCGAGTACATACATGAATATAATTAAGGACATGTATGAGGGCATGGTTATGAGTGAGAACTATAGGAGGTCAAGGCAAGGAATTCCCAATTATGATTGGGTTACATCAGGGATTGGCCTTAAGCCCCTATTTGTTTGTGCTTATCATGGATGAGTTAACAAAGAGCATACTAGACGGGGTCCCCTAGTGTATGCTCTTCGCCGATGATATCATTTTAGTGGATGAGACAAAAGCGGGGATTAACGCTAAGTTGGAGCTATGAAGATCAAGCTTGGAAACAAGTGGTTTTAAGATTAGCAGATCGAAGACAGAGTAAATGATGAGTACCTTTAGTCACACTAGAGGAGGTGGCGAGAATTGAGGAGAGAGAGATACCGTAAAGTGACTATTTTAGATATTTGGGGTCAACCATAAATAAAGGTGACATAGAGGATGATGTTTCATAGAGAATTAAAGTGGTACGTCCGGAGTGTTTTGTGACCAGCATATTCCCTTATAGCTTAAGTAAAATTCTATAGGACTATTGTGCGACCGGCTATGATGTATGGGGCAGAATGTTGGGCAGTTAAGAAGTGTCATGTAGAGAAGCTACATGTAACAGAGATGAGGATGTTAAGATGGATGTGTGGCAAAACTAGGAAGGATAAAGTTAGGAATGCGCATATTAGAGCGGATCTGGGAGTTGCCCCGAACAATAACAAGCTCCGAGAAAGTCGTTTAAGGTGGTATGGCGGACAAGATCATTTGGCTTCCCTCTCCAAAAAGCCTCTTCACTTTCAGTTCTGCCTGGAACCTAGCTAGATCCCAAGCCCCGTCTGTCATTTGGCACAAGCTAGTCTGGTTCAAAGGTCACATCCCTCGCCATAGCTTCCTAGCCTAGAGAACCCTCAATTTTTGCCTCCCAACCCAAGATTTCCTTCTTCACAGAAGAATCCCAGTTTCCCCCTCTTGTATCTTTTGCTGGACCGGCCATGAACACATAGACCACCTCTTCTTTGACTGCCCCTTCTCTTCTACCATCTAGAAAAAAGCCCCTTCTTTTATATGGCCTCACAGAAGGAGACCCCTCCCCTTTGCTAGAGAGTGGCTTTGGCTGGACATGGGTTTTCCTGGGCAAACTATATATGACACTATTGGCAAGCTTGTGTTTGGTGCGGCCCTATATCACATTTGGATGGAAAGGAACCTTAGGAGATGGACCTCCAATTCTCGTTCGTTCGACTTGATTTGGAAAGCCATCTTCTTTGACGTCTCCTCCAAACTTGGTGTTTTGCCTTTGAAGGCCCTTCCGGACACCCCAAGGAACAGGCATATTGTTGTATCCTGGGGTTTAGATAGCTCTTTTTTGAGAACTCGTTAGTTGGATAACTACCCCTTCCCCCTCTCCTCCCTCTGTATATTCCCCCCCCCTCTTTTTCTTTCCTTCTTCTCGTTGGTAATACGTTATTTATTCACCAAAAAAAAAAAAGGTGGCATGGCCATGACCAAAGGAGGCCTGGGGATGCCCCCAATAAGGAGTGATCTGATTCCGAATTTCTGATTGAAGGAGCTAAAAGACCTAGGGGCAGACCTAAATTCACCATAGGAGTTGTGAGAAATGACATGCTTAGCCTCAGGCTTGTCCCAAGTATGACCTATCCATGGAGCCGACCCCATTAAATTGGGATAAGGCTGAGTTTGTTTTTGCTCGGATCCATGGAGCCGATCCCATTAAGTTGGAATAAGGCTGAGTTCCTTGCCTCTAACATTTTGAACCATGGTTGTGATGCTGTTTATTATTCACACCTCTTCCAGACCTAGAACAGAATGTTGGGCAGTTAAGAAGCGGTACATAGCTAAGAAGGGTCGATGCCCTAGAGTTTATGTCGAGGTGGTATGTCCCCCCCCCCTTTTTTTTACTACGTTAGTTTTAATCATTTGTCTCTTATTGGATCCATGTAGCTGACACAATTAATTTGGGTTGTTGTTGTTAGTTGTGGGCCCTATATCAACAGTCCAAGCTTAAGTTGTTTAGGAATGTTAGTTTAGATTGGTTTCTATGTTAGTCCTTGTCTACTTAGTTAGTAGAGTTAGTGTGTTAGCTGTCTAGAGTCCTAATCAAGTAAGTATTTTGAATCTTATATTTTTTCTATAAAAAATAGATGTAATCCCCCCCCCCCAAAAAAGGGAAATTTACACGTACCTCCCCTGAGGTATAATAACAGATCCACCCATGAGTTTTGGATATTTATGTGTACCTCCCCTGCTTTCCAAAATAATTAATAAGTAAACCCACTCCGTTAGTTGTTCCAGTTATTTGTAACGGTAAGAGTGTTTTAGACATTTTATGACCAATATACCCTTGATAGGGTAGAATGACATTATTGTCCTCTTCTTCTTCTTCGTTTGGTAAGGAGGTGAGGAAACTTTCTGGATCTCTGTTTTGGGTGATCTTGGGTTGGAATCAACAGGCCATGGGACTCCTCTTCCACCCTGCTGATCTCTCTATTACACTCGAATGCCCTACGCAACTCAACATCCCTGCTCTGTCCATCGCCCTGGGCATCACACCCCTGCCAGTCGTACCATCGCAACAAGCCGGTGCCATTGCGCCATGGCACCATCGCTCCATGCTACAGCCCATCCAAACATCACCCCAACCTTGTAACCCCTGCATCTCCCAAAATCACCAGCCCCTGAACACCTTTTTTTTTTTTTGGATGAAAAATAAATTCATGACCGAAGGAAAGAAAGGGGGGGGGGGGGAAAGAGCGTACAAGGGCACAAAGAGCGTGCAAGCTACAAACAAATTACAAGGCCCACCTCCTGAGAGGAGGCTAGGCCTACAAAACTCAAAAGCTGGCATGGGCACAAGGACAGACAACGAAGCCCAATAGAAAGAGAAGGGCAACCAAGTCAATTCCAGGAAGGCAACCACAAACCCTAAACCAATTATCTCAACGCAACATCAACCAGCCTCCAAGACGAGAATGGGAGCATCACCGGCAGACAAACAGCCACAGCAGAGGGGCACTGCTGCCTCCTTATCCGCGACTTCACCCAGAACCCCTGCTCTGCACCGCTGCATCTCACCCTGCATCAATACTGCCCGCCTCACCAAGCCCCACCAGACAACATGACGTACCTGCGTTAAATCGCGATCTTAGAAACCTCCCCAGCCTCTGCCTCATCCTGAAACACCAGCCTGACGGATTTGAGAGTTGAGATTATTTCACAAGCGACATTTCTGTTTTCAAGTGAAGAAAGCTCCCTTCCTCTACAATTCAAATTCCAGACTTCTTTGAGCTTCGACTTTATGTGGAAAAGAAACTAGGGTTTCTCTGTCGCTGAGATAGCTGATAAGCATTATCATTTTTTGGCCAAAAATACTGCAAGAACATTTTGTTAGGGTTTAACAGTGGAGTATCTGTTGTCGAGTTCATGCAACTTTTTAGCATTTATGGGATTGAGGGATTGTGTTAGAACTTAGAAGCTCTGGATTTGTTGGCTTTTTCTCACCTATTCTGGTGTTTTAAGTATTTACAAATGGGTAGAGGCTCCTTCTTTTCACTCTTTGCTCTGGGTTTTATTGATGTTTGAATAATTCATTTCTTTGGAAAAAGAAAAAGAAGGTTGTTGGAAGGACGATTCTTTTGATACATGTATCATGATGTTTGGGTGTAAATGATATCTGTGAGTTTTGTTTCTAAGCATTGGAAGAGGTTACTGTGAAGGATTGATGTATTTGGAGGATGTTGTGCAGGAAGGTAGCTCCAGTTTTGGGTTGCTTTGGATGAAAAATCATTGCTTTTTGAGTTTTTTTAGTTTTTTTTTTTGGGTGTGCTTGAGAATGCTCATGAATGAGATGTGGAATGGCTATGTGATATTTTAGAATCCAACCATGCCCCAGGCATCTCTGCCCTACTGTCTCTTTCATCTTAATAAGAACCATAGCACTAATCTCCTCTGGAACAAGTTTCATGTCCTTCTGCGCTTCTGTCTTCAAACCTGCTGTTACATAGGTTAGTTCTCTAAATGTCTGCTTCTAAAAAATGATAAATACGAAAGTCAGTG
The DNA here is from genome assembly GCF_018873765.1 of Telopea speciosissima. NCBI lineage: Eukaryota > Viridiplantae > Streptophyta > Magnoliopsida > Proteales > Proteaceae > Telopea > Telopea speciosissima. The sequence continues at coordinate 49,300,459 of NC_057919.1, read as the reverse complement.
GTGAGCTCTTTGATCGGATCGTGGCAAGGGGACAGTACAGCGAGCATGCAGCGACGACTGTGGCCCGAACGGAGTCTGAAGTTGTTAGGATGTGCCATGAGCATGGAGTTCTGCATAGAGACCTTAAATTCTAACGTTTTTAGCAGGAAGGGCAATTTGGTCAATATATGATAAATTCTAACCATAGTTATTAAGGCGTCGCCAAGGCGCCCTAGCGGTTTTGAAGGGTCAAGGCGTTTAGGCGCCTTAGTGGAAAGGCGTTATTTCATTATTTTATTATATTTTTTGCATTTTATTCTATTTTCTATATTTTTATTGGTTTTGTGTATAAGATTTTCTTACACTGCGATACACCGAATCATTTAAAAACAAAACAAAATTAAAACATGTAGAGTTTTATTCTATTTCTTATATTTTCATAGGCTTGTATACATTATTTCTGTATATTGTGTTACATGGAATCACCTAAGCCAAACAAAAACGAAAGTCCTCACTCTCACCGTCTCACCCATAACCAAAAGAGAAGAAGAAAGACAACCTGCGAAAGAGAAAAGGAGAAAAAGAAGCAGCGGCGAGGGCGACCCTCAGACTCACTCTCGACACCCTCAGACCTCACTCCTCAGTCCCTCTCAGTCCCCATTCGACATCGATCCGGCCTCAACGTCCCCGGCGTCCGACATCTCCAGCCTTAAAGGTAAGTATTGTGCTTTATTTTTTTCTTTTTCCTTCTAAACCTCTATCTTCTAAAGTCTAAACCCTTTCTCTAACCATCTCCAGCCTCCACCCCCACCGGCGACATCTCCAGTACCCTGTCTCCAGTCTCCACCCCCACGGCGACATCTCCAGCTTCCACGGGAAGTGTTGTGCCTTTTTTTTCCTTCTTCTAAAGTCTCCCTTCTCTTCTAACCTTCTCTGTGTTTCTTCCTTTTGCAGCGGTGACCTTTTACATCTTCCGGCACCACTGCTTCCTTTACTCCGGCATTCCGGCAGCATCTTCCGGCCAGCAGCAAGTGTCCTTTTTTTTCGGTTTCAGTTCTTCTCTTCTTCCGGCCAGCAGCACTTCTTCACTTCTTCAGGCCACAGGTCGGTGGCTTTGGCAGCTGCATTTTTTCCTTTTATTCTTCTAGCTTCTTCCTCTTCTTTGTTCCGTGTCTGACCATCTTCTATTTTTTTTATTTTTCTTATTCTCCTATACCCATTATTCTTCTATGGCTGGCTTCTACTAGTGGTGGCCGGTGGCTTTGGCTGCTGCTGGAGTGGCTGTTGCTGTAATTTCCGTGATTCAATGTAAATTGTGCATTCCTTAGTATAATTTATGAAATGCATTTGTTATTGTAAGTTATGCAATCTGTGGTTATGTAACTATTTATTCTGTGATTTTGTAATTCTATGATTATGCTATTTTGCAATTCCTTGATTATATACTTCAATTCTTTCATATTTATTTAGTATATAAGTAGAATTATATAAAAATTAATATGCTATTTGTGCCTAATAAAATGGTTATATAAAAAAAGAACACTAAAACGCCTTGTTCGCCAAGGCGACGCCTTGCGGCCGCCCTATCGCCAAGGCGCTTAGGAAGGCCCTCAAACGCCATGGTCGCCTTGACGCCTTGATAACTATGATTCTAACGATTTTAGTCCTAAGTTAACGGAGTGGGTTTACTTATTAATTATTTTTGGAAAGCAGGGGTGGTACGCGTAAATATTCAAAACTCATGGGTGGATCTGTAATTAGGCCTTACCTCAGGGAAAGTACGTGTAAATTTCCCAAAAACAATGTGTGTTGATAACAGATTGTTTTAAGATAGTTTGCTGGTAGCAAATTAATTGGGATTGGCAGGTTAGTTGATCAAATATTTTCTCTCTTGTTTTTCTCAATATTTATTTCTCTCCTCGCGCTAACTATTTTCATCTTATCTCTCTCTCTCTCTCCCCCCTTTACTTCTATTTCTTATGTCCTAATATTTCTCTCCGTTATTTTATTATAACAATTTCCTTTAAGTCTAAATTTCTTACTCAGACCCAATCCTAAAATTCTTTCTTTAGTCTACCAACACCTCTCTCCTATTAGCCACATCGACAACCTCAGAACCTCTCTCCCCACTCTACCAATTTGATCTCTGTAACAATATAAGAACCAGGAAATCAGTATCTACAAGAGCAAGAAGAAGAAAGAGAGAGAAGAGAGAGCACGATGGAAGAAAAGAGGGGAACCCAAGAGCTCACGGTAGGATTCAGAATGATCCTACCGTGAGCCTAGGTCCACATACTTATAACTTATAACTTCATAGTTGTTCACATTACAACTAGAGCATGCCATAGTTGTCAGGCGCCGCCTAGACGTAATAGGTGCCTAGGTGGCTGCCGCTTTATTGTAGGGCGCCTTGCATTGGTTTAATTGGTATTGAACCAGGTTTTGACACTTATTTATGCCAAATATCATTTCAGTACATATTGTACTTAAGTTATTATTCTGTTAGAATGATGTACTCCAGAATACCATGGGGGTATTCTGGTCCTTTTGGAGGTATTTTATGTTATTAAGTGTTTAGTTGGCTGTGTGGGTTTAGTCCCACATCGCCTAGCTTATGTAAGTTGTAACTTCCCCTCTATTATAAATAGAAGGGGTCTTTCTCTCATTAAATCAATCAATTCCATTCTTTTATTTCCCCTCTCTGACCCACGGTTCAACCAACATGGTATCAGAGCTGGTCTGATCTAGGTTAGAGAGAAAAACCCTATTTTCTCCCTTCTTTTCCTCCAATCGATCTCTCCTCTTCTTCTCCCTTTTCTCGTTTTTTCCTGCTTCTGTTTTTCTCCCTTTCAGCCCAAAAACAAGGGCAGCACTAATGAGGTAGGCATAATATCGATGATTTAGTGCTGCCCCCCTTTCACTCCTATCGTTTTTTATTAAAAAAAGAGCTGGAAGCCTCTTCTGCGATTTTGGGATTCCCCCTTCTTGGAGATCAGATCTCGATAAATCTGATCCTCTAATAGAGGAAAACCCTGTGCAGCCTTTTTCCAGCCCTATGTTACCCTATTCCTACACCTAACTTCCCTCTTTTCTTTCTCTCCATCAATTATTATTTATTCCAACCCCTACCCGAATCGATCTCATCTTGTCAGGGTTTTGAAAAACCCTGACTCCAATCGATATTAGGGTTTCCTTTGTTAGATGCAGCCAATATTTCATGGATATTTTCCACCTAATTCAAGCCCTAATCGGCCACAGTTTGAACATAATCTGATGGCTGGATCAGTCCCTACAGCAAAATCTTCTCACCCTGCCTTTTATGGTTCCCTGTTAAAACCCTAATTGAAATCGACCTTAGGGGTGCAGGTTTGAATTCTTGCTGCCTTTTTTGAGGGATGATTACTCCACCTGCAGAGAGCGCTCTACCTCAGTCTTTGCCACTTTCCAAGTATTTTGAAGACCCCTAACCCCAATCGATCCTACTCTTCAGGTTTTTTTCAAAACCCTGAGCCATATCGATTTTAGGGTTAGGGTTGTTTGCTGCTTTTGGAATTTTTTGTTGATGTTTCTAACATTAGGAAGGACATTCTACTTCAACTATTTGTGGCTTGAAGAAGGTCTACTGCACAAGATTGTTGCTGCCCTCCTTTTCTGCAATTTTTTGGTATTTCTCCCACATGAAGATCAGGTCTCAATTACCAAGGAGATTGGTCATTCGAACTGGAGATCCATTCCAGCCATGGTGGTCAGCATGTATGACAATATGCCAGCACCTTTGACAAGTCATCCTCTCTTTTATTGAAGCCCCTTCCCTACAATCTATATTCCCTTTCAGGGTTTTTTACAAAACCCTGGCTATAATCGATCTAAGGGGGTAGGGCAGTCCACAGTTGCTAATTTTTTGAGGAGAGTTTTATCAACATCAAAGGAGTATTCAGCCCATTATTCAGCATCTTACATCAGGTTTTTAGTAAAAAAAAAAAATTATTACGGTTCATTCTATTGGCTTGGTTTCTTCAATTTACAACCTATTTCACTTACCTATTTCACTTACTTATTACTCTATGGCTGGCTGCTTCAACTGCCTATGGATGTGTCTGGTTATTTATCTTATTTTGCTGGTTATTTTTTAGTTTCACTACCTACCTGTCTGGTGTTATTGATTGGCTTCTGTAAGCATGACTGGTTGATGTGTTACTGCTGCCCTATAATTGTGACTGTGTTTCCTCTTGTTGGAGATCGAATTTCTTTCGTTATTGAAGACAAGAATCTGCTATCCTGGAGATCAGCCTATTTGGGATTACCACAATGTGTTCCACGCTTTTTTGGTTGCACCTACGAAACTATTCAGCTATGTGGAGCTTTTCTGGTTAATATCCGGCATACTTTGGAGCTTGAAAACTAGCATTGTTACTGATTCAGATCTGATCCAGTTTTGTTGAGGCTACTTCCATTCATTGTTGTCCGGATATCTTCTTAGTACTGTCTAGCATGTGGGAGTTTCTACCATAGAATCTTTTGCACAATTGCCCTTCCCTATTTGAAGATTGAACAAGCCTTGACAATTGGAGCATTTTCTTACTTCGAATCAGATTTGTATATTTTTCAGATCTGAATATTGGGGTTAGGAGTTTCTCCCCTGCAGGGGTTTCCATTCAAAGTGTTTGTTTGATTGATTGAAGATGGTTGGAGCTTTCTATGTTACCCAAGTTAATCCTACTCCATTATCCCACTACTGTTTTTCTTTCACAGCCTCCCCAAACATACCTTCGGCATTACCCACAACACCCTTGGAAGTTAATGGTATTCTCTTCTTTACCATTTCTTCTTTTTTTCCATTACTCTTGGCAGCCACTGAACCATTCTGGAATGTTATGTTTTGCCCCATCTCTAACCTAATCTCTCTTATGTCCACGTGCACTACACGTGAGGGGGGGATTATATACAGTATACCTGCAGCCATTGCAGAGAGCAGAACATGCAGGGACACTTGGTGCAAACCATAGAAGGTCAGAGGTTTCACCATTGCCAATAAGTATCTACCTTGTTATTGGGTTACGTTTGCCGTAAGGGGGAGGCTAGTGTTAAAAGTTTTGAAAATGTTTGGTTATTGCCTGCCCCTATGAGGTCTACAGTTAGGTTGTCTCCGCTGCTTGGTCTTTATTGCTGCCTGACTCATCTGCTTGCTGCCCTAGTTACTTACCTTCAAGATTATCATTCAGAGATTCATCCCTGGACAATTATTGAAGATTGGTAACGATTGATCAAGTCTGCCCAAGTTTAAATGTCTGTTTTTTTCAAGTTCTTGAAGGTCTATTTGGGAGCTGCATTCCTTTTGGAGCTGGATTCTGCTACAACTTATTTTTCCCATTTTTCATTCAAGTTGGGCATTAGTACCTTGTATGCTCCAACTTGAGGGGGAGTGTTAGCATTGTTATGGAGAGAGTTTTTTTCTTTTAGAGTTTTTTTCTTCTTTTAGTCTAAGCTGGATCTTCCTTCTTTCTTATTTGTACAATCCAGCTTGAGGGGGAGTGTTAGAATGATGTACTCCAGAATACCATGGGGGTATTCTGGTCCTTTTGGAGGTATTTTATGTTATTAAGTGTTTAGTTGGCTGTGTGGGTTTAGTCCCACATCGCCTAGCTTATGTAAGTTGTAACTTCCCCTCTATTATAAATAGAAGGGGTCTTTCTCTCATTAAATCAATCAATTCCATTCTTTTATTTCCCCTCTCTGACCCACGGTTCAACCAACATATTCATAATAAACAAATACCCCCTATTTGAATCCAATAAAAAAAGTTAAAAAAATAAAATTCCAAAATGACAAAAAGTAAACCCCCCAGTTCAAGAACAAAAACTGGATTTTTGACGGTAGGTGATATTTTCAACTTTAAAATGCTGGGGTTTTTCTCAAAGACCTCAAGTTGAAACAGAGGTCAGTCAAGACTAACAGCCAAGGATATAAGCACATGAACAGAGTTAAGACAAGCCAACGAGGAAAAGATCTCAAAGTAGTTCGATGACTATCCCGATTGGGTATGTTTTAGTGAGGAGAGCGAGACAAGCTGCCTTTAGCTTATTACTTGTTTATGTCGAACTTAAGATTAGATTGAATGGTGGTTACGCTTTCTAGTCTACCGTGGCCCTCCGCCCACAATAAGCGGATAACATAGGCTCGTTCCATTGTTGGTGGTCCTTGATCTTCCCTCCTGCTTCCACAATGTCGATTACTAAGGCTATTCCTTGGTGCATGCATTTGAATCATGATTGTTTCGTGATACTGATTGTCAGCGTAGTATGTATTTAATGTATAGGCCCTTTCAATTAGTGTATATATGCATTTGGGTACATGATTGCACTTCTACATTGCTTTTGTTTGGTAGTGGACCACTACGTGGACACTAGTTTCCACTGTCTTTCGCTAAATCCTGGCCAGCCTTCACCCCCTTGAGATGTTTCTTCAGGTCAATCTCTTTTGGCGATGTCTACTTCTTCTGGTATTTTCATACCCTACTCAGCACTCCCTTTGTTTATTTTGACAATTTTTCGGATATACTTTGCAATACCATTCTCCAATCTTGCCCTCACCATAGATACCGATTAATTTGTGCGTACTCATCTCCCCCACAGTAGAGGCGTCAGCCCAGCTTACATGTGCCTATTTTAGATGTTTTTCTTTGTCTAACTATGTCTAAAGTTCTAGCTCTCGTACTTCATTAATTCCTTTTATTGGTTTTCATTGTCCTTTTTCTTTCCGGGGAAAAAAAGATATACGAAACAATGATCCCACATATTCTGCTCACCAGGTTGAGAGTTGGACCAGTGCATCTCTTCTATTCTGACTTTCAATTTGATAGGGAAAGCCTAAAAGAATGCAAATGATGGTTGCTCGCAGAACAAGTCACTGAATTGTTCTGTTTCCTTTTACCCTACTTATTTGTGGAAGCTCAAGCACATAAGCATTAGGCCCAACTTTCTTCAACACCTTGTATGGACCCATCTTCCAAAGACGCAACTTTATGTTGAAGCCCATGCGAATCTTTTAGGAGCAATGCGGACCAACACCATGTCTCCAATCAAAACCAGGATTGAAGAAGATGATCTCCTGAATTATTAGTGCTCTGATACCAAGTAACAATATCAGAACTAATAAACCAGAACAAGCAGAATAAGGAGCGTGTGCGATTTCATTTGGTGTACATTGTCAACTATCCTCCTAATGGATCTGTTGAGCAGCTGAAAGCTCGCTTGATTGCCAAAAGTTACATTCAGACTTGCAGCAAAGAAATAGCCTTTTGGGTTGGGACACAAATAGAGATTATTTCTTTAGTTGATCAATGGTTAATGGTATGGGGCCGGGTCTCCTCCTTTCCTCTACGTCTTCTCTTTGATTATTAGCATATGCTGACACTGATTGGGCAAGGAGCCAAGATGATCGGAAGTCTACTAAAGGCTATTGCATTTTTCTTGGAGAAGCAGCAACAGAGTTAGACAACCAAACAACTTCATAGCGCAAAAGGGCGCCCTATGTTGTAGTAGAGCCGTAGTTTGCTGGCTAGGCCTTTCTTAATGAAAGGGTAAAACAGGACCATAGGCTTGGGATGCATGCTATTTTCTTTTCTTTTTTTTTCATCTGCCAAGTAGATACTGTGAGATAGGATTTTAGGCCACTGGTGTTATATTTTTCTAATTTTTTTTCCTTTTTTCTATTTTATTTTTCATTTGTTGACTTCTAATGTTATGAGAATTATGTGCAGATTATGCCATCCAAACGCTGAAATGCAATTCTCCAGTCAAGGTTCAAACACTCGGTGCTGACACAGGCTTCAACCAGCCATAACCGAGATTTCCCATGTCGAAACCTGGTACTTTCTCCATGACAACTCAAAACCTTGGTTTTAAGGCCCAAAAGTTGTTTTTTGCCTGATTCTTGTTGTGCTGCCTATTTCATATTTTGAACCTTATCCATGCATTAGTTTCACAAGAGAACACTCCAAGTAATACTTGTGGTTTTGACCGAAGTTTGATAGTGTATATTGTTCTTGGAGATGGTATCAAATAAGGTTTGACCGGAACATAACTCCTTCAATATAAATCAGATTAAAGCAATCTTGGATTTGTTTGAAAGCTTTGTTAATTTAGATTGAAATATGAAAGAGGCCAAAACATTGTTCATGTTACTGTTCACGTGAACGGTGTCACAGTCCCTATACTGCCTTGGTATGAATACTACTAGAAGATCCTGTGGGGCACAAGACTAGATCGAGTGAAGACTTTTTAGAAGGGTCAATTTTGTCTATGCGTGAGGATTTAAGAGTTTGGTTTAGTTTCTATTTTCAGAATTATTCTCTTAGATATTTTGTGTTTTTCTATTAAGCAACCTTAGCTAAGTTTAGTTTCTAATTTCAGATTTAGAAAGTAGGTTAACTTTTATTTAGAAGTTCTTATTTTCAGTTTGTTTCCTTTTTCTTGCATGTTTCTAATTTTCTCTCGTAAGGCAAACATAGCTGCCTAGACTGCCCATAAATATGTAATGCCCTTAGAGGCCCCCCCACCAACGATTATGATGAATGAGAATATGCCTTTTGTGCATAGTTTTATTGTCCTATTGTGTGGATGAAAAGCTAATAAGCCTAGCTGGTGAGAGCCAAAACCCCTAGGGCTGAGAGAGCCGAATCTCCTTATCTCCCTTTACCTTCTATTTTCTTATCTTCCCTATCTTCTCTACCCGTGCAATTGATCTTTGTGCTGCTGCTGTTCTCAGTTGATTAATACCATTGCTGTGATGGTCAATCAAACGCTGCAATCATCTCCAACATTCCATGGCTGCTGCTGATGCAGCTCCTGCTAGTTGTCTCTCTGCTGCAACATCTGAGTTGGATATCTCCACATCCCTCCATCAAAATCCACTGGGCTTTTGAGCATAGAACCACACCACGCAATCCCAGTTCTGGCCTGTTCTGCTGGCTGGATTGTCCCATAGTAATGTAGTCCTAGATAGACAAAGGTCTACTAGGAGCCAGATGAATCAGAATCTTCAAAACCTGCTGGCCGATTGGGGCAGGGTTGGAAATTCTGGACAGAATTAGGGTTGGGCTTAGGTAAAGTGAATGGGATTTTATTTGGTAAAGGTAGGCAGGGTTGTAGGAGTTTAATGGTATAGGTTTTGTAGGATCTGGATGAAAATTTGAATTTAATGAAATTAAGGTTTCAGGTTTGGGTTTTTGGGTAAGGGAAGTGAGGTAGTTTTTAGGGTTTGTAATGGGAGTTTAGGGCTAGGGTTCTGGTTGAGTTTCCCAATGATGGGGAAGGACACTCGATCAGAATATGGAGTTGAATGGATGGGTAGAAGTGTCTGATCTAGAAATTCAAGGGTTTTGGGTTTAGAGGATGTTGGGGAATTCTAGGGTTTAATGGAAGGATGGGAGAGAGGCTGCTGTCGAGTGTTAGGGGGAGGGTGAAATTGCTGTGGATGAAGTTTGGTTATAATTGATGGAAGGAATTGGGCTGGACAGGGTTTAGATGAAGGTAGGGTTATGGGAATCGATCATGGGGATGTAGGCTTAGGTTGGAGGATGAGGAAAAAGAAAGGTAGTTGCAGGAAAATTTAAATAATTTACTGGTTTTGCAGGAACTCAATAGCAGCAACTTGAATCAGCTTGTAGAAGAGCCTCCCGATCTGAACAGATGCAAGGAGTCGACTGGAGTCCACCAATCCCTTCATCTTGAGATCCACAAGGCAAACACTCACTGGGGAGCAAAGCAGCAGCAACAATGGCAGCAATAGCAGAAAATTATTTTGAAAATTGAACTGTGGGGGAGCATCCCACGATTACTCTTATTTATAGTCAAAGGGCCAATGGCCTTACACATATTCAGATCCGGAATGAGAATCCTAGATCTGATTCCTAATACAAAAACAAGTCGTCCTACCCTCTTAGAAATCGTGGAGGGGGGACAACTTAATTAAATAACTTAAAAGGTTCTCTAAGAACCAATAGAAATAAAACAAATTCTACCCAATAGGAAAGAGTCACTTAAATTGAACCATGGTTGGACCGGTTCAATTTAAGTTTACAAAAAAAAAATTAAATATAGAAAACTAAAAAAATAAAACTAAGGCTCCAACAATCAGCCCTATGTCTAGGGCCGCTTCTTCTTCTTCCGGATGCTTGGACCTGCATCACATAGTCATAACCTTCTATTGTCACTCCACCCTTATAAATCCACCTGTGTCCATCAGAATTAAATCAAACTTGCTGCAGAGCTTCCCCTCAACAAGGCCTCCACTCGATCCAAACTTAAGCCCAAACTGATGGCTGGTTGGCTTATAGGTCTTAACCTTCTAATTTGGTGTTACTTCCATATCTCCAAGTCCGCCATCAGAATTGAGTGAAACTTTCAGCAATGCTTTCCCTCCATATAAGCTTCAATCGATCCAAGTGTGGTTGCATTCCCATGGCTGGTTTAGTTTGAAACCCTAACCTTCTAATTCTGACCCTGTTTCTAATTTGGTTTTGTGGGTTATTTGGGACTAGTATTCTAATCTTACATTATTTGTTGGAAAGCTTTCCAACAAATCCAAGATTGCTAAATCTGATTTATATTGAAGGAATTATGCTCCGGTCAAACTTAATTTGGTGCGCGCGAATGTTGTTTAAAAACGCTCTAAATTGAAATAAATTTTTAGATATTAAAACAAATGAATAGTTACTGCTCTTTTGGTTTTTTGCAGTGTTTCGTCATATCAAGATTTATGGAATTTTTGAATTTGAGAAGAACCCCAGCATTTAAAAGTTGAAAATTGCACCTACAGTCTAAAATCCAGATTTTGTTCTTGAACTGGGGGTTGACCTTTTATCCTTTTAGAATTTGATTTTTTTAATTTTTTTTATTGGATTCAAATAAAAGGGTATTTGCTTATTTATGAATAATATCTTAAGTAAATGATATTTGGCATAAATAAGTGCATGTCCTGGTTTCGAGCCAGGTTTCCTCAAGTTTCAATGGGGATAAGTGAATTTATATAGGTATTCAAGTTGAAACTTACGAAATTACCAAAATATGGCCAAAACAGTGTCAAAACCATGCAACATGTGGTTTCGAGCATTGGTTTCGTCTCAATTTCTTGCAAAACCGAGATATCTCGGTCGAAACTGACAGTTTACTGAGTTCTTAAACAATGATTGGAGTGCAAAATTTGCATCAAAACATAATTCTGCAATTTTCAGAATTGGCAGAGTTGAGAATCAGAATTGAAACCAGACAGTGAACTAAGTTTCATCTACAATTAGTTGATCATGAGGCAAAACAAATCATTAAAAAGTAAAGGAACATGAAGAGGATGTAAGGGACTATGAAGGGGGTCCATGGGCACCTATGGGAGGGGTTTCCGTTATATGGGAGGATACATGATTGAATTTGTCAGGTGGGCCAATCCAAACACTCCTTAGATATTCAACTGAAGGAATTGCCACATCAGCCTTCCACGATGCATAACTACAAATGCCACCATCACAATTCATATGGGTTTGCCGACCCATAAAACCACTTGCCATAGGATATTATTTCAATTACCAAGAAACTAGCAGGCAGACTTGTGCAACTAAAGTTATATACACAGTATTATCTTTTATACACACAGAAAACTGTTCCATAAGTTTGATAAGGAGATCCCTATACAGAGTTCCTTACAGTGGAATCAACAAATGGCATCTTTGTATCCATAAGGCCAAATGGCACAAATCGCACATGTAGTGTCCTAAATGAATGTTTAGTGAGTTAAAGATTAAATTCAAAACGTGACGTAATAAGTACAGCTTCCTAGCCTGGAGAACCCTCAACCATTGCCTCCCAACCCAAGCCTTCCTCCTCCACCGAAGAATCCCGGTATCTCCCTCTTGTATCTTTTGTTGGACCGGTCAGGAAGACATTGACCACCTTTTCTTTGAGTGCCCTTTTTCTTCTACCATCTGGAAAAAAGCCCTTTCGCTTATATGGCCTCGCAATAGGAGACCCCTCCCCTTTGCTAGAGAATAGTTATGGTTGGACATGACTTACCCTGGGCACACTATTTGCGACACTATAGGTAAGCTTGTGTTTGGTGCTGTCATGTACCACATTTGGATGGAGAGGAACCTTCGGAGATGGACCTCCAATTCTCGTTCGTTCGACTTGATTTGGAAAGCCATCTTTTTTTATGTATCCTCCAAGCTTGTTGTTCTGCCTTTGAAGGCCCTTTTGGATTCCCCAAGGAACAGGCATATTGTTGTGTCCTGGGGCTTGGATAGCACTCTCTTGAGAACCCGCTAGTTGGGTCTGTTTCTTCCCCCCCCTCTCCTCCCTTTGTATATTCCCCTCCCCCCTTTCTTCTCCCTCGCACCCCTTGGGCTTTGGTAATACATTATTTATTCACCCCAAAAAAAAAAAAGTGCAGCCACGCGACTATAAGGGAGAATAACTGTATATTGCACTGAACAGTATCCGAAATATAAATAGAGACAACCACTCTCATTCCGCCTATAATAAATGCCATATCAACCCAATGATAAGCTTGACAAGAACAACTTACAGTTACAGCTCAATGAAGACAATAACTTGTCAAGACATGCATTTATTCCATAATGTAAACCAAAATTGGATAAGTAAATCATTATAAGTTAAAACCAATAAGGATGTGTGAAATCAAACCTGTTGAGAGATACTGGGTGCGAGCCCGGGAATTGCAAGATTCGTTTTGCCTAAAGACCAGAAGAAGCAAACTTTTTTGGTATTGATAATATTGCATAAACATATTTGAACACATGCATACAAAAATAATAACCTTACCATGTGAAGAAGCAAAAATGAAATAAAAATAGGGGTCAAACAACCTTTTTTCTGTGAACAATGATAGGATGAAATATGTCGTAACTGGTACAATTGGACACCCAAAGTTAGACCACTATAGTTGTCACTGCATCTAGACGACCCAAGCCGTTGGAGAGGGTCCAAAATCAAGGCGACCAAAGCACCTGGACGCCTTGACAACTATGGTGGTGATTAATGTTGAAGCAGGGATGGGGTTCAAGGTGTAATAGTTGAGCTAAAGGGAAGAGCTCCAGCCTTGAGCAAACTGCTGGGTGTATTACATCCCAGGCACGAGGTCACATATACCTCCCCCCATAAAAACAATAATAATAAATAACAAGAAATAAATCTGACAATGTAAGTCTTGAACTGTGATGTATCTATTACACCCGAACGCGTTAGAGAGAGAGAGAAATCCTCAGGGGGCCTACCCCTGTAACCAATTTAAGTGTATGATAACAGAATTGTCGCATTGCATCTTGCTGGTCTGCAGGTATTGCATCTCCCAGGACATCATCATTTGTCATTACTTCACTTTCTACATGGTCCTCCTGCTACAAAGAATTAATTATCAATTGGCAAGATTAAAGAAACTTCAAAGAACTTTGCAACCTTGAACATGAAAACTACAGATAAGCTACATATGCCAGTCTGTGGAATTTCAGGGCTTAAATAGCGCATCCATTTTCGACATCATTTTCCCAACATGACCCCTATGAATCAATTAATAAAAAATAAAAAAATCAACTTACAAAGCCTATCACCTATTTAACATCTTGCCTATTATTGATAAATTTGATTTCCATAAGTCTAGATAATTATTTTAAAAGATTCTATGCATAGATATAGCTACATTAACATCTCAAACATGTGTACATACAGAAAGAAAATTATAAAAAAATATACATAGATCTTGAAATTAAACACCTATTGCACTGTACTTATCCACCTTGACTGAAGACTTCTAATAAAGGAACAAAATGATAAAGTAGGTAGGAATTAAATTATTCTCTCCAGATAATGCATACATGCAAAGAAACAGCTATACCACCATCATCATCCTCATCTGGCACAGCTTCACCATTCAGATCAAAATCAGAAGCCCTCTTCCACTCTGGGGTTGGTGGGCAAATGACTGTTTCAGGTTTCCTTTCATGATAGAAAGTGTATAATGCATCGATATAGTCTTGTTTATATATTCCTGGTGGGCGTGCGCTAGCAAATCTTTGTATTGCCTGCAGAGAAACCAACCAACACAGTCGTTAAACAAATATGCTTATAAGCGGAACATGCAAACAAAGAATCAGAGCAAGACACATTGCTCACCTCAGTCACAGAAATTGGTTGTGAACGCATAAGAAAATGAACGATCATATAGCCTGTGCGATTATGCCCATGAGTACAATGAACAAGAATATGCCGCTTTTTTGATTGTTTCTGGCGGAAAAGAAACTGGAAGACCTGACATTAATTCCAAATACTCAGCATAATCAGATTTCAATCTTTAAGTGCAGTACATTTGTAAGGTGTAAATATGAGTAAGCTAAACCAAATTAGAAAGCAAACAATTTCAGTAAACAGTAAGGTAAAAATGAAGGAATGGTTAAGAATGATACTTCAGAGATAACCCCAAGTTGTATTACATGGATATGGGTGGGATGGTCAAAATCCAACATCTATTATCATAAAATATTTAAAAAACACAAAAAAAAAATATTCAGGGCCCAAGAACTTTTTCGTAAGTATTTTAAAATTACTTATACATAATTCTGTAATTGTTACAAAGGAGATTGAAATCCCCATGCTGTAGAAACCCTTTTGCAAAAAATTATGTGTTCCTGCATCAAAATTATTTGCCCCAAGTTTAAGTATTATGTTTATGAATAGCTAAATCTCTTCTCACTTTTCATGTTCACACATACCAGACAAGGGTAATACTCCCAGAGTCCAGGTACATTATTGACCCAAATTGACAACTTTCACAATCTTGCTTTAATCATAAATAAGAAGGGAGACATTGAAGGATGTTGTTAAAGTGGACAGGGATCTTCAATTGGAACTGAAAGGTTTCATGCTGTTTGAAGGTTGTATAATGCTCATATTCAAGTGAATCATGAGGACAAAAGTGTGTTCAGAACACAACAACCATCCTCTTTATCATTATATTTTATTGTTGGTTCATTGCACAAGATTGAAGCTTCGATGATAACATCTAGGGACTGACAATAATCTCACATCTTTCAGAGTAGGAGAGTTCATTGACCAAAAGATGCATCAGTGGGTGAGCCTCTCTCTCTCTCTCTCTCTCTCTCTCTGTGATGAGGACATCACTCAAGGATTTATGTAGCCACATGTCAATTCCTTATGGATAAATGACAAGCATTATGTGTAGTTCTTTTTATTATTTTGTTGTATTTTTATTTGGGGCCACAATTGTTGTGTACTAATGCCATTAGGGAGTTATTGCTGGAGAAGTAGTTGTTAGAGAGTAGTTATTGCTGGAAAAGTAGTTATTAGGTTCTTTTTTTCTTTTTGGGGTTTAAAAAGACTATTTGGAGATAGAAGATAAGCAAGGAAGGAATGAAAGCATGAGTGATGCTATGCAATTCAAGATGGTATGAAGCCAAGATGACCTTCTCTTTCTTCTTCTATCCACTCCTCTCTTTCAAACTATTTGCCTAAGCAAACTATCCCTATTTAATTATCATATTTCTCCCAACCCCATTTTCATTTCTTAAGTCCCTTCCATTATTTCTTTCAACTACAGCAGCGTGTAAACCCCAATAAATCGTACTTGTTATAAATCATACTTTTATGGCTGGAGTAGGACTGATTACAAAGTTGTGGTCTCTCTCGCAAAAGACACCATAATCACTTTACAAACCCAAGCCAACATACCTCTCTTTCACCCAGCCACATTTCTTTTCAAGAAGCCACCACCAACATCTAGCCCCAACATCAGAATTTCAAGCCTCCCTCTCTCTTACCTTTAACCCAGTGAAGAAAATTACCAAAATTCTAGTAAAGGACACCATAATCACTTTACAAACCCAAGCCAACATACCCCTCTTTCACCCAGCCAAATTTCTTTTCAAGAAACCACCACCATCATCTAGCCTCAACATCAAAATTTCATGCCTCTAAAACAAATATAGCATTTCAATTCATTACCGCAACCACATTTTTCATAGAAGTAACAAACCTTACTTTTAATTCAAGACCCATCCTCTACCATCTTGATTCACCTGAAACCCTGTTGAGCTAGATACATAACCAAGTACCACCCAAGATTTCCTAGTTGAGCATGTATGCTCACTCACCCGGCATCAAGGTAACAAGACAAAGTAAAGTCAATTGAAATGTTCAAGTATTCAACCATGTCCAACAAAGAATTAATGACTAGCAAGGAGAAACTGATGCAAATAGAATGAAGAAGAGGAAAGGGTCTGATTCATCATTGAACCAATTTTTTACCCAAACCAGGCCATTTGATTAGAGTTATTTGTTGGGGGTATGATGTCTTGTATTCCGTCGCTCGCATTAGTGGGTTGATCCTGAAGGGCCGTTAAGAGGTCGTGGGGGCTGAAGGCCTCGACGTTGATCCTTTTGTTCGATTGTGTCATGTATGCCTGTTTAAGAAGTCGCTTTTTGGTCTTGAGAAATTTCCTAGGCAGTGGTACAAGCGCTTTGACTCCTACATGGTGCAGATTGGGTACACAAGTGAGTGTGCATTATAAAATGTCTAGTGATAATTCTATTATTCTTTTGATGCTTTATGTTGATAACATGATCATTGCTGCCAAGAACAAACATAATATCTTCTCTCTAAAATCTGTTGAAAAGTGAATTGAGATGAAGGATTTTGGTGTTACAGAAAAGATCCTTGGCATGGAAATCCTTAGACATTGAGGTGCAGGTAAACTTTGGGTAACTCAGAAGAGGTATGTTGAAAAGGTGTCAAAGCATTTCAACATAGAAAAGGCTAAACTGGTTAGTAAGGAACTAAAACTCGGACCTCGACCAGATTTCAACCTTGGAAAAAACCAAGTTGACTCGAGATCACAGTCGGGTTGGTGTTTTTTTTTTCAACTTGAATGTTGGTTTTGATGGGTTTTAGACCTAGTTTGGGTCGGAAACATGGTACTCAGCCTATTTTAGATCATTTAAACACAATGGCACTATCAGATTTTGCAAAAAACAAAGTCCAAATAGGAGTTTCACTTAGTGGGAAACCAATATAGACACTTATGCCAGAAACCAGGACAGACACAGGACAAACACTTATTTTTGCATTTGAATTTCATTAACTTAAGATATTATTCATAAATAATCAAATACCCCCTATTTGAATCTAATATAAATAGTTAAAAAATCAAATTCCAAAAGGAAAAAAAGTCAACCCCCCTAGTTCAAGAACAAAAACTGGATTTTCGGTGGTAAATGCAATTTTCAACTTTCTAATGTTGGGGTTTTTCTCAAGTCTAAAAAATCCATAAATCTTAATATCGAAAAACATTGCTAAAAACCAAAAGTGCGGTAAAATATTCATTTGTTTTGATGTCCAAAAAAATGTTTTCATACAGAGCGATTTTGACAGTATTCCCGCACACCAAATTAAGTTTGACCGGTATATAAATCAGATTTAAGCAATCTTGGATTTGTTGGAAAACTTTCAAAACAAAGCTTTCCAACAAGTCCAAGATTCTTTAAATCTGATTTGTAATGAAGGAGTTATGAACCGATCAAACTTAATTTGATGTGCGCGAATGCTGTCAAAATTGCTCTGAATGAAAATATTTTTTTGGACATCAAAACAAATGAATATTTTACCGCACTTTTGGTTTTTAGCAATGTTTTACCATTTTAAGATTTATGGAATTTTTAGATTTGAAAAAAACCCCAGCATTAGAAAGTTGAAAATTGCACCTACCACCGAAAATCCAATTTTTGTTCTTGAACTGGGGGGTTGACTATTTTCCTCTTTTGGAATTTGATTTTTCAACTATTTTTATTGGATTCAAATAGGGGATAATTGCTTATTTATGAATAATATCTTAAGTAAATGAAATACAAATACCAAAACATTTACCTAAATGACGTTAGGCATAAATAAGTGTTTGTCTTGGTTTCTGGCATAAATAAGTGTCTATATACCAAGTTTTGCATAGATAGGAGTCTGTATACCAAGATTTCCCACCGAGATCGCGCCGAGATCTCAAGGTCTAGCACACATATAAAGGAGTTTGGGTCAAGATCTCGATATCTCGCTCGAATTGGGGTACTTTTTCATATCGCATGAGATCTCGTCTCGAGGTCTTGAAAAACCGAGATCTCGGGAGTTTTAGTTCTATGCCAGTTAGCACCTGTTAGTAAGCCACTTCAAGTTATCTGAAAGCAATGCCTTACAACACATGAGGAGGTGGAGCAGATATCTCAAGCTCCCTATGCTAGCGCAGTTAGGAGTCTCATATATGCTATGGAATGTAGCAGGCCGGATTTGTCTCATCTAGTTAGGTTGTCAGTCAATACATGAGTAATCCAAGGAAGGAGCATTGAAATGCAATAAAGTGGATCTTTAGATATCTGAGCAAGACTAAAGATTTAAGTAATATGATCAGTGGTAAGGGAAGTTCCACAGAGTTGGCAAGATATGTTGATTCTGATTATGCTGATGACTTAAGCAAGAGGAGGTCTACAACAGGGTATGTGTTTACATTAGCTGGTGGACCTATCTTGTGGAGGATGATGCTTCAGTCCACAGTTGCATTGTCCACCACAGAGGCAGAGTACATGGTGGCGGTTGAGACGCCCAAGGAAGGAGTCTGGTTGGCTGGATTGGTTCGTGAGTTGAGGTTGGAGCAAGTCTGAAATCATTGCTAGTTTTGTTTCTACCGCCAACCCTTGATTTCAGAACTAAGTACTCGATTGTTGGTTGATTTTTTAGCTATTCAGTTTGAATCAATAGGTTGTTCACTTACCAACCTCCTCCAGAAATTCCAGACCATTCCGAGACCAAACCAGTGAGTTAACTCACTAGAAGCATGACTGGTCTTTCCGCTTCTTTCTCCCTATCGTGAGGTTGAAGACAACCTTGGGGCTGTTATTTTATATGGCACCAAATTCCTTCTTTCCCAAAATTACAAAGATTATCTTTATTCTTTATTACTTAGCTCCTTTCTTGTCCCTCCCATATTTGCCTACCCAACAATCCCTTTAAAATTCTGGTTAATTTACAAAATCGACATCCCCCTTTAACAATTTGTTTTCTGTTGATTGGGTGGGCCCATAAGTGATCTGAGGCATGGTTTTCAAACCCCAGATTGCATTATAAACATAGTGCCAATTCAATGCGTTAAAATCCGAGTTTACTTACATTGAGTGAAATGGTGGAACAGAATTCATGTACCCTACTCAAGTAGTTGGACAGAGGGTCATTAGGTAAGGGTTTTCAAAATTTCTGAACAACAAATTGCTGCAAATTTTGGTTTCCCTTGTTTGCGTTCAGCTCACAGTTATAATACCCAAGCAAGGAATTGACCAATTTGGGGCCCCGCTCTCTTATCCACCCCCCCCTTTGACCTCACATCAATGTTCCTAATGAATCACAAGTTCTCCCTCCCAAAAACGTTTGAGACAAAAAGTAATTCCAAGAAAAAAATTAATGTAGGAGCATCCCAATGACCTAATAGAGTGGTTCAGATATCCTCCACAGAAAATTGGGTTAGCTGTGGTGATTGCGAATATCACATCACAGGCAATTGGGTTATTTCCATCAGTGTTCATTGAGGACACTTTAGGATGGTCAAAATATCTCTCCTTTACATAATATGGGTGTTGTATAAAAGGATATTGAGTCACCTATATGTTCGAATATTGCATCTTGATAATATTGTTTTGGTGATTCTAACATTTTGTCAGAGTGATGAAAAAGCTAGGTCTCAAATGTGTATGCTTTGCCGGATGTCATTCAAAGGACCATACTGATGAGTAAGCATCACTCCGGGCAACTCCTCTGAGGTATCAAGTCTGCAAGAAACCAAGCAAGCATTGATCACTGAGCTACAAGCACCAACGGCAATATCCAAGAGCTATCAAGTGGAGATGACATTCTATGGAGATCACATAAGATCACAAGTGATATGGAAATCGAGCATCAACGGCATCAAGTATTGAAGAATAGATTCTTAGTTTCTAGTACTTAGGATTTGCTTTATTGGTTTATTATTAGTATTTAGTAATCCTAAGTTCTACCAATTCCTCCACTACTTTGGCCTAGACTAGACTAATGGTTGAACCCGGACTTAAAACAGGAACAATTGTTGAAGTTGTGTCTTGACTAGTCCAATGATGGTAACTCTGACCAAAGTTCAAGATTTCGCCAAGATTTAGGGAAAGCATGCGAAATATTTTGGTATCGACAAGTATGGAAACGAACTACCATGCAATACTTAAAAATGTCCAGGTTTCGACCAACATTTTGGCATTTCGCCAAAATTTCGGGCAAATTGTTACTCTGCTTTTACAATAAAAGCAGAGTCGTTTGTCAGATTTCAACAAGGCGAAAAAAACTATTTTTTGTGATTTCTTGGCCAAATCACTGTAGTATAAGCTTGGAACGAGTACTTAGGCAGTAGAGGAACACATTGGAAGCGACAATTTGCTGTGTTGTTGAAAGATTTGTGCAAGACTCAAAGTTGGAAGTATATCACTTTTCCAAAAATTAATTTTTCCAAAGAATAAGATAAATACATGGCAGTTGGCTTTCAATTTTTTTATATATTACACACTGTAGCTGGAATTTATTTTCTGCTTTCAAAATAAGTTTTAAATTATCTGGGGAAAATTTTGATTTTCTTGAAAGAAATAGGGTTCATACAGTGTTTGGAGCTCAATTTTGTACATGTTAGACACCATTGGCCAATCTAGGCCTCACGGAGTCTAGGTATTTGTTTTTTTGTTTTGGTCTCAAAATTTATTATAATAATTTCTGTTTTGGTTTGAAATTTCTTAAAATTTATGAAAGTATTGTTACTGTATTTACAACTGAAGATGATGATTAATGTCTCATTCCATTATTATTTTTTGATGAATTATAGTATTATTATTTCAAAAAAATTATAAAAACTATTTAGGGATTTGTTGCCAGGCAGTGGGGGCCCATGGGAGCACGCCCACGGGTATCCAAGGGGAGGGGGGTGGTCATTTTAATGCTCCATGTGAAAGGGTGTAGGGGACGCTGCCGGGCAGCGTTCTTTTTCCCAATTATTTTTAATTGAGAAAAATATGAGTTAGGAAAAAAATAGGAGATAGTTGTTTGATTGTTTTAGAAGTTTTAAATGATGTAGAATAGCTAATAATGTATGCATTTTTTTTATGCAACAGCGTAAGAACTAAGAAATTGCACAATGGCTAACAGTGGAAGAAGAGACACAATATGGAAGCATAGAGTACCTGTATGAAATGATAAGAAAAGGTCACAATGTAAATATTGTGGCAAGATAATAAATTCAGGGGGGGCACTAGACTGAAGTGGCATCTAGCTAGTGGCCACAAAGATATGGCCAAATGCTCCAGGGCCCTATTGAGGTACAAAAGGCCATGGCAACCCTGATGTCAGGAGGAAGGCAAAGGAAGTTGGAAAAGCAAAGGGCAAGAGAAGAGCTTGACGAGGCAGTGCTCGAGAGACACCCACCAATATCAGGGGCTGACTCTGATTATTGTAATAGTGATTATATGCCTGCTGATATGGAGACAGAGGCATAGAGTAGACAAATACGGGCCGGCAGGCTCAGGCAGCAAGCTGAATCACACATCAGGTGGAGTGGGTTAGTGCTGCAGAGATGGGAATAGGAGCTGGTACCTCTACCAGCTCTGGTTCTAGAGCAGCTGCACTAGAGGCAGGGGAAGGAGGAAGAAGCAGAGCATGGGGAGTTTCCTTTCAGGAGATCACAGTGTGTGAAGGCAGCCTCACCACCAATATCAGATGATAATGATGATCCTATTGAGGTCCTTCAACTGGATCCTGTCATATTTAGGACTCAAGATACCAAAAAGAGAAAACTTAAGCAAGTCTAGTCTGATTGGAAGGTAAAGTGGGCAATGCCGCTTCGCAGTTTTCCTTCTTATAGCATCCCAGTAATGCCATTGAGGGACCATACAACCAGGGCATGCTTGACACTGTGAGGAAGGCCAGCCAAGGAGTAAAGGGGCCCAATACATATTATTTGATGAATGCCTACTAGCCTTAACAAAAGAAGCTGGAAGAGCACATTGATACATTGAAGGGGCCATAGGAGAGCTTTCTTTTTTTTTTTTTTTTTTTTTTTTTAAACCCGAACTTCCCTGGGACCCAGGCCAGCCCCAAAGTTTTATTAATTCAGAAAAGAATAAAGAATACAGGGGGGGACGTTCCGCCTTACCCCAGCCCAATAAGCCAACAGGCTCATAAAACCAAAAAATCCGAACCAGACAGCCCTTACAGCAAAGCCAAAAGTGGGGCTATACTCTTAAGGATAGGCAGGCCCTCTCTATCCTCCCTAATAATACAATGAAACCCTTCCACTGGTATATTGCCCTGCTGAAAACTAATAGAAAACCTAGTGTCACAAGCCCACTTGGCCAAACAATCAGCAGCCCTGTTGCTCTCCCGGAAGGCAAAAGCCACAGAGGCCCTCATCTCTTCGACAAGCTCTAGAATCTCATGAAATAAGTACCACCCTTGCCACAGCCTGCACCTCTTAAGGTTTACTTGTCTAACCGTGGTGGCCAAATCTGAATTTACAATCAAGTCTTTGTAACCCAGCTCTTGGCATAATCGTAGATCATCCCTTAAGGCTCTCAGTTCAGCAATAGAGTTGGTGCATCTCCCGTAAAAGTGTGAGAACGCTGCTAGGACCGCTCCAGCCGTGTCCCGAATAACACCACCCCCCCCCCCATCTCCAGGGTTGCCCCTACAGGCCCCATCCACATTAAGCTTGACCGTAGAGAAACAAGGGCACCAATAAACAGGGACGGGGCGAACGACCTTGGCTGGCGGTGCCACAAGGTCGAAACACTACAGAATCAGTCCGTCCCGCGTAGACCCCCGTCTTTCAATCTTAGTAGGTAATGGTAGCTCTCTCACCCAGCTATTAATGCGTCCAATAATCGTGAGAGCAGTCCGTCTGGGTTCCCCATGTTTTCTATTGTTTCTTTCTTTCCAGAGCTCCCAAACAATCAGAGCGGGTAACAGAGCTGTGATAAAGTCACTGAGGAAGCGGTAGCTAGCCAACCCATGCCAAAGAGCAATCCGGCTCCTAACTTCCTGGCCGGGGAGAAGCACAATGTCAAACAAATGGGAGAAGTAACCCCACACCTTGGAGGCAGTTCCACCAGTAACCAAGCAATGATCTGTCGTCTCCCTCATGGGGTTCCCACAGCAGAAACACCTAGAAGCCAGCGGGATCCCCACCGACATAAGGGTAACCTCCGTCGGTATCTTGCCATTCAGCAGCTGCCAAGCGAAAAATGCCACCTTCACAGGTAGAGATGGGTTCCAAATCCACTTAGCATAAGGAACAGCCAGTGCTACACTCCGGATTTCGTTCCAAACTGACTTGGTCAAAAAACAGCAATCACTTGCCGGGCCCCACACTAGGACATCTGTCCTGTCAGAAATGTGAAAGTTACCTGCGATGATGTCATTCCTGATAGCCTCATCATCAATATGGTCCAACAAACCTTGCTTCCACGAGCCATCCTCTTCCAGAGCATCCTTTACACGCAAGTCCACATCTACCAGAAGACCATTGTCCACTGCATCAATCAACGGACCAGCCCCAGACCAGATGTCCAGCCAGAAGAAGACATCCCTTGTACCAATCAGCCACCTAGATCTCTCCAACAGCAGCCCCCTAAAGGCCAGAGCATTCCTCCAAGATCTTGAGCTCACCCCCTGAGTCTCCGCCAGAGAAACATGAAGTCCCTTGAAGAATTTGGCTCTGAAGAACTTGCTCCAGAGAGAATGATCCGCTAGGACCCTCCACAGCCCCTTAAGCCTCAGAGATAGGCCAACGTCCTCCAACAACCTAACACCAAGGCCCCCTTCCCCCAACGGCCTGCACACTTTCTGCCAGCTAACCCAATGCTTACGCTTTCCCCAATCTATGCTTCCCCAAAGAAAATCAGCAAAGATGCCATATAACCTCTGCAGAACAGCTCTAGGGGGATCCAACGTGGCAAGGACATGGATGGGAATGGAGGATAGAACATGCTTCAGGAGAGTGACCCGTCCCCCAGCTGAGAGAAGTCTCCCCTTCCATCCTGCTACCTTGCTGCAAACTTTATCCACCAAGCCATCAAAGAAATTGATTTTAAGCCTTCCGCAGTGTAGAGGGGCGCCCAAATAGGTGATTGGCAAGGCTTTCTGAGTGAAGCTAGTGACCACCCCCACCATCCTAGCTAGGGCCGGTGAGGCTTTAGTCCCAACCACAAAGCAACTCTTCTGCTTGTTGACCAGCTGACCAAAAAAACCTTCATACCTGTTAAGAAAACCCATGATCTGTCTTAACGAACTCTTCAGCCCCCTGGAGAAAATTATGGTGTCATCTGCAAACAAGCTATAAGATATCCCCGGGCACCCTCTCGGGAGCCTGAAATAGGAGGCGTGCCCCTCAACAAACAACTCCTTGATCCCCCTGCTAAGCACCTCCTCTGCCAAAATGAACAGCGTTGGTGACAATGGGTCTCCCTGTCGCACCCCCCTGGTAGACTTGAAGAAGCCCGATTGCCTTCTTGCCAGCACAACAGAGAACCAACAGTTCTCGACCGTCTTCTTGATCAGATTGATCCAGTCCCTGCAGAAGCCAAATTTAGAGAGGACCCTCCACAGGAAGTCCCACTCCAGTCGGTCATAGGCCTTAGCCATATCCAATTTTAAAATCACATTCCCACCCCTCGCCTTCCTGTTCAGCTCATGAGTCACCTCTTGCACAATGGAAATGTTGTCATGGATGCACCGCCCCTGAACAAAAGCACCCTGCTCTTCCGCCACCAGAGTTGGCAGCAGCCCTGCAAGCCTAGATGTCATGATCTTCGCAATGACCTTGTAGGAGAAATTGCACAGGCTAATAGGCCTCAAGTCCGCCATCACCTCCGGGTTGTCTTTCTTTGGAATCAGGACCAAGTTGGCGGCGGTAAAGCTTCTGGGAAGAGTACCACCTGCAAAAAATCCTGGACAGCAGCCCACACATCATGCCCCACCACAGCCCAACAGGCCGTAAAGAAATGCCCCGAGAAGCCATCCGGGCCTGGCGCACTGTCACAGGACAAGGCAAAGACCGCACTCCTAACTTCCTCCAGGGAGGGGGCAGCTAACAGAGAAGTATTATCAGCCTCCGTCACCACCGTAGGGATCACTGAAAGAAGCCCCTCGTCCACCACACAGCCCTGCGACGTAAAGATGTCTAAAAAGTGTAGAACCGCTTCCTCCTGCACCCCCTCCATATCAGAGATGCACACCTGCAACCCTCCTCCTTACATTAACCGTGGAGTGGAAGAACTTTGTGTTACGGTCCCCCTCCTTAAGCCAAGTAACTCTGGATTTTTGCCTCCAGAAAATCTCCTCTTGCAACAGCACTTCCTGTTGGTTATCCCTAGCCGCCCCCAGGGCCACCCTGGAGTCATCATCAACCCGCATATCCAACTCAGATTCAGCCCTGCTAACCGTGTCCTCAGCATCCCTAACCCGTTGATGTATGTTGCCGAATACCTCCTTATTCCACCTGTGAAGAGCAATGCAAAGCCCTTTAAGCTTCAAGAATAGCACACACAAGGCCGTGCCCAGCACCGGCTTTTCCCACTGGCCCTTGACAAAGGCCTGAAACTCTGGGTGTCGGAGCCACATCTGCTGAAACTTGAAGCCTGACATGGGATGCTGGGTGTCCGCCCCGAACGAGAGACCAAGAGGCGCATGGTCCGAACAAGTCCGGTTAAAGTGAGTCACTGAGCACCTGAAAAAAGCACTCGCCCAAGCCGCATTTACTAAGAATCTATCCAACCAAGCCATCACCCTTCCTGCGCCATCCTAGTTGTTGGATCAAGTGAAGATGTTTCCAACGTACCCTGCATCAAAAAGGGCCGCCCTGTTTACAAAGCCCCCAAACTCCTCCATAGATAAAGAGCACGCCGGCCTACCGCCCACCTTCTCAAGAGGAGTCGCCACAGCATTGAAATCACCCCCTACAGCCCATGGTAAGGAAACGAAAGGGAGTACGCCTCAAACCTCTCCCACAACTCCTATCTTTCCAACCTCGAGCAGAGGCCGTGTACGAATGTAACAATAAAAGAGCATGCACTTCCCCCTACACATTCCAGAGTAAGGAACTGACCATGTTCTTCCACCACTCTCACCTGCACTGCCGACCTCCAAAAAATCCAAAACCTATCCGAACAATGAACTGAGTCCATTCCAATCCTCCTCCGCACCACCTGCGCCTTAGAAACCTGTGCTTTAGGTTCTGCAACTGCTACCAAATCCACTTTGTTCAAACTCACAAGAGCCTTCAAACGCCTACACGTAGGCTTGTTTCCAATCCCCCTAGCATTCCAGAAGATACAATTCATTTGGCAATGCTTGCAGCTTCCATTGTCGACCTCATCGATCTCGTGACACGACGTTGGGCTCCTTCTCAAGCCCTCCTAACAGCCGCAGCTTTCTTAATTTTCTTGCGCTTGTACACCACGGCTGCATTTAGGAGCGTAGCTCTCGGTTGCACTCTTCTTCTACCATTGTGGGCACCTGCTGCTGAATCAGTGGGCAGCTCTGACCCCCTCACAACACTAGGAGTGTGACCAATATGAGTCTTGGATAGTCTTCCCACCAGCCTGTTCACCCTCTTAGGGAGCGTAGCATGAAAGGACCTGAGATTCTCAACCATCTCCACACGACTAACCTGCCCTGAGATCGACGCCTGCCAGTCGTCCCTCGAGGTCACCGGAGCTGAGCCCCCTCGAAGAAAGGTACTGCGACACCACAAGGCCAAACCGAGCAAGGCCTCACCCCTCCTCGGCACGAAACAGCCTCCTCGCCCCCTTGTTCCAACAGAAGCTCCACTGCCACCGCAGTCCCGCCCTCCTCAACACCCTCATCCTCCAGGTTCTGCGACGCCAAAACCAGAGCAACCCCATCGCCTAGCCTACTGGGTGCAAGACCCCCATTAGAAGCACCAACCACCTCCTCGCTGGTTTCAGGACAGATCACCTCAACACTGGTTTTAGGACAATCCACCTGGCCCTCCAATCGTTCCCCCATATCAGCGCCCACAAAGCACCCCTGCAGCTGAACATTCACTGTCGTTGTCGCCACCTGCCGCCATCGACCATTTTTCCAACGAGAAGCTCTGGCCTGTCGCTGATCAGGAAGCTCCCCTCCCACTCGAACAGCCCCAGAGGATGTTCCCTCCCCACGCGGGATGAAAATCCCATCGCTGTTCCTGTCCTCCCCCACGACTTCAATCGTCGCTGCTTCTGCCGGCTTGGCAACTGCGACTCCGGCCGGCCACTGTCGCTTAGGTTTCCTGCACACCTCCTGCAGATGCCCAATCTTCGAACATGAAGCACAATATGATGGCAATCTCTCATACACGACCGATTGATGGAAGCCGTTAGCGCCACAGCCCACCCAAATCTTCGCCGGCAAAGTGACAAGCAAGTCCACCTCAATGCACACAGGCTGCAACCGTGCGTGTGCAATTAGCCGTAGCCCCATCCACCTTCAAAACTCTGCCAACAGCCCCTGCGATTGACCTCAGAAAGTTTCCCTGATACAGATTCACCGGCAGCCCTGGCAACGAGATCCGCACCGGCGCAAAGGGGGACTCCCAACCTGAAACGAAATCCGCAGTCCACTTCATGAAGCGAAAGAGGAAACCCTGAATGTGTAATTGTTCCTTCATCCAGACCCTGACGAAGTCAGCCTGAACAGAGAAGCGCAAAAGCACATGCCGAGGGTCCAAGGTAGACACCACCACATCCCCTTGCAGGTGCAGAGACTTCCGAATGGTATCCTTGATCACAAATAGCGATGGCTTCCCATAGCTGCACTTGGCAACGAGTGCAGTCGCGAACGCCCTTTCCGATATATCCAATTCCTCCTTTGAGAAGAAGATCGCAGGGCACCCGAAATAGGATGAGGGTTTTTTAATTTCTAGATCCACCGGTGGCAACGACAACGATTTAGCCACCACAGAGGCAAAGGATGCAGGCCCACCAGCAGCAAACCCAAAGCGAGGTGGGGGATCAAAGGGCAGCTCCTCCTTGGTGGGAGCCGCCATTCGCAAAACCACATGAAAAAAAACCTACCCTAAACCTGCGCCATCAGAGCCTATCGTGCGCCTTTCAGATTGTTTTACGAATGACATGGGAGAGCTATAGAGTGTTGTGTGTGTGATGGTTGGACTGGACTAGCTAGACAGTCCATCATCAACTTAATGGACTATTGTGATGGTAGGACCATCTTCCTAAAGTCAATGGACACATCCAAGGAGAAGGATGCAAAATATATCTACTAGTTGATTAAAGATGTGGTACAGGGGGTGGGATACAAAACGTTGTCCAAGTAGTGATGGACAGGGAGCAACTTTAAGAAGGTTGGTGACAGATTGATGCACAATAGAAAGCGCCACCCATAGTTGGTATGGTGCCTAGGTGACCCAAGGCATTGGAGAGGGTCCAAAACCAAGGTGTCCAAGCCGCCCAATTCGACAAAGGCGTCCAAGGCGCCTGGACGCCTTGACAACTATGGTGCCATCTCTTTTGAACAACATGTGCAGCCCATTGCATTGACCTCATGCTTAAAGACATGGGAAAGAGATCCATGGTAGCAGGTGTGGATGAGCAGGCAAGACAAATTACCACATTTGTCTACAACCTTGGATATGTTTTTTAGTTACTGAGGGAGAAGTATGGTGGAGATATGGTGAGACCTAACATTACTTGATTAGCCACCAACTAGATTGCATTAAAGAGCTTTGAGGCAAAGATGGTGGGTCTGATAATATATTCCTTTTAAATAATCAAACTACGAGCCAATAAACATGATTTGAACTGAACATGTAGTTCGATCAGGTCAAAACAGGTGATTTTGGTCAGATTCGGGTTAGGGTTTGATGAAGGTAACATTAAGTTTTAATGAGGGGCATAGTTCTAAAACTCGTCTCAACTAGGCAAGATCTTGGCTCTCGTCTCGGTTTTCTAAGAAACCGAGACGAGATGGCATACAGTACATAAAAGTGCAATATCTCGCCGAGATCTCGGGTTGACCTATGGAAATGACCATTCTACTATGTATTTACTTACCTAACTTGACAAAACTCGACAAATCTCGGCGAGATCTCGGATCTCGGGTTGACCCATGGAAATGACCCATCTACTATGTATTTACTTACCTAACTCGACAGAACTCTTATATGCTTGTTGTGGAGCACTATATGCAACATTACAGCAACACTATGTCATGGCAAGACTATGTGACACTAGCGGGGACTGAATACTTGATCCAAAGTCATTTTATGTGATGATAGTTGTAACACTGTTAAACAGTTTGATGTATCACTTTAACATTTCTAATTCTTATTAAAGTTGTTTAGCTATTAATTGAATGTTTTGCTTGCTTTCTATTACTAAATTATGTCTAGAGTAGGGTATTTTAGTACGTCGTCGCCTACCAACCTATGGTCCGAATTGAAACTCAAATTTAGACTTTGTTTTTGCAAAATCTGATAGTGTCATTGAGTTTAAATGGCCTAAAATAGGCTGAATACCAAGTTTCAGACCCAAACTAGATCTAAAACCCACCGTATTGAGGCTTCGAGTCAAAAAAAAAATGCACCAACTCGGCGAGATCTCGACTCGACTCGGTTTTTCCAAGGGCCGAGTTGGTACCGAGACCCGAGTTTTAGTACCTTGATGAGGGGAAGTATGCTGGAATGAATTGGCAGCAAGGTTAGAGTTAGGGTTTTGGGTTATTGAAAAGAGGAAGAAGATAAAATCTAGGGTTTAGAGTGGTCAAAAGTGGACCAGACCTGGATCGAGTTTCCCAATGGGTGAGAGAAGAATTCGATCCAAATATGGGAGGGTTTTGATGGCTGGTTAGGTCTGTGATGGATTTAGGTCTTGGAAAAATTGAAAACAAAAAGGAGGAGTTTAGGATTTGGGCTGTGAGAGGATTAGAAGAACGGTAGGGGTTGGGGAATGATTCAAACTTACTATAGTTGCAGAATTTCCTTGGAAGCAGCTTGTTTAATTGTAGATCTTGAATAAAAGTCAAAACTTGAACTAGAACTTGAATGAGAGCTTCAAAAGAACCACCCAGGCTTCACATCGCAAGGTGTTGATTGGATCAATCACCAATCCCACCAACGAACCACCCGCGCATCCCACTGCAAGGTGTCAATCGGATCAAACATCGATCCCACCAGCCTTGATCAAACACAAGACAAAAATCTTCAATGGAGAAGAAGAGCAGCAAAAAGCTTTTCATTAATGTCAAAATTCGTCTTCAATACTTGGCCCCCTACAACTGTATATAAAAGACTCAAAAATAGACTCCTACACTAAAAAGAAAAGGCCTAACTCAATCCTTAACCTATTAGGTAACCTAAACTGACTAGGAAAGTAAAATAACAAAGGAAATAGATCAAAACATGGCTGGACTTATAGAGTCCTAAGCCAGCCCAACTTAAATAGTCACATGACCATTTAACCAAGTCACATGATCACTTAAGTGATCACATGACCACTAATGACAAAAATAAAACTAAGGAATCCCGTATGCAACCTAATTACCCATATTTTAGGCCCATAAAAGTGGCCTATTACATAGAAAACCCATGGGATCAAAGGCTCAACATGTATATAACCCAACCCTAGACTTATTGCTAAGCTAAGAAGCCCAATTTGGTGATAAATCTGCATCATCTGAGGTCCATGTTTGCTTTAGAGGATTGGTTTAGTTGGAGAGAGTCGGGTTCGCCACAGGGTAGGGCAGCACAAGAGACTATATCCAGTGACCAGTTCTGATATGACATGAAGAAGGTCAGTCTTATACTAGAGTCAGTGGTAAAGGTAATGAGGATGGTCGACTCTGAGAAGAAGCCTACCTTGCCACACATGTAAGCAGCCATTGAGATGATGAAGGAACACATGAGAGCAGTGCTGCCATGTGGTGGAATGCATACCTGAAGATTATTGAGGATCGATCGGAGGAGCACTTGATGCATTTATTGCATAGGCTGGCGAGTATTATATATTTTATTTTAGGGAACTTAATTTACATTTTTATAAGCATTGACAAGATCATTCCCAGCATATTCTCTCAATCCCAACTACCAATATAAGCGTTGACTTGGAATGGATCAAGTACTGATAGATGCAGCAGACTGTCCCAATAATAGTCCTCAAACTCCAATAAACTCCAGTAAAGAGATTCAAAGTTAGGTAGGAGGAAACAATCAAATAAATCTGAGAATCAAAGTAGGGTTTCAGAAGTAACGGCAACAAATAGAAGGCTCAAAACAAAGGCTGTAATAGAGAGAACCTTGGTTGTTCAAACAGGGAAAATAAAATAGACACAGCAGCAGGTCTTAAAGAGGTCAAAACCCTAGCTCAAGTGAAGAGTTGCAGAGGCAGCAGCAGTAGGAGATAGGAACCACAACAAGGATCGGGTGGAGCAGGAGGTGTGAAGGATCTGTGCTCCAAATCTCAGCCTATTCTGATGGCTAACAACTGAGATATGAGATGGAGTCAAAATTAGAAGGTTGTAGCCTATTCAACCCTCCAAGCCTCTGCTAATTCAGAAGCCTTGTAGCAGAGTTATTAGAACCTGAAGTTGATGGAGAAACTGGGTAGAATAGCGGAGTCGCGGGGTGTGCAGGGCCTTCTTTAAGTTGGATACAGCAGCAATAGATCTGGGTTTGATTGGAAGTTTGATTCTGGTCTTCAAGAGGCTCTCCAGCAGTAATTGTTACAGACACAAGTAACAGCAGCACAAGGGGAGATCGAGTAGAGTAAGAGAAAATAAGAGAACAAGATAAAGGGGGTAGGGATGGGCTTTCTCAGCCCTGGGTCTCTCACCCACAGCTGCCCCAGCTGTTGAACAGGGAATGTTCTCCCATAACCGATGACAATCATGGCCTCAAAATTCTATTATTCAATTGTGATCCTTCCTTACAATAGGGAGACTATTAATAGCTTAGGCAAGCTTACAAAATAGAAGGTAGAAGAATAGAAACTAACTGGAAATAGAAAGTACTAAAACCTAGCAAATAGTGTCAATGGCAACTTATTGAAAATAGACACTAACTAGAATTAGAAACTACTGAGGCTTTATAATCCAGCCTTCTAAAACAAAAAGAAAGGACACTAAAATAGAAACTAAATAAATTAGAAACTAGCAGCTGGGGATTTGACTGGTCAAAGACTAGTCTAGTCAAAATCGTGGGGCTGCAACTTGGGTCTTCTAGAAGGCCAGCTGGGCTGGCTCGAGCTGGTCCAGTTCTGGCCCAGGACTGGTTTGATGGGCTGGTTCTTCTTCTTCTTCTTCTTCTGGCCAGTCGTGGGATCTACACCAATGTGGTCGCCAAGTTGGAGCCAAATCCAACTATATAGTCGAGGTGCAAGATTGAGACAACACTCCGTAGTTTGTCAAGTATTCAGAAGGAATGTAATTACTCGACTTTGCATTAAAATAAACATTACCAATGTTTGAAATGAGCATAGATAAAGACCTTCAGGGACACTTTTGAGACTTTCGGTTGGGCAGCCACAAAGTCTGGTCGAGAAACCACAGCTCCTAGTAGGCCCACTACATTTTTTGTCGTTTTGTCTCCATTCAATCCATTCGTATACATATGTACACAGTACAATCGCTTAACATGAATAATCTTAATACTTTAACGTAGGTGACTGGTGGGTGCTCAATGGGAGTGATGCAGCCAACTTGAGAAAGATAGCAATAAAGGTGCTTTCTCAGACATGTTCCGCCTCTAGATATAAGCAACTAGAGTACATTCTCACTCATCCACTCCAAGAGCTGGAACCACTTGGGTTATGAACGATTGGAGCAATTGGTGTATCTGCATTATAATATGAGACTGAAGATGTGTCACATATGACATACACATGGGTATGGAGGGTGTAAAGATCTAATCGAGCTTGCCAAAATTCTGGTTTATTCTTGTTTAAATATTGTAAACCCAATTCCCCAAGGAAATTTTTGAATGGATTAAAATTCTATTTTGAAAATTAATGCGTGACAGCTCCCCATCCCCTCCTGATCTCTCTACTCTCTCCTCTCCCCCCCCCCCCGCAACAATTTCCTCTCTCTTCCCTCTCTCTCTCCTCTCTCTTCTCTCACCCTTCTCTTCTTCTCCACAAGAAGATCAATCTCATCTCTCCGTCCTCCCCTCCTATCGATCTGAATTCTTTCAATAGCAACACAATTGCTTCCTTTATCTCAGATTTAATCACATGATCTGATCATTGGCCCTGCTTGCATCTGAGATCCATAATCTGGATTTTAAGATTGCATTACCAGGACTCTAAAAGCATAACATAAACCATAAAATAAATCCAACCAGATTTCCTAATAACTCTAGCACTTCAAATATGATTCATACTTGAGACACTAGGACTCTGACTCCAACTTAACTAACTAGTAAATCATGTATTCCTAACTCTACTCTTATTCTAGGCCCATTAATGTGGCCAATTACAATCAAATCCCAGTGGACCAATGGCTCAGGACATTTAGAACCCAACCCAAGGCTTATTCTCAGTAAAATAAGCCCATTTATGAGATTGTCCTGCATCACTACCACGTGTATTTGTAAATCAGGTTTGTACAATGGAATAGAGAGGTTTTTATCTTTCCTTCATCTTGGAATTCAACGTGTCCTCAATGTGAACATCAAGATAATGCTCCTTCAAAGATTTATAACGTTCACATTTAGCATGTTCAATATGAGTTCCTTGCCACTAAATTAAGACCTTTTCATCAGATTGGTTGCCCTGTTAAACCATACGCCTGTTAAGGATTGCATCTGATATCGTATGAACCGAACTATTCTCTGAAAAGGGAGGTAACAATGGACTTGGTGTGTTGAGTTAATAAGACTGAACATTAGAGTGTAGTTTTTTGGTACGAAGTAAGAATCATGGGTGATTTCTCCTTCCTCATTGCTGTTTTCACAGGGAATTGGCCCAGTGACGTGGTATTCTTATTGCCCGTTTGCCTTTCTAGCTTGCTGCATATTTTCTTCTATTAATCCCTTCATTCATTATGCTATTTTCTTCCTTTCTCGACTATTACACCTTGTTCAAGTTCCGTTTAAGTTTTCTACTTCAAATTCCCTTGAGTCCATTATCCACAAACCTAATTTGGTCTTTTGATCCCTTGCCTGCATTAAAGTCTAAGGATGTCTTCAAGTATAACCTATAATGTATAATGCTTTCTAGTATTTACCCCGAACTAGGTAAATTTGCATAAAACAACCTGGTCAAGTGGGCACCATAGCTAGTGAAAGAGATCTTTCCATGTTTTAGCAAATTGCAAAGAGGAGTCACCACCCAATTTCAGGTGGTCAACTGCTGGTGCAGGTCAAGTAAATGTGCCAAGGCTAATTTCAGACGTTGGTTGGAGCCTTTGCCATGTTCTTGCTCCTTCCAGACAAAGGCTAAATTATGGATTAAAATCATAGATAAAAGAACAAGGACCAAAGAGTCTCACCTCATACACAAAGTTATTTACACTCTCATTATCAGGCACAGAATCCCTTCCTTTGCATGCAATCTACATGAGAACAAATTTTATGACCTTATTCAGTTACAATGATCAGATTTAAAAAGAAAAATTAGGAGCAGATCTGTAGAACGCTTTATCCTCACCTTAACATGCTTAATACCTTGTTTCTTAAAATCTGCCGGTGAATAGTATCGAGTGGTGTTTGTCAGATCAATCACTAGACCAAGCTGCAGAAAGCATAATAGAGGCAAGGTTAACAGAAGTACAGAACGGAGATGTAAAATCTCAAAGTGAAGAGGATAACTAATAACATTGAAATGACTAAGAAGCCTTACAAGAAAAACCAAACTGTTAACAAAAACATAGACATATTTTTACAAAGACAGGGGCTAACAAATCTTGGTGGCATCATTTGTCAGTAAAGTTTCTATAATTCCTACAAGCAACTAAGATTTCTTAATATACCACAAAAACTTGACACCAAAGGAAATGAAAATAAGAGATTGCAAAACACATAATGAAATTTAATTTTGGAAAAGTAGTGGAGTGAATTTAACAGGATTCATGGAAAAGCCCTTAAAGTGAAAAAGAAGAAAGCATTACGATGCAGGTCAGACTTATGCCCAACCGGAGGAATCTTTTCGTAGCTTAGTAAAGCAAGTGGT
This sequence comes from Telopea speciosissima, assembly GCF_018873765.1. NCBI lineage: Eukaryota > Viridiplantae > Streptophyta > Magnoliopsida > Proteales > Proteaceae > Telopea > Telopea speciosissima. The sequence goes on along the minus strand of NC_057919.1, from coordinate 49,265,186 downwards.
CCCATACATGAGCCACTCCTTTCAGTCCCTTTAATTCAGATTTTTTTAAAGTGGCAAGAGGAATCCTAGTTGAAGGCCTTTTCTGCTTAAAGGTTACCAATAGTTGATTCGATCTTGAGTTCCAATTTGATGAAGTTTTGATGAAATCAAGCAGGATTTTTTCGAGTCAATTTAGGATTAATATCAATTATTAATTAAATAGTGTTTCCATTTAGAATTCCAATTTGAAAGAATAAGTCATAATAAAGCCAGGAAGTGTGCTACATATCAGTCTAAAGAGTTCATTTGTCATATAATGGAACAGTTCTGTACATTACTGTTTGAGAATGAGCGAACCATGGCTTGACAATCACAGCAGGCGTACGTTCTTTTCTCTAATGCAGTATTCAGCCAGAAAGAAGAGGAAGAAAAGACTTTCCTGCAGTTTGGTTTGGTCTGGTTTGATTCTGAACCAGTTCGCTGGTTCAAATTTGGCATGAGTTATTTTTCACGCATTACTACTCACGTGCTATTATTCATGTGTAACTGCTCACATCAGACTGTGTTTGGATTTTATTTCTTTATTTTCTTGAACTAATATTATAATAGTTGGGCTAGATTAGGTCACTATAAATCCAGTCTTGTTTAGGTCAGTTTCATTTTTGGTTTATTTCTATTTTAGGGATCGTTTCTAATTCTGTTTGCTGCCTTATCTGGTCAGTTTAGTTCTACACATAAGATGTAAAGGCTAGAGCAAACACAACGATTTTGAAGATTAATAGAAGCTTTGGCTTTGATTCTGTGAGATACAACACTTTTTACACTGGGATGCAGCAGATTCTGGTGAGATTTGGCGGAGTCCAAGGGAGGACTTTTGTGGGATGTCAAGTCTGTGACTCAGGTGGGACTCCTGAATCAATTATCATCTTATATTTTCTTCTTTCTTTCCCTGTTTTGGGTCAGTTCTTTCTGTTCTTCTATTTCTTTTTCTTCTCCTGCAAAAAGGTAAGAACTGCACACCCTGTGCATTCTATAGTTTCTATTTTCTATGATTCTGTTTTGCTTTACTGGTTTTATTCTGTTACATTGATTTCTGTACTGCTATTCTTTAGTTTTTGTTGTTGTGTGTTGATATACATTATTGTAGCCATAGTTCGAAAACACGTCTCGACTTGGTGTCGAGGTCGAGACGGCTGAGATCTTGGCGAGTTTTTTTTTTTTTTTTTTTTTTTTTTTTGGGGGGGGGGGTGGTGGATGTCACAGTTGGCTCCGAAACTTTAAGGGGAACTTGTTTTGGGTTTAATAAACATATTTCAATCTTCAGAGTGTAAAAAAAAAGAGCCAATTTGGTGTTTTGGATTTGCATCCTTGGTTGGCAGTAAACGTCGAACCATTAATATAAAATTGTCTATTCTACACATTGTTTGAGTGCTATGAGACATAATTGGCAAGTAAAACAATTAAATTATGCAATAATGGATGAACACGCATAATATTGAATGATTATTTAAGAAATAGTTGAAGACTTAAAGTTTCTACTGCAAACTATAATGTACAGTGAAGTGTGAACAATACATATTACATAGACACCCAACCCAAGTACAGTGAACAATACATAAGTTATAGACACCTTATTACCCGAGTCTTCCACATCCCAACTCCCAAGTCTCAACAATACAATACTATGAGTATGTGACTGCCTACTGATATGAACTATGACGTGCTGGATTGAGTCCACTCATGGTCGATCTCTTCGTAGTGATGTGGCAACCCCCAGTAGTGTATCCCAGTAGTATGGAGTAATGATGTGGCAAAAAAACAAGAACCAAGGCTTTCCCCCTTCTCTGTCAAGTTTACTTTGAAATTTTGAAATCTGGTCGAGTTTGTGTCTTTTTATAAGGCACTTTGTACCATCTCAGCGAGACGGTACAAAAGTGTCGAAATCTCACCATAATTTCGGTCGAGTTAATGCATGTTTGATATTTCGGACTATATTTTGTCTCAACAAGCTCGAGTTTCTCAAGTGTTTACGAGATTTCGCGGAGATCTCAGCGAGATTTAGAACTATGATATTGTAGCCCTTAATTAACAGCTCGAGCTTTTGGGATAAGCAGTTGAAACATGGTATTAGAGTCAGGAGGTCAGGTGTTCGATCCCTGGTAAGTGCAAGGGGCTTGTGTTATGTGTTGTTGTGCCGATAATTGTCAAGGAGTCACCTAGGCATTTAGTAATGTAGAGTCCTTTTTTCTCGAACCAGTGGGAGATCAATTGCAATAGGATCATATATAGACCAATACTGATAACAGAATTTTTCTAACACATTTCTCTTCTTTTTTTTTTTAAACATATGAAAGAAGAAATAAAAAGAGATATGACCAAGGCTTCACCACTTGGGCTACAGGAATGGATTCACCACCAATCCCATCCTACTGCTTCACCACAATAGGGCTGGAGCTACATCAACACCGACCCAAAGAGGTAAAGCTAAATTTATTCATAACTCAAACTGTTCATGGCTGAAACCCCCTTTTCCTCTTTTTATATAATATGTAAGAGAACAAAGAAATAGAAACTTCCTAATTCCAACGCAGGTTTTATATAGTAACCTGATTACAATAAAAGACTGAAATAACTACTAAATTAAGAACACATCTACAATTTAATGAGATCCTAAAAATCAGGAGTAACCTACAAGTATCCCTAAGCTGGGCCCTACAATAATCTTCCACGCAAGGAGCATATTTGGGCGAAGATAAGCTACTTTATATCCTGCCAAATCTGTCTTCAACTGGGTTTAAGGAGCTCTAATTCCTTCATACACAGGATATAAAGATGGAAATTTTAGTTCGCTAAAAAATAGGAAACTTGTGGCTGGAGATAATATTCCTGAAAAAGAAGCCGCAAGATACCAACTGGCCCAAAAATCTAGATTTTCATGAATCCCACACATGGTTTGGTTTGAGTCAAAGAACTGGTTTAATGAACCAAACCGACCAAGATCCAACCAACCAAGTCGTAGGAAATCTACATCATTCATGCTCTTTCTTGGGCTTGTTGACACTTCACGAGTTTACATTGATTTATATTTATTGTTTTGTTTTTTTATGAATATGCTTATATTATATCTTATGCTTCGTTTATCATATGTTGATTTTCTCATATTAGGTCATTACTAGCATAATTATACCATATTGCATTAATATGACTTCTATGTTGCATATAAACATAGTTATAAAAATTATCATTGCTATATTACATATAGTCATATACTGAATGCTAGGCGGGCACCTCATCGCCTAGGTGCCCCTCCAACGCCTTGGGTCGCCTCGTCGCCGCGACAACTATGGTTGTGCCCCTATGCTTTGTGCCGCTTGATGATACATGATGGGCTACTAGAAACCCATCATCCTCCTTTCTATCTAAGCTCTAAACCACTCAACCTCAGGAGACAACCTCAGTGCTTTCACACATATCAAACGCCTTAGGTTGCTTTGCAATTAAGATTATCGTTACTGGTAAAAAAAAATCTCTATTAAACTACTTATCATCAGTCGCCCACCCATTTATATCTGATCAACACCATCACCAAATGGGATACTGCAATTTTGATCATTTATGGGATACTTATTCTAATTACTTCCAAGTACTTATATTCTTAAATTGCGCGAATCCATATCTTTTCTTCCATTCTGATTGTGAGAGTATTCCTTTGCATCACATTGAGGCCTAACATGTAGGAACGAGTACATCAACACCCCCCCCCCCAAACAAAAAAAAAAACATGCAGTCAGTTTTAATTCAAACAGTTTGAGTTAATTTTTATATTAAGAGCCCTTAGTCAATATGGATGTTAGTGGGAGTTTCTATCTAGATTAGATATTGTCTTTGATGTAATATATCAATCTTGATGTGTTACTACTAGCTAACGGGATTTTGAGTTTTTTAAATCGTTTTGAATGCATGGTTGCCTAGTCCCATCGATTGTTCAACAAGGGGCTGAAACTGTTCAACAGGTCTCTCTCTCATCAAATTCTGCCATGGCCATACGCTTCTCTCCCCTACAATATTCTCACCTATTTGTTGCAATCTTCTATTTTCTTTCCTCCCAACACCTATCGACATCCTCACTTTCTCCCTCCTATTTCACCATTTCTTCTATCAATTTCATTCAATTTATACTAATCTACTTCTTATTCTAGTCAGAAATTTCATTTATTAACTTCTGCTACCATTCTTCATCAAATATGATGGTCAGATGACTCAATCTGTATTTAATCTTCCCTAATTGCACTGATCTCTTCTTTGATTTCATTCATAATGCGAGAGCATCCTAGAGAGATAATTCCCTATGATCGATAAACCATTGGATCGGTTTTGGCGTTTGGGGCATTGTATTACAGGAAATTGGTTATTGCCATCACATTTATTAGGCTTAATTTGGAATGGTCAAAACTTTTTTGTTATGCGTGATTTTGGAGTTGTTTGAAAGGTAATTGAGCTAACTTTTCCATGCGACCATCATCTCACACTTCCGAGCCATATTTAGAAAGTCTTGGCCAACATTCTGAAGGAGTGTCAATCTGACAAGATTACTATCTTTAGGGAAGTGGCTAAGAACTTTTGGGAGTTGCTAAGATTGTAATCAGAATCAAGTTAAGAATCCTAGTAACAGTCAAGTCAACTCATGTAGCTGTTTATAAACCATTTTAAACATCATATTTTGGGAGGAATGGCCTAGTTCTTCAGGTTAAAGTTCAGGGAATGGTTTCTTCCAAGTCTTGATGGTAAAACCCCAGCTTTGTCCATGGTGAGCAAGCTCATTACCCACAGGTTTTGTAGATCTGCCTGCATCATCAGTACAGCTGTAGAAAAAGTCAAGAAATGCAGCACTAACATAGTTTAAGATGCCGCTAAGACTTAAGTACATGCACACTAGAAAGTGTGACATCATGAGTCACAAAGTGAATGATTAGTGACTAGTCTCCTATTTGGCAGCAAACATAAGAAGCGAGATTGCTTTTGCATGCAAAGAAAAGCATTTTGAATATACAATAGCAGAAAACTTACAAGTTTTACTCATAGTTCTAAAACTCGTCTCGACTCTGCGAGATCTCGGCGAGTTTCTCGGTTTTCTAAGAAACCGAGACGAGATGGAATACGGTACATAAAAGTGCAATATCTCGCCGAGATCTCGCGATCTCGGATCTCGGTTCGATCTCGGTTTCGGCCCATATGTTTACCCATGTACCACTTAAATAACCCACCTAACTCGATAGAACTCACCATATCTCGGCAATTTCTGTCCAAAACCCCAAAAATTCTTTCTTCTTCCCAAAACTACTTTGTTATTTCATTTTTTGGATGGATTTCAAGCCTTGAACTATGATTCAGCTGCACATTTGAAGATTCAACTCCACTTTTGCAAGATTCATCACAAATTTGAAGGATTTTTCAAAGGTAAACTATTTTTTCCCAAATCTTTTTTTTTTTTTTAAATTGTTCAATCTTTGGCAGATTCATGTCATTTTCAGATATGTTACACAACTTTGGACGATCTATCACTTGATGGTGTCCGAATTTTTTTCTGTTATTATTTTTTTTATTATATTTTCTGCAAAAAAAAACATTTATTTTTTTAAAAAAAGAAATTGAAAAAAATAGGATGAATAGTGATTGTTTGGAAGTGATTTTCATGTATGTTGGACAACTTTGGATGCTCTACAACCTCATGGAGTCATTTTATTTTTTCACCCATTAAAAAATTTATTTTATTTTTCAGAATTAATAAATATATTATTGAAATTATAAAAAATATATATAATATTAAGGAAAAATACCTGTTTTTGTTGGAAAATTATGCACAACATATGTACATAATGTCCAACTTCAAATGGTGTCAAATAAATCATTACATTATAATATTTTATACTTTAAGGTATAAATATTTTTAATAAAAATTCTAAATTTTATTTTTAATTAAAAAATAAATACTAGGGTTAGGGGATAAATAAGAGATAGCTATTTGATTGTTCCAGTAGCTTAACATTATGTTTAATAGTTATGAAATACAATACTTTAAGTCTTTAATACATTACTTTAAGTCTTTAATAGTTACTAATATATGCTTTTTTATGTAACAATGTAAAAAGTAAGACTTTCGTACACAATGGGGGATATAGCACGGCAACATGGAATCCCGATGTCCGTGGATAAGAAAAAGTACAAGTGTAACTATTGTGGAAAGTTGCTATCTGGAGGAGCCACTAGGTTAAAACAACATTTGGCTGGTACAAGTAAGGACGTTGCCTCATGCTGAAATATTCCGAGCCGAGTGATAGTGGCTATGCCCAACACTTGAGTGGAGGACGAGCAAAGAAAGCTGAGAGGGAAAGACAAAAAACCGAGTTTGATGAGGCAGTGTTAGAGAGGCCTGGTGTAGAGATCCATGGAGGAGATGATACTGAATATAAACATAAACCTAGTGAGTTTGAATCAAAGGCTGAGTGGAGAATTTAACAGCAGACTTTGGAAGAGAGTAGACGAATTTTGCATTATACAAATATAAGAAGATATGAGCAGGCAAGAGGAGCTGGTGGAGCGCCAGTGCAACAAGATGAGAGGAGGAGAAGCACTGGCACAAGACAGATCCCACGGCCCCCAACCCGACCACGAGCACATTCCCCAGATCCCATTTTTTAGCAAGATCCATTTATTTTTAGGCAGCATGATGCCTACCAGCCAACCATCCCGCAAGTGTTTGGTGGTAAACAAGACGAAGCACGGAAAGCCTTAAGCAAATTCATGTTATAGAATGGCATTCCGGAACATACTATCATGCATTCCTTGACGCTGCAGGGAGGGTTGGCCCAGAATGGAAGGGGCCTTCACCATATGACTTATATAATGTATATTTGCCTCAGAAGGTAAAGGAGCTAAAAGAGTACATTGAGGGTCTGAACCCAAGGTGGGAGATGTATGGGGTTACCCTTATGGTTGATGGTTGGACTGGACTACTAGACAGTCCATTATCAATTTCATGGTGAGTTGCAATGGGAAGACAGTATTCTTGAAGTCTGTCGATGCATCAAAGCATGTAAAGGATGCATTATACTTGTATAAGGAACTGAAGCTAGTGGTGGATGAGATAGGACCAAAGAACGTTATCCAAATTGTGAGGGATAAGGGTTCTAAGTTTAAAAAGACTGGAGAGAAGTTGATGAACAAGAAGAGTAAGAGAATCCGCCTCTTTTGGACTCCATGTGCAGCACATTCCATTGATTTAATATTGAAAGACATGAGGAAGAAAACTTTGGTGGCAAGTGTGGTCAATAGGGCAAAACAAGTGACCACTTTTGTATACATAACCATGGTTATGCTTTAGCCATGTTGAGGGAAAAATGCAACGACGATTTAGTAAGGTCTGGTGTCTCTCGATTTGCCACCAATTACATTGCATTGAAGAGCTTTCAGACGAAGGTGATAGGTCTGAGGTCTATGTTTGCAAGTGAACAGTGGTTTGGTTGGAATGGGTCTAATTCAGAAGAAGGGAGGGCAGCACAACATACCATTGCAAGTGACCAATTCTGGAAGGACCTGCATAAAGTTGTTGCCATATTAAAGCCAGTAGTGGCAGTACTAAGGATGGTTGATACAGAGAAGAAGCCTACCTTGCCCCATATTTATGCTGCTCTTCAGAAGATGAAGGAAATGGTCAGAGCTGTGATACCCCGAAGTGCAAGGTCATACACTAACATCATTGATGCGCGGTGGGAGAAGCACTTGAGTCATCCATTGCATACAGCTAGTGAATTCAACACTCAACGTACTTTACACTTTATATGAGTTTTTACATTTACATATTCAAACTCAAAAGCATTAAGTCACTAACAAGTTTTATTCTTGGTTTCCAGTTTACCAGCATACTATCTGAATCCAAAGTATCAATACTCACATAATCTTGGGCTAGACAGAGTTGTTAGTGGTGGTTCAAAATGTTATTGAGAAGTTGGAGCCCAATGCCAAGACACAGGCTGAGTGCAATGATGAGGTGAGAGTATGGGACTTGGTACTTTGGTAGTAAGTACAGGAATGTAATTACTAAGTAGTAAATACTAATTAATGCCACTAACAATGTTTGAAATTTGAAATGAAAACAGATCCAAAACTTCAGAGAGGCCTCAGCAAATTTCAGTCGAAAAGTTGCAGTAGAGGGTAGACAAAAGTCAAACCCTGGTAGATGGCATGACATTACATTTATGAATTATAATTTTATCCCTTTAGAATGTACATATTCTTAATATTCTATATTTGTTATGCAGCCGACTGATGGGTGCTTTATGGTACAAGTTCACCCAACCTGAGGAAGATAGCAGTGAGAGTGCTCTCACAAACTTGTTCATCCTCTGGATGCAAGCGCAATTGGAGTACATTCTCATTGATCCACTCAAAGAGGCGGAACAGATTGGGTAGCAAATGACTGGAGATCTGGTGTATGTGCATTACAATATGAGATTAAGGATGAGCCACATATGTGAAGGAATGGACACCAATGATAAAGAACCCATCGAACTAGCCAACATTTTCCAGGAGCACTCTGATGATGATGAGGATCCCCTATTCCAGCGGGTGAGGAACCGTGGTACACCAGATATGGATCAACTTGGGGGTAGGCCCGACCCCACCATTGCGTCCATAACCGGTACAAATGTTGATGACTGTCGCAAGAGGGGCGTGCACATTTAGAGTCACTGAGACCTTTTAAGGCTGCAATAGGAAGTGCTGCTGCTGATGATGATGATGATGATGGTGGTGGTGGTGATGGTGATGACCCTGCTGGTGGTGGTGGTGGCATGCAAAGTGATGGTTATTATGATGATTGTCATGAGGGGATGCGCGAGCAGTACCAGCATGAGGTAGGAACGCAGGCGGACCCTCTGCGTCACACGAGTCTAAGTTTACGCATACCACACAAGATCGAGACCTTGGTAGCCACGCTACATACAAGAGAAAAAAGGGTCGCAACAATCATAGGCTCAGGATGATGACATGAGTATGAACACATGTTTGCAAGTTTCGAAAGCATGAGTATAGATACTACTAGTGAGCGACAATCGTGGCATTCATCTCAGCCTCATCATGACTATAATTATGGCCAGGAGAGCACCGGTTCCGAATATAGTGGCTATGGTCAGTTTGGGCAGTCAACACATGAGTTTGACAATCAAAACACTGGGTCTGGTTTTGGGCCCATATTCCCAGTCCTAAACCAGCCATACCCATACATGCCTCAATATGACAGTAGCAGTGGATCTAACGCCTCAACCCAACCGCCTTCGCCTCTTCTATACCCTAGGATAAGGGAGTTGGAATAAGGTAATGACAACACTTATATGAGTGCTTTGGCAAACTATGTGCAAAACTACAGCAACACTATGACATGGGAACTCTATATCGATATGGTTGGAGTTGATTACATTAACATATCACATTTTATGTAACATTTGTTTAAAGATTAATGTATTGTACACTTTAAGATTTCTAATGCTTATCAAAGTTGTTTTACATTAATTGAATGTTTTGATTGCTTTCTATTATTAAATTATGTGTAGAGTAGGGTATTTTAGTATGTCGTCGCCCTCGACGCCTACCAACCTATGGTCCGAAGTGAAACTCATATTTGGACTTTGTTTTTGCAAAATCTGATAGTGTCATTGTATTTAAATGGCCTAAAATAGGCTGAATACAAAGTTTCAGACCCAAACTAGGTCTAAAACCAACCGAGTTGAGGCTTCGAGTCGAAAAGAAAAATGCACCAACTCGGCGAGATCTTGACTCGACTCGGTTTTCCAAGGACCGAGTTGGTACCGAGATACGAGTTCTCGAACTGCGGTTTACTTACCTGATGTGATCCCAAGTTCGAAAACCCTGTTTGGGTTCACTGTGGGCCCAATAGAATAATAGAAATAGAAAATGCAATTTAAGAGAGTGGTGGCAAAAAAGTATATATTCCTAGGCTTATAAGGGGGAGTGGCAATCTGGTAATTTTATTGAATAGGGATAAACTTGGAATCAAAAGTAAATAAAGGATATAAAGGAAATAGGGATAACGAGGAGGGGTAAATTAGGTAATAAAGACTGAAGGGAATCAAGATATCAAGAAAAGGGGAGAAGGTTGGCTCCTACCTCCAGGAGGCATCCTACCTCCAGACACAACTGAGGCAGAAACCAGATTTCTTCAAAGGAGAGAACTCCTTCGTGGGTTCTATGTTGGTGCCGAGGTTTAAGGGGTAGTTCGATGAGAAGAAGAGTACTTGATTACACTCCAACAGAGATCCAAACGACAATCACCAGGATGACATCGGAAGACTGAAACTAGGGCTGGCAGTAACATGTAGAACCAGTGAATGTTCCTTGTTCGATCTCACAGCAGGTGGGGGTTTTGGGAGTGATATTCTAGGGTTTGGGGTCGCATATGGGCAAGGAAGATTCTCCCTAAGCCGTAGAAGGAGAGAGAAGGAAAGAAGGGAGTTCAATTATGGTTAGCTATGGGTAACGCTAGGGAAGGACAGGAAGAGAGACAAAAAACAAAAGGAAAACAGTAACGGAAAAGAGAGAGAAGAAGATGGAATGTAGTTACCTGATAGAGGGAAAGAAATAGATCGATGGGGAATGGTTAGCTAACAGCAACACACTGTGTCTGCTCTCGACTCCAATAAGTCACATACTGTAACTCAACTCAATAAGTTCATTCAATTCATTATCTTCATTGGTTACATCCATATATATATATATATATCAAGAAAAAGGACATAAAAGTGAACAATGAATCCTATTTAAACGCAAACCTAAAATGGAATTGAACTCCATCACGTAGGTAACCTACTCAAAGTAAAACATAACAAAATAAACCCAAAACACCCTACCATCCCACTCAAAATCATATCGAGTGGCTAAAATCTGGCCAGATACAGACATACTACTGTTATTTTGTCATGTCTCAACTGTGAGAACTTTTTAGGTGCATGCACTGCTTGTAGTTGGTAGGCCGGAATCTCTGGTTCATGGCTTCGCTCATCTCAGCCCAAATAGGGACTAACCCAATGCCTTGAGTTTGATTCTGCTGTTGGTACTTGATCCGCCAGACTCAAGTTGTGCCATTCAGTTTGGCCTCAACAAATAGAATCTTCCCGGTCTTAGTCAACCCGTACCATCTGAAGAATACCGTCAAACTGTGAACCCAGTCCAAGTATTGCTCTGGTTGTTATCCTTGAAGAAATCAAGGACATCTAATTTGGCTCCTCTTTCAGCTCCATAGCGAGCATCATCAAAATGTCGGCCAACCCAATATGTTGGAGGTGGTGATTGTGCAAAGTGTGGACGGTAGTGGTGTATGATATGGCAGCAGCAGTGGTGGTGCAACATGAGAAGAGGCCATCTAAGATGGAGTTGGAAGAATCCCCAGATTGAATGGAAGTCTTTACTTTATCTAAAGACAACAGTTAGTCAATAGAAGCTAGCATGAATGCCATCATAGTCTGGAGGGAACTGACTGTTGAGTTGAGGATATCTACACGATCTGTGACGTTGGCAATACCTTCCCTTATTCATCTTTCTAGGAGTTAAGTTGTTGGAAAAACTCACTATTGCCACCATGATTCAAGGCATGGAGGAGGATATTCAGATCTGATACCAATTGATGCGATCATGGGGTTCGAAAACCATTTGGGTTCGCTGTGGGCCCAAAATAATAGCAAACTCAATTTAAGAGTGTAATAGCAAACAATAAATATTCCTAGGTTTGTAAGGGGGAGTGACAATCTGGTAGTTAACCAGATCCATCAAGGGGTCACTCGGTAAATAAAAAGGCTAATGACACAAAGGGAAATAGCATTTATTAAATAGGGATAAAATTGAAATCAAAAGTAAAGGACATAAGTGAATTAAGGATAAAGGGAAGGGGTAATTTAGGTAATAAAGACTAAAGGGAAATACGATATTGAGAAAGGGGGGTGGAGATATCTCCTACCTCCAGACAAAACTTAGAGGCGGAAACCAGATTTCATCGAAGGAGAGAACTCTGTGGGATCTTTCTGTTGGCGCCAAGATTTTAGGGGTAGTTCGATGAGGGGAAGACCATTTGATTATACTCCAACAGAGATAACAACGGCAATCACCAGGATGATACCGAAGGACTGAAAATAAGGTTGGAGGTAACCTGTAGAACCACCTAATGTTCCGTCTTCAATCTCAGCAGGTGGGGATTTTGGGAGTGATATTCTAGGGTTTGAGTCACACATGGGTAAAGAAAATTTTCCTTAAACCGTAGAAGGAGAAGGCAAGAAGGGAGTTCAATGAGTGGATATATTTGGCTGTGGGTAATGCTAGGCAGGACAGGCAGAGAAACAAAGAAGAACAAGGAAAACGGTCATGGAAAGAGAGAGAAAGATACGATAAAAAGCAGATACCTGATAGAAGGAAAGGAATAGATCGATGGGAAAGAGGGAAAGCAACACACACACAGTCAGCTCTCGACTCCAATAAGTCACGGTACTGCAACTCAACTCAATAAGTTCATTCAATTGATTCTCTTCATTGGTTACATCCAAATATATAAAGAAAGGAATCAAAAGGAACAATCACTCCTATTCAAACTCTAAGACTAAAATGGAATTGAACTCTACGTCCTACGTAACCTACTCAAAGTAAAACATACCAAAATAAAGAATAAAAATTACAAAATAAACCCAAAAACCCTACCAACCCTTGTTGGTCCAAAAACCCGGGTTGGGCAGGTTTTGCTTGGGATTGAATTTCCAAAAACCAGTCATATCGGTCCAACCACTCTAGAGCCACTGCATCATTACCTCTCTGCCTGCCACTGTTTGTAGATGAACCACTTGTCTGAGGGAGTATCTTTTACCAGGAGCAACAGAGCTATTGAAAGACTCCCCAAGAGGAACTTTAGAAGGGATTATGTTATCTATGGACTTCCCATAAGGAGGACAATCCACCCAACCTGTAAAATAATGACATGTGAGTAAAACTATAGTTGAGGTAGGTAAAGAAATTGAGAGAAATGTTGACCAGCTTCATAACTTAAATATGAAATAAATGACAGAAGCTAAACAATGAAGAAGAAGATTATGTTCACTAACAGAAGCATAATCAACTGAATAAATAATCCATTACAACTAGGAATTTAACTCCAATTTTGACAATCCATTAATTCTAGGAATTAAATTCCGATTTTGTTCCTTTAATTGACAACAGAATGTACAAAGTCCCTATATTGTACACCTTGGTGCTTGTCAAGTCGGGCAACTTCGTGCCCATGTCCAATTCTCACACCCACACCCTTGTCAATGTAAATAGAATCTCACATGCCACAGCAAGAACCATCAGTTCAGGTGAGGGGGGGAAGCAAATATAGAACTGTCAATATCAAATTCTGGCACCCACACTCCTATCTATGCACATAGATTCTAAAATTAAGCAAGAACCACCAGTTTCAACTTGGGTGAGAAAATCTGCAACAAATATAGCACAACCATGAATACTGTGTAGCTATATTCAGTAATCTGCCCAAAAAAAACAACATGGAATCAACCATCAAGTATTCCAGAAGACAATAATAACATGAAAGCATCACTCATCAATCCCCATTTTATCATGGGATTACAAAGGAATATGAATGGGTACATCTCCCAATAACAATTAAAATACAAACCTACCAGATGGAGGCTTGTATCTGTCATAAGATCTAGGTCTTTTAGTCGGAACAACAGGATCCATTTTAGGCTGCTGTAAAGAGGGTTTTGGGCCCTCATCTTGGTATTCCCTTTTCAATCGTTGGCGTCGTTCTTCACGCTCCTAATGAAATAAGATCAAAATCAACAAAAAAGCACAGAAATGGCAACAATTAATAAAGAAAAAGAAATTTAATTTTGCAACTGTTCCAATTATGCAATTGCACAAAAATATGGGGAGGTAAATAGGTTAACTATCCAATTGTGGAATGAGATATCACTGATATAGGACCCTTTGGGGGTAGTTTTGTGCATGAGGGGTTAGTGTGTTTGTATATCTCATGTTAGTGTTAGAGTTGTTAGAATATCTTGTATATGGGTAGTTCTGTCATTGTCTAGTTAGAAGACATGACCAAGTTGTATTTTTCTTGTTCTTGTTTTATTTCTTTTTACCTCCCTAGGGATGCCTGGATAATTTAGAAGAGTTTATTAATGAAGTAATATGTGTGTTGAGAATCTCTCAACACACAACTGATTCTCTCCCAACTTTTCTTCTCTTCTTCCCTTCTCCTTCCTCCTTGCTGTTAACTCCTTAATCTTTCATTAAAATCGATCCATTGAAGCTTTAACTTGGTATCAGAGCTAGCATCTCTAGTTTGAGAGTCGGCTCAGCTCAGTGGTTGTCTTCTCCTCTCTTTGGAACCCTATAAATGTAAAAGGGGTTCCATTAGAGGCTGTATATGTGAGATACTATACTTCCTACAGTCTTGGGAGTAGTATTCTTCAAACCAAGTCCATATGGAGGGAGTTTTAGGAGCTGTTGAAGTGTTTTGAAGCTTTGGAAGATGCCTGTCTAGCTACCGCCAGCCTGTGAAGCATTTGCCCTGGTTCTCCTTCTTCGCTCCATCTCTTGGAGTGAGACCTAGTGCTTTTGAATCGCCTAGGGAAGCTGTCTCAGACCCCTAACCTCTTGGTTGTTGAGAGGAAGGGTATTTAACTCCCAACTGTTGTGAAGCATTGGAAGCAAACTCTGTTTTTTTCCGCCAGCAGTGGGCTATTTCAAGTTCGATTCTGCCTTTGACAGCTTGGTTTGCCTTGGAACTTGACTCATTCAAGTCGTATGGGAGTGTTGTTTTGAAGCCCTAAGAGCTTGTTCTTGAAGGTGGAAGATTGGAAGACTGCTACTGCCTTTTTTGCTGCTGTACAGGTATTAGCAGCTCTGTTTCTGCTTCTTGTTTGACCTTTTTTTTTAAGATTGCTGCATCGGATGCTTGTTTGTTGCTGAGAATGGAATGTGTGCATCTTGGTACACTTGTTAGGTGTTATGAACTGAAGTTCATTGGCTGTTAGAAGGATTTGGTTTGAGTTATGCTTGTTTTTTGCTCTCTGTATGCCTGCTGTTTTCTAGGCTTGGTCTCAGCCTAGTGATTTGGTTGATTGAGCTTTATTTGTGTATTGGTTTGCCTCCTTTGTTTGGGTTGAGTATACTCCCCACTTGAGCAAAAACACTGTTTTGATTGTTGAAGTGTTTGCCTATTATGTCTATTGTGTCTGGACAAGATTCTGAAGTCAGTGGACCTACTACAGCTAGCAGCCTGAGTAGTGGGTTCCCAACCATGGCTTCCTTTGATAACCCCAACACCCAAATCTCTGTTGTGAAGTTGGATAATACCAACTACTTGGATTGAATAGTTTGAAAACTCGTTTCGTTTCGGTGTTTTGGGCTGACCGAAATATCCGCAATTTCGAATATTTCGGTCGAAATTTTGCATTTTTTGGGTATGTTTCAGTAGGTCATTTCGGCGGGTTGTAGGCCAAGTTAAGGCCTTAAACTTCATGGAAACCCTATTTTAGGCTATATAAACACATTTAAATGTTCAAATTGCAAAAATAGTCACCCAAAGTGGTGTTTTGGACCATTGATTGGCAATGTATGGTTGAACCCTAATATATAACTTAGTTAATTATACATACACATTGTTTAAGACTTTAAGTTCTAGAGGACATAATAAATTAATGATTAATAAGCAATTTAAACATGTAAATTGACTTGGAAGTTGGAAACATAAAGTGAATGACTCATAAGTCATAACGTAAGTCATAATATTTAGTACATTAAGTCAATAACAAGTTAACAACTTAAGAAGTTTGAATCTTGTGTTCTCCAAGTGGTTCCGGCATAGATTCGAAGATCGGTACACAAATCAACAAAAAGAGTTTGAAGACTGAAGAAAACAGAAGAAACAAACCACAAAAGAGCAGCCTTGTTAGTCTCAGTCGAAATTTCGATCGAGACTAATGAGTTTCTGCCTTTTGTACTAGGTGTTTTGACAAGAGAATCTCGATATCTCACGAGATATGTACCAATATCTAGAGATATCACGAGATAATCGAAATCTCGACCGAGATTTGGTATTTTTTTTATTCGAGGTACCATTTCGTTTTGCCCTGGTCGAGATTTTCGAAATATTCGAAATCTCGATCGAGGTTTCGCGAGATTTAGTACTATGGGTTCCCAACCATGGCTTCCTTTGATAACTCCAACACCCAAATCTCTGTTGTGAAGTTGGATAATACCAACTACTTGGATTGGTCCCGATCTGTGAAGTTGTCCCTACGCAGTAGGGGAATGTTGGGATACATTATTGGGTCTATCACAGCTCCTGCTACAACTGATCCAGGCTATCGAAAGTGGGAGACTGAGAACTTCACTGTTATGACTTGGCTGATATTCTCCATGAAACCTGAGATAGGTAGGAGGTTTATGAGTAAGAAGACTGCGAAAGATATCTGGTACAATTTCCCCAAAGTTTTTGACAGAGTTGGAGATGCAACAAAGGTGTATCAAATCCTCCAAAAGATCATCCATATGAAACAGGGTGATAGGAGTATATCAGAGTACTACAACTCTGTTATTAGCTTGTGGGAGGAATATGATCACTATAACAACCTCCAGTTGTCCAATTCTGATGATCAGGCAAAGGTCTACAGAAGCCAAGAAAAGGAAAGGACCCTTATTTTGCTTGGTGGTCTTAACCCAGAGTATGAGCCTCTTCGCCTGCAAATCTTAGGCAGATATCCCTTTCCATCTCTGGATGAAATGTGCAGCTACTTGCAAAGTGAGGAAACCAGGAGAACCACTATGGATGTTGCACCATCCACAAAGAGATCTGCTCTTATTTCTAGTTCCCACAGAGACTGGAAAAGTGGGGGAAAAGGCCAAGGGCCACCTCGTGGAGATCACCGTGAGCGATTCAAATGTGATCATTGTGGCAAGCTTGAACACACAAAGGACAGGTGTTGGGATCTACATGGACAACCCCCTGGGATGCGTGGTGGTTCATCTAGTGCCCGTGGAGGCAAGCGAGGTGGAGCTCGGGCTCACTCTGTGACATCTGAGTCTGACCCACCTGGACCCCAGCCGGCTCCTGATTCCCCCTCACAGGATGATATTGCAGCTTTCCGTCGGCTGATGTCTCACCTTGGAGGGTCCGCTACTGGTTCTACCTCTGGAGGATCTACTACTTCTGCCTCAGCTCTGCAGGTCTCATCTGCTCCTTCTACTACACCCACCTGGATCATTGACTCTGGAGCCTCTGATCACATGACTAGTATGTCACAGTACTTTGATTCCTACTCCATTTGCTCTGGCCAGGACAAGGTAAGGGTTGCTGATGGTTCCTTTTCTTCTGTCTCTAGTAAGGGTAATGTGCAGTTACTCCTTCTATTTCCCTTGAGTCTGTCCTTCATGTTCCTGATTTTGCTACTAACCTATTATCCGTGAGTCATCCCACCAAATCCTTACATTGTTGTATTACTTTCTTTCCTTCCTATTGTGTATTTCAGGATTTGGAGACAAAGAGGGTTATTGGCAGTGGGACTGAGAAAGGAGGACTCTACCTTCTTGAGCCACGGTTACCTGCTCAATCTACTGCTGCAGCTTATGTTTGTGGTCAAAGTGACCGTAGTACTTTGGAGTCTGCAATGCTTTGGCATCACCGTTTGGGTCATCCCACTTTTGTTGTTATGAGGAGACAGTTACCCCACTTGTTTACTTCTTTCCCTTCATCTTATGTTTTTCAGTGTGAATCTTGTATTTTTGCTAAACATTGTCGTACTTCTTATCCTTATCGTGGTAATAGATCTACTGCACCTTTTTCTCTTGTTCATACTGATGTTTGGGGGCCTTCCCCTACTACTTCTTTGTCTGGATTTCGTTACTTTGTTTCATTTGTGGATGACTATTCTCGGTCTACTTGGACTGTTTTGTTGAAACAAAAGAGTGATGTTTGTGATGCCTTTAAGGATTTTTATCAACTTATCCGTACTCAATTCGGTACTCGAATCCAACTTGTTAGGTCTGATAAGGGGGGTGAGTACATGTATGGGGGGCTCCAACAGTTCTTTACTGATAATGGCATCATCCATCAATTGGCTTGTGTTGACACCCCACAGCAAAATGGGGTGACTAAGCGCAAAAACCGCCATTTGCTAGAAGTCACCAGTGGTCTTCTCTTTGGTATGCATGTGCCTAAGACTTTCTGGTCTGATGCACTTCTTACCGCTGCCTTTCTTATTAATCGGATGCCAACTCCTCTCCTTGGCTCCAAGTCCCCCCTAGCTCTTCTTTCTCCTCAATCCTCAGTTTTCTCCTTGACTCCAAGAGTCTTTGGTTGTGTCTGTTATGTTCATATCAACAAATCAGCCAGTACCAAGCTTGATCCCAAAGCTCTCAAGTGCATCTTCTTGGGCTACTCTGATTCAACCAAAGGGCATAAGTGCCACCATCCTCCTTCCCGAAGGCGACTTCTCTCCAAAGATGTCACCTTCTTTGAGTCTATCCCTTATTTTTCTTCCCCTCAACATTCTATTCAGGGGGAGAGTACTAGCAGTGAACAGAATACTGATGTCATTCCCTTCCTATCTCCCTTGCCTACCTCCACCTCCCCATTCCTATTTGATATTGGAAAGTACAAAGAAGTGGATGTTGTTGATGATGCTAATGTTGATGGTGTTGTTGATATTGATGCTAGTAGTGGTGGTGATGCTAGCAGGAAAACAGAATACAAGGGAATAAGATTCAAAGAAGATGGTGTATTCACAACAGGTGAATGCTTGTTAAAGGGAAAAGGGAAGCAACCATGGTATAAGCAACCCTGCCAAAACCCCTCTTTGGATCCACATCCTCAGTCAGGTAATTCCCCTCCTTCTAAATTAGATCTTCCCATTGCTATGACTCCATTTCTCCTACAGGTATTGCTTTTTCCACTGCCCTAGAGTCTTCTTCCATTCCCAAAAATGTCACAGAGGCCTTATCCGATCCAAAATGGATGCAAGCAATGACTGAGGAAATGGTGGCTCTAGAGAAAAACAATACTTGGACACTTGTTGATCTTCCCAGGGGGAGAACTCCAGTTGGATGCAGATGGGTCTATACAATCAAGTATAAATCTGATGGTACAGTGGAAAGGTACAAAGCTAGGCTGGTTGCAAAAGGGTATAGTCAAGTGTACAGCATTGACTACTAGGAGACTTTTGCCCCTGTAGCCAAGCATAACTCAATCAGGGTTCTTCTTTCAGCGACAGCCAATAAAGATTGGCCAATGTACCAATTAGATGTGAAGAATGCATTTCTTCATGGAGATTTAGCAGAAGAAGTGTACATGCAGCCTCCACCTGGTTTTAAGTGTCCCTCAGCTGAAGGGAAAGTGTGTCTCTTGAAGAAAGCTCTCTATGGTCTCAAGCAGTCCCCTAAGGCCTGGTTTGAAAGATTTAGACAAGCCATTCTAACGAATGGGTATTATCAGAGTCGAGCTGACCACACCTTGTTTATCAGAAGGTGTAATGGTTTAGTTACAGCCCTCATTGTCTATGTTGATGACATAGTGGTAACTGGGAATGATGTTGCTGAGATAAACAGATTGAAGCCTTATCTGGCTAAACAGTTTGAGATCAAAGACCTTGGACTCTTGAAATACTTCTTGGGGATTGAAGTATCTAGATCAAGGAAAGGAATCAATATTTGCCAAAGGAAATTTGTCTTGGATCTTCTGAAAGAGACAAGGATGATGGGGTGCAAACCAGCCACTTCCCCCATTGATCCGAATCATAAACTTGGTGATGAATGTGGCTCTTCTCTTATAGATGCATGTAAGTACCAAAGATTAGTTGGGAAACTAATCTATCTCTCCTTGACTCGAACAGACATCTCTTATGCAGTTGGGGTGGTCAGTCAATTCATGCATGCTCCCAGGAGTGGACATCTGGATGCAGTGTATCGCATCATTAGATATTTGAAATCCTGTCCAAGAAAAGGTCCTCTATTTGCCAAGCATGACCATTTGTAGATTAAAGGCTACACAGATGCTGATTGGGCTGGTTCAGTCTCTGACAGGAGATCCACTTCTGGATACTGTACCTTTGTGGGTGGTAATCTAGTTACCTGGAGGAGCAAGAAACAACCAGTTGTAGCTAGATCCAGTGCAGAAGCCGAGTTTAGGGCCATGGCTCATGGAGTGTGTGAGCTTATGTGACTTAAGAGGCTTCTTCAAGACTTGAGCTTTGAAACTGAAGGGCCAATGAGACTTTATTGTGACAACAAAGATGCCATAAGCATTGCCCATAATCCGGTTCAACATGATCGAACCAAGCATATTGAGGTTGATCGTCACTTCATCAAAGAGAAGCTGGATTCTGGGTGCACTTGTACTCCCTTTGTGAAGACGGGTGATCAAGTAGCATATATCTTCACCAAGGGTCTCACTCCTAGTCTATTTAGTACCCTATTGTGCAAGCCGGGAATGTATGACATTTATTCTCCAGCTTGAGGGGGAGCGTTAGAGTTGTTGGAATATCTTGTATAAGGGTAGTATGTCATTGTCTAGTTAGAAGACATGACCAAGTTGTATTTTTCTTGTTCTTGTTTTATTTCCTTTTACCTCCCTAGGGAGGTTTGTGTAATTTAGAAGAGTTTATTAATGAAGTAATATGTGTGTTGAGAATCTCTCAACACACAACTGATTCTCTCCCAACTCTTCTTCTCTTCTTCCCTTCTCCTTCCTCCTTGCTGTTAACTCCTTAATCTTCCATTAGAATCGATCCATTGAAGCTTTAACTGTTAGATGTAAAGTTTTCTTCTAGCCATGTACCTTATAAAATTATCATAAAAAAATGCAACAATTCCAACATACCAGTGATACTGTACTCAAATTCCGTGTACCTAATAAAATTGTTATAAAAAAATGCAACAGTTCCAACATACAAGTGATATTGTGCTCAAATTCACATTAAGACTATTATTAAAGAGAATCTATTTCTAGTCAGTTTAGGATTTTGTCCGAGTAAAAGTCAACACTCATTTTGGAATGGCTGATCTATATATGACTGTAAACAACTTTATTTGGTGTGTTTAGTTAATGAAATGAAATTAAGCCTTATGTTTTTCGTTTTTGTATGGTGTTGCGTCAAGAAACCTCCAGTGGGTCCTCTGAGGATGGGACCTGCACAAGGCAACAAACAAACAAAGGAGATTAGTTCCGGTGGAATACCGGCAGGGGACTCTCTGATGCCTAAGTCAGGTCTCTCTAGCAATCAGATGAAACAATAAGAGTTTCTGATGCAGAGAAGTCACATTATGGGCTTATTTTATTGGAAATAAGCCTTGGGTGGGGTTACGCATACATTGGGCCTTTGATTCTATGTGTTTTCTTTGTAATGGGCCACTTTAATGGGCCTAAAATATGGGTACAAGGAAGGCATACGGGATTAGGCTTAGTAGTAGCTTATTTTCATATTTCCTAGGTTTATTTAAGAGTCCTTTCATGTTTCTAGGTACAAGTGTTTTCAAACTTCCTAGATAATTTATTGTTTTCTTGTTTCTAGTTCCTAGGTTCTTGTTTATGGTTCCAAGATGCATGGGGGGATGTTTTCTATGTAATGGGTACTCCACTAAGGCTATCTTTGGTATCATTTTTCTGTTTTATTTTTGCCAATTTAACATAAATCATTAATGAAAACCGTTTTTGATCAAAACATAAAAATGGTTTGGTAACCAATAGACATAAAATGGTTTTTTTGAAGAAATTGGTTTGGTATCCCTATGTACAAAATGGTTTTTTGAAAAAAAAGGTTAAGAGATGTTCCCTTCACCCACCTTCTTTATAACTCCTTCAGCTTCCCAAGCCCTTTGAGTTAAATTGCAAAGCATAAAAATCATATTCATGGATGAATGGATCAGAGATGGATTTGTACAGTAGAACATTGATAATGGAGTGAATAGAGACCCGAGATGAGGGATTTATGGGAATGGAGTTCTGCGGTTGTGGTGTTCATCTCTCTCTCTCCCACTAATTTTTTGTTTTGCACTGTAAAATCACCGGTTTGTATCACTTTTTTTATATTCAATTTTTCCACTTCCTCTTCTTCTTCTTTGACCACCGCCCCATCCATGGCTTCCAAAATTCCAATCCCAAGTCATTCTTTTTAAGGCTGGACAAATTAGAAAGGGTCCGGATAAGAATCTTCAGAACTCAAACAAAATATTAGATTTCTTCACGCTGTAATACTGTTTATCCCATCTTGAATACAATTTCTCTCCAAATTTTTAGCTTTTTCTTTGAAAGAAAGAAAGAAAAACTTTTCTTTTCAGAACCCATTCTTTTCTTCTCTCTGGATGATGATCTGTTACCAATATTCAGATCGAGGTTTTCGTTGAGCGTTTCTTAATGGCAAACCTGGTTTGTTTCTTAATGGCAATTCTGGTTTGTTCTCCAGGCAGCTCCATCCCAAGGAGCTTCTCATCTTCCTAATCATCTCTTCTCTGTCAATCTCTTTTTTCTTCATCAAAGTACAAGGGTCTGTTCTATATAGGAAGGGAGAGGAAATCAGATGTTGGATGGGGGCGTGAGGAAGATACTGAGACGGGAAGAGAATGGATGGGGTATGGTGTGTGGGTGATGCAGAGAAGGAGAGAAAGACTGAGGTTGCAGGTGCTGGAAAGAAGAAGAAGTTTTCCTTTTTTTTTTCTCAAGAAAGAAGATGAGGGAAGAACGAAAAGATGGAATTGAATATTAAAAAAATAAAGAACAACAACAAAGCACACGAGTGGGTTTCCGATTTTGTATGAGCCACATGTCAATTCATTACCGTGCAAGGAGAGTCCTCTCCCTCCTCCTCGTACGAGAAGCTGAGCCGGATTGGGAGTAACAGATCTGGTCTCCGTTTTCTCTGCAACCCAGGAACGAAGGAGGAGAAGTGAAAGGGGACAGGAAGAAGAAAATGGGAGATTGGGGGAGGGGTTGCAAGGGTTGAGGCGGGAGAGGAAGATAGGACATTTGTGGGGGAGGGAGAATGAATGGGGGGGGGGGGGGGGGTTGTAGGGGAAGGGGTGGGGAGCCGATGAGCAGGGAATGCTTGCAGGGAAGAGGGTGAGAAGAAGACGACGAAGAATAAGAAGAAGAGAGGGGGAGTGGGGCTTGACTTTCTAATAACAAAACCGAATGACGTTTTTACCCCCACTTTTGTGACATATAAGCACATGTTCATTAACATTGAGCGAAAAAATAGAACAAAAATAGCTTTTGGCCAAAACACAAAAATGGGTCAAGAGTCGTTTTTGGTTTTTGATTTTTTTCAATCTTTTTTAAATAGAAACAGGCTCCATAAACGATACCAAACACAACCAAAAACGTTTTTTAAGGCAAAAATCAAAAATAAAAACTATACCAAAGATAGCCTAAGTTGGGAATACCAACAGTCCATTAATTACTTACATGTATCTAAGGGATTTTTGGAACTCCTTCCTCCCTTCTAAATTCAAATCATGGAAGGCTGCTTTGGCATTCCAGAATTCTTCAAAAAAAAAAAAAAGACTTAGTCTTCTTCTCTTTGTGAACATGCTTGTGAGTTTATCAAGTGGCCTAGGTGGGACTCATATGGTGGGACACTAGTAAGAGACTAGTTGTCTGATTTATTTATCCTTCTACTATTTCAGTTTTAAGGCTATCAAGTACAGCAGTCCATCTCCAAGTAAGCTCTTCAAACTATCCTACAATCTGTCCCTGCACCCTTCTTCCATTTGCAACCTTTTCAGCCCTTAAAACCCCATCCATAACCCTCTTTTTATAACCCTCTAGCAATGGCCTTTTCTTTATCTTTCATTAGAACCAGCAGTCAATCACCCTAATCAACCCTAGCCTAACCAAACCAAGTTCAGATCAAAACCCTATTCTCTACCAATTTTCGATCTTGGCAAGCCTTTTAGGTTTGCATCAGTTTCAAGAATGTGATCCCCTTGCATGGGGTGTTACCTCTCATTTATAGGGTTGATTCCTTTTTGCCGATGTGGTAGCATAACGGTCCTGATTTGACCCATGGTGTAGCCCTCCTCTCGTCAGGAGGTGGAGTGTTCTTTTTATGGAGATATGGAGAGTCCCTATCTGATAAGGCCTCCCGCATGTCTGGGAGCCTTGTTTGGTAAGCATCATTAAATACTCATTAATGCCATGGAGGCGTGGAGAGTGGTTTCCTTCGATGGATAACCATACTTAGTGGGAGATGATGTGCCAAGGCTTTTGTTGCATAACCACGCTTAGTGTGTGGCGATGTGCTAAGGCCTTTGCTGAATAACCACACTTAGTGGGTAAGGAGGTGTTTGAGTATGTGGAGTTGCCTTAGGGAGGCTAGCTGACCTAGTAGGCATGCCAGCTTCTTCCTACTTCATAGAGTGGGTGTTTGGACCTTCTGAGCGGGTCTAATGCGGGCACGACCCAACCGGTTGATCTGGCTGAATATTCTTGTGAAGGCCACATGCAGCGCTCTCATTGGGTGGCCATTGTATGGTAATAACATGTGTTAGATGTATAGACTGGAGGGTAAAAGTGGTATAAATCCACTCTCGGAATTAGCGTCAGCAAGCTGGTGCTAATACCAAGAGTGGCTTCCCCTCCTTTCTTTTTGTTTCTGTTTTACCCCTGTAAAGCAGTCCTGTAAAGCAACCTATATATAAAGATACTTTCTGTTATCTCTCTCAATTTTAGAGAGCCAGACCTTCTCCCTCATTCTTCTCTCTTTTCTTCTTTGTTCGTTTCTTCCTTTCTTCTACTTTTCTGTCATTTACAATATGGAATAAGAATCATAGGTGATTTATCCTTGTTGTTGTATTCCCAGGGTAGCAGCCTTGTGCCTAGTGACAAGGCATTCTTATTATTGGTTTACATTTCTAGCTTACTCCTTTCTTAGCGATTATTTTTACTGGTCATAGTTCAAATTAGAAACCCTTGTTTCATAACCTGGTCCAACTGGTTTCAAGAAAAATTGACTTTCCCAACCTTTTTATAAAATTTATTTCTATCCATGGTAACGTGTTTCAGCTAACACTTTGCAAATAACCAGAGGCACATGTCGCCAATAGGTCAAAAGTTTGAGTTCCAGCAGAAGTGCCACATGGCAGACAATCAAAGGCCATGGAGAGATCACTCTCTAGGCTGGCATATATATTCAGATTATTGTTATTTCTTAGATGGTTTCAGTAATATTTTTTAATTCTTGAGTTGCTCTTTTTCTAACTTACAGAAACTTAAATTGTGTCTACATACTACTTTCTGCAACTTCTTTTCAGGTTTTTTCTTCAAGTGGGGAATCTTACCTGTTTAGCATTGTTTATTTTCATTTCAAAAGATACTCAACTATGAACTAAGATCTAACAACTCCAAGTTTCCATGTCGAAATCACCCAGACTGAACCAGGACACATCAAGGGTGAACTAAGTTAGCCTTAGCTGTAGCACAACATTAAAAAAAATAGCCTTAACTAGGATCAGCCAATCCAAGCTAACTCCAAGTGAGAACAAGCAAATCAAGCTAACTTCAAGTGAGATCAGCCAATTCAAGCTAACTTCAAGTGAGGATCAGCCAATCTGCAGTTTGGCTTGATAATCCAGACAGATCCATATCAGGTTCAGTCAAGACCAATCTGACCCTCAAGACCAATCGATCCTGGTAGCATTATATAATCTACGATGGGATTTCTGTGTTTGAGTTCATTTAATTAGGAGTCCAACTGTTCAAGATAGACATGCACTGGGTAGCAATAAGGTTTGAAGGCTATATCACCTATTCACCTCCCTACTAGGTTGGAGTTCTCCTCTAATGACATAATGGGAAGATGAAATTTTCACCCTTTCTGTGTCTAAAGGGAAAACATCCTAGCCTTTTTCTTCTTTTTTTTATGTATTCATGTTTCTTCATTAAAGGAAAAAAAATTTAAATCAAGAAAAGAATGTTTTCTAGCAATTTCCATACTTTGAAAGACACGTCCTGCTATTATAATTCATAGTTAATTCTTACTGAACAAATATCCCCAAAGGTGAATTTCTATAGAAAATCTTCCATCTTTATGGGGGCGCGGATGATTATCTTTCCTTCTTTATCCCCGTTTCTGACATTTTTCTGTCATTTCTTCAGTTGTATTTCAGATCGTTTTGAGCCACAGAGCAATATATTCCTATTTCTTTTTCTTTCTTTTTTTAATAATGCAATAAAATACTTAATTTCCTTTTGTTTCAAGGTACAATATATAAAAGTTACTTCAGGGATAACAGGCTGATCTTCCCCAAGAGAAGCTGTTCTGCTCAATTAGCCCCACACATACATCAGTTTATGATTAACATTGTTTTCCTGCATCACCAACCTATGAACATGGAGAATACCATGGCACATGTGGGAAATTGTTAATCAATTAAGGGAATTGACAAGCAAAAGAATAATACTAATAAAAATAATAAAATAATAACACCAATAATAATAATCCACCAACAAAATCATCAAAGCGATATAGCCAGTATTGAAACTAAAGAATATATCTTATGAATAGCCGATGGTCTATAATGTAGATCATACTATGTAAGGGAACATATTTTATATTTCAGATCACTATAGACGTAAGGAAGAAATACATTCAATGGCCTGAAGTAATGCCCCTTTAGTCAGAAAGTTTCAACTACAGTAGTAATCCACAGAAAAATCAAAATAATCTCACTAATAATTAGCAAAAATCTTCATAAACCATCCAAAACATACAATGCGCCACTAAACAAGCATTTCATTAGTTTTAAGTTTAGATCAGTAGAGTCAGAATGAAAGGAAGCTAAGCACATTCAACATCTTGGCACATAATTATATCATCTTACTCCACAAAGATGGAAAAAGAAAGAGCAGTACTCTGCGAAAGGTTTCAACTGCAGTCTCTACATGTTCTTCCACTGCAAGTCCTCCTTCAACGCGGTCTTCGTGATCTTCAAAGACCTCTTCGTGATCTTCAAAGACCTCTTCGTGTTCTTCAAAGACCTCTTCATCATCTTCTTCAGGTAATGGGGAGGCATTTAGGTCCATAGAGAAAATCATTCAACATCCACCACGCAACATTTGCCAATGCGTAGATATCTTTGAGTTGATCAAGGTAATTTCATCAATATTTATATCAACAAAAACATTTGACTTGCTGCCTATCGAAGAAAAGAAGAAAATCATTTTTTTTTGTGAGAATAATATTCTATATAACTAAGAGTTATCAAACTGTATCATTAAAATAACATAGCACCATCCAGAACAAATAAAAATTGCAAAACCAGAAAATACACAAGTTTCACTAAATGTAACTACGATCCAATTATCCACATGCAATGAAATCAAGTTGATACTCCCAAGTTTGCTTTGTAACTATTAGGAGTAAAAATTTGTGCAAAATTGGCATAATTTCGGTGGAGTGGTTCTGAAAGGGCTTCGGAACAACTATGATTGGAATGATGTTCAGCAAGTTTGGGAGTTGTCTTCCTTTTTTAATGTTTTTTGTGGCTATTTTTGTTCTTTTTTTGGTATACCGGAAAAAAAAAAAATTTTGCTTCCCATTCTAAAGATCACTTACAAAGAACAACATAACAAGAAGGGGGAAAAAAATCATATTAGAAATAAAAGTAGCAAGCACTTTATTGCTATATCCCAAAATAAGGAAAATAGATTACCTGATCCATCAAATCCAAAATAGCATGCAGTTTTTTGAACATACAGACAATTTTAAAAAGGCCCTTGATGCAGTATCAAGCCTGAAGAAGATTCCTCATGCAGTTCCACATCAAAACTAGACCGAAACCGCAGGGCCAAGAACCAGCCACAATTAAGCCCAGCCTTGGGTTAACCTGGCCAGGGTTAGTCCCTGTGTTATTATTGCTGGTGGGGCCCATTAAGTCGACTCCAAAGAGCCACCAGACAAGTTTAATTTTCTTAAAGTGCTTTTTCATATTCCAATGTGTCTTTTCATTTTCCTAGGCTTAGTTAATGAGTTGATTTCTTTTTTCTAGGAGCTTTAATTAGACTTTTCAGTTTTCAAGTTGGATCTTTTAAGTTTTTTATGTAGGAGTCCAAAAGTTTGAATAAGTAATTAATTTTACTTGGTATTAGTTTCTAGGTAATTTAATGCTTTATTGGAGATAGCTTCTAGGTGATTAATGCTTGAGTCCAAGAGTCATTTTTATTTTCTTTATATACTCATGTAATCAAACAATGAAAGGAAGATTTGAAGAATGAATTGAATATTGGATTTCATTGGAAATCAGCAAGTGTGTTTGATCACCCTCTATCTCTCCCCCTCTCAATCTCATCTCTTCTCCTCTCTCTCAACGGTACTCCCTCTCATCTCTCGTCTCTTCTTCTCTCTTCATCCAAAATCAGAATCTGATCTTAAAACCTCGTCTTCTCCCTTTATCATATCCCTAACCTCCCTATAAACTAGATCTGATCTCTCTATTACAGATCTGAACCTTCCGCCTGCGTCAAAGCCTAACCTAACAAAGCTATGGTTGTGTGTGAGAATGTTCTTGATTCTCCTCCCTACACTTTCAAAATCAGAGTTGGTCTGCCCAATGGGGAAACAGGTATATTACTTGTTAATGAAAAGCAACAAGACAACTTTATTTCATAACCCGTGGTGGATATGTTATCTCAAACAGGTGAGACAGTCGTCACACCTAACGATCGAGTCCTTGTTGAATTTGGACTTTCCACATATTATGACAGTGCTTGGTGTCGAACTTTTCCTAGTTCAAAGAGAATTATCCAAGTGGGTCGTGATTGGTTGGAAGAGCGCAGAGGTGAAGTTGATCCTCTTAACAACATATGTATCCTAAGGCCTTTGCATCTGTCCAAAACTCAAGTTCTGAAAGGACCACAGCCAGAGGTGACTACATCAGTGCAAAACCATGAAGAGCCAACCGAGTCAACACCTGAGGCAGATCCAGTGAAAGAAGCTCCTACTGAAGTAATGTTGGTAGATTCTACTGTGGAAGCCACCATTGAAACCAACCCAGAAACTATAATTGTTGATGATGTCACTCCAAACACTGCTCTAGTTACTCCCTTCTTTGCTGAACGTGAACTAGAGGTCGAACATATTGATTTTATTTTTCCACCCAAATCTTTCAAAGACCGTGAACCAAGCTTGCACGACTATATATACGACTTTAGAGAGTTGCCAGAGCATTACTATGGGCTGAAGACGGATATCCATCATATCAAGCTGATTTCTCACTTGACCAAAATTCGTGGACAAGTTTTTTCTAACATCGGGGGAATTGATGCAGTATCAAGCCTGAAGAAGATTCCTCATGCTGTTTTAGTCCACATCAAAACTAGACCCGTACCGCAAGGCCAAGAACCAGCCCCAATTAAGCCCAGCCTTGGGTTAACCTGGCTAGGGTTAGTTCCAGTGATATTATTGCTGGTGGGGCCCATTAAGTCAACTCCAAAGAGCCACCAAACGAGTTTTATTTTCTTAAAGTGCCTTTTCATATTCCAATGTGTCTTTTCATTTTCCTAGGCTTAGTTAATGAGTTGATTTCTTTTTTCTAGATGCTTTAATTAGACTTTTCAGTTTTCAAGTTGGGTCTTTTAAGTTTTTTATGTAGGCGTCCAAAAGTTTGTGTAAGTAATTAATTTCACTTGGTCTTAGTTTCAAGGTAATTTAATGCTTTAATGGAGAGAGCTTCTAGGTGATTAATGCTTGAGTTTCTTTATATACTCGTGTAATCAAACAATAAAAGGAAGATTTGAAGAATGAATTGAATATTGGATTTCATTGGAAATCAGCGAGTGTGTTTGATCACCTTCTATCTCTCCCCCTCTCAATCTCATCTCTTCTCCTCTCTCTCATGATACTCTCTCTCATCTCTCGTCCCTTCTTCTCTCTTCATCCAAGATCAGAATCTGGTCTTAAAACCTCGTCTTCTCCCTTTATCATAAACCTCCCTATAAACTAGATCTGATCTCTCTATTACAGATCTGAACCTTCCGCCTGTGTCAGCCCTTGCACTGTTTCTTGACTTTACAAGCAGTGTCAACACATAAGCATCTGTTTCTGTTGCTTAATCAAATTTCTTCATTGATTAAATAAAATTGACAAGGATTTTCTTGTAATTCTATATCAGACTTTCTGATCTGAATTCAGAAACAGCATGCAGTTTTCTGAACACACAAACACAAAGACAATTTTAAAAAGGCCCATGCACTGTTTCTTGGCTTTACAAGCAGTGTCAACACAAAAGCATCTGTTTCTGTTGCTTCATCAAATTTCTACATTGATTAAATAAAATTGACAAGGATTTTCTTGTAATTCCATATCAGACTTTCTGATCTGAATTCAAATTTCAAAAAACAATAGACCATGTTTCCATCTTGGTTCTTAGTTCAGTTTGTTCGCAGAATTGTTTTTGTTAGTGTGTACCCACAGGCATTTTGGTTTTGTCCCACATCACATTGTTATTACACTTCGAGTTGCAAAGTAGCAAGTTACATATAGAAGAATGTTGCACATCATCATCAGGCATATGGTCAATACAATGACCCAATCATTGCTTACAAATACTCAAGGTGAATCATTAGTCAGCTTAACCACTGCGTAATTTGGCTTCCCTGGACTGAATGCTATAGGTACCTAATAGAATGAACCCTCCAAGGTTGCTTATAGTGGTTACCTTTTCTCATGTACTGGGTGCCCCCCACATTCATCAGGTTGGTGAAGCTCTACAGCCATATCACATGAAAAATCAAGTTGACAAGCAATGCTCTAAGCAACAACCCAAAGGGATAGTTAAGTTCTATTTATAACTAAGCCTGCTTACAGTTCTCAACGACCTCCATGCACAGTTTCATGATGATCGTTGTTGCCATTTAACATCAAACAATTTGGGTTCTCAAACAATCAAAAAGCACCACCATTCTATTACTCACAGGCTCGTCAAGTGGGCTTATCTTGAATTCATGAGGCTACATGCATCAATCATCAAGAAAGATCTCCAGAATTCCAAACTGAAAAACAAGGTTGCTGGCAAGGGGAAGGAATAGCCAAAAATCACCACAATTCTATTATTCACAGGCTCATCAAGTGGGCTTATCTTGAATTCATGAGGCTACATGCATTAATCATCAAGAAAGATTTCTAGAATTCCAAACTGGAGAACAAGGTTGCTGGCAGGGGGAAGGAATGTACAGACCCATGTCGCTACTCTATTGCTGACCATACGGGCAAAGATATTAGATAGGCACCACACGTGGGATTTTCCTTTGATGTGTTGGGTAAGGCTTCTTGCAGATTTTTTTTTGGTTTTTTTTTTTTTTTTTTAATCCATGCTTGAGATACAGAAAACCAGCAGGCTTTACTAGAGCAATTTGCTAGCTCCTGAAGTGTGAAACTCAACACGCAAGTACAACCAACTAAGCTACGACTAGTTGAGGGTCAACCTACTTAAGACTGATCAATTAGCTTAATACTGTATGCCTAAGCATTTGTGGACTGACAGTGACTTGAAATCATTTCTACATTATTTCATTAGCTGTTGGATTAAGTACTGGACGAAAATTTTAAAAATATATATATATATATATATATAAATAAAAGATTGCATTCGCAAGCAACTTTTGGGAAATCAAATAAAGATTGAGCCTTGGAGGTCCTAGTTCTGCAAATGACCAATTATCTTCAGCTTTCTCCTTGTCAAACTTTTCCATCAGCGGTTTATTCGTTATCATCACAATGTCTTGAACTTAAAAAACAAATTAGGAAGCTAATCCCCTTATAATGTCGCACAAGTAAAATAGAGTCAATAGACCCTTTCAAAATTGAAGCTAATCCCCTTCTAGTGTTGCACAAGTAAAATAGAGTCAATAGACCCTTCCAAAATTAAATTAATGTACACATTTACACAACCTTCCTAAAAGCCCAACTGCCAAAATCTTCCATACAAACTTTCGGGCACACACACAGACAAAAAGACAATCCGAAACCACCACCGAAGAAGAGAGAGAAAGAATCTTAGTTCAAAAGAAATTAGCATGGTTTACAGTTCTAAAACAAGGAAAAAATAGTACTTGATCGATCAAATCGATTGCAACAACAGACTAAATGTATACTAGGCTATGTTCTGTTCCAAACAATCGATGGTTATACAAAAGCGACAGAGAGAGAGAGAGAGAGAGAGATGAAAAAGGAAAAGGAAAACCGACTTACCTCAACCAATAAAAATCCCAATTTTGGTTGAATTGCAGAAAATCTATACTTCGTGTGCAGCGGAAGGGGCAAGGAAGAGAAAAGCAGAAGAAAATATCTTTAGTGTGGGAAAATTTTGGAGGAAGGAATCGGGCTCTCGAGTCTGGGCCTCTAGGGCATAAAGGGCTAAGTGGCGATCATCATCAGACCACAAATTGACCGTGATGTTTTTTCACTTCTTCTCTTTCCTTTGTTTGCTTTCCATTTTTTTCTTTATGTGGCCCAATTTATGTTTACAGTTGACGTTAAAAACTTAAGGGAAAATTTTACAGACACCCCCTAAATGTAAATGTATCCAATATATCAGAAACTTACCATGCTTGGTCAAAATAGCAAACTTCCCCCTAACGTTAAGCAAGGTGGCCTCCAAGATAAAATGTCAATTTTACCCTCCTAGTATCACCCAAAGTAAAAAAATGTCTATTTTACCCTCTTAGTAATTTTTAGGGAAAATTTACTAGGGAAGCACCAGATTCTTCCTGTTGGAGCGCAAAGAACAACTTTGTCCAGCTTTGTTCTCCGGCAATTTATTCAAGCTCTGTTCTCCGGCGATTTCTTCGAGCATTGTCGAAATTCCTGTCCTGCGATTTCTTCTCCGGCGACGATTGCTTGCAGCAACTAATCATCATCCATCTGTAGAAAGGGAAAACAAGAAATTGTATGTGAACTACTGACCTAGGGTTCCATTAAACTGTTCTATAAAGGTATTTGTGTTCTGGATTATTGTATTTCCATTTGTATTGCATAATAATCTAATCATTTTGATGTTTAGTGTTAAATATTGATTCTCTTTTTCAAGATTTAACGTTTTGCCATCATTGTTTCCACATACCAACTTCATCTTTTCATGATAAATAAATGTGAACATAGTTTCAAAATCTGATCTTGTTGTGTTGTAAGGAGAAGGAAACATCAAGGAAGCTTCTCAAATCTTGGATTTTTTTCCCATGGAAATCCGTCAGTAGGACAAGTAATTCAGGCCTTTAATTGATAAAATTTGACATTCATAGATAGAAGTTAACAGATTTAAACGCAGGGCAAGAACAGAGGGTAGGGAAACAGCATATCATACTCGTTAGAAGAATTCTTCTCAAGCAAGTGTATCCCAACTCTATAAATGAACAACCTTAGATAAAAATCAAGAAAAGATTACTATATATTTGGATTGGAATCAGAGAGAATTTTGAAGTTAAAGTAACCAGGCTCCATTAAAATTGAAAGAAGCATAGTACTAAAACTCGCGAAATTTCGGTCGAGATATCGAATATTTTGAGTATCTCGACCTGTCCGAAACGAAATGCAAGTCCGAAATGAAAAAATGCAATATTTCGAATATTTCGGAAATTTCAATGAAATTTTGGAAATTTCGGTCATCTTGTTTCGAAAATTTTGAAAATCTCGGTAATTTCGATCATCTCGTTTCGAAAATTTTGAAAATCTCGGACATTTTTGGCATTTTACACCCACAGAAAAATACCATATTTCGACCGAGATTTCGACGAAATTTCGGTATCTCAGAAATTTCGGTCAGACCGAAACACCGAAACGAAACGAGATTTAGTACCATGGAAAGAAGAGGGTCGTTTGATGACAACAAAACCCAAGACCTCTTCATAAAATGCAGCAGAAGTTGACACAGATCTACACAACAAGGATATAGGATTCAATGAAAGGAGGGGAAGTGATAAACCACTGCTTATCTCCTCAATTTCCATATGAAATTAGTTAGATTTGATGAACTAATTAACCTTGTTTTAAATATGAAAAGAACTAATCTTTACTTGCTAGCTGGTTAATTAGTGCACCGACATTGGCTTTGTTAAGAGGAGATTGCAAGAGATGGGGATTAAGTATGTGACAGCAGTTTTGGTGGCTAAAGGCTTGGTTCACTTCATCTGGATGTAGTAGGAATTTAGCTCACAGTATCAATATTTATTGGCTGGCTCTTGTATAGTGAGGGATCATTTTTGTTTACCTAAAAAGTGTAAAGATGAATCCTTCTAGGTCATGGTGAAGGTCATGAGAAACTTGTGAAGTGAGATGAGAGGAGAACCGTGAGAACCTCAACCACAGAGTGAAAAAAGCTTACTATGACAGTGGTCACACTTGTTCTTTTGTAGTGAAATAAATTATTCAAAGGTTCACACAAGTATGAACTTATGACTGTCCAACTTTATTGATGTCCAACTTTAAAAAATATTATGAAAAGAATACTATTGTTGTCCAACTTTATTGCTGTCCAACTTTAAAGACCCCATTACTCAGATAAATTGATATCATTTATATTGATATTTCCAATTCTATTGAGTCTTATTTTGTTTATTTTGCAGATAAACAATGTCAAATACAAGTGTGAATAACAACAATGAGGGTTACTTGATGTATGTGAACTTGAGGTGTTTTTGTAGAAGAAGAGCAGCAGTAATAATTTCACAGTCTTCAGAGAACCCGAGTAGGCTATACCAATGCTGCACAGAGTATCCTTGGAGGAGGTGGCTGTAATTTTTTCTCTTGGTGTGAACCCATACAAGGACCAAGAGCAATGACTGTGCCCAGTGACAACCCACAAACAGATGTAGTTGAAAGAATTCCAGACTTACAAAGTATCAAGGAAGACATCTGCAAAACAAAGAATGCACTGAAGCGGATGGAGAAGTTGGAAGAAAAACTACTATGTAGAGTTAATATTCTAATATTCTTGGTTGCTATGATAGTTGCATTGCTTTTGAAGCTGTAAAGTTTTAATGATACTCTTTTGGGACAAACAGTGCACATTTATGTATTGATATGGATTTTGTGTCTGCCTTTGGGTAGAATATGGATTATATGTAATATGGAATAGCTTTAGATTTGACTTAAAAGGAACTGAAATTGAGTGCAACTATTTTTGCTGCAGCCATGTCTCTCTCTCTTTCTCTCTCTGGTTGGGGAATAAGGAAGGTTCGATGCTCAACTCTTGCAAGAGAATGAATGGGACTACTCGGAAGGAATTTAATTTGAAATCAAACACAAGGATTTGGGAATTGAGACATAAATTCAACTTAGTCAGTCAATATGGCTCGGCTACGTTACTCTTTATTTCCCGTGGATCCCATGTGGTCTCTCTCTCACTCTCTATGGGGCCGGTGTGCCAAAAAAGTAAGAAAAGGATATCCCTTCTCCGGCTGTAAGTGAGAAAGCCTTCTTTAATTCAATAATGCAGGGATTGTGTCATAGTCTAGAAATTAGAACAATTAACTCTACAAGCTGGAACCTTTTCTTTAATTTTTATTTTCCTATGCCATGGCATTGCTCTCAAATTTCCCTTTTCCCCTCAAATGAAATCCCTTTTAAGACAATGAAATGGTAAGAGGCAAAGATCAAAATGCGATGCCATTATTCATTCTAGCCAATAGGTTTTGAATTTAAGACGGAAACAACTGTTGATTTGTTACTAGAAGAGAAAATGATAAGTGAAGACATGGGAAGCGAAACTGTGAAATAGTACTGGCCTCTGATCAATACCAAATACTGAATCATTATAACTAAAAATCATAAGAAGGGAAATCATCCAATCCCTTCATTTCTCTTTAAAAATACTTTAAGGATATGCTCATTCAACATGGAGAGCATTCAACCAGATGGAATAGAGATAAATTAGAGAAGAATTAAAACGGTATGAGCACTAAAGAACCTCACTCTGAGTAGCAACGGATCGCAGTCCAGGGGGCACAGACAGATTTACCTTTGGGAGTCCACCAATCCCCAATGCCATATCCAAAGCAAAAGATCCTGTAGACACAACAGGAACATGTCTAGGAGAAACTGAGCGGCCAAGCCACATGATTGCTCCCTTTCCAAAGGCATTTGTTATCTGATCCAGGGCTTGATGTAGGGCCAAATCTTTCTTAGACATGTTCTCTTCACCTGAATCACTTCCATAAGACTTAGACTTCCGTCCAACTGCAGATAAAGAAATGATGCAGCCTGCCATCAACTCATAACTCACAAAAAAATGGAGTTAAAGAGTTAACCAGTCATAGACCAGTGAGTGGCATTGTTAAATAATACTAAGTACTAGCTTCCACTGTGTTCCCCCACAATAATAAATGGAGTTTACTAGGCATAAGGTTTACACTAATTAGAGTTTGTTTTTTTACTTGAGCACCAGCTGAACCTTCCCCTGTTCTCCTAGCTGCCCTTTTCCTTTCATTCCTGGTTGTCATTCTTGCTCTTTTCTTGGCTTGATTAGTCATAGGAGTTGTAGCAGAGGCTTGAAACCTTGTCACTCTTTGAGAGACATTCACAGTGGCACTCCTTTGGCTTATCTTCAAAAAGGTTTGGATACCAAGTAAGTGATCAAATCCATAGCCAGATTTATTTGAATGAAAATTACAAAAAAATTAGGATTTGTTGATCAATGATTATCTGACTAGCTGTTGGTCCTTGTTGGCAACCCCTACTATTATGGCCCACTTCTTTGCAATGACCACATCTAACAGACTGATTTTTCCTCCTAAACTCTGTACGGTCAGGCTCACCCGGTTCCCGTTTCCTGTTTCTTCAAGGTCTACCTGGCCTCCTCTTCAATTTAGGAGGTTGGAGAACACCATTTAGCATAGATGTATTAACTGTGAACTATTTCAAATTTGGCATAGGTGAAATTATCTCCCTGTATGCAAGCTTAAGTTTATCTACACTGTAATAGGAGTCACATAAATCTTCTGGTTCTCTCCTCTACTCTCGAATGCATGCTGCTGCATGCTTACAAGGGATTCCTGAAATCCTCCAAACTCCATAATCATAATGTTGAGTACTCAAATTCATTGTAAATCTTGTACTTCCATCGGTGACTTCATACTGATTTTCTCCAGCAAATTGGGCGTGACAAAACCTTGCATCACTCACAATCAATTTCAGCTTCTTCTTCACAGATGGTGTTACCTTTCCTTCAATAGAGCAAGCAAAGATATACTTTTTTCGTAGTCTAATCATCAATTTTCCCCTAATATCATCGATTAGGCTTAGAATAGTCTTATTTCTCATTGGCCCTATCCAACTGTTCAAAGACTCTGTCATGTTATTAATAACATGATCACATTTTACCCCACTATCAAAAGCATGTCTAGACCATGTACTAGGGGGATTCCTAAGCAACCAATTATGAGCTTCCACATTAGTGTCTTTTATCTTTTCAATTGCTCTCTCATAAACCCATGCAAAGCTTGCTTGTGCTGCTTTCCAAAATAGTGACTTCAATAACAATCCAGGAAAGGAGGCTTTGAAATTACTGTAGAGATGCCTACAGCAAGTTCTATGGTGAGCACCTGGAAATATACTGCTGATAGCATGTATAAGACCCTACAAAAGACAAAGATATAAAACAATTTAGAGTATGTAATATTCAATTGAATATATAATGTAAGCTTAAATATAAAAAAGAAAGGTAGTCTTTAAAAAACATACCTTCTGCTTATTTGTCATAAATGTTAGGTTCATGAAATCCATAGAACCCTGCAGTTCATCAGCTAAACTGTGCAGAAAAAACTCCCAAGTTGTTGTGTTCTCTATTTCAGTAATAGCAAATGCAAGGAAAAACAAGCAATTGTTCCCATCAACAGAGACAGCAGACAACATAATTCCACCATATCTTCCCTTCAGATGACATCCATCTAGACCTATAAAAGGTCTGCATTCACTCACAAACCCCTTCTTACAAGCATCCAAACAAATAAACAATCTCTAGAAAGTTGGGTCTTCATTGAAGTCATGCCTTACTTCTGGATGCAACAAAACTACAGTACCAGGATTTTTGTTTAATAACATCTCACAATATGCTGGCAATTTGGAGTATGCAGCTATATGGTTACCCCAATGCTCTCCCTTGGCAATCTATTTTGCTTTGTAACACTGTAGCTTATGTACTACAACTCCAAATTGTTATTGTATGGATGTCATCATACTCTTAATTGTCATGTCAGGCTCTTCTCTAAACCTGGCTGAAAGTACTTTTATTATCCAACCAGATGTTACATTGGAATTAGAAGATACAGTTGCACATGTATGGGCTGGTCCTATTGAGTTGATCATGAAGGTTACTCCATCACTAGTAAGTGATGCATGTACCCTCCATGGACACCCATCAGAAGCACATATTGCTGTGACCCTCTTCCTCTCATTCTTCAATCTCAAAATATTAAAGCCACATTTTATTGCAAATTGTTGAAGGGCAGATCTGAATTGTTTGATATCTTCAAACACTGAATGTAAGTTATAATCTTTACCTCCATCAACAATACCTATGTTATCATCTGCCATGTCCCACTCATCCAAGTTGTCATCAAACTCCTCATCTACATTCAAACCTTCAATCCCTTCATTCCCTTCATCAGCAAATGCCTCATCATTGTCATTTGATGTATCATCACCTGAATTGTCAATTTCTAACTCTCTACTATATTCAGAATCCATATCCTCATCATCATATCCAAAATCAGATTCTTCATCAACATTGATAGTAGCTGGCATTGATGAGTCTGATATAATCCTCTCATCAATATCACTAGCACAAGCCCTACTACCAGAATTACCACCACCCCTTCTAATAGGGTGTTTCCCAGCCTTACTAGATCCAGCTGTACCCCTTGGATCTCTTGTTCTTGGAACCACTTCACCTGGAAAACCATTGACCTTATACATTTCTGTGGGGCTTGGGCCAACTTCCATATCATATACAAAGAATTTGACCATATCCACATCCTTACACAATCTAAACATTGTCATGATATTCCGATCAGAGGCAATGTCCATATCTTCTGAGGGGTCAGGTAATATACATTTAATAGAGAAATTGACATCATACCCAACCAGTGCATCATCCCTGATAACCGTGTTGTATATATTTGACATCATATCTAAGTACCCATACTTGTCTGGGTCTACTAACTTTTCACTTGTTATCCCTTTATAATAACATATCAATCTTGTCCACTCTGTTGTACTCATTTCTTATACTCTGAAATAGCAAACAGAAAGGAAACAAAGAAAATAGGAAAAATATAAAAAGAAAATTTACAACTCTAATCACATTTATTCTATTTCAGATAATTAATAAGAAAACTTTATGTGATACCAACAAGAAGTGCAAAGTCCATGTATGAAATTTAATGGAATGCTTATATTTTAAACTATGACTGTTATGTGAAGTCTGTAATGATACCAACAAGAAGTGTTTGGACCTCTCACATGGATGATTATAATAGAAGACTGTTATGTGAAGTCTATATGATACTAACACGAATCTGTTGTTATTGATTTGATTATTGTTATTTATTTCAACTTTAGAAGTGCTGGTTTAAGGGCACCATGAATAGTATATATAAGATCCTTAAGCTTTAAATGCCAAGTGTATTGTGTACTCATACTGAAGAAAATGGAGAAGATATTAGCTACCTCCATTTAACACCAATGGGGATGAAATAAGATAGTATTTGTACATTCATTAATACTTTACAGAACATAAAAAGCAGTCAAAACCACTAAACCTTAAGTACTGTAACAGAGAGATCAACAAGCACCATTTTTTACCAATAAATTAGATACAGGATGGAGGTTATAGAACTCATTTTCAAGGACATCAACAGAAGGGATTTGCAATATTCCAAGGAGAATATGAACTGGAAGGCTACATCAACCATTTATAGGCATTACATGTACTGGAACTGATGTGCAGCAGACAGGCTGCTGAAACAAAATGACTTCATTTGAGGATGTATGCTCCATTTATCCCTCCTAGAGTCCTACTAAGCCAAACCAAGTTGATCTAATGCTCAACAGCTTATCTCACTATACTGCACAAATTAGTTGAAATTGCATGCTTTATATCAATTTTCATCCAGTCAAACTGTATTTGAATAAATAAATCACTGGCTGCAAGACTAACTGAACAACATATGCTTGTTTTTTTGTTTGTTAAGGCCATTAATTTAGTATGTCTATTTTCCAATTTACCATAGCTTGGAGCTCACTTAGTGATCAAGATGCACAATCTTCAAATGGTGATAAAATAACATTCAAAAGAGATTGCATGCCCATGTGTAAAACCAATAAACTTTAGTGCACTTTTTGAATTTTTTATCTGCATAGGAGCCTCTAGGTTATGCAGGAGATTTATTCTACATAGTTTCCATGGAGATGCTTTCCACTGTGGTAAGCATTCCAGTATTCTTTGATGTTTTGTGCAGTGTTCTCTGAAGGAAGAAATTAGGGGTTCAATATGCAAACTGTTCAAGCACAGCTGTCTGCTTGTGTCGGGCCACTACTAGTGTGGCTATCTTTATGCCCGGGTCCTTCCCTAGTATCTCTTAAGTATACCTCAAGCTGAAGATAATGGTCAGATGTAACTGAAAACTAGGTTTTAAATATTGGATTACTAGGTGAAGCAATATTTGTGAAGCAAAGCTTTAAGTCTAAAGGCCTTGAGGAACATTATTAATGTAAGACAAACTCAGATTACTAGGTGCCTAATTCCACTGTTAAACAATGCATTACTTCACATCTTAACCAGTTCCCTCTCCAAACAGTCATCAAGCATTTTTGTAGGAGGGATTATGGGCTTCACATATACTCCAATGGATAGGAGTCGAACTGAATTTCAGCTTCCATGGATCATAATGGAAAAAAATTACCTCAATGGAATGTTAAAAGAAGGTAAAAAATTACCTCAATGGAATATTACACACGGATAAGACGAAGGTGACACGATTAGGTTACGGATTTCACCCATGATCAAACTCGAATGCCTGCGGTTTCATGAATATTTAAAACCCTAAATATCAGAATCTTTTTAAGAAGATTAAAACAATAGGAAAGATTGAAGGGGGAAAACATACTTGTGTTGGTGTTTTTCCTTCTTCGTCTTTCGAGCATAGAGATGGGTCCAGCAATGGCGTCGAAGCTCATTGTCTACACAGTTCTATCGTCTTCTTCCTTTAACCCAGCTATGGTAAAACGATGAAGTGTTTTGTTTTTTGGGTAAAAGAGGGTTTTACCCTTAAGGGGTATTATGGTACATTTATCCTTTTTAAGGGTAATTTGGCCATTTTGATAAAACTAACAGCAACTTAACCCTAAAAGCCTAACGGAGTGGACTAAGTTCATATATCTTCATAAAATAAGGGTAGTTTGTGCCTTTTTGACTAAGTAAGTTTATGAGATATTGGATACTTTTAGGGGGTGTTCGTGAAATTTTCCCAAAACTTAAAATAGGTTAATAATTATCACTATTGTCTCTACTTACTGCATATTTACTTTTTGGGAAAAAGAACGCCACCTAGTGCATGAAAGTACCTCTCCATTCCCTACGAAAATTAAAAAAGAGAGAATGTTCTCTTTGTCGCAGCGCAGGCTGCGCCAGGCACATAGGCCTGCCACTCAGGGGGCAGGGTGGTCATTGTGCCCACCCCCATGTGCCTGGGCACAGCCTGCGCTCTGGCACAGATAAGGGTGTCAAAACCTAGCCTGAACTGTTAAGGCCGACTGAAACCGATTGAAAAAACCCAGACCAAACTGAACCGATCCTTATTGGATTGGTTTTGGGCTGGGGTATGACGGGACCGGTTGAAAACCTGCCCACAACGAACCAATCGATAACAAACCGAAAACCAAACCAAATGAGACCGATAAAAAAATCATTGAGTATAAGGTTATGAATAAGTGAATTGATTATCGATTTCAATATTAGTTGGTTATAAAGAGCATTTCAAGGGTATTCAAACAGCTTGGACTGATTCGGATATTTCAAGAAAATTATTTATTTTCTCAAAAGAAAAGTCATCGTCCCAATTTGTTTTTTTAACAATTTTGAGAATAAGCTTTTGGAAATCAAGATCTTTTTGGAAATGATTTGCAAATTTGGTTGAAAACAAACTGAGATGTTTATGAAACAGTTTTTTCTGTTCAGTAACATGTGCTTTCCAAGCTCCATTGATTTCTTTGTAAATTTCAATAGGAAGATTAGGGTTAAAGAAATCTGAAACTGGTTAAATTTCAGTGAATGGGAGAGTATTAGGTGAAGTATTTCCCTATTTTTTGAATGCTCAATTTGTTCTGTATTTGTAATGCTTCAACATAGGAAATATCATGCCAGTAGCTTGACCAGGGGTTTTGGGCATATTGGATCTGGAAAACAAGAGTATGAGTCATTGGTTATGACTTAAAGGAGAATCTAGGTTGGCTACCTTTGAGCTTGCTGTGGAGGTGAGTCATTAATTATGACACCCCGTCCAGAGTTAAATGGCATAAATGGTAATTGCCTTTTTTATTCTTTTTTGGTTGGATCCAAGGTTGTTTGCCTTTGTCCTTTCCCTTGTCCGGTGGCATGTTTGCCATGGCTAGATGTACTATGCTCCCTGCTACAAAAATCAGCAAGAGTATTATTAGTTCCTTTGGTAAATTCAATTTCAAAAGGAAATTGACAAATGTAAATATACCAATTTACTCTTCTTGGATTTTCTTCACGTTTTTTAGCTTTTAAGAAATCTTTAACAGCTTGGTTATCTGTTCTAATTAGAAATTTTTCAGAAGCTAAATGTAATTTAAATCTTTTAATTCCATTTTTATGGCTAATAATTCTTTTTCATAAATTATATATTTTATTTCATTAGGTTTAAATTTTTCAGAATTGTATCCGTAAACTTCTTCTTATTTAGAATTTTTATGCGGTTTACATTTTAAAACAGCTCCCCAGTGTTCATTAGAAGCATCTGTTTCAAGTATCATATAGTCTTCTGATTTAGGAAAATATATAGGTGATAAATCTGTGATTCAGATTTAATAGATTTGACTAAGTTAATATCCGAATCAGTCCAAGTAAAAGGTTGATTGTTTTTCAACTTTTATTGTAATGGTTTTTCTTTTTTAGAAAGATTTTTGATAAAATTTCTACCGTAATTTAATATTCCTAAAAAACTTTGTAATTGTTTTTTATCTTGAATATGTTCAGGAAAATCCTTGATTTTGAGAAGGATGTGGCCTTGTAATTAGATTCCATCTTGAGTTAGAATTAATCCAAGAAATTCTATTGAAGTTTGTTCTACTTCAATCTTTTTTGGACTAAGAATTATTCCATGTTTTTTAAATATATCGGTAATAATTAACAAATGATTTTTATGTTCTTCCATGGTTTTAGAGAAGACCAAAATATCATCTATGTAAACAACACAAAATTTGTGTTTGTAAATTTTTGCATCTCTTATTTTATCTATAAGAACATCTTTTCGAGGGATAAAATATTCATAAAAAATTAAATGTTGATTTAAAGCATGATAGTTGATTACCATCCTTGCTTTACTTCTCTTATTCTTAGCATGGTTTCATACCATAAAAGCTGAGCTTGAGTGTGGACTTATTGTTTTTTCAATCAATCATTTGGATAAGAGTTCTTTTAATTGAAGATCGAATTCTTCAATATCTTGTTTGACATAAAGAAGAGGATTAATCCTGATGACTTTATTAGGATTATTAAGTTTAAGAGAACAAAATCTAGGGTTTTTTGCCCATAATT
This sequence comes from Telopea speciosissima, assembly GCF_018873765.1. Lineage (NCBI taxonomy): Eukaryota > Viridiplantae > Streptophyta > Magnoliopsida > Proteales > Proteaceae > Telopea > Telopea speciosissima. Next base: position 49,221,329 of record NC_057919.1, on the reverse strand, counting down.
TTAAAGGATTTTCATCAAAAATTTCTTTTAATTTTGGAAAAAGTCAATGTTGTTCATTGATCTGGAAAATTTGGTGGACTGCAGGAGTTGGTGTAAATACTGTGTCACAACGATATTTATGATCCTGGTTTAGGGGAATATCTATAATAGTTTTCTTTAAGGTTAAAGAAATCGAATTAGTATTTATTGTAATAGGTAAATATTCATGTATGAAATTATTTCTTAGAATAAGATCTCCATGCATAAAAGGAAAACATAGAATTTTTGGGATTAAAAACTTTTGTTTTTCTAGAATAATAGGAATATTACTAGCTTTATATATAATTGTTGTTGGTTTTCCAGAAACCGCTATAGTGCTCATAGGTTTATCTAACTTTACCCATTTTTTCATTGGAAATGCATTCCATCTACATCATCATGTTGTTGCTCCTGTATTTATTAAGACATCCAATTTATATGATTTATATTTTGGCAAATCAAATAAAGCAGCGACATATGTATGTCTCTTTTTTTCCTGGTGATCAGAAAAAATAAGTTCTTCATTATCTATAATTACTTGTGTAAACATAATTAATGTGTTGATTTATTCAACATTATTAATATTTGAAGATTTGTTAGGTTGCCTTGAGTATAGTAGTATTTTACCTAATTCATATCCAATAACGTTTGCCGGATCTTTATCTTTTCTTTCAGATAAAGTTCTAGTTAGAAACTTTTTATCTCTTCTATTAAAATAAAGATTTCCTCCTGAAGCTTGAATATTCATGGTGTGGTATTCTAAAGATCTTTGAGGTGGTATTATATCTTTTATAAGCCATTGTTTTGGCAATCTTAAATCTGTCCAATTAATAAGCCTTAGTTAAATCTCTGTGTCAAATGATTTTGGTTCAAAGACTTCAACAATTCTTTTATCAATTGGGTGTATAGAAGTTTATATAACATTTGTTAACTCATGCCAGGATTTTTAGCTGATGGACAGGTTATGACTATTGGATTTCATACCTATTCCTTGGGTTTTAATTCTTAAAACAACAAATTCCTCAATATTAGGATCTGTAACATATATGAAATAATTTGGTTTTATTCTAAACCTAACTGTTCCAATAGCAAGATTTGATTCCATGCTCCGATCAGGGCAGAAATCGGATCTTCAATGAGTCGTTTGTCCAAAACAGCCATTAAAATAGGAGTATCTATTCCCTACCGAAATAAAGCTGTTATTTCAATCTGAATAACTCCTATATGTATATACTTTATTTGAGGATGTTTTTTATATAATCTCAAAAATTTTTCTTTATTAAATATAGGAATTTCTAGATTGGCTTCATCTGTTGCTTTAGCTGTGGTGTTTCCACTAGCGTGATCAATATATCTTTTTGACCAGAAGTTTAACTTAGAAAACTTATAAATATCTTCTTTTTTAATCAGTTTTAACTTTTGAAAAGTATTTAAATAAAAAACAAAGTCTTCATGTACTAGATCAGATAAAGGAATAGTATTCATTTCTTGTTCAGGTACTGATTTGAATACTTCAATTTCTTCAGTTTTTTTGGAAGAAGATAAAACTTGATTTGACTCTTCATTAAGAATGAAAATTAACTCATCTTCTGAGTCAAAATCAATTTTACTATTTATATTAAATAAAATATTTTCAAAATCTGAAATATCATTTTCATAACAGACTTCGTAATCATTTTCTTTAATAAATTTAACCATTTTACGTGCCCCTTTTTCCTTGTTTGGGCAAGAGTTTGCGTAATGTCCTAATTCTTGACAAATATAACACTTACATCCTTTTTTAGGAGTAGTAGCTTTTTTGTTAATATTTTTTTTTCTAATAAATCTTTGTCTCTTATGATAAGGGGGTTTTGGCATGTTTTTATCATATCTAGTCCATCTAAATTTTTTAAACCTATTTTTGTTAAAAGGTTTAACTGATCTATGAGGAATGGGTTTGCAACCGAATTCTCAATTATCTATAAGAAGAGAGTTACATAGGGTAGCTGTAAGCATCTTTTTTATTTGTTTAGTAGCTTTTGCTTCTAAACAATGAGTTATTAGCTGTCGATGAACAAAGTTAATTCGATTTCCTAAAGTATCAGTACTACCTGATTTAGTATAATATTTAGGATAGGAGGAATGCCATATTTCATCCCAAGGAGGTACTAATTTGTAGAAAAATTGTTCGATCCAAAATTTGGATTCCTTTGAGTCGAGGAGATGATAGTTCTTTTGATATGTTTTAGCAAAAGAATCAAATTCAACCATACTACATAGTTTTAATTTGGGTTGTTATTAGCGTAACAAGGGTGGGTTACTTTTCCAAATGTAACAAAAAGGTGAAAAGACTATTATATAATAAAAAATAAAACAAATAAGTATCATTAATAAGGACAATTTGGACATTTCATTATTTTATTAAAATCTCATATTTATAATGTAAAATGATATTTTAAAAAGATATTTCTGTCATTTAACAACATACACTGCTTCCCTAATACACGAATGCAATTTCTCTCTTCCTAGCTGATCTAACGGATGAGAGTTTTCAAGCTTAACCCAACTCAACCCTAAGCTAACCTAATGTTCTCTCTTCTCTCTCACTCCTTCCCATCCCTCGTTTCTCTTTCTTTTTTCCTTCTTCTTTTTCTTCTCCGGCGAACACCACCGTCACACCTACGACTCCTCTCTCACTCTCACTCCAACCGCCCCACTCCCCTGATTTAAATCCACTCCATTTTTGTCCTTTCCAAAATAACCTCCTACTCCCACCAACTCTCTGGGACCGAAGACTCCAATTCCAGCCAAAGGGGCAAATGAGTCTTCAATTTAGAATGTGGGATTTCTTCCTTTACTACGTACATGATCGAAGAAGAAGAAGAACAGGAAGAAGACCAGTTTTGTTATGCTCTTTCGAGTGCGTTTTCGACGAGAAACTATCGAATTCCAGAGGGATTTGGGGTGAAAGACGAACACGGACACTCAAATTGTTGACACCACTATAGAACATAAGGACAATTTCTCACTTCCCACCTTCTCGCTCTCGCTCTCTATCTCTCACGGTGTCACTCCCTTTTCTGGGCTGATTGCCATTACTATAGAGGTCAAGCTCCTTGTGAAGAACAAAAGAAAAAAAGACGAAAGTGGGAGAGATTAATTATATAGGAAAACAGGAGTTTACGGATAGCACTGTAAGGGGGAAAGAAAAAAAAATTGATGGGTTTTCGTTTGGGATTTTTTTTGATTTTGTCTGTGATGGTTCTGGCTTCTGCAACTCCTAAGAATCAAAATCTACCCATCTTGTCATTCGATGAAGGGTATTCTCATTTGTTTGGGGATAATAATCTCATGATATTAAAAGATGGAAAAATGGTTTATATCTCACTAAATGAAAGATCGGGTCTCTTCCATTTCTTTGTTTTTACACAGTTCTGCTCTATTCCCCTGTTTCTTCACTTCTTCTTCTTCCACCCCCCCTCTAATATTTTAGTGCTTTTCTTTTTTTGGTTTTCTATGGGGAAAACAGATGCTGGATTTGTCTCTCGGGACCTTTACTTGCATGGGTTGTTGGTTTCTTCATCTATCACCATTGTGTCTAATTTCTCCTAATTGAGCAGTTTCGTACTCCTGTTCCTTTCTTCATCTTCAGAAGTCAGAAATTTCGGGAAGCTTGAAACTCATTCCAATGGTAGGGGGCAAAATAGTAGCAGCAAAGAAATTATTAGTTAATTTTCATGGAGTCTGAGTTGGGTTAATTTAAGAGAGAGAGGAAATGGCTTGGGAGTTGTTGGGTTGGCTTCGTTTGGACCGGCAGGAGGTTATTTTGGAAAGGACAAAAATGGAGTGGATTTAAACTTGGGGAGTGGGGTGGTTGTATGAGAGTGACAGGAGATGCAGGTGTGACGGTGGTGTTCGCCGAAGAAGAAAAAGAAGAAAGAAGAAAGAAGAAAGAAAGAGACACAAGAGATGAGGGAGGAGTGAGAGAGGAGAGATATGGGTAGTGCAGAATTACATTTAAACCCTTTATTAAAAAAATAATCTAATATTCTTGGGTTTTCTGGATTTTTCAGCAATGAATGTGATTTTACGCTAGGATCCTTACAAAATTATTTCCAACTGCGTCCTAAACTATAGTTTGAACAGGGTAATAGCTGTCTTGTTATGTTTGGATAAATAATAGACCCTTGTTACGTTAATAATTACCCTTTTAATTTAGATAATATATAATTTATATCTTTTATAAAAGCATTTTGTGAGGACGTTCCACAAAATTCTCTTTTAATTATAGCAGTAATATTATGAAGTATTTTTTTTGGAGTTATTAAATCTCCTAGTAAAGCTGTTCTTTCAACTTTACCCTCATCAGAATCTTCCCATTTTCTAATGAATTGTAAGATGTCTCCTTGAACGGTTCCAGCTATATAATCTATAAACTTTTCTTTAGCCCATGATGCTTTGTGATTGGTTATGATAATAGCCAAAGATTGAGTCCATTCATCTATTATTTGCTCATAGTTTTTATAAGCAATGTCAGTTAAATCTAAATATGTGCCTCCCGAGGCGACATGTTGTTTGTTTAGATCATCCCGTCGTTGTGTAGTTGGGGTAGGCTCGTCTTCAGAAGTATGTTTTACTTATTCAGATAGGTTTTGACCAAAATTGGATCGTAATCCCATTTGTGGTCGAAATAGGTCATCTTGGTTTAGATGATCAGAAGAACCGACCTTCCTTTTTCCTTTTGGGTCCTGTTCTTGTTCATCTTCTGCGTTAGATGATGAACTAGATTTCGATTCATCAGTCTCAGCCTGAATAGTTTCAGTGTCTAATTCATCCGAAAAGATTTGATATTCGTGCAAGCTGAACAAGGTTTCATGTTCAGAATAAAGTTCTTGCATCATGGATAAGAGCTTATTTTTCTCATCCGGGTCATTTTCATCTATAAAACTTTTTTTCCAGCAATCCATTATTTCTTTTAACGGATTAAAATCAGATTCTTCAAATGAATGGTTTGAGGTATCTTCTTTGAAAACGTTTATGGTGTTTCCATAAAATAAATTAGTACGATGAGCGTTATTTGGGAAAACATATCCATCAACAAAGACCGATAGTTGATCGGACAAAGTTTGCATTTGAGCTTTGGTTTGCTCTTTTAGGTCTAGATCTATAATAGATCCAATAGATGTAATATCGAAGTCTATTTTATTGATTTTTTTTATCAATACTTTTAAAATAAGTAGTAGTAATATCTATCAGCATATTAATAGCATTACAAGCAGAATCTATATTTTTGTTATTTTTGACTATATGTAAGCTATGATCATATAAGGATTTATCAACTGTTCCTCCAGAAGAAACTAAAAAATCAACTGACTCCATAAAAACCTTGAGTTGGTACCTAAAACCGTCTTTGGTTGCAGAAGGAACTATTGTAAGCTACCAACAAATGGTCTTATGCCGATAAAATCAACTTCCCAAAGATATATGGGTTTATCTCAAGAATTTTATATAAAGAGAGAGTGAAAAAAGATAGAAATAACTTTAAGAGTTTGTAAATACCTGAAAGAAATCCTTGATTATAACTATATGCGTTCCCTATAAAGATAGATCAGACGACAGTGCAACTGTTCCTCTGAACTCTCTAAATAGAGTAGCAAGATTATAAGAGAAGGTTGGTCCTTGCTCTATACTGTTGAAAAGGTGCCCCCAAATCTCAGCCGTGTCTGATCATCGTAGCTCCCAGCAATTTGAAGGAGTTTCTTCTCTGTGTGGTGGGTGTGTTCACACCCTACGCCTTTGGGATATTGTCTTCTTTTCTGGAATTTTATATTCCAGGTGGCTTTATATTATTTTGCTGGTAGTTGGCTGCCGTGACTTTTGTTCTATCGGCTGTTTTTGATCTTTGGATTGTTGGTGACATCTTGTGGTTTGGGTTTTTTTAATATAACATTTCTTGTGTTGCTGGAATTTTATTCCCTGTATTTCGGTGGGTGATTCAAAGCCGCCTGTGGACGCTACTACTTTGATTTGATCCATTGCTGCTATTGATGCTATTACAACATCTGTCTTATTTCCTGCTCTTGTGATTGTTAGTAGTGGTCTTTGGTTATTAGTTGTGACTGTTGTTTATTAGTTATTGTCTATTGTAGAGAAGGATTTAGTATGTTCTTTTCTTACTAAGGACTTATGTGTAATTATACATAAGTCTAGCTATCTATGGTTTGTAATTTCAGATTTTATTAGCTATAAATACATATGCTGGCCACGGTTTAGAATAAACCTAACTATGAGCTTCCTTTTTCCTCTCTCGGTTTCTCTCATCCTTCTCCTTTCTCTTTTCTTTGCTCGTGCATGTGCTGATTTCTTACCCTAGATACCGTCACAAAAGTGTTAACCCATTTTGAAAATTTCCATGCAATTTATTAATGGGATGACATTTTACATTCAACATTACTCTGTAAACAATAACATGATATGCTTGCTTCTTTATATATGATACAGACGAAGAACGGGAAGGAGTTTCTTTTAACAGATACTGTTGGATTCATCCAAAAGCTACCAACTACACTTGTGAGCTCTTGCACAATTTCAAAACAAATCTCATCACTTTTGTCCTTTTTCTTGCAATATACAATCTCTCTCTAATAGATTTTGTAATTTGTTACCTAGTTGTAGTGATGATTCGGTTGATTGTTTCAAACTATAGTTAGTAGTATGAAGTCATGAATATCTTTCAAGTTTCTCTTGTTTTCACAGGCGACTGCTTTCAGAGCAACCCTAGAGGAAATATCAGAGTCTTCACTTTGAGTCCATGTCGTGGATATTAGGTAAAACTTGATAACTCTGTGGATAAGATTGACTAAGGATGATCATTATCATCCATCATGTTCAGCCACCCACTAGTACAGCAACAGATAGATGATGTTGAAAAAGTTCTGTCGGAACTGGATGTGGCATCAATTCCAAAGTTGATGGTCTGGAATAAGGTACACATATATGTTTTTCTTGGCCATCTAGTACTGGAACTGGTTTAGAGGGGGTATAAGTTGTTTCTGCTTTATTTCAGGGTTCTGTAATGGATGCATGATTATAGCAACTGATGTAATAGGGAATTCCCTAGCTGCCTACCTGCTTGTGCTTGTAGCTCGATCAAAGGTCAAGAGTGTGGTCTAGTGGAAAAACAGAAGTTGTCCATATCAAGTGATACGTGAATGGCTCAGTAGTGCTTTCCCACTACCAGAGCTGGTGGAAATAGTTTAATGGAAGAGCATAGCCTTGCTAAGGCTGATGTTGGGGGTTTAAGACCTTCCTCCCACTCCTGGCTTCGTTGTTTAGTGGTAACAAGTGGAGGTTAAAAGACCTCCACTAGCAGCACATCATGTTATCAAAACATCCTTGAAGCCCAAAAGTAAGAGAGCTCTGTAAATGAAACTAATGAGCTGATCATTGTTAGAGTGCCACCACTCCCCCATAAACTGTCACTCTATGCTCTGACGTGGTCAATGAGTCAACTCTTAGGAAATCTGTGACTCTTGATTGGGATGTGCTTGCTTTCATACAGATCAGATTCTGTCAAGTACTTGCAACAGCGGCTTGGTTTTCTTCCCATCTCCCATATCATGCAGGATATAGTAGCTTACATAGAACCCCTATTACAACTGCTTATCCCAAAAGCTCAAGCTGTTAAGGGCTACAACAATGTATATCAATACACAACACCCCCCACTCCCCCACATGTGCAGGCCCACACACTCACACAGCTCTGCACGTGACACCATCATGTGGCACCAAGGGGCATAACAACACATCACACAAATCCCTCACACTTATTTGGGATTAATAACTTGACCTCTTGGCTCTGTTACCATGTTGTAACCACTTGTCCCAAAAACTCGAGCTGTCAAGTAAAGGTTACAATAATGTATATCAACACACAACAAGAAGTCCAAAAAGGTTTCATGTATTCCAGATTGGGCTTTCCTTAGGTGTCCAGTTTCAGTTCAATTATGCCCTAGCAGACACCAGACAAAAGACCTCTTTTAGGGGATTTCTTTAAAAAAAATTAGAGCTTTAACAGTTGTCACCTGGGGTGAATTTTATATGTGGTGGGGACTTTGGCTGAATTTGTCCAATCTAGAGGATTGTTTGTCAAATGGATGGTTTGTGATGTAGAACTGAAGACCTTACTAGCATAGGACGTTCAACAAATATTGGGCTTAGCATGGCCTAGCCTATTTTAAAGACTTGGGTCCACTTTTTTTTTAATTGATTAAGTGTTGATTTTCTATTTTAAAGTGTTTTAATTTGTCCAGGTTGAACCGGTGGTTCAATTGGTTCAGTTTAAATGGATATTTTTTTTTAGGGGACATGTTTCCTGTGGGAGAGCGTGGCCCATGTGTGCATGTGGATGGGGGTCAATGGGAGTGTGAGCGGAAGAATCATGGGGGGCGGGGTGGTCATTTTGCCCCCCTCTGTGCCTGGGCATAGCGTGCATGATCCCCCACAGAGTTCTTTTTTACAATTCTTTTATTTTTTAAGTTTGGGTCAACATTCTTTTAAAGGCTATTTAGAATCTAAAAAGGATTGGCTAAGTTGTAAGGAGTCAGCTAGGGGGTTTCCTAGCTTGACTCCAACTCTACTTACAGTTTTTATAAATTAAAGAATTGGCGCTCATTAGCCCATGATTTTGATGATTGGAAAATCTTGTCTCTGCTGCCTATTGTGGTGTGCCTTCCTTCTGGTGAATCAAGATGTGAACCCAATCAGTACCTTGCGGTGGGAAGCCCAGCTATTGCTGTTCTTTATTTTGATTCTTCTTAAGATATCTATTCTGTTTTCCGCATTCTGTTTCAATTTTGTTCATGCAATATTAGCATTCCTGTTCTCAGTAGGATTGTTGGAAATCAAGATTTTACAGACCTGATTTCAATTCTGACTTCAAAAAACTCTTATTGACAATGTTCTAACTTCTAATCAGTATTCTAGTCTTAGTTTCTGAATCTGCTGCATAAATTCTGAAGTCCTAATTCAAGTAGGTGTTGGGTATTGATATTTGAAAGCTATTCTATATCTGATTAATACTGGTCTGTTATGCCTGAATTCAATATCACAAATTGATTTTCTATTGGTCATATTAGCTCTGTATATTGATCAGTCATTTGACTCATAGTTTGACTGGTTTTGACCTATCCTAATTCCACTAGGAGTAGTCTGCATCAGCAGATCTGACCACTGGATCTGGCTGAGATCTTCAGCATTGGTTCTACCCATAAAGAGGGCCACTCGACCAGCCCTATATGCCGATTGATTTGTTGATTGTGTTTTCTGAGTTTTCTCTTAATTATGGAAATTATACTCTGTATCGATCCTGTTTTGGTACTGGTTTTAACTTCTAAATCAGAACCACATTAGTTTGATTGTCACATCGTCAATCCACATGGCTTAAAAGAACTGAGGATTTTTAGGTGCAGAGAGATTTATATGTGATCTAAACACTTTATGTTCATCCCAACCGCCTCATCTCATCCTCACTCTATAAATACCCAGGTATGAAGCACCATTCGAGATCTCACTTTTTACTAGCTGTTACGTTGTTGCACTAGTGATCTAAATTTAGCATCGGAGAGTCCTAGGCCGGAGCCACACCGGCTCTCTTGTGCTCATCACTTGGTCTTTGCAGGCTCATCCGTGGGCGAACTAAGCATCGGAGGTTTCCACACGCAACAGATTTGGCGCCGTCTGTGGGAACGACATCAGCAAGTCATCGTCGTTTCTACCAACTTTAAGAGCAACAATAATGGTGCACACGAGATCAGGGTAGCATGGCTCGACTTCCCGTGGGGATGAGCTACAACCCGTTGTGTAGGCGAGGCGATCACCGCCCCCTGAAGCCTCGCGACAGGGTGCGACCGGAAGACCCCCTTGGGCAGGGGGTGCGCAGCCCATCACGGGCGCCGCGGTCAATCCCATTCCCCCACCAGAGGGTGGGAATGGCGAAAGTGTGCTAGACACAGCAGCGGCTGACCGGGTACAGGTCGAGCCAAACTTGAACGGGCTGGGCCTACCAGCGCCGCTGCCCTTATCGGAAAATTTGGACCTCGAAGCCCTGATAAATAATCGGAAAGTTATGGACTTGTAGCTGTAGATGCTCCACACCAACGAGATGCTGCTTACTTTCATGAACCAGATGGCCCGGGGTGGGCTGATGGGCCAACCACTGGTCGCGCCCCCTCCAGCCCTGGTGCGCGTAGAGAGAAACTTGCACCAGAATGGTGGTCAGCATAGGGCAGAGCCTAGCCGGGCCACGTCATCACACCCGTCTCATCAGAAGACTCCTCCTCTGCGCCTTAGCAGAGGCGCTCGACGGGATGAACAAGAGCATCATCGAAGCTCGGGGACAGGGCAAGAAATAGAACCAACAGGCTCGGTAGCGAGGAGGTCGGTATTTTCTGGATGGTTCGGAGAAGATGGGCAGCCGAGGGGAGTCCGAGAGCAAGGGAACGAGCCAAGTGGGAGACGTGTTGCGAGACAAGGAGAAGGATCTCACCATATCCCTTGGCGTCAAAGCCCGCCTCCTCGAGAAGAGCAACAGAGGAGCCCCCGTGGGTCCAATTTCCAAGTGGAAAGAAGAGTAAGGAGGGATGGTGCTGACCGAGCCGACCAGAATGGCCGACCACAGCGGGACGACCGAGCATACCGACCTCGGGCTGAAGAGCAAAATGGCCAACCTAGGCCGAGTGAACAAAACAATTTATACCGGGTGGATGAGCCGAGCGGCCGAGCACCTGAAACCGAGTTGGAAAGGCGGCTACGAGACTTAGCTGAGCAGGTGGAGGGATTGAAAAAACAGGTGACCCCGGACGCCTATTCGTTAGTCGGGCGACACCCTTATCCTCCGCAGATCATGACCGCGCCACTGCCAACCGGGTTCAAACCTCCTCCCTTCGATCGGTATGATGGGACGACCGACCCGATGAATCATATCAACTACTTTAATGCGATGATGACCATGTACGGGGGAACCGAGATTGTTTCTTGTCGGTCTTTCCCTGCATCCCTCAAAGGCGCGGCGACTTCATGGTTCTCCTGGTTGCCATCGAACTCCATAACAAGCTTCGCTCAGCTCTGTCGAGCCTTCGTCTTGCGCTTCCAGAGTAGTATGAAACACAAGAAGACGACGGTCAACCTCCTCAGCGTGAAGCAAAGGTCTGATGAGTCGATCCGAGCATTTGTCTCCCGCTTCAACAAGGAATCCTTAGACATCAAGGATTTGGATGAGGCCACGGCCCATACTGCAATGAGCAACGGACTCGCTGACATGGACCTCATCAAGGACTTGGCCCGAAAGCCGACCAGAAACCTGGCCGAGCTCTTGGAGAGGTGTAATGAATTTGCAGATATGGCTGAGGTGCTCCAAGCCCGAAAGGGAAACAAAGGCCGAGCCGATAAGAAAAGGCCAACGACCGATGACCGCAAGGAGGACAAGCGGCCCAGGATGGATCGCCGAGCTGAGAGATCGGACCGAGCTTGGAGCCCCGATTATACCCCACTGAATACCTTGCGCAAGGAGATTTTGATGCAAATACAGGATGACAGGTACATCCGCCGGCCCTGATCGATGCAAGCTGGGTCATCTAGGAATCCCAACAAGTATTGTCAATTCCACAAGGACACCGGTCACGACACCGAGGATTGCTATCAGCTGAAAAGAGAAATCGAAGAGCTGATAAAAGCGGGACACCTGAAGCGATATGTCAAGGGAGGCCGAGAAGAACGTGGGGGTCGGTGACCTGAAGATTGCGATCAAAGAAGAGCCGAGCCGAGGCCCGAAAATAGGCGAGCCGAGCGAGATGGAGATAAAGCCCGAGTTGAGAAGAAAGAGGACGGATCCGGGCCGAGCAGTGATAAGGGAGCACCCATATACACTATCCTCGGAGGGCCCGGACAAGAGTCTACTCGAAAGGCTAAGGCAAACGCGCGGTTCATCAGAGTCGTCGAGATGCCCACCAAGAAACTCAAGCCAGCGGCGACGATCTCCTTCTCCGAGGCCGACCTCGAAGGTATAAGTTTGCCTCATGATGACGCTTTAGTAGTGCAGGTAGAAATCGTGAAGAGACCCGTCCATCAAGTATTGGTCGATACCGACGCATCCGTGGACCTTATGTCGCTAGACGCGTACCGATAATTTGGCTTCGGAGAAGAAGCGCTCAAACCGGAGGGCACCTCACTTCACGGGTTCTCAGGAGCTGCCGCGACAATCAAGGGCTCAATCGACCTACTGGTCACGATCGGACAAGCTCCATGCCAGGCGATGATCCAGGTCAAATTCATGGTAGTACGGTCGGTAGTGGCTTTCATTGCCATACTCGGCTGCCCATCATTGACCGCTCTCCAAGCCATCATCTCATCAACGTACTTGAAGATGAAGTTCCCTACTGAGAATAGTATCGGTGAAGTTCGAGGTGACCAGAAGAAGGCACGGGAGTGTTATGCTACTTTTGTCAAACAAAACAAGGGCAATATCCGAGGAATGGCAATGTGCATTGAGCACCTCCCTGAGGATCAGCGAGATGAGCTCATCAAAAGGAGATGACGACCCGTGGAAGACCTGACCCCATTCCCCCTCAACGATCAAGACCCAGCAAAGGTGGTCCAGCTCGGATCATTGCTGGACGAGGATCAAAGGAATCAACTCAGAAGTTTCTTAAAGGCGAACACTGATGTCTTCGCCTGGTCGGTTGCCGACATGCCAGGCATACTAAGGCATATAGCTGAGCACTGACTCCACGTGGATCCGAGCCGAAAGCAAATCTAGCAGAAGAGAAGGAACTACGCCCTTAATCGGCAAGCTGCGATAAAAAAAGAGGTGGAGAAGCTCCGTCGATCAGGGTTCATTCGAGAAGAAAAATTCTCGACCTGGTTGGCTAACGTCGTTATGGTCCCCAAGCCGAATGGGAAATGGAGAATGTGTGTCGACTACACCGACCTCAACAAGGCTTGTCCAAAAGATGAGTACCCCCTACCTCGGATCGACATCTTGATCGATGCCACGGCAGGCCACGAGATGCTGAGCTTTATGGACGCATATTTCGGCTACAACCAAATCATGATGCACGAGGAGGATGAGCCATACATGGCATTCCGAACTGACCAAGAAAATTTTTGCTACAAGGTCATGCCGTTCGGATTGAAAAACGCCGGAGTGACATACCAGTGGCTCGTGAACTATATATTCCGCGAGCAGATTGGAAGAAACGTGGAAGTCTATGTGGACGACATGTTAGTGAAGAGCTTGAGGGCCGAGCACCACTTGGCCGACCTGGAAGAAGCCTTCGGCGTATTGAGGAGAAACCAAATGAAGCTGAACCCCGCCAAGTGTGCATTCGGCGTGACCTTGGGAAAGTTCATCGGCTTCATGGTCTCTGTCAGAGGCATCGAAGCCAATCCGGCAAAAATCAAGGCCATCCAAGAGATGAGCCCTCCGAGGACGATCCGAGAAGTATAAAGGCTAAACTGGCGAGTGGCGGCGTTGGCACGATTCATGTCGAGGTCGGGCGACAAGTGTCTGCCATTTTTTAAGGCCCTCAATAACATCCGGAGCCCGAAGGACTTTGTCTGGTAGGACGAATGCCAACAAGCTTTTGAAGAACTGAAGAAATACTTGGAGAACCTGCCCCTTCTCAGCCGACCAGAGCCAAAAGAGGAGCTTCAAGTTTAGTTAGCCGCCACCCCGGTGACGGTCAGCGCGGTGTTGGTTAGGGAAGAAGGCCGAGCTCAGAAGCCTATATACTACATCAGCCATGTTCTTGTCGACGCCGAGATGAGATACTCCAGGTTTGAGAAAGTAGCATTCGCTCTCCTCACAACCGCAAGAAAGCTAAGGCCGTACTTCCAAGCTCATCCGATCGCGGTACTGACCGACCAGCCACTCAAGAAAATATTACACAAGCTCGACGTTTTGGGTCGGCTGGTTACCTGGGCGGTCGAGCTGAGTGAGTACGATATAAGCTATAGTCCAAGGACAACGATAAAAGGACAAGCCCTTGCCAACTTCATCGTCGAGTGCACATGGCCCGACCTCGAAGTCGGGGAAGAGAAGACAACAGAAGAGGCTAGGGCTAAGGCCGACCCGATCTGGACCATGAATGTCGACGGCTCGAGCAACTCCGGAGGAAGCGGAGCTGGCCTGATCCTGGTGAGCCCCGAGGGGTTTCGGATTCAATATGCCCTACGGTTTAAGTTTCCCGCCTCGAACAATGAGGCCGAGTACGAAGCCCTCCTAGCTGGACTTCGAGTTAGCAAGACAGTGGGCGTAAAGCGATTGAAGGTGCAAGGAGACTCCCAACTCGTGGTCAACCAGGTCAGTGTAGACTATGAGGCGAAAGACGAAAGGATGATAGCTTACTTGAGCCGAGCACGGGATCTGATACCTGAACTCAAACACTTTGAGATGACCCGAATACCGAGAAAAGAGAATGCCGCGACTGACTCCCTGTCAAAGTTGGCCAAGGCCGACCTTCAATATCTGAGCCGATCAGTGTACATAGAGATCTTAGAGAAGCCATCTTTGCAAGAAGAAAGCATAAAGCACATTGAAGAGGACGGGCCGACCTGGTTGGACCCCATTGTCAACTACTTGGAGAATGACCAGCTCCCGGAGAACCGAGACGAAGCAAGAAAGGTCAAGATCCGAGCTGCCAAGTACACCATGATCGATGGAGTGCTTTATAAAAGTGCAATCTCGGCACCTCTTGTTTGATGCCTTGGACCGAAGGGAGCCGAGTACACCTTGGCCGAAGTACATGAGGGAAAATGCGGGAGTCACATGGGTGGCCAAGCTCTGGCATACAAGATACTTCGGCAAGGATTCTATTGGCCAAGAATGCAAGAAGAGGCCATGAGGTATGTGAAGACGTGCGAGAAGTGCCAGCTGTTTGCACCAATTCCGAGCCGACCAGCAACAAAGCTGACCTCAATGCTGAGCCCAATCCCTTTCGCTATGTAGGGGATGGATATTCTCGGAGATTTTGCCCCGGCATCGAGAAATAGGAAGTACATGGTGATGGCGATCGATTACTTCACTAAGTGGGTCAAAGCCGAGCCCCTAGCAACCATCACCGAGAAGAACATGGAGAAGTTCTTCAGAGATAAGGTCATCTACCGGTTCGGACTACCAAAAGTGCTCATCACAGATAATGGCACGCAGTTCAACAACTCGGCCTTCCGAGAGTTCTGCGAACACTTCTACATTGACTTTCGACCCGTCTCAGTAGCTCATCCACAAGCAAATGGACAAGTAGAAGTGTCTAACCAAACATTACTCACCGGCATTAAGAGAAGGTTAGATGAGGCCAAAGGAAGATGGGTGGAAGAGCTCCCAAGTGTTCTATGGGCATATAGGACGACGAAAAGGACACCAACTGGGGAGAGCCCTTTTCGCCTAGCTTATGGGACCGAAGCCCTCGCCCCGGTCGAAGTTATGGCATCGTCATACCGAGTGCTCAACTTCGATGAGAAGACTTATGAAGATGGGCTGAGAGCCAACTTTGACTTCCTAGATGAAATTCGAGAAAATGCCCTACCCCGGAACACGGCATACCAACAGAGGATGGCAAAGTACTATGACTCAAGAGTAAAAGAGCGGCCCTTCCGTCAAGGGGACCTCGTCCTCAGGAAACTCAGTACATCCCAGCCAAGGCAGCAAGGAAAGTTAGCACCAAATTGGGAAGGCCCGTACATAGTCTCCAAGCAAATTCGCCCAGGGACGTATCACTTGCAGACTCCGGGGGGCAAGAAGATACCGAGACCTTAGAACTCGGAAAATTTGAAGAAATTTTTTCAATAATTTTCTTAAGTATTTTGCTCAGCACAGCTCATGACAAGCATTATGTATTCGGCTTCGGCCTCGACATTCTTGATTTAATGAAATAAAGTCTTTTCTCCACTTGCTTAACGCACTTGCAACACGTCAAGCGGACCAAGTTGTAAGATCGGTCCTCATAGACCTGGCTGACCTTAAAGACCGACCCTCATAGGTCGGCAACAAGTCATAAGACCGGTCCTCATAGACCTGGCAGACCTCAAAGACCGACCCTCATAGGTCGGCAACCAAGTCATAAGACCGGTCCTCATAGACCTGGCCGACCTCAAAGACCGACCCTCATAGGTCGGCAACCAAGTCATAAAACCGGTCCTCATAGACCTGGCAGACCTTAAAGACTGACCCTTATAGGTCGGCAACCAAGTCTTAAGACCAGCCCACAAAGACTGGCCGATGTCTGAACCAACAAGAGCAAACTCTCCCCATGGCCAAGCTGAACAAGGTCTAAAACTAAGCTAAGGCATTACGCTTAGCCAGGAAGGCTGCTCGGCCACGCAGCCACTTATATGATAGCCGATTTGATTTGATCGCTTGGAACAGCAAAGTAATTAACCAAGGCGAAAGTCATCCTGACCTTGGACATGGCATGGCCGAACCGACGACCCAGTAAAGCACGGCTAAAAAACAGCCAATTCCTTAAGCTCGACTAACGGAACGGGTCGTCAGCTCGGCCACAGCATCAAGTGGAACAACATACACAAGGAAAAGCAGGCTAAAATTGCCGAGCTAAAACACTTGGACAAATTTTGAGAAAAAGAGATTTTCATTCAGTATAAGCCGAGTGCTCGGCATGGTTACAGGGTGGGCAGTTCGGCCCCCAAAAAAAAATTACATCTCAATCTCCTTGGCAGTAGACTTGGAGGATACCTCGGTGACATCCACGGTGGTATGCTCGGCAAGGAGGTCTTGGGGCTCAGCGTCGAGGGCGAGGGGGTCGGCCTGCATAGGGTCCTCAGTTGGCAGAGCCTGTGTGACCTCGGCTCCCTCCTCATCTCCCAACTCCTCAGCAAAAGTAGTCGCATCGTCGTCAAAACGTGAGAGATTGAGATCGGGATTGGCCGCCTTAATCTTGGCTAAGAGATCAGCCCGGCCTGCCTCAAAGCCCTTGGCATAAGGAGGCTTCCTGATCTTATGGCACACGTCAGCATACTCCTTCGATTGGAGGTAGTCGTTGATCGCCTCGTCCCGAGCCAGGGCCAGGTCCTCCTTGGCCTTCTCCCTCACCTCGTCGAGCTGAGCCTACAGAGCCTTGACCTTCTCCTTCTGCTTGGCCACCTTGGCCCTAGAGCTCTTTACCTCGGCCTCAGTGGCAGTAAGCTTCTCTTGAGTCTCCCGACGCCTCTGAACGGCATCCTGAGCATCCTGGTAAGTCTTTTTACACTGGACGCCTAGGGAGTGGTTCTCGGTCAAGAGCCGCTAAAAAAGAAGCATGGTCTCCACTGTCTTGGCGAAGCCCTGCAAGAAAGCATTAGAACAAAAATCAGATCGGGTTACACAGGTCGGATCTAATCACAAGAGCCGAACGGGAAACTAACCATATTAAAGTCCTGAAACAGGGTGGAGAGGAGCTCGGGGTTGGACAGTGCCTCGAGCTTCTCCCTGTCAGTCGGTAGCTGACCTGCATCTAGCCATTCCTTGGCATGCGCGGCTGACGTCAATGCCGAGTCCCCTAGGAAGAGGGGCCAGGTCGGCCTCACCGGAACGTTGCTGGCCAAGGCCCTCCCCAAGACATATCAGGAGATGTTTGGGGGTGAGGCCACGGGCAGAAGGCCACCACTCGTCAGATTGACTGAGAGCTTCTGACGCTTGGTATCTCTCGACGGGCTCTTCTCGCCTTTTCGGCCCTTCCCTTTCCTTGGAGACCCCACAGCGTCCGTACTCTTCTAGGCCTCAAGGCCGACCACGGCGTCTGGCGGGCTTTGCAACACGGCCTTGCCCTTGGGGACCTTGGAAGACTCGCCCTAGGACTTCTTCTCGGTGTTTTTCTTCCTCCGGTCCGCAATGGTCTCGGCCCTTAGTCGAGCTGTATCCATTGGGGGAATATGGCCGACCACAGCAAGAAAAATAAAACGTAAAAAACAAACCAAAAAAGAAAAGAAGACTAAGTAAAGGGGTCAGCTCGGGCGGCAGAAACAGGCCCGGCTCAGACTCCTACCAGGGGTCATATGCCACCATTGAAGGAACCCCTCGTCCTAAAGCTGGAGGACATCGAGGGGAGGACGCTGGGGGATCAAGTCGAGCAAGGTCAGCTCATTCTTGGTCAAGGGCAGTACCCTGTTGACGTAGTTCAAGTTGATCTCCTTCCACTCGGCTCAGAGAGGGCTGTTTGGAATGGAAGCAAAGAAAAAGTGAGGCTTCCAATGCTTATTGAAGCTAGACGTACTGACCAAAAACTTGTGGCCACCCAGGGCTGCACTCTTCCCAGATCGGCGGCTGAAATAGTACCACCCCTTCTCGGGAGACTTCTTCAAGAAAAAGAGCCGAGAGAAAAGCGCCACGCTTGCACCTAGGCCCATCTAACAAAATAGGGCGTAGAAGCCGTACACAGCCAGCCAAGAGTTCGGCACCAGCTGACCTGGGGACAGGTGGAAGTGGTCCAAGATCTGGTCCACCAGGCCGAGGATGGGGAGCCTGAACGCGTACTTGAAAGGCAGCTCGTACAAAGCCACCTCGCAGGGCCTGATATAGCAGGCCATCTCCCCTGGGTTAGGAGCTCGGAGCTGGATGTCCTCGGGGATAGCATAGGTCGTCCTGAGATAGTTGAGGTTGACATCCGTGATCGTGCTCGAAATGGTGTCGACACTCCCTTCTTCGAGCTCAGGGGCGTCAGCGGACGAGCTGACCAAACCGACCCCTACTTCTGAAGAATCGCCCTCACTTGACTCGTCATCATCGGACGAGGACGATCCAGAGCTCTCGGCTCGGTCCCCGATAATTGGTTGGGCCACGAGGCCGGACTCCATTGGCAACGGAGGCTCGGTAACCTCGGCCTAACGAGGCTCCACTACATCGGGCTCGTCTGAAGTCGAGCCCAACAAGTCTACTGTGGGAGAACGAGTGGGGAGCTCTCAGCTCAGACTCGCTCCCTCTGCCGCCCCGACGAGCAGCTCGCCCATGTGACTACTACCAACTGACATACTGGGCGGAGAGGACTTACTGGTTGAACAAGAGCTGAAGACGAGCTGAAGACGAGCGAAGCAAAAGCCGAGCTGATCACGAACCAGAAAGCACCGAGCGCTGCAGAGCTACGAAATCCGAGCTTGTCGAGAAGTCAATAACTTGGAACAGTGAAGAATGAACTGGGAGGAGTCGCCTATTTATAACTCTGGGGCTGAACTGATCCAACGGCCAAGGAGAGCTCAGCACAATTCAACGGTCCAGATCAAAGGACGATTCGAATTCCCGAGCCTACCATAATGACTTTTCTGATGTGGCACTGACGCCCAATTGTTAGATCGTACGATGTCAAATCCCCAACAAAATGAGCTTAGCTCAGCCGCAAGAATCTTTCAGATGAGCAGACCAGGAAACTTCACTCATCAGTGCCGAGCCGATCCCTGATGAGTGGGGGGCCTATGATAAGGCATAAAACACCCCACCAATCAGAAGCTGCCACATGGCCGAACCGAGCTCGGTCGAAGACCGGGCCGACCCGATCTTCGATGAACCTTACTGATTGGCCGAGCTCGTCGGACACATCCAAGTCAACAGACGCTGAGCCGAACTCGTACGGGTCCGACGAGGCCGACCCAGTGGGCCGAGCTCTTCGGCCGATCTCTGGCCGCATGGCACGACGGACCAGTACCAACCCAGAGATCCCCCATCGCGGTTGAGCAGCAAGCCCGTCGACCCCACGGTCCGAGCCTACTCAGGTCGGTCTTGATTGGAGCACCATATCGCGGCCAAGCTCACACAACTAGTGATGACCCTCAGGTCATACAGGCCGGGGGGTGAGCTCCTAAGCCGAGCTCTGAGGTCGACCTCCCAGGCCGAGCCCTCCTACATAGAAGCTACCAGAACGTCCCACCAGGGATCACGGGGCCACATCAGCACATCCCGGGAATCACGGGATAAGGATTGAGCCACGATCCCGGCGCAATACGAAATTATACTTTACATGGACTCTTACCTTAATAAGAGCCCGACCTCGAAAATAGCTCTCCACTCCGCTCTACGCGAGAGAGCCTTCCAAAAGAAGGACTCCTACCATACTAGGACTCTCCCAACCGCCTAATCTCATCCTCACTCTATAAATACCCAGGTATGGAGCACCATTCGAGATCTTTTACTAGCTGTTATGCTGTTGCACTGGTGATCTAACTTTAGCATCGGAGAGTCCTAGGCCGGAGCCACACCGGCTCTCTAGTGCTCATCACTTGGTCTTTGCAGGCTCATCCGTGGGCGAACCAAGCATCGAAGGTTTCCACACGCAACATAGTTACATGCTGGTTGCAAACTTAAGGTGGTGGGTTCAATCCATGGTTCTATACTTGATAGAGAAAAAAAAGAGAGAGCGAAAGGGAAAAAGAAGAAGAAAAATAAAATATCCCTTATCTATTTAGAGCAGGCAAGGTAACTAAATATTTACAAACTCTTTGGGTAGATAACCAAAATAAAAACTGGAAAAAAATTTGAATTGATTTCAATAATGTAAAATGAACACTCAATCAGCTTTGAAGCCAAATAAATGGATGCGGGATAGACAGATGGTTTAATTATGTCTACTTTAATTTAAGTGATGGACTTATGTTGAATGGAATGAAGGAAAGAAAAATTTTAAATATCAGTCCTAACAAGCAACAAGTGATAAATTAAGCATATGGATTACCACTTTAAAGTCTAATGATGGAAAGAAATGGTACTAGTAATGATCTGCTAGTTTAACTATAAATCATCTCTATTTCTTAAAACAGCAAATGCTGCCCCCTCTCCCCCCAAAAAAAAAAGAAAAAAAAAAAACAAAGGGTTCTAGTCTTTGATGGCATTCATGGCATAGTCTGTCACACCCCAAACCACCCCCTGGGAGGATTAGGTAGGTGACCCGAATTGCATAACGGCAATCCACCAAATCCCACGGATCTAGAAGCAGTTAATACATTCACGGTGTCACATTCGTCACATTACTACAAGTAAGATCAGAGTGCTGCAGATAAACTACAATTATAATAACAAAAGAGAAAACGTAGCGATACGGGAAATGATTGTGATATATATATACATATGTAAGTTTGATACATTCCTCAGTACAACTGTTTGAGTTAAAATAATACCGCAAGTGTACGTATCAATCGTAGCTACAGGTCGAACACGAGAAGATATACGCCACTCTATTTAACTAACTTAAAAATAATGCAAAGTGAACCAAATTAAAGTGTTAAATTAAACTAATTAAACTAATGAAAATTAATGCATCCTAACTCATAAATAAAATTAAGGGATTAAATTGGCGTCCTAACACATGAGCATCTAACCTATCAAACTAACGTAAATTGAAAGGAATAAAAATGCAGCCATACATAATAACAACATAAAAAGGAATAAGGGAATAAAAGTGCATCCACAAACCACAACCATATAAAAAAAATAAAAGAAATAGAGGGAGAAGATGAAGAAGATAGAGAGAGATAGAGGAGAGGGAGAATGAGATTAAGGGTTTAGAGAATGAGATACCTTGATGTGCTTGAACAGGATTGAACTTGCTTGCATGAATACTTAAATAAACTTACCGTGGCTTCCTGTTCTAAATCTCCAAGTCTTATCATCAACATAGGAACTTAGACTAGGAAGTTTTAAACTAAAACTATTACAACCATATTGAAGACATTTAAGCAAAATCTATTACAACCATTAAACTAGACTTATGAAATCAAAACTAAGAACTTGAAAGAACTAGACTTATGAAATCAAAACTACGAACTTGAAAGAACTAATCTTATGAAATCAAAACTAAAAACTTGAAAGAACTAATCTTATGAAATCAAAACTAAAAACTTGAAAGAACTAATCTTATGAAATCAAAACTAAAAACTAGAAAGCCAAAGATCACAATTTAGAAGGAAAAGAAGAGAAGAAATTTCACTAAAAATTTAAGCACTTTACAAGAGAGGGGCTAGGGGTATTTATAGGGGGAAGGAGAGAAGAAATAAAAGAAGAGAGAAGAGGGGGAGGAGCTCCTCTCCTTCTAAAAATTGTGGAGAGGAGAGAGAGTGTGAGAAGGGAATCCAAAAATAAGAGAAGATTCTCTTCTCCTTCCTCCTTTACAATGCTTGATCCCCAAGAAAAAAAATATAAATAGAAAGAGGGAGAGAAGAGAATATTGTTTACATAAACCTTCTATTTCTAGAAAAGTAAATTTCTAATTCTAACTTGTGCTTCCTTTTCTTTGTAGATATCTTCTCCAAGCAATGAGATCAAAGCATCTTTGACTTTTCAACCTTCCAAACATGAGAAAATATCTTTCAAAATAAATCTATCCTAAGTAGACTTCCAAAAGTGCCCTTGAAAAGTTGGAAGAGAGAGAGAGAGTGATGAATAGGATAGTGATGACAAGGATTCCACTTAACCAAATAACAAAATCTCCAATGTGTCCTCTAAAAATCGTGGGGCATTAAATGCAGCCCAAAAAAATCGTGGACACCTTGTGGGCCTTCAAAACTATGGAATCTAGTGGCAGTGTGGGTCTCTCCATGTAGGTAGCAGTCCTCTCTCTTCAAGAATGCAAAATTATCGAAACGGCCCTGTACTTGCAGTAGATCTCCACCATTGCTTAGAAATATCTTCTATAATGTCAAAAATGTCCTTGGGCAGTGGTAGAATGACTATGGGCTTGCATTACAGCTCCTTTCTGACCCATTATTCTTTCTTGGGCTAAAAAGAACAATCAACTGTACGGTGGGCTAGACGAATGCGTACTTACGTTCCGTCACGTCCAACTTGCTCCAAATTTAGTCATCTTTACAGCCATAGAAAGAAAAATGGCAACTTTACATGTAACTTGGGACATGCAGCTCCCGATAGTCCAGAATAGCCCAAAACTTGAAAAGCACAAGAAAGCACCAAAGTAACTCTGTCCAATGTGGTAAAATGTATGCTTTATGCCCTAAGATTTCACGCATAAATGTGCTCATCAACAACCCACAAACTGAAAAGTGAAGCTGACATATACATAAGTGAAAAGAAAGTACATATATATACAGGGCGAGAGAACTCAACCCCAAAAAGAAAAGAAGAACCTAAACAAGAAACAGGAATGGGGATAAACTCCTGTCAAAAGCAAAAAGGAGTCCCCAAGATAAAAAGCATCAAAAGCGCCCCTCACTGGTCTTCATCAATAACCACTGAGAACGCTCGCATCATCGGTATGACCTCTGTCGGGGTCCACACCAATATCATCATAATCACAAGGGCTCTCCTCCTGGTAATGACCCTCCATGCCACAGTGGCATCCACCTGCAGAATCATCTAATAGAAAACATATATAACAGAGTGTGAGCCCCACTGAGCCCGTGAGTAAAACATATCATCATGCATGCATATGCAACCACAATCCACATGATCCTACATGATATGCAAGTCCAGATTAATTATTAGTCACCTAACAATACAGCTAAGTCAGGTTTGTGCTACAATAATCCCCAATACATATATCCCTGGTGTGGGCTTAGTTACCCTTTCCCGCGATATACCCATTGAGTTGTCGGAGAGAACCAGCCGGCTCTAGCATCTCCCTACCCAGGTCAGCCCGATCGGCCCTCTAGATTAAACATGTGAGGTAACCGATTTAATATCAATTCACCTTACCAGTGCATAAACTTTGTTTGGCATATAGCCATAATTCACCTATTGGTGCTTCCCAAACATGTAGCTCGAGGCTTCCTGACATATTTGCCCTGGGGCATCCCAGCTGAGCTGAGGCTTCCTGGCGTAAACGCCCGAGGTTTTACAGTAGTCCTCACAGTTATCCAACACATTAACCCCTGTTGGCAAGGGTGCGTAGCACAGGTGATGAAACTCTAGCCCCATGTCTATATGGCTTCGTATGAGTTAGGCGGTGTCAACCGTATCCCATACTACGGGCTACCACCGGCTTCATTTCCAAGCCGACTACGACATCTAGTCTATCATTCACAATCATCATGAAATATTCAAGCAGGATTGATCAACAGTCACACGATGTGTAATATTTGAGAAATTGAATTTAATTAAGTAACAAGCAATATAATTTAAGAATTTAATTGCCGGCATAATAATACTGTTACACATACATACACAATAATATTTCATTCACCTGGGTCTGGTTCTAGGAATTCAGTTGTAGTTTCAGTTCCGGCTATAGTCTGGCTGTAGGCCTCGAGCGCGGGATCAAACCCTAGATATAAATAAAAAATACGTTATTTAATATTCCAAACTATTTATGGATGTCCTAGGGTTGATCTAAGCTCACTGGGTTAACTCGGTGCATAATTGAACATCACTTGGAATTCTCTAGGCCTTAGGCCTATGTCCCGGTGCATCATCCAGAGATTGTGACTTAGGGGTAGAATGATCATTTACCATAGTAGTACATGTTTCTAGGTCCAAATAACCACACAACACTGATTCCAACTTAGCAGTGCTGCAGAACCAACACAGACAAGGTTTCCAAGCCTTACGGGGCCCACTTGGGTACCCAAAGTATTCATACATGTAGACATATGTGGGGAGGGGTATTTTTGTCATTTACCACCTCCCTACATTGATTTATGGTCCATGGGTGAAGATCCCCAAGTCAGATCAGCAAAATTGCCAATTTCCATTCACTGGGCGATGTCTGCATCTCCCAGAGCCTGTATACAACGTGAACAGGCTGAGATTCCAAGGTTTTTGACCATGGACTGTGCTCTTATCATCCTCCCATGCATGTTAGGTCATCATGGACCCCCCCGGGGTGCACTTTGCACTGGAACCCATGGATTTTTACCTGGGCCCACCACTTGGCTGCCAGGAGCTGCCCAGACAGCCCAGTGAATAGTAACCCAGCATATCTCAGCTGCAAACCAAGGCTATGGCTGCATGCAAGGCTTGATTTATGTATAATACAGTGATCTAAAGCTGTTACAATCCATGTCTAGGCTGCATGCAGTCAGAGCACATAGATCTGAGCCCAGACTGTTTGTTCTTGGTGTAACAATGCAGTGCAATCTGGCACATCCTGTGTAACGCCCTCCAAAACCACCCTAGCGGTTTAGGGACATTGACGATCCACAAGATCGTTTATGTCAAGGAGATATGAACCGGAGTAGAACCAAAACACAAACACATATCTAAAATATATAGATTAAGACTTCAACTAAAATAAGGTAGTCAAACTAAGCTATTACAACTTTCAAATTAAACTTAAAATTCTTAAATAAAGGTTACTATCCCAAAATTAAATTAAACTTAAACAAATAATAAGTTCTTCTAAAATTGAAAGAAAGTGTAAAGTTTCTAATAGTAGTTGTCTTCTTCTAATCTGAACGCTTCGTCCTCTTGGCCTTCCTCTTCTAGTACATCCTCACATCCAGGTTTGCATTCATAAAGTTGTTCATCTGAAAAGTGGTAAGGGTAAGCTTCGGGAAAAACTTAGCAAGTAAATCCACAACAACTATACAGGTGTGAAAAACATGCACAAGTAATACAAAATGTAAAGACATACAATAATATGCATATATAAATCCAAAAAAAAAAACAAAACAAAATGATCATAACCATATTTGCTTATCACCACTCCTGTAATGAAAAGTATATATGACAACAATCAATGAAAGATATATCGAAAGAACAAAAAATAACAAACACATCACTCCCTAATAGACTAGTGTGAACTAGTTATCATACACTGGTCAAGACCCTCATGATAGCGGCGTATGAACTCCAGTTATGATCAACCACAACAACACTGTCCCCTCTCAACATCAAGAAACTAATGGAGAAACTAGTGACCAAACTTGCCCCAGCCCTCTTGGAGAGTTTTTTTATCATCACTCCTCTTTCTAGTAGCCCATATAACTCCAATAAGGGTAAGTCCGTAGCTCAAAAATTTGTCAACTTATCTTTACCCCAACATATCCATCAATGTCGGTAAGGTAAACAACAAAATAACAATCAAGGGTTTGCCTATAATTAAAGCTATACATCCAAGTTCGAAACTTAGCGTCATGACTCCTCAATTCCACCCTAACACATGCTATTGAAAAGAATAAAAATAAAATTTAAAAACAGTAACTTTCATCAACATATCAATACATAAAGTGAAGAACAATAACAGGGAACAAAATCTTCGCAATCACTTATCCAACAATAACATCAATGAAAATTTAAAAGTAAACCCTAAATAAAATTGGATTTTTATGCATCATCCAAAAATATCATGTATTAAGTTATAATCATGAAGAATCATTCATAGACCTTCATCATATTATCAACAAATAGGCATTGGATTCATTAGTCTATAAATATGACATTATTAAAAATTTTGCACACACATATGTGAATTAAATCATAAGAAAATCACCATTCCTTGCAAGCAATCATATATGAACAATTTAATTGAGTAAAAACATGAATGAAATATGTTTTCAACATGATAAATCTCAATTTAAAACTAAATTCCAGATTTAAAACATTGTTTTAAAACAACTTTTATATGAAGAGAAAATATCAAGTATAATGGTTGAAGATCTACTCACCTTATGTGAAGCGACTAGAGTTTCTATAAGTGGCCTCAAATCAATGCTTCAATAATGTTGATGTATGTCTTCCTAATTCAGAACCACTTTAATGGAGTCCTATGATTAAGGTAATGATGAAATCAACATCGCTATATTGTATAAACTCGGATTTGGGAAACACTGATTTTTCACAGAATGATCTACCTTCAGTAAATCAGCGACATTTCTCTACTCTGATCTCCATTTGGCTGATTCAAGTTGAGTTGCAAATATAAGAGATGGGGCTACGTTTTATTGTGAAGTAAGAATTTTCTAATTCGGTTAAAAAAATGGATAAAATTGGACGCCAAGTTGATGGTTCTGCACAGTCCGAATCTCCTTCTTCTCCTTCCTTCTTCTTCTTCTCTCTTCTTTTTCTTCTCTTCCTCTCTATAGTGTACGAATTTTCCTCTCTCCCTCTGGCTCTCTCTCTTAAATTTATGATAAAGGGAATGAGGATTGAGATTTAGTTATGGGGATTTAACCCTAACAAGAAAGAAGGTGGGAAGAATCTAATTTTGTGTCTGACTACATCTGTTTACTTGCCCTCCAATGAAAATATTTCAAAAGGAATATTGACTTAAGATTTTTAAATTAAAATTTTAGATTAGGTAACTTAATTTTAGTTAAAATTCTTTTTTGTATTGGGATTTTATTTTAGGAAGACTTTCTTTCTACAAGTTTGAGTTTCCAATCAATTGGAGATTGCCACCTCACCTTTCCTTATCTAGAATCGTAGAAGCCCATTCTAAGCCATATAAAATTAAAAAAAAAATAAAATATTTAATTGTTCTTCTAAAGAATAGAACCTCAAACCTCTAACAAATTGAATTAAATGTCTAAGCACTAGGCTAGGTTACTAACTATGAATTATTTTCCAAATCAAATTATATATTTTATAAACAAAACCCTAATTCTACACTTAGGCAAAGAATAAACTCAAAATGAGGATGTTACACTAGGGCACCCTACTTACCATGCATGCATGTGTCCTCCTCCAGCTAGTCCAATTTCTTACATTTCAGCTTACTCTAATCCTACATTAGGTAAAAAGACCAAATTACCCCTAGTTCAAAATCAAGGTATTACAATTCTCTACCCCTTAACAAAATTTCGTCCTCGAAATTTACATATTTGGATCTTCCCATTATGTCGGGATATTACAATCCACCCTTTTTAAAAAACAATTTCGTCCTCGAAATTTACATATTTGGATCTCCCCATTATGTCGGGATATTACAATCCACCTTCCTTAAAAATTTTCGTCCTTGAAATTTAAATATTTAGATCTCTAAACAGTTGTGGATACTTGCATCGCATTTCATCCCCTTTTTCCCACAAAGTCTTTTGAATATCATGATTCCTCTAGAGAAGTATATATAAAATGGTGCGATTATATGGGACTTGCCCCTTGTGATCCACAGCAAATGGGTGTTTCCTTGAAATCGGAGTCACTCTCTCTGACTGCCCATCAATTATTAGTCAAGACATTATGTTTAGAAATTTAACCAATTTACTAAATCAGACTCCAAAAATTCGACTTTGATCAGACTAAATCTATTGACCAAAATAAATAATATCCAACATGGTAACTTGATTCTTGGTTAAACATTTGTATCACTAAACTGAACCAAAATCAATCTTATTATTCTTGAACCACTGATGTAATATGCAAATTCGGCCAAATAAAACTTTAAGCTTCTTGGAGGTTATCTCTATATCTTTATTTATTCAATCATAGTCTATATCAAAGATCCAAAATAAACTTTGCTATACCTGCATCACTCACACTTGAGTTGGACTAACCAATAAATTGATCCATAATTGACTTGGTCCTTAACCATTCGATATTTATCCATATGGAATCACTCAAGCTGAAACCATTCAAGTTATTTTGTGTGAACCAACCAGAATCATAAATCACTTAATCTCGCATACATGCACCCCACAATATAAGTCAGTTTTTTTATTTTTTTATTTTTTTTTATTATTATTTTTTTTATTATTTTTGCATGTTCCACTAATAAGTTTTCAAAAATTTCCAGGGTATCACATCCTCCCCTCCATTAAAAATATTTCATCCTCGAAATTATGTGTTCTTTAATCTTGGAGGGTTCCAAAACTCTAGGCCTTAACTTATCCTTCGTACCAAACAAAATTGTTCCGGCAAAAAAATTAAACACTAGCATAGAAGGAAGATAATCAATTCATGTCAAGTAAGACATCAAATTTTGTCACTTAAAAAAAAAGGATCAAATCGACTGACATAACTTCACCTTCTATCTATACTTGACAAGATGAATCTACAGTGTCTACCACAAAAGTCTCCTCAAATGGTAAAGAAAATATATCACTCCCACTCCACAGTTCAAGTCCACTGCAAAATACCAGAGAGTTTCAATCTATGTTTAATGTCTCTATGCTCACCAGTTTCTAAGTTCAGGGTTCACTAGAAGTCATCTCCAATAATTTTCATGTGATTTCAAAAATCAATGTTCATCCTTAGTTGGTGGTGGTGGAAGATTTTCAGCACTCTGTCTTGCTTTTTACGGAAGCATTATGACCAAATACAAAAGATCAACAACTCACCCCCAAATTCCAACTCATTAAAATTTCTGTCTTCTCCAATTCTGTCCATTCATAGTAGAAATTGGGAAATTAATACTTCTGAGATTTTAAACCTGATGAAACCAAATTTCTAAGAAACCTAACTTAGAGTTTTAAAACATATCTAAAAATCCCTTTAAGAATGTTTTCCTAACCTAGGTTTCTAGTCTCTCCAAAATCAGGTTTCCAAATCTGGCAGATTCTAACCAAACCCTGATAAACAATGTGTAAAGTACTCTCTCCAAATCCAATAGATTCCAATCTTTTTATAGTAGAAAGTATACTCATTAAGGAAACTATTGTAAAAATTTTAAATTAAAATTCCACTTCTAAGTCTCTCTGCTATCATCATCTTTATTAGTTTTTAGGTTTTGATAGCAACTGTACGGTCTGAAATACAAAATTTATTTGACCTAGAAAAATAACTACAATTTAGCTGAAATTTTGTGGACTTTTCCTAGGCATATCTAGGTACTTACAGTAAACATTTCAGGTGTAATTTCAATTTCTAAGTGTGTCTAAAATGTTATGAAATTTTGGATTCCTACACAGTGAATTCTGAAAATTTTCTGCTAGTGTTCAAATCCAAAGTTTCAGTGTTTCTAAGTTCTTATGTGTTTGAATTTAGTGTTCTATGTTCATGTTTCTAGTTCATATCCTATCCTAAGTCAAACCTAATGTGCTCTGATACCACTGTGTAACGCCCCTAAAACCACCCTAACGGTTTAGGGACATTGATGGTCCACAAGATCGTTTATGTCAAGGAGATATAAACCGGAGTAGAACCAAAACACAAACACATATCTAAAATATATAGATTAAGACTTCAACTAAAATAGGGTAGTCAAACTAAGCTATTACAACTTTCAAATTAAACTTAAAATTCTTAAATAAAGGTTACAATCCCAAAATTAAATTAAACTTAAACAAATAATAAGTTCTTCTAAAATTGAAAGAAAGTGTAAAGTTTCTAATAGTAGTTGTCTTCTTCTAATCTGAACGCTTCGTCTCCTTGGACCTCCTCCTCTAGTTCATCCTCACATCCAGGTTTGCATTCATAAAGTTGTTCATCTGAAAAGTGGTAAGGGTAAGTTTCAAAAAAAGCTTAGCAAGTAAATCCACAACAACTATACAGGTGTGAAAAACATGCACAAGTAATACAAAATGTGAAGACATACAATAATATGTATATATAAATCCAAAAAAAAAAAAAATGATCATAACCATATTTGCTTATCACCACTACTATAATGAAAAGTATATATGACAACAATCAATGAAAGATATATCAAAAGAATGTAAAATAACAAATACATTACTCCCTAATAGATTAGTGTGAGCTAGTTACCATACACTAGTCAAGGCCCTCATGATAGCGGCGTATGAACTCCAGTTATGATCAACCACAACAACACTATCCCCTCTCAACATCAAGAAATTAATGGAGAAATTAGTGACCAAACTTGCCATAGCCCTCTTGGAGAGTTTTTTTATCATCACTCCTCTTTCTAGTAGCCCATATAACTCCAATAAGGGTAAGTCCGTAGCTTAAAAATTTGCCAACTTATCCTTGCCCCAACATATCCATCAATGTCGGTAAGGTAAATAATAAAATAACAATCAAGGGTTTGCTTATAATTAAAGCTATACATCCAAGTTCGGAACTTAGGGTCATGACTCCTCAATTCCACCCTAACACATGCTATTGAAAAGAATAAAAATAAAATTTGAAAACAGTAACTTTCATCAACATATCAATACATAAAGTGAAGAACAATAATAGGGAACAAAATCTTCGCAATCACTTATCCAACAATAACATCAATGAAAATTTAAAAGTAAACCCTAAACAAAATCGGATTTTTATGCATCATCCAAAAATATCATGCATTAAGTTATAATCATGAAGAATCATTCATAGACCTTCATCATACTATCAACAAATAGGCATTGGATTCATTAGTCTATAAACATGACATTATTAAAAATTCTTCACACACATATATGAATTAAATCATAAGGAAATCACCATTCCTTGCAAGCAATCATGTGTGAACAATTTAATTGAGTAAAAGCATGAATGAAATATGTTTTCAACATGATAAATCTCAATTTAAAACTAAATTCCAAATATTAAAACAATGTTTTAAAACAACTTTTATATGAAGACAAAATATCAAGTATAATGGTTGAAGATCTACTCACCTTATGTGAAGCGACTAGGGGTTCTATAAGTGGCCTCAAATCAATGCTTCAATACTGTTGATATATGTCTTCTTAATTTAGAACCACTTTAATGGAGTCCTATGATTAAGGTAATGATGAAATCAACATTACTATATTGCATAAACTCGGATTTGGGAAACATAGATTTTTCATAGAATGATCTACCTTCAGTAAATCAGTAATATCTCTCTACTCCGATCTCCGTTTGGGCTGATTTAAGTTGAGTTGCAAAGATAAGAGATGGGGCTACGTTTTATTGGGAAATAAGATTTTTCTAATTCGGCCCTAAAAATGGACGAAATTGAACGCCAAGTTGTTGGTTCTACATAGTTCGAATCTCCTTCTTCTTCTTCTCTCTTCTTTTTCTTCTCTTCCTCTCTATAGTGCACGAATTTTCCTCTCTCCCTCTGGCTCTCTCTCTTAAATTTATGATAAAGGGAATGAGGATTGAGATTTAGTTATGGGGATTTAACCCTAACAAGAAAGAAGGTGGGAAGAATCCAATTTTGTCTCTCACTACATCTGTTTACTTGCCCTCCAATGAAAATATTTTAAAAGAAATCTTGACTTAAGATTTTTAAATTAAAATTTTAGATTAGGTAATTTAATTTTAGTTAAAGTTCTTTTTTGTGTTGGAATTTTATTTTAGGAAGACTTTCTTTCTACAAGTTTGAGTTTCCAATCAATTGGAGATTGCCACTTCACCTTTCCTTATCAGTCCATAATACATTCCTAGCTAAAATCTAGGACCTCCCAAGTTAGAATTGTGGAAGCCCATTCTAAGTCATATAAAATTATAAAAAAAATAAAATATTTAATTGTTCCTCTAAAGAATAGAACCTTAGACCTTTAACAAATTGAATTAAATGTCTAAGCACTAGGCTAGGTTACTAACTATGAATTATTTTCCAAATCAAATTATATATTTTATAAACAAAACCCTAATTCTACACTTAGGCAAAGAATAAAATCAAAATGAGGGTGTTACACTAGGGCACCCTACTTACCATGCATGCATGTGTGCTCCTCCAGCTAGTCCAAGTTCCTACATTTCAGCTTACTCTAATCCTGCATTAGGTAAAAAGATCAAATTACCCCTAGTCCAAAATCAGGGTATTACAGCCTGGGTTTTGGTCTCAGGTGACGAACAACCAATAAAACAGGGTCAAAATGCTCAGATCCTTCATGCACCATGCTTGCATGTTGGATCTGAGATGGTCCATGGTAGCCCCCAGCTGTTCTGGGCTACCAATGGCCAAAAAGGCTTAAAAAACACAGAGAGATAAGGTGGTGAACAGTAGCAGCAATAGAACAGCTTCTCAGAGGTATGAATTTATACCTGGAATGTTCAGAGGGGCTGCTCGAACTGAGCCTTGGAGGTAGGGCTGCTTCTCTCCTCTTCCTTCCCTTCCTTTCTTCTTCCCTTCCTTCTCTTTTCTCTCTTTTCTTTCTTCTCCTTCTCCCCACGATTTCAACAGTAACCAAAGCTCTAAAATGAGCCTAAGGCCACCTATTTATAGGCCAGCCTCTCACTGGGGCCTGTTTGGCTGCCTAGGCCTCTTTTGAAAATGCATTTTTAAGCTGTTTTTCAGTCTTTCTGGGCTCTCTGGTGGGGTCCACAAGGGTCCAAGGGTATGAGGTGACCCCTAGACTCCCCTCAACCTATGGAGGGTGCCCATGTCCATTATGGGTGGTCCCCACACATCTGATCATTAAAATATTGCATTTTTCCACTCTGGGCGATGTCTCTGGGGATGTCTGCATCGCCCAGAGATTACAGCAAGGCTGTTTCTCTATGGGCTTGTACAGGGGTTTGACCCAGGGTCAGGGCCTTGCACCCACATGTCACCAAAGGCCTTTTACATAAATTTTTAGGGGTGGGACCCACATTCATGGAGAGGAGAGAGAATACCTGGAGTCCAAGCAGTACATTATGCTGTGGGCAATGCAACTACAAGGATCAACAATCCATCTTCGGACAGGTATGTAGGAGGACATCCTTAGGGGTTCTCCATTAAATTCAATCACTAGGGTGATACTCCACAGTGTGCTTAGATGCCATGTCAAGGGTTCCTGTCCTTCAATCAAAATTCCAGCCAGACAGGGGCAGGGTTTGACATAGTCCCTTTTGGAACCATTACAACAGGATTGATTGCAATGTTGAAATTGAGTATCTTATAGATGCATGTACTAGCTCTCCACAACACTATCTAGTATTCTTTTTTTTTTTTGGTATGTGTGTGTGTGTGTGTGTGTGTGTGATGGTTGTTTGTACCTTTCTCCCCTTAAATATTGTGATGTAGGATAGCCTATGGTTTTGGATTTTTAAAGCTGAACTATAAGGAAAGGTGGTGAAGAAAAAGTTTAGAAGTGAATAAGGTTAACTATAAGCAATGAAAGAAATTAACAACTTGTTAGATACAGTCATGGGAGTGTGAACAGAACCTTGATGAAGATGAAGAAAAGAGAAGAGAAGGAGAGAGTCTGTTTGCCACAAACAGATCAGAGGTTTGCCCATCAAACCATAGGATAAGAGACCCATTTCCCTCTCCACAATTCCATGAAACCACTCCATTGATCCTCTAAAACTATAATAGTTATGCCCTTTATATAGATGGACTCGTGTGCAAGGGGAAAAAAATTCCTATCTACTTAAGCGCTCCTACCTTAACTTCCATTCTTAGAGAAAAGAATGGAAACTAGACTTCCTAATACTTATCAAGGACCCCAAGGTTTGGAAAGTAATCTAAATTTGTGCTCCCTCATAATACCTCATATTTTGACCTTGAAATTATGCCCATTACAGTCAAAACCCATTAGAAGGAAAATCCATGCCCAACCAATAGCAGAACAACCTTCGTTTTTAATTTGTGACTGCATCACATTGTGAATCTATTTATATCCTTTGATGAATGACTATAATGTATCATTTAAGCGAAGATATTACATTCTAAAGGCCGACTTTGCAGCTAGATGAATGCTCCTCATAATTGTGACTGTTGACATACAGTCCCATGGAATTTAATCAACATTGAAATCTCTAATTTGTCTTTCCTATACTGTATCACCAAAATATGTCTTAACATTGATTGCTATTATATTCAAAATTATGTTGCATTATAACTTCCACTGAAACACTTTGTATTTCTAGGAATATCAAGAGAATGGGACATTGATCAGAGCACATGCGCCCCTTCCACTAGCGAGACAACTCACACCAATGAGGCAACTTTGTAAATCATTACCACAAATCGTTTGAAATGGAAACCTATGTTGTAACTCCCATATTAACAATTCATTTGGTAAACCACCTGCTTCTTGATTCCTCCCAGCTTTTGTATAGGTCTCCCACCTTCATGGCTCATTGTAGATACCCAAAGGACGTGTATTCTTTCTACAGCATCCTTTTGTAGTTTTTGAAACAAAAATCATTCTATAAATGACTGAATGCTTTTAATGTGTTTGTTCTGTAATGGTTACCTGCCAATTTCCATAGATTCTCCTGTACTGTTCTAATATAATGAGATGATATTTCTGCTGAGAAAGCATACTGTTACTACGTAAAAATCCTGCTGCCCGTACCCTGGGATACTACCATCATCATGACCCACCATAGGAGTTTGGTTTGATTCCAGTAGACTAGTTCACTACCTCGTCCTGTGCACAACAGCATGGCCATATAAGTAGTTTAATCCAAAACATCTGTGAATCAATTCCCTGCAAAACAATAGCCAAAGATGGGGAAAAGGGGTATTGGGGGGGGGGGAAGGAAGTGAAACAAGTGTTGCATGTCAAACAAATCACAGCTTCTCAGGGCAGTTTTTATGTACTTCATTATCAATCTAAGTATAAATTATCAGAAGCTATTTAATAGAAAACAAAAAGAGGCTGCAAATTTTAGTAGATACCCACAAGTCAAATAATGGTGAAGAATGTCAATTCAGGGGTCCGACGACATTAGTTTGTCAATGTGGTTGATCCATTGGTGAAATCTGACGTTAAATCATAAACTCGTCATCCATCACTGCTCTTCTTTTCCCGTTTATATACATTATGCCTCTGCATGTCATTTATGTGCTTATGGGTGTCTTACAAATTGTTACACATGAACTGCTACAAAAAGAGAAGCAAATATGTCATCTGTCATAGACTGCATGTTGATTTTAAATGAAGTTTTTAAAATAAATTAAGATTCACAATAGGTTTAAATACAAAATCAGTTTTATTATATTTATCTCTTTATTTACTTATCATTTCAGTTCTTTTTGGAGACATTTATGTCTCTTCATGTTGATTCTTAAGGTGCTACGTAGTTTTCCTTTGAAGCTTCTTGAGAAAAGAAAACTCTATTATGTTAATAGATTAGTAAATCCATACTCTTAATTCTCATCTTAATTCCTCTTCTTAAAGATATCTCTTTATTCTTCCTTCTCAATGTATATTCCTACCAATATAAATAGAGAGAAGGGCTTATCCTTTTTAAGGAGCAATAAACGAATCAAGTCCTTCTTGAGAGTAATCAAGTCTTCTTAAGATTAATCAAATCCCTATGGAGATTGATCAAGTCTCTCTTGGGATGAATTCCCCTTGTGTTATGTGCATGCATGTATTGCATGGTATTATTTATTCTCATTATTTTGTTGAGTTTTGGAAGTAATACTATTATAAGTATTTTCCTTTTAGTTTGAGCACAGTCCTGTAGTACTCGAAGGGGTCTAGTAGTCGAGTGCACGATTACTGGGGCAGCCAATGGGCTGTTTTATCTTGGAGGCCGATTTGCATATTCCCGGTTGCACCATATGGGCATCTACGGTCTTAAGGACAGTGTCAAGTGACACGACTCAACCCGTAAATTTTCTAACATAATTTTTTGTTACAGGTTCCTGAAAGAGGCAGTTCAAATAATTGTTTGAAAGCTCTTGCGGTAAAAATAACTTTCAACTCATTTATGTTTGATCTCTCAATATTCTGACATATAATTTCCTATAATTCTTAAGACTGTAGAGACAGTTTACTGAGAGACTAAAAGTTTTATATGGTTAGTACCCTTGTGTCAATGGTGGATAATTTAAAGTTTATCACCGACATTGATACGTTGAACTAGTTGATGGTTCAAATAAAAATAAGACCAAAATATATGTGATATATATGGGGTTTCGGTTTTTTATACCATCATTGGTAACTCAATTGATGTTCATCAATTGGATCATCTTTCTCCGGATTTGAGATTGTTGCAATGGTTGAAAGACTTTGGTCATTAAATTGGATTTATTTCAGTCATAGTAATGGTCATTATGGAACAAATTTTGGATCATTTATTATACATGATTTGTTTGAAAGAAATTTGATCATTAAGATTTTAGGATTGTCTTTCATATACAATGCAAGTATTAAAAAAAAAGTATATGAAGTATAGCTTCTAAATCCAAATGTTTTCAAGGATGACGATTTTCTCAACAGCCCAGGCCACTGACCTAATCATAATTTATCTAATAGCTATGGCCATAGCTTTATTGCTTAGAGTGACTGTATATATTTGTATTGTTGAATATGAAAGAGTGTTGTTTGCTTAATAGTTGGGAAAATTTTTATTTTAAACCAATATATCGTGCACCTGGTGTAAGGTTTTTCAACGAATTATTTTGATCCCAATCTGTGATGGAATTGATTTTGTTGAATTTTCTAATTGGAATATTAACCATATACTCCTTTAGGCTTACCTAAAAGTAAACTTGAATCATTGATATGGCTAACCATGGTGGTTTACCTTGAATTCTAACATTGTGATTGTTAGACAAAGAGGATCTAATGGTTGTGTATATTGAATTTGTCTAAATTTGGACAGGTACGATGGCAAAGGCAAATATATATATATAATTCATGTGATTGCTTCTTGAATTTACATATGATAAGTCTCCTTGGTTGTTTAAGGAAAAGTTATTGAAACTTGGATAACACCAAGGCCATGTGAGTTGAATTTTATCTTATAAGCATGAGCAGCAAGTAAAAGATTTGGACGGTAAATTTGTTTGCGGTTCATTTGGATTCAAATTTACTCACATGAGTTTGTTCATAAATATTTTATAGTGCAAGGGCTTATGATCAAGTTGATTTTCAAAATGAAAATTGAATATTTTATATGTTACATTTTGATTATTATTAGTCATGGTTTTGGATTTGGCAATACCATTGGGTAAGAACTCGACATTGGATTTTTTATCTAAGTATGGTTATCCAATTAAATAATTGAGATTAAACTTGTGCCTGATCCACTTGGACTAAACCAAGGCTTATTTGAGTAGTTCAAATTAGTAATCCAATGGAGACCTAAATTGATCGTCTCAGTTGGATGTACAAGCCAGTTATTTAAAGATTGGATCAAGTATCACAGTTAAGACCAAGATTAAATTGGACTGAATGGCCGTCCAACCTAGGTGGTGGTATAGTCTATCTAAGTAGACCAAGTATAAGGCAACATGGCCTTAGCTTTTCTAATATTATCTCTGTGATGCAATGTTTTTGTAACCAGCTCATTTGACATTTTGGCAATTTAATTTTATGCATGTTGCATCTTATTCATTGATAATTTGTTCAATGGAATATTTGAGATTTTTCTATTTTATTGATTTACTTGGATATTAAATCCATAAGATCTGATAAGACTTAATTTATTCTAATTAATTGACGGTTCAAGCCAAGTGACATGATTTAAAGGCTATTCAAGCCAAGTGGCATTTATTTAAAGTAATGCATATTGGTCGGATATGAATTTAACCTCCCTTCACTGCGCCAAAATCCGATTTTAAAGAGGGAGATGGAACCTATAAGAAAAGGGGAGAGGGGGAGAGAGAGTGATCTCTCACGATCTGGAAAAGAACCATATAGAGAAAATCTCTCCAAGGATGGCAGGGAAGATCTTCATGATTTTGGAGAAGGGGGATTTGTTTTGGATAAGGAAAATGAGACCTGAGATCTCAACAATAAACCAAGATCTCAGCAAAATCTTTATGGCTTTCACGATTTTTGAAGGGGAAATGAACCTGGGCAGAAAAATCCAGATTACAGAAGAACAAAGATATGCCAAGAGAGTAAAAAAGGAAGAAGGTTGGAGACTTTTGAATACTCATCCCTGCAACTATATCCGTTCTTCTTCTGGAAACGATTTGTAAAGGTAATTTTTCTCCTTCTCCTGAGTCGAGTTCCACCTCCAAAACCCTCTTTTTTTTATTCTCCTTTTTCAGGTATTTATTTATTGATTATTCTAGGCTTAGCTTAGTTTATTCAAACTCAAGCAATACCTGATTATGCATATTCCATTCATGAACGGTCGAATCCCACCCCCATCCCCTTAGGCAGCGGCGGTCGACGAGGTCTCTTGTAGGTAAGTATAATCCACTCCCTTCATCGCCTCCCCTGACTTTGTCCATTAAACCCCCTCGGCTCTATCACTGATCTCTCTCCCCCAAACCCACCGCCGGATTATCCCTTTCCACGATTCTCTCCCTTTCTTTCCAAACCCACCCATAGTGTCTCTCACTACCGGCACCCAATCCTAATCCTAGGATTCCCAGCACACCATGGTATCATGGTCCCTGTATAGGATTCTATTTCTTTTCTTCTTTTCTTTTTTTTTCTTCTTCTTCTTCCTTTTTTTTACAAACCCACCGACAGTTAACCTGTCTACGATTCTAATAGTGAGTGTCTCTTTGAGCCCACTACCACTAACCTGTATACGATTTCCTTTTTTTCTCTCCCTGACCTCACTCCCATCCATCTCCTTTACTCATCAGCTCTCACCCTCATCCATTCCCTGTACCCATCGCCTCTCACTCCCTTTGCCTTTCTCTTACAGAACATCAACTACCCCAGATTTTTCTTGGCCTCACTCGTCTCTCTGACCCCAACTCACCCCCATAATCCCTCTTTGATCTCACGTGTTACACCCGTGGCCCAACTCGTACTAATAATACTTGTGTATGTGTTGTTACGTAGCTTATACAGCTCTTCAAAGTCTCGAAGAAAGACCATGACTAGGCAAGCTTTAGACTTAGACCTTGTACCTTGTTGTTTGCTCATTTTACATGATTTGGTTCCTGATCATTGCCTTGGCTTCTATGTGTATTATTGATACTCTTTTATGTCCTCCCTGTATATATAACAACCCCAATTTGAACCCCTTTTAAACCGTTACCCTAACATCCTGGAAGTAGAGAAGATCGTCGGAGTCGATTCAAATTCTGGTCTGCTGTCAACGCACTAAAAAAATATTTGAACCCAATTTCGAGGTCCTTCCCTTCTGATTTGATCAATGATTTCTTCATGAAAAATGTAGCCCTTTAAGTCTAGTTTACAACGCATTTCTAATCGCATCATTTTGTTATGTATCGATAAATTTATGGCCAAAATAGTGGGCAGAGGTCTGTTGTATTTTGACCCAGAGGCTCATGCCTGGGAAACCGGCGGACGATGCACATAGTCCGCCAAGTACAAAAATGATGTTATTTCGGTCTAGTTTCATCTTGCTTTGATTTAGACTATTTGTGGTCCAAATGACCTAACTAAACCCTAAGACCATAGACCTAAGACCTATTTGGATTCTATGGTGTTTTAAAACCCATTTCAAGCCCCAAATCAACCCCCAACCAAACACACCTTTGGATCCTTATCAAAATAGGTGGAAACCGCAGCCCCCCCTCTCATTTTTCCTATCTCCAACACCTAAGAGAAGAGAGAGAGCGTGGGAAGCAAGAAGGAAAGAGTGAAGGAGGAAGAAGAAGGAGAAAGAGGAAAGAAGAAGGAAGAAGATCACTCCCTTGCTGTCCCAAATCCATCTTTGCACCATTTATGAGGTCTATCTTCTTTCCAGCTCCATTGGAACCCATTCCAACCTTGGAGCTCAAAGAGGAGAAGAAGATTGAGCCATTCCAAGCTCAAGAACACCTCCCCTTTGCTGTTCCATTGATTCCCCATTGTAAGCAACCCTTTCCCTCTCTATTTCTATTACTTTCTCTTAGTTGTAGATGAGTTAATGATCAATATTAGTTCAGATCATGGGGATTTTTGCTCTAAATGCTTTACCCCTTCTATTTGATGTTAAAGACATCAACTATTGACCTAGAATCACCCATCCTCAGTCCCATGGCTTAATTGCCATGAAACCCTCTTGAAGAACCTCCAATTTGAGGATTCTTGATGTTGGAATCCATCCAATCACCTACCAAACCATAGGGTTTCTATTTCTAATTAGTTTATTTACCTAATTGGATGCCTAGAGCACCATTTGGAACCCTTGAACACCCCATTCCCTTGCCTTTGGCTGAGATGCCATGAAACCCCCTTCTATAGACCTTCATTTTGAGGTTTTGAGCACTGAACACACAATCTATGCCTTGGGGCCTAATTAGGATCCAATGTACATGTTTAATGGCTCATTTGGAGGCCTAATACATTAACCCATAGGTCCCAACCAATCCCATGGCCATTAACCAGGGTTTGGAATCAATCCAAGACATTTTCTATACTTTCAGGTTCTGGTGGACGATACAGCTGGCAGACGATGCCATTGTCCGCCAGGGTAAAATTGAGCACAGCCCGCCTGTTTTATTTAAAGGCCACACTGCCTGTATAGTCCGCCAGACTGGCGGATGATGCCATCATCCACTAGGTGCATGATCCGCCTAGGCCAAATTGGTACTAAATTGGAGTTTTGACTTCAAACCTTGGACCCTGACATTCTCTCACCTATTGTACACTTGTATGATGACATGCTAGGCTAGCGTACGCGTACAGGAGGACCATACACTACATGGAAGATAAGATTACCTATGCTTCAACGATAGTGAGTGGATCGAACACTTGAACTATTTTACTGCGTGTTTCTCATTAGGCATCAACTAGATGTGCATGTTGGTTGAATGTGTGTATGGTATGCATGTTTGCTTCACCTTTATTTGTTTAAATTAATGGAATTGGATATTATAAGGAAGGAACATGATCACTATGCATATTGATATTTATGAGAATAAAATATGGACATTATAGAATACTTTATGTTTATAACTCTCCTTATTGATTGATTGATGAATTTGATTTGGGTGGTGACCGACCGACCGTTACTTCGGTATCACACCCACCGTATTGTTATTTGGTGTGGGTGTAAGCTGAAGAGACGAGAGGATAGTGACCTCTGGATTAGGCACTATGGACTCGATCTCCAGGCTACACTCACACAGTGTGGGATTGTAAATATAAATATCGCATTCAATAGTTGTTTGCTGGCTAGGAAGTGATGTACCCAGTACTACGACCCTTCCGACAAGGGTTTAGGTGTCGGGCAAACCCATGGGTCTCGACCGTATTTTGGGATAGCCCACCGTGAAGCCATTACCGTACTTCGGTGACGCTAGGACGGGGTTTGTATTGGGGGCTCGCAGACAACTCGGTGAATGAGTCTGATCTCGCGGGTTTCCTTGGTAACATGGGGTTGACATTGTCAGAATACCATCTGTTTATGACACCATTATTTGTAATTATGGTACCGTTTATTGATGATGCTACCTGTGTTATTTTAGTACTTGACCTGACTTTGGGTGTAAGCTGGAGAGATGAGAGGATAGTGACCTCCGAATTAGGCACTATGGACTCGATCTCCAGGCTATACTTGCACAGTGTGGGATTGTAAATATAAATATTGCATTCAATAGTTGTTTGCTGGCTAGGAAGTGATGTACCCAGTACTACGACCCTTCCGACAGGGGTGTAGGTGTCGCGCAAACCCATGGGTCCCGATTGTATTTCGGGTAGCCTACCGTGAAGTCATCGCCATACTTAGGTGACGCTAGGACAGGGTTTGTATTAGGGCTGCGACAACTCGGTGAGTAAGTCCGGTCTCGCGGGTTTTCTTGGTAACATGAGGTTGACATTGTTGGGTAACCTAGAGGGGGTGAATAAGTTACCACTAGTGGATTTTACCTCTTTTTCGATTGGTTGCACACTTATATTAAATATAAAAAGTAAAAGTAAATGAAGCACAAGATTTATAGTGGTTCGGCTAACTTAGCCTACATCCACTTCTCTCAACCTTGAGAGAATTCCACTAGTATTTCCCTTTCAATACAATAGGTGGGGAAATGACATATTTACAACTCTTTTTAACAGGATAAGAGGATCCTTACAATCTTAGTTCCAGGACAAGAGTATCCTTTCAATCTCTTAAGGATGAGAGGGTCCTTGTACTAATCTAAGTACGGTCTAGATTAATACAACAATGCTTTATCAAATCAAAAGCATAAATAAGTAAATACAATAGAAGTTTGGTATAAATACCTATCAAAGAGTAGTGACACTTTTACCCTTTGAGTGATGGTGCTCAATGATATGAATGACAGTGATGCACCTTGAGTCTCCTAGATGATTCTCCTTGATGGCATGAGTTGGAGAGAGTGGAGAGTTAAGAGCTTGGTAAGATCTCTTTGAAGAGCTTGAATTAAATAATTTAGCTCAATGACAAGTTTTCACTTTTGTACTTTCACAAATGTATTATGCACTTTTTCTATTAAAAGATGTGTTTTGTTTCTTGTTTGGATGTGTTTTATAAAGCCAAAAGTTAGAGTTTGTTTGTTCTCCAACGGATATAAAATAGTCATATTTTTAAATTATCGGTCGACCTATAAAGGTTGTCGGTCGACCATAAAAAACTAGCTGTTGAAAAACTAGCCGTTAAGGCCAAGTTTGGGGCTGTCGGTCGACCTATGGATCGACCTACAAGTGTCAGTCGACCTATGGATCGACCTACAAGTGTCGGTCGACCTATAATTCTGTCGGTTGCAACCGACAGGCTACTGAAAACAGGTGTGTGTTTTTTATATTCTGTTGGTCGACCAACAGAGTCTGTAGGTTGACCGACAGAGTCTGTAGGTCGACCGACAGAATCTGTAGGTTGACCGACAGAGTCTGTAGGTCGACCGACAAATAGTTGTCCTATTTTTGATTGTCTGTCAAGGGGATTTTTGGTCCAGCTTGCTTGGGACTTCATAGGTTTTTGTCCAACACTTTAATGGCCATGTTTCTTGAGTCTAGGGCATGGGAATGAGTTCCTCCTAGGGTCTCTTACATGTAAATGCAATGTGTGTGCAATGTGATATGCACATGTAAAGAAATGTGTTCTAATGCACTTAAATATTCTTGGAGAGTCTTTGTCTTGTTAATTCTTGGCTTCCTTTAAAAGATGTTCTTCAATCTTCAAATTTCTTCTTTTCCTTAACTCTTCTGTTGTGAGCTCCGTTGATCAAGTCTTTCCTGGATGCTTGATGCTTCCAACGTCTAACTATGAAGCTTGCTTAAAGATTGAAATATTAGTATTAATCTTAATGTTTGTTATCATCAAAATCAGTTTATGGAGGAATGTGTTTTCCAACAATCTCTCCCTTTTTGATGATGACAAACATGTGATTCAAAATATGCATTACTCATGTATGCATGCAATTCAAGATAAATATATGCATTACTTATGTAGGCATGTAACTCAAGATGAATATGCATTATCATACATCATATGATTATTTGAATCATAATTCAAGGTAAAGATAAATATGCATATCATATATGCATTATCACATATTATGAATATTTGAATCATAATAACTTCTCCC
The DNA here is from genome assembly GCF_018873765.1 of Telopea speciosissima. NCBI lineage: Eukaryota > Viridiplantae > Streptophyta > Magnoliopsida > Proteales > Proteaceae > Telopea > Telopea speciosissima. The sequence continues at coordinate 49,177,239 of NC_057919.1, read as the reverse complement.
CCTTTTGTCAACGCAAAAAGGAGGTGTAGAGCATGAGTAGCTCCCCCTGAGCCAGTGCTAGTAACCAAGAACAAGCAAAAATAATCTTAGGGTGGCTCCCCCTAAGAAAATAACTTCCTGCATGGTTAGAAGAACAGAGAGCAAATAATATGAAGCCCAATAAAGTGTTAATTTTAAAAGTATCACATGCTTCAAAATAGAAGTTCCATGTTTTAAAAGTATGCCACAAAAGTACATATCAAGAGTTCTAATATAAAGTCAGTGATGTCAACTATCTCTACTGTGGATGAGGAGGAAAGAAATGCAGATTTAGACGCTACAAGATCACTTGGTTCTCCTTTTGGATGCGAAGAATCTCTTCTTAATCTTTGTGGCGAGAGGTGAAGTGATCATCAAAGCCCTTCAGGCGGGTGTCAAGTTGTTGGCAAAAACTTGAAAATTCTCCTCTGGTGACATAGTCTCCTGAGGGTTCACCAACATAGTCTTCATCCTCACTGTCGTCCTCTTCTTGTGACTCTGCTTCTTCACCTGTGACATGTTGGGTAGCTCGCTTCCTTCGGGCTTGGTGTGAAGGAGGAGCCGCAACAAAACCCAGCTTCATCTTCTTGATGGTGGATGAGTCAATGTCAAGCATCTTGGGGTCAATGAATTCCCCAGAGAGATCCACCTCATGGAACTTAAGGATGGCAGTTATGAGTCTGCCATATGGAAGGTTTCCCCTGTAATGAGGTACTGCACACTGTTCCATGGTCTTCATAATCAAGTATGGAAGATTGATAGGATTAGCAGTGACAAGACACCAAGTAATGTAGGCTTGAAAGGGATTGACTTGGTCTTTATGGCCTCCTTTGGGCAAGATGTTGTAGCTTACAATGAAACTGATCATCCTAGGTAGTTCATGAAGTTGGATAGCTTTAACAGTTGGTTCAAACCCAACATAGTCTTTCATAATGGCACAATAAATTTCATCTACATTCATAAAGGTCTTGGCATCCCCTTTGGGAGGAAGATATCTCACATCTCCTAAGGTGGGGATTCCCATGATCTCTCCTAGATCTTCATAAGTGAACATGATGGGAATACCCTTTACTAGGGATGTGATGGCAAGCCTATCATTCACTATTTGGGTTCTAAGATTACAGTAAAAGTGTCTGGCAAGGTCAGGATAGCAGGGATCAACATAAACTAAGGTATTTTCCCAACCCAAATATTTTAAATATTCTTCAATGTCATAGTGAAGGAATTGAGAAACTCTTACAGTTCTTTCCTTGTCAACCTTTCTTTTCTCAAATCTTCCCCAGAGAATGGAGGCTTCTTCTGAGATGAAGAGAGACTTGTCATATGCTGCAGAGCTCTCTCCAACTTTGGTTTTCTTCTTTGGTTGCTTGCCCTTGCTTTGCTTTGAAGCCATTTGAAACCTAGGGCTTTAGAGATTTGAGAGAAATAGAGATTTTTGGGTTAGAAGTGGGTAGATTGTGTAGGAAGAGTGATTTGGTGCTTGGATTTGGTGAAATCTTAAGGAATTTTACAGGGTTTTGCCTTGGAGTTCAGAGAAAAAGGGTTTTGGAGAGGAGAGTTCTCGAACAAAAGAAGAGGGAAATGAAAAGAATCCTCTCGGTTCTTGTTTAAAAACGAATTTTTTTCGTGTCGGTCGACCTACACGAGTGCGTCGGTCGGCCGACGCAGGTCAAAAATAGGGATTTTATGGGATTTTAGCCCGAATTCTCTAGCAGCCTAATTTTTGGCCTTTTTGAGGATTTCACTTTACTCAAAAGGGTTGCAGATCCCGAGTTCTCTCCTCAAATAGCAGAATCTCTCTTCACTTAATGGCTTGGTGAGGATGTCTACAAGTTGGTTTTCAGTTTCAATGTATTTTAGAACAATTTCCCCTTTTTGAACTGTCTCTCTAAGAAAGTGATGCCTAATATCAATATGTTTGGCTCTTGAATGGAGAATGGGATTTTTGCTTAAATTGATTGCACTTGTATTGTCGCAATTAATTAGGGATGAATCAAAATGTATCCCATAGTCCATGAGAGTTTGCCTCATCCAAAGGACTTGGCCACAACACTTACCGGCCGCAATGTACTCGGCTTCAGTAGTGGAAAGAGCAACAGAGTTTTGTTTCTTGCTAAACCATTAAACCAAGCAAGATCCTAAGAAGTGACATGTGTCACTTGTACTCTTGCGATCAAGATGGCACCCTGCAAAGTCGGCATCCGAAAAGCTTATTAAATTAAAATTTTGGTTCATTGGGTACCATAATCCTACATTTTAGTACCTTTAAGATATTTAAAGATCCTTTTAACGGCACTAAAGTGGGATTGCATTGGGTTGGCTTGGAATCTTGCACAAGCACACACGCTAAACATGATGTCCGGCCTACTAGCAGTGAGATATAGAAGGCTGCCAATCATGCCTCTATAGCGTGTAGGGTCTATGGGAGTACCTTCCTCATCTTTAGATAGCTTTACTCATGGGGGTGCTAGATGACTTTTGTCCATCAAAATCAAATTTCTTGAGAAGTTCTTTAGTGTATTTAGTTTGACATATAAAGATTCCATTTTTGGTTTGCTTAATTTGAAGTCCTAAGAAAAAATTTAGTTCACCCATCAAACTCATTTCAAATTCATCACTCATGCATTTGTTAAATTCAACACAAAGATTTTCATTAGTGGATCCAAATATAATATCATCAACATATATTTGCACAATAATAGAGTCTTTTCCTTTATGTTTCACAAACAAAGTTATATCAACCTTACCTATATGAAATCCACTTTGGATTAGGAATTCATTCAATCTCTCATACCAAGCTCTAGGAGCTTGTTTGAGTCCATAGAGAGCTTTGTTAAGTTTGAAGACATGATCCGAATATTTTGTATCTTCAAATCTGGGAGGTTGTGCAACATATACTTTCTCCATGATAAAACCATTTAAAAAAGCACTTTTGACATCCATTTGGTACAGCTTAAAATTTTTATGGCATGCAAAAGCAAGTAGCATTCTAATAGATTCCAGTCTTACTACCGGTGCATAGGTTTCATCAAAATCTATCCTTTCTTGTTGATTATATCCTTTGGCAACTAATCTAGCTTTGATTCTAATGATTGATCCATCTTCATCAAGTTTGTTTCTAAACACCCATTTGGCTCCTATAATAGAATGATTTTTGGGTTTTGGGACAAGCTCCCAAACATTGTTTCTTTCAAATTGATGGAGCTCTTTTTGCATAGCTACTATCCAATCACTATCTTCCAATGCTTCTTTTATGTTTTTAGGTTCAATTTTGGATATGAAGGCAACATTGTTGCAAATGTCTTGAGTTTTAGATCTAGTTTGGATTCCTTTGTCTAAGTCTCCAATGACATGATCCAAGGGATGGTCTTTCCAAGGTCTAACCTCTTTGGGTAGATCCTTTGGTTGGTCTTCGGGTTCTCTTAGAGAGAAATTTTCTATGCTCTCCCTAATCTCAACAAATGTATCATCATCATCAACCAATGGCTTGTGTCTATCTTTAGGAAGAGACTCATCAAATTTTATATTCATTGATTCTTCAATAATCAAGTTTTTCTTATTGAAAACTCTATAGGCTCGACTATTTGAAGAGTATCCAAGGAAAATGCCATCATCGACTTTAGCATCAAATTTTCCTAAGTTATCCTTAGTATTCAATATATAGCATATACACCCAAACACTTTAAAGTAATCAACTTTAGGTAATTTATTATGATAGAGTTCATAGGGTGTTTTGAGTAATATAGGTCTAATTAATACACGATTTAACACATAGCAAGCCGTATTGATTGCTTCGGCCCAAAAATATTTTGGAAGAGAGTATTCATTTATCATTGTTCTAGCGGTCTCTTGGAGTGATTTATTCTTTCTTTCAACCACCCCATTGGATTGAGGTGTTTTAGGAGCGAATAAGTTATGGGTTATGCCTTGTTCATTGCAATAACTCCCAAATTGGTTGAGATTGTCAAATTCTCCTCCATGATCACTTCTAATGGTTGTTATGAGATATCCCTTTTGGTTTTGTATTCTCTTACATAGAGATGCAAATTCATCAAAGGCTTCATCTTTATGTTTTAAAAATAGAGTCCATGTGAAGCGAGAGAAATCATCAACTATTACAAAGGTGTATCTTGAACCATCTAGGCTAGGTGTAGTAATAGGTCCAAACAAGTCCAAGTGTAGTAGTTCTAAGGGTCTAGTGGTAGACACTTCATTTTTAGATTTATGAGATACCTTGGTTTGTTTTCCTCTTTGACAAACATCACATACATTGTCTTTTTCAAATTTAAGTTTGGATAAGTTTCTGACTAAATTCTTAGATGCAATGGTCTTAATTACTTTTCCATTAACATGTCCTAATTTTCTATGCCATAGGTAGTGATCAACATCATTTGACATAAGACATGTATTACTAGAATTTTCTTCATCCAATAAGCAGATATAGATATTATGTTTCCTAATTCCCTTCAAGATAGTCTTATCATTTGAATTTTTTACTAAGCAATGAGAGGTTTTGAAAATGACACTATATCCTATATTACATAGTTGACTCACACTAAGCAAATTATACTTTAAATTGTCAACTAGGCATACATTGGATATGATTGTACCTCCAATGGTGATTTCACCGATGCCAATGATTTTTCCTTTGCTATTGTCCCCAAATGTCACCATTCCTCCATTGTACTTGTTTAGCTTGGTGAATAGATTGGGGTTAGCCGTCATATGCTTGAAGCATCCACTATCAATATACCATTCAATTGCTTCCTTGCTCTTCAAGCATACCTACAAAAGCAATCAATTATATGTTGGTCCCCATAATCTCATGGGTCCATTGAGGTTAGGATCGATCATACCCTTAGGGATCCAAGCTCTTCTAGAATTTTGATTTTGTGTTGTATGTGTGAGAGATATAGGTTTTTGATGTCCATATGATCTTTGGGTTCTTCTTGGCCCTTGAAATTCATAGTGTCTATATGGAATATAGTAATTTTGTGATGTGTAAGACTTATTGTTGATATAGGCCATTTGGTGATCATGGGGCCTAGTGTATGTGTTTGGTCTATAGTGATTTTGAGGTCTTTGGGGTGCATATGACATATATGAAGTATTTTGCCTATATGGTTGAAATGGCTTAGGCTTGGGATATTGCCTTTGTGGCACAAATTCTCTTTGAGATTTGTTGGTCCTCTTTTGAGAAGTATAGTAGAATGCATGATGCTTCCTTTTTGTATCAGGTTCTTTATATATCACCTTACCATCAATATAGGCACTGATGCAAGTTTCATGCCCGGGTAAATGACATTTTTCACATACAATGGGATGTGAGGTTTGGCCTTGGTTTGATTTTTTCCGTCTTGGAGTTCTCATCTTTCCCTTTCCTTTGGCTTGATGTGGTCTTTTACCATCATAGCCTAGACCTTCTTTATTTTGAGGTCCCTTTTGTGGGTTTCCTAATAATGTATCTAAGGTCTTTTGAACCTTAGTAAAGGTGTGCAATGTGGATGTTAGATTCTTATTTTCTTCTTCTAGGTTGTGGGCATGTGAAGTCAACTCATCAATTTTGTGAAGAAGATTGGCTACTTCTTTTTCTAAGGCCTTTTTAGAAGCTTCCTCTTGGAGACTTACATTATAAAGTTCTTCAAAGGCCTCTTGAAGTTCTTCATATTCTAAATCATCATTGTAAACCGACAAGGAGCTATGATAGGGAGAGTTTACCTCATCATCATCATTGTCGTGAGCCATTAGTGCCAAATTGACGGTCTCTTCATCGGATTCATTATTTTTTTCTTCACTATCACTTGAATCCCATGATATCTCGGCGGTGTAAGCCTTTTTCTTTCTACTTTCCTTTCCTTTTAGCTTGGGGCACTCGGTTTTGAAGTGTCTGGACTTTCTACATTCATAACACACAATGTCCTTATTAGTATTGAAAGGTTTTTCCTTTGTGTATATTTTACCTTTGTTTTCTTTTGATGGTTGTCCTTTGTAGAATCTTCCTCCTCTCTTTCTTAGGAATTTTTGAAACTTCCTTGTGATTAGAGAGATTTCTTCTCTAAATCCTCTTCATCGCTTTCTTCTTCTTTGGATTCACAAGAGGTCTTGAGTGCGATGGACTTTCTCCTTGGTTCTTTTACTTCTATGACTTTATCATCTTCAAGGAGTTCAACTTCATGGGTTTGTAGAGTACCCATCAATTCATCAATGTGTAGGACCTCTAGATCTTTTGCTTATTTAATGGCGATCACCATTGGTCTCCACTTGGAGGGTAGTGATCTCAAGATCTTTCTTACATTCTCTGCTTTGGTGTATTCCTTTTCTAAGCTTTTCAACTTGTTAACAATGTTAGTAAACATGTTAGAAACACTTTCATCATCAAGCATTTTAAACAATTCATATTCATGAATAAGCTTGTCAATTTTGAGTTGTTTAACTTGTGATGTTCCTTCATAGGTAACCACAAGAGTATCAAACATCTCCTTAGCCGTGTTACACATACTAGTTCTATTGAATTCCTTTTCACTAAGAGCACATTGTAGGAATACAATAGCTTTGTAGTTTTGTTGTATGTGTGTTTTATCCATTTATCCGATGATGTCCATTCGGATTTCTCCTTAGGTATAATTTTTCCTCCAACTTCTTTTGTGATTTGGAAGGGACCTTCCTCAATCACAGTTTATACATCAATATCATGAGCACACACATAATTTTTGAACCTACACTTCCAGTAGACAAATCATTCACCATCAAAGTATGGTGGCCTAGAAGTGTTGAGCCCCTCAATTTGGTGTGTAGATGATGATGATGTCATGGATCATTTTTAGCACAATATAAAGACAAATATTATCTTAGTTTTGAGCTCCCGCTTTGATACCAATTGTTGGGTAACCTAGAGAGGGGTGACTAGGTTACCTCTAGTGGATTTTGCCTCTTTTTCGATTGGTTGTACACTTATATTAAATATAAAAAGCAAAATTAAATGAGACACAAGATTTATAGTGGTTCGACTAACTTAGCCTACATCCACTCCTCTCAACCTTGAGAGAATTTCACTAGTATTTCCCTTTCAATACAATAGGTGGGAAAATGACACATTTACAACTCTTTTTAACAGGATAAGAGGATCCTTACAATCTTAGTTCCAGGACAAGAGTATCCTTTCAATCTCTTAAGGATGAGAGGGTCCTTGTACTAATCTAAGTACGGTCTAGATTAATACAACAATGCTTTATCAAATCAAAAGCACAAACAAGTAAATACAATAGAAGTATGGTATAAATACTTATCAAAGAATAGTGACACTTTTACCCTTTGAGTGATGGTGCTCAATGATATGAATGACAATGATGCACCTTGAGTCTCCTAGATGATTTTTCTTGACATCATGAGTTGGAGAGAGTGGAGAGTTAAGAGCTTGGTAAGATCTCTTTGAAGAGCTTGAATTGAATAATTTAGCTCAATGACAAGTTTTCACTTTTGTACTTTCACAAATATACTATGCACTTTTTCTATTAAAAGATGTGTTTTGTTTCTTGTTTGGATGTGTTTTATAAAGCCAAAAGTTAGAGTTTGTTTGTTCTCCAACGGATATAAAACAGTCATATTTTTAGACTATCGATCGACCTATAAAGGTTGTCGATCGACCATCAAAAACTAGCCGTTAAGGCCAAGTTTGGGGTTGTCGGTCGACCTATGGATCAACCTACAAGTGTCGATCGACCTATAATTCTGTCGGTTGCAACCGACAGGCTACTGAAAACAGGTGTGTGTTTTTTATATTCTGTAGGTCGATCGACAGAGTCTGTAGGTCGACCGACAGACAGTTGTCCTATTTTTGATTGTCTGTCAAGGGGATTTTTGGTCCAGCTTGCTTGGGACTTCATAGGTTTTTGTCCAACACTTTAATGGCCATGTTTCTTGAGTCTAGGGTATGGGAATGAGTTCCTCCTAGGGTCTCTTACATGTGAATGCAATGTGTGTGCAATGTGATATGCACATGTAAAGAAATGTGTTCTAATGCACTTGAATCTTCTTGGAGAGTCTTTGTCTTGTTAATTCTTGGCTTCCTTTAAAAGATGTTCTTCAATCTTCAAATTTCTTCTTTTCCTTAACCTTCTGTTGTGAGCTCCATTGATCAAGTCTTTCCTGGATGCTTGATGCTTCCAACGTCTGACTATGAAGCTTGCTTAAAGATTGAAATATTAGTATTAATCTTAATGTTTGTTATCATCAAAATCAGTTTATGGAGGAATGTGTTTTCCAACAATCTCTCCCTTTTTGATGATGACAAACATGTGATTCAAAATATGCATTACTCATGTATGCATGTAATTCAAGATCAATATATGCATTACTTATGTAGGCATGTAACTCAAGATGAATATGCATTATCATACATCATATGATTATTTGAATCATAATTCAAGGTAAAGATAAATATGCATATCATATATGCATTATCACATATTATGAATATTTGAATCATAATAACTTCTCCCCCTTTTGTCAACGCAAAAAGGAGGTGTAGAGCATGAGTAGCTCCCCCTGAGCCAGTGCTAGTAACCAAGAACAAGCAAAAACAATCTTAGGGTGGCTCCCCCTAAGAAAATGACTTTCTGCATGGTTAGAAGAACAGAGAGCAAATAATATGAAGCCCAATAAAGTGTTAATTTTAAAAGTATCACATGCTTCAAAATAGATGTTCCATGTTTTAAAAGTATGCCACAAAAGTACATATCAAGAGTTCTAATATAAAGTCGGTGATGTCAACTGTCTCTACTGTGGAGGAGGAGGAAAGAAATGCAGATTGAGACGCTGTAAGATCACTTGGTTCTCCTTTTGGATGCGAAGAATCTCTTCTTGATCTTTGTGGAGAGAGGTGAAGTGATCATCAAAGCCCTTCAGGCGGGTGTTAAGTTGTTGGCAAAAACTTAAAAATTCTCCTCTGGTGATATAGTCTCCTGAGGGTTCACCAACATAGTCTTCATCCTCACTGTCGTCCTCTTCTTGTGACTCTGCTTCTTCACCTGTGACATGTTGGGTAGCTTGCTTCCTTTGGGCTTGGTGTGAAGGAGGAGCCGCAACAAAACCCAGCTTCATCTTCTTGATGGTGGATGAGTCAATGTCAAGCATCTTGGGGTCAATGAATTCCCCAGAGAGATCCACCTCATGGAACTTAAGGATGGCAGTTATGAGTCTGGCATATGGAAGGTTTCCCCTGTAATGAGGTACTGTACAGTGTTTCATGGTCTTCATAATCAAGTATGGAAGATTGATAGGATTGGTAGTGATAAGACACCAAGTAATGTAGGCTTGAAAGGGATTGACTTGGTCTCTATGGCCTCCTTTAGGCAAGATGTTGTAGCTTACAATGAAACTGATCATCCTAGGTAGTTCATGAAGTTGGATAGCTTTAACAGTTGGTTCAAACCCAACATAGTCTTTCATGATGGCACTATAAATTTCATCTACATTCATAAAAGTCTTGGCATCCCCTTTGGGAGGAAGATATCTCATATCTCCTAAGGTGAGAATTCCCATGATCTCTCCTAGATCTTTATAAGTGAACATGATGGGAACATCCTTTACTAGGGATGTGATGGCAAGCCTATCATTCACTATTTGGGTTCTAAGATTACAGTAAAAGTGTCTGGCAAGGTCAGGATAGCAGGGATCAACATAAACTAAGGTATTTTTCCAACCCAAATATTTAAAATATTCTTCAATGTCATAGTCAAGGAATTGAGAAACTCTTACAGTTCTTTCCTTGTCAACCTTTCTCTTCTCAAATCTTCTAAAATATTCTTTAATGTCATATTTGTTGTGTGTGTAGTTCAACTTTCTGCTCATTGGGTTAGTGGAAGGTCACCCCTCGGGGAACCCTTCTTTTTAGAATGTGTTGCAGGTAGTACTATATTGAGGTGCGATGGAAGACTTGGTCGATGCGGATTCGAAAATTGGATTATGGATGTTGATACTTTAAATATTTTCTTTATTTCATGCTGCATATGTTATTGCATTTTAATGTAATGTTCTCTCTTCCTTGTATTTCAAATCATCTTTTACTGTAATAACTTTTAGGCCAAGTATTGTACTCAAAGATAACTTTTTATATGTGTAATATCACTGTAGTTATCCCCTAAATGAGAATCAGCGGTATTTATTTTGAGTCTTCCGTTATTCTGATATTAGTTCTGATTCTCATTTGTGGGACTGTGAGGTAAGCCATTGCATCGAGATCCTGAAAGTGGTTAGGATGTTGGGAAAGCATCATAGTCAAACCCCTTTTATAGTATTTTATCCCTTGTTGGGATGGGAGTGTGACAGATATGGTGATTGGAGAAGGTAGAACTTAGGGGTAAAATGGTCCAAAAAAAAACATACATGAGAAACTCAATATTGTGTAATCTTGTAATTTTCCTGATTTTTTTTATCCTCCCTTCACCGCGCCAAAATCCGATTTTAAAGAGGGAGATGGAACCTATAAGAAAAGGGGAGAGGGGGAGAGAGAGTGATCTCTCACGATCTGGAAAAGAACCATATAGAGAAAATCTCTCCAAGGATGGCAGGGAAGATCATCATGATTTTGGAGAAAGGGGATTTGTTTTGGATAAGGAAACTGAGACCTGAGATCTCAACAATAAATAAAGATCTTAGCAAAATCTTCATGGCTTTCACAATTTTTTAAGGGGAAATGAACCTGGGCAGAAAAATCTAGATTATAGAGGAACAAAGATATGCCAAGAGAGTAAAAGAGGAAGAAGGTAGGAGACTTTTGAATACTCTTTCCTGCAACAATATCCGTTCTTCTTCTGGAAAACGATTTGTAAAGGTAATTTTTCTCCTTCTCCTGAGTCGAGTTCCACCTCCAAAACCCTCTTTTTGTGATTCTCCTTTTTCAGGTATTTATTTACTGATTATTCTAGGCATAGCTTGGTTTATTCAAACTCAAGCAATACTTGATCATGCATATTCCATTCATGAACGGTTGAATCCCACCCCCATCCCCTCAGGCAGCAGCGGTCGACGAGGTCTCTCGCAGGTAAGTATACCCCACTCCCTTCATCTCCTCCCTTGACTTTGCCCATTAAACCCCCTCGGCTCTATCACTGATCTCTCTCCCCCAAACCCACCGCCGGATTATCCCTTTCCACGATTCTCTCCCTTTCTTCCCAAACCCACCCACAGTATCTCTCACTACCAGAACCCAATCCTAATCCCAGCAATAGTTGTCACATCGTCACGGCAATCCAAGTCGGTGGAGGGGTGTCATATCGATATATCGACATGTCGTCCGCCATGGCGATCATATCGACCATGTTTTATTTTTTATTTTCTCTATTTTTAATGTCATTTAGTATGCTATAATATATACCCTATAACATCAAAAATTAACATGAAAGTGTACTACTAATCTACTATGGTTTAATTCATGATAGTGTAATATCCATTAGTGTATATGAAATCATGGATTATCAAATAATTGATAGCAATAGTCTTGCTGATAATAAAGTTGAAAAATCATGAGAGTTGAGTATGATTCATATGAAAGTGACTATAAAAGTAATAAAACAAAAAAACAATTACAAGAATGTAATTTATATTGAGTGAATAAAGCTAATAAACAACCCAGCTAAATGAAAAAAAAAATTTGTTGATGTGAATATGTGATTGTGTATTAGTCAATAGTGTATTAGTGTTTTCTATTTGATTTTTTTTTTATTTTTTTTTATGTTAAGGAAAAAACATTAAAATAAAAAATGGTCAAAAAAATTTATTGTTAAAAAATTAAGTTTTATAATTTGAAACAACCATGTCGCCCGATATGGCCATATGTCGTGGTATGGCGTCCATGGCGGCGTCAAGGCGACGACATGGAGGCCATATCGATCGATATTCTTACATCATCCATATCGGTGGTCGATATGCCAATTTCTCCAACGATATGACGCCATGACGGCGATATGGTGATGCCATGACAACTATGATCCCAGCACACCACGGTATCACGCTCCCTGTATACGATTCTATTTCTTTTCTTCTTTTCATTTTTTTCTTCTTCTTTTTCTGTTTTTTTTACAAACCCACCGATGGTTAACCTGTCTACGATTCTAATAGTGAGTGTGTCTTTGAGCCCACTGCTACTAACTTGTATACGATTTCCTTTTTTACTCTCCCTGACCTCACTCCCATCCATCTCCTTTACCCATCAGCTCTCACCCACATCCATTCCCTATACCCATCGCCTCTCACTCCCTTTGCCTTTCTCTTACAGAACATCAACTACCCCAGATTTTTCTTGGCCTCACTCGTCTCTCTGACCCCAACTCACCCTCATATTCCCTCTTTGCCCTCACGCGACTACCCATCAATTTTCTCTCTTTTACCTCGTTTTCCCCCTAACCATCGACCCTCTCTGTTTCTTACATCGAACCCTCGAACCCTCTTTTGACCAACATTCTGATTTTGCACTCTTAGAAAATTGGGAGAGGTGAACAGATTCACACCTACTGATTTGGCTCCCTACTTCTCTAGCCGATCTCATCTTATTGTTCGAACCTTCCTGTTCGACTTATACCCACCACCTGTGATACGCTGGACCCTCCGCCTCTGCTCCACTCTTTTTGGTGCTCGGTTGCTGGTTTCGAATAACCTGAGCAATAAGGGATATTTCTTTAGCCTATATTTATAGTTACACATACACTGACACCTGCACTTAAATTACCACTTGCAATTTCTTGATCACTGTACACCTTTATTCACACTTACTCTACACTTAATTGTCACTTTGGCATTATCTTGTATTTTTCTACAGATTAGTGGTTTATTTACTTGCCTACAACCTACTTCATATATCTGGCTAGGTCAACTCTTATATGTAGTAGTGATAGCTGGAATTGACTACACTTGCATACCTACACTTACCAGGGCACCAACTTTATTATAATTTACTCGACTGTAGTGGTAGCAATATCTTTTAATTTGGTGTGGAGGTACGACATATTTGTGTTTGCGTTTGAATTACATGCCAATACTTTTCAACATTATTTTTTTATTTATGCATATATTTGCTTGTGAGTGTCTTTGAATGCCTTAATTACCACTCTGTTTGTTCATTGTCCTATCTATTGTATATCTATTTTCCTATAGTGGTGCGTCAAGTAGGCAGTCGGCATTATAGTATATTCAGTCAATCCCTTTTGCATGGTGTAGACACTTGATTTTTTTCACCCCTTGGCAATAACGATATACGGAGGACCGGCGATTTCTATCTCAGACACATCAAAAATACAAAAAAAGGAGAGAATGTGTGAACTTGGCCCAAGGAAAAGCCCATTGGTGCCAAGTCCAAAATTTTTTTAAAAAAAAAGATGGGTAAAATGGGAAAGCTCTTAAAAAAGAGATATCTAAAACCTAAACAGAGAGAGGGGTAAAATTGGAAAGTTTTTAAGAAAAAGATATCTAAAACCTAAAATAGGAGGTAAAATGGGAAAGTTATTTTAAAGGAGATATCTAAATCTAAAACCTAAAAGAGGGGTAAAATGAGAAAGAACTACCTAACCCTAAAGTGGATAAGAAAGAGGTTTAAAATGGAAAGAGATGGAAAAATCCGAATAGGAGGGGATTGCAGCCGTCATTGACGAGGGGAGAGAAAAATCAAGCAAGAAAAGAAGGGAATTTTTAAAGGAAAGGACAGCCGTCATTAAGGAGAGGGAGGATTGCCAAAAAAGGAAAGGAACGGAAAAAGAGAGGAGGAATAATGAGAGAAAAGGATAGGCAGAGGGGGGAGAAGGAAAGAAGAAAACAGAGAGGGGTCATCGTCATTCTAAGTAGGAAACCAGAGAGTGAAAAAAATACAAAAAAAGAGCAAAGAGAAAAAGCAGGGAGAGAATTCAGGGAGTGGAAAAAAGGAAAGAACAGAAGAAAGAAAGAAAGAAAAACAGAGAGTGAAAGGATGAGAGAAAAACGGAGTGAGAAAATAAGAAAAAAGAGAGAGAGAGCACTCGGGAGGGAGTGGCTTGACTGGTTTTGAAGAAACATAACGGAATACAAGAAGGGAGAACACAGGTCTGAGATAGGGAGGGTGGGACCTCGCCGAGCCAAGGGGAACTGCTGCATCGATTCCTTTCATCTCCTTCTTCTTCTTTATTTTATTTTGTTCTTTCTTTATCCTTTAACCTCCACCTGTATCTGCAATAGCCGAACCCATCTCCTTCTATTTATTTATTTTTTTCTTCTTTCTTTTCATCCGTTTCCTATTTCCTATCTTCAAACCCCACTTTCCTTTACACTTCTCCTTCCATTCAAATCTATTTCCCTCTTCTAGTCTCCACCGAACCCACTTCTCTATCTTCCATTCCTATTTTCTGGTTTTTTATTCCATATCAAACCCCACCCATCTATTCTCTGTCCATTCTCCCTGAGGTTAACGATCCCTTTACCCACTTCCATTTCTGGTATTTGTCAATTCATTTGGAAGATACGTCTGCAGCATTTATGAAGAGGACAATGGAGCAGTTCGTGAAGGGTTATTGTAATTCAAGTGATCCTACTAGCACTACTTTAACTGTCGTTTTCATTTTGTTTGGCTTTTTATTTGTTCATATTGGATTGTAATCAAACCCCCTTCCCTCCTTTTAATCCCCAATTTGTAATAAGTTTTTATCTTTTGATCTCGAGTTCACTGTCGATTGCATCGTGGAGTCACATGAAGACCCTCAGGTATATTTTATCCCCATTTTATTTACTCTATTTCATTCTAATTCATATGTGTAATCTGTCCCCATTTCCCTGCTTCATGTTCTTTGTTTTTGCTCATTCTTGAATCCATGAAATGTTGTTATTTGCTGCTGCCATCCCCCAACCCCCCTGATTTTGACCCTCTCTGTTAACCTTTTTTTAAATGCATTTAGCAATAATATGAAGCAGACAAAATCAATAATGAAAAAAATATGGCTGAACTGATTTGAATCAGGTTATGGGCCTGCCTTGGTGTTTGGGCCTAGGCTGATGTGCCAATTTTGTTTTGTTTATCAGTATTCATGTGTTTATGAGATTTCAAATATGGGTTGGATTTTAAAATGGAAGAGTTTGAATCTGGTTAAGTAATGGGCTGCATCATGAAAGATTGGGCCCACCATGTTCGGTTTTAAAAAAATTAATTCAATGTGAATGAATTTGAGTGTGATTTTGGGCCTAGGATCAGGTTGGACCTCCAATATTGATAAATCAATTAATTAAGAAATGGGTTTGAGCTTGAAATTACAAGACATGGTTTGGGTGTGGGCCGCATTTCCAACTTAGGCCCATTTTGACTTGGGGTCATTTGGCTTTGTTGGTTTGGGCATTGGTCAATCGGCCAAGATTAGGTAGAGAGTGGGGAGGCTATAACCCACACTTGGGTTTGAGTGCTTGTTACCATTTGAAGTGGGATCTCGCGGTTGTACCACTCGATGCCTTTTGGTCGGCCTTAGAATTGGAACGTGTGAGAAGGGAAGAACCTGTCCGGTGGCCATGAGTTGAAACACGAAATGTATTGGGACTTCTTGGGACGCGAATGTGTCGGATGGGATTTGGGCTAGCCCTTCATCTAGCCCATGGTGTTTAGAAATTCCTTTTGCTTATTTGACATGAGTAGGATAAGTAGATTTGCATGTTTCAATTATGTGAGTTCCATGCATGCCATGTCTAGCCAAATTAGAATAATTTAGCTATATATTGCATGTGCTAATGTGATTAGATTGTATATATTCACCTTTTTCAATTAGCTTAATTGTTTGTTATGTCGATTTAATCATTTTAAATACTCTAGGGTAGGATGATATAGGAACTTGGTGTAGGTTTACCCGGTCTGTACATAGATACCTAGTCTTAGGTGCCCAATTTTAGTATGACCTGGATCTAGAATAATTAGTTTTAGCGTTGCAAGCAAGATTTCTCCAAGCAATTGGTCAAAAGAAGGATGACCGGCTTTGGGCCGGGCGAACTGGGTGCTTAACACCTTCCCAGTCCGTAACTTGACACTTACCCAACAACCTGGTTAGACCTCAGCCTTTATCCATTGAGTCATTAGTCTTTCCCCTAGTGGGAACATATATGGGTCCTAGACTCCTTCTAGGTGGCAGCTTCAATATTACCCATTTCCCCTCTTAGGAGGGATCAGGGTCCTTGCTTTAGGGTTCACCGGCGGGATTCGGTTTGCACGTGGAAACCCCTTGTTGGGGGATGTGGATTTTTGGAATCCATGGTTCTTACACTTCCTTTAGCAATGCAAATTTGTATTCTCTATACCTGTATTCCTTGTGAGCTCTATACCTTTCTTCCCTGTGCCTTCTATGAGGTCGGTGAACTTGAGAGTGTAATTGATATATGTCATTTTCCATTGGTATGTTATTGTTCCTTACTGGAGTAGTTTGATGTTGCTCAATTCACTGCAACGTTTCACTTATAGCCCTTTGACCATCATGAAACTGCTGAAGCATCTCCAGAATTTTGTTCAAAGAGTCGATGGAGACGAAAGTAATGGGCTGGCCCTATTCATCCATGGCTCTGATACCAAATAATGTAGTCCTAGATAGGTAAGAGACCTACTAGGAGCCAGACAACAGGATCAATAGTAAAAGGGGTTGCTGGTTCGAATGGACAACCCTAGGATTTAGGTTAATTATAGGGTTTAGGATGGGAATTTGGGAATGGGTCTTATATGGCTTTAATATGTATGTCTAGGGGGTTATTTTGGTATAAAGAAGTTAGGGTTTGGATGAGTTACGAAATTATGCAATTTAGGGTAGAATTAGATTTAGGGTTTTGATGGACAGATTGGGCTGCAATTGAGATCGAGTGGAGGGATAAGGCTGGACAGATTTTAGAGTGAGGTTAGGGGCATGGGAATCGATTAGGGTTAAGTGGAGGATTAAGAAGAGGAATGAAATTGCAGAATTATAAAACTACTTACTTGAATTAACACTGATCTCCAACAGTAGCAGATTGAAGAAAAGCTAAGAGAGGACCTCCCGATCTACAAGATGCAAGGAGTCACTGGGGATTCCAGTTCTTCAACCTTGATATTACTCACAAGGGGGGTCTTGATATGACACACAAGACAGTCTCTGAAGAGAGAAACAACAGCAAAACAATATTTTTTATTAATCAAATTCGTATTCAATGCTGGTCTCCCTTACAAACTTATATAGAAGACTCAAAAATAAACTTAGACACTAAAAAGGAAAGGCCTAACCCTATCTCTAACCTATTAGGTAACTTAAACTGACTAGAAAACTGAAATACTAAAAGAAATAGACTCAAAACATGGCTGGACTTATAGAGTCCTAATCCAGCCCAACTTACATCACATGACCACTTAAGTTGTCACATGACCACTTAAGTTGTCACATGACCACTTAACCAAGTCACATGATCACTTAAATTGAACCAATTGGATGCAACCAATTTGAACCGGTTTAATTAAAAAACATAAAAATAAACTAAGTATTGGGCTAATCCCGTATGCAACCTATGTACCTCTAGTTTAGGCTCATTAAAGTGGCTTAATACATAGAAAACCCTTGGGAATAAAGGCCGAACATATATATAACCCAACCTTAGGTCTATTTCTAAAGAAATGAGCCAATTTCTTTGATGAACCTGCATCACTTAGTCTCAACTGTGGAAAACGAAAAATCGGTCCCATTGAGTGGCGCAGTTAGCACTCTAACCAAATCCAAAGCTGAAGAATTAAATAGGTGAAATGATCTTTCTATAATTCTAATTTCTGATAATGAACCATTTTGAAAACTCTCAAAGACCTTCTCAATGGTGTGCTCAGTTCAAGTAGCCATAACATAACAAATTGTAATTAGTAGATTGGGAATCAAGAAAATCACCAATACCTTCATTTCAATGTTAAAAGAGTGTAGCCAAATTAGTTTTCAGTTTTATATCTTATAGAAAGGTAATAACTCAAATATTTAAAGAAAGAAAAATAATGGTTATAAAGGAAGCACTAGAGCTGTGAGCAAACAAATAGGTTGCAGAATTACTGATGATTTAGGCTTCATTCCAATCCCTGATTATAAACAGTGAGAGGACAACACCTACACTTGATATTCTGAAACAAATAAAGAAAATGTATTAATTAATTGTTGGTGGGGGCGAGAGAGAGAGAGAGAGAACTTGATAGACAGAGGCATCAGGAGTTTACGAAAAGAGGTGTGAATGGGGTCTGTCCCTATGAACAAATGGAGTTAGCCGTTAAGACCCTTTCCTTCAATTCCCTAATAAGCCCTAAGACAACATGTCAAAAGAAAATAATGGACATTGGCATTTCAAGGTGTTTTCCCCGACGAGCCTCTTGCTCTCTTGGAATGACTAATATTGTCCTAGAATGTTTTTCAAGGGCAAGTTGCAGATTTTCTGCCTCTGCTTCTGCTGTATCAGCAGAAAATGTTTCCACTGCTCCTTTTGAAGACTTCTCTGTTACAACCACTGCTACCTCTAAGGTTACAGAGCTAAAGATAAAAGTAGATGTATATGGAGCCAAAACACAAGCTATATTTGACGATGTTTTCTCCGAGATGGTTTCTGCAACACAATCTATTCCTGGCTTCCAAAGAGTAAAAGGAGGAAAAACTCCCAATATTCCCAATGATGTCCTCCTTCACATACTCGGACATTCAAAAGTATACATGGAAGTAATCAAGAAAATAATCAATTCAACTGTTGCTGATTATGTAGAAAAGAAAGGTCTGAAAGTCACAAGTGATTTGAGAGTTAATTAGAGCTTCGAAGAGCTTGAATCTACATTTGAACCTGGTGAAGCGTTCAGCTTTGACACTGTAATTCAGCTTCAAGGGAAGTAATTGTTGACAGGGATGAGACAACCTAATGCAGTGAATCCTCGATGCTTATAGTCTTGATTTCATTATGTTGGTTTATCTCATAATTTGGGTCACAGTATTTGAGGTTTTTGAACTTGGAAGGTTTGCGACTTTGTAAGGGAGACTAGAATTGAATACGAATTTGATTAATAAAAAATATTGTTTTGCTGCTATCTTTGCTACTGCTTTTTCTCTCTTCAGAGACTGTCTTGTGTGTCATATCAAGACCCCCCTTGTGAGTAATATCAAGGTTGAAGGACTGGAATCCCCAGTGACTCCTTGCATCTTATAGATTGGGAGGTCCTCTCTTAGCTTTTCTTCAATCTGCTACTGTTGGAGATCAGTGTTAATTCAAGTAAGTAGTTTTATAATTCTGCAATTTCATTCCTCTTTTTAATCCTCCACCTAACCCTAATCGATTCCCATAACCCTAGCCTCACTCTAAAATCTGTCCATCCTTATCCCTCTACTCGATCTCAGTTGCAGCCCAAAATGTCCATCAAAACCCTAAATCCAATTCTGCCCTAAATTGTAGAATTTCGTAACTCATCCAAACCCTAACTTCTTTATACCAAAATAACACCCTAGACCTGCATACTAAAGCCCTATAAGACCCATTCCCAAATTCCCATCCTAAATCCTAGGGCTGTCCAAACCAACAACTCCTTTTGCTATTGATCCTATTGTCTGGCTCCTAGTAGGTCTCCTACCTATCTAGGACTACATTACTAAGGTTAGTATCACTTCCAATTTCATAATATAAGTTGTGTTATATGTAAATGCAATGAAGATAACAACTACTATTACTTATTGTAGGTGGCACCTAGCCTGTTTTTAGCAGTTTCAACATTCCCAAACTTATCTCAAATTTCATACATTGGAAGAGATGGTCTTGTATTCTCATATCTCCATGAAGGCAATCAAACTCTCGCCATATATTTTAACATTTCACATAGTTCAACTGTGGTTACTCCAAATGCTGCAGTCACAAGCTGGTATAGGCAACCTATAAATAGTCACACTGGGAAGCGATATGGAGAAGCAAAGTGTATGAATTCAGTAGTCAATGTTAACGGAAGTTGGTTTCAAGAAGCCTTGAGTAGTGCATATGGGTATAAATTAGAGAAAAAATGGAACAAAGATCAAACTCTTCTTTTGCTTCACACTGCTACTATGGATGGAATAGGCGTGGTGTCTCTCGGCTTTTCTTTAATGGATATCATGAGTTCCTTCTCTAGTATCTACTTTCATGATAGGGAGTTGTACTTGGCCACTGAATATGGGGATGCACCCGCTCATAGTGGACCTGTAAGCAATAAACTTATGAAACAAACTGGAGATTCGATAAGTCAGGTTGCTAATATTTCATGTAAATCTATTGATTTCTTGTCATAAGATTCCATGCATATATTTTTTCTTTTATCAAACAATCTATTTGTTATTTTAAAGCATCAATTAGATTTTAGTTACTAGAATATTCTGGTGTCATGTCATTGTTAGAATTTTATACTGATTAAAATTATTTCTTTGATTTTCTTTCACATGCCATTGATAATTGCATTGAACAAATTGGGCTTTCTTATTCATAAGACAATTCCTTCAATTTATTTACTTTCATAAATGTAATGATTGACTTCATCATTTACTCTTTTTGACATTGTAACTATTTAGAGGAGAGGACCTACACACTAGCAGGGTGTAATAGAATCTTGTACGCTAGCACTTGTTGGCCATCTGATAGGGTAGAAGGCATCTCGGTGGCTATGGGCAGAAGAGCTCAAGGGAGGGTGGTGGCTATATTTAGTGGAGGGCATGGGTTGTGTGATAGAGCAACAAGAGATGGGTTGGGACGGGGGAGAGAGGAGGCTGGATGGGGATGCTTAATGTCTCTTATTATCTAGAATACGTTGTTATTTTCTTTCAGATCCTTGCGTAGAAATCCCTAGAACTGAGCCATGGCATTGGGTCTCCACTTTTGAAATTTATCCCCCCCCCCAAAAAAAAAAACCCCTCGATAACTTTATATAAGAATTTTGGTAAATTTTATTTTCATATTGTGCCATTCCATAGCCGATCCCATTTAGTTGGGATAAGGCTGAGTTCTTGCTGTATTCATGGTTCAAGGTCTCGATTTCAGACCTGGTTTTCGGCCAGGCAGAAAATCGAGTTGGGCCGAGCTCTCGGCGAGTTGGTGCAAATTTTTTTTGAAGTCGAAGCCAGGTTTTGGTGGGTTTTTGACCTAGTTAGGTCATGAAACTTGGTATACAACCTATTTTAGGCCATTTAAACACAATGGCACTTTCAAATTTTGAAATATCAAAGACCAAATAGGAGTTTGATTTCACACCCTAGGTTGGTAGTCTACGACGTACTAATAGGCCCTATTCTACACATAATTTAGTATTAGAAAGCATATAATTAATGTAAAATACCGAGATTATATCGAGATCTCGAGTCAATGTTGTTTCCTTAACTCGTCTTCTGTCTCATCTTGGACCTTCAAAAAACCGAGATATCTCGGAGATCTCGGCAAGACGTTGTTCCATGGTTGTATTGTGCCATTCCATATACGTATAAAGCTGATAAATAGAAATTATCAAAGCATAATCTTCTAGATGATTGATTTCTATATTAAATGTGTTGTAGATGGAATCAAATTCTCAACTAATGCAACAAACTATACAAAACTCATGTTGTACATTTTATTGTGCCTGCCTGATGAGTTGCATGTAATGATAACTTCAATTTGATTTGTGATTTTAAGAGATTGGTTGGTTCAAAATTAATCAAAAAATGAAGCCTACTAAAGTAGATAGAGTTTCTTTTGTTTTTTCTACTTTTCTTTGAAATAAAGTGAAAATGTATAAATCCACACTAATTGAAATTCATTCACAGTAGATTTATACACTATTTCTTTCCATGCAGGAAAAACAAGTGTTTTTACGATATTCTTGTTTTTGTTTTATAGGTGTATTTATATGCTATTTCTCGTGAGAGATTAATGGGTCTTTTTCGTATGGATTTCAAACTAGCACTTCCCCTTTTGTTAGTGATGCTCCTATCCATGGTTATCTCTATTTCTTTTATTTTGTTCTTAACTATAAGAGCAGCAAGACGAGAAATCTTATTACGTGCCAAATTGATAAAGCAAATGGAGGCAACTCAACAAGCAGAAAGAAAAAGTATGAACAAGAGCCTTGCTTTTGCTAGTGCAAGCCATGATGTACGTGCTGCCTTGGCAACCATTACTGGTTTGATTGAATTTTGTTATGAAGAGGTTCATCCTAGATCAAAGTTGAAGATGAACCTGGTGCAAATTAATAATTGTGTAGAGGATCTTTTAGGTAAGTCTATTGACCAAATCTTCTATATTTTTCAACCAAGATTTTATGTTCAATTTATTGATGATAATTTGCTAAAAAAATCTAATAAATAGAGTTTATGAATGGATTTTTTGTTATATTATACACATGTTACTGGAAACAGCCTCTCCGCAAAGCGGGGGTAAGGCTGCGTGCACTATGACCCTCTCCAAAGTCCAGACCCTGCAGTGGCAGGAGCCTCGTGCACTGGGTACGCCCTTATTATTATTATACACACATGTTAATTTGTTACTAGGATCCTCAAACAATATGTTATTTAGTTGTTGATTGTTATAGGAGATAAGATCTGCTTCACTTACTTAACACAATCCAATGTAATTGAATCATGCACAGACCTACACAACAACAACAACAACATCATAGCCTTATCCCAACTTAATAGGGTCGGCTACATGGATCCTAGAAGAAACAGTAGAATAATAATAAAGAAGTAAACTGTAAAAGTGGGACGGGGCATATAACATTTACACAAACTCTAGGGCATCATCCCTTCTTGGCTATATACCGCTTCATAACTGCTTAACAACAAACACAAATTTGGTCAGTCATACATTATTTTTTTTCTGCTTTCCAACATTTCTATTTATAAAGTAATTTTTTGAAGCTTACATATTGATGATGACTTTTTTGTGGCTACTATGTTCTCAGGAATATTAAATTCTATCTTAGATATAAGTAAAATTGAAGCTGGAAAAATGCAACTTGTGGAGGATGAATTTAATTTGGTAGAACTTTTAGAAGATGTGGTAGATGTATACTATAATGTTGGTATAAGGAAAGACATTGATGTGGTTTTTGATCCTTGTGATGACTCCGTTTTCAAGTTCTCTATCGTTAAAGGTGATCGTGGAAAACATAAGCAAATCCTAAGTAACCTACTTAGCAATGCTGTAAAGTTTACAACTGAGGGGCATGTCTCACTTCGGGCTTGGGTAAAGAAAGCAAGCTTAGCAAACTCCATACTTGATTCCAATCATAATAGCATGTGGAGGTGTTTGTCACAGTTGGTTTACAAGAATAGGAAGGCTTATAATGACTTCAATGTTCTTCATCCGATGCAGCAGAATCCAAATACAATGGAATTTGTATTTGAGGTGAATGATACTGGTAAGGGAATTCCGAAGGAGAAGCAGAGCTATGTCTTTGAGAATTTTGTCCAAGTTAAAGAAACAGCACTGGGACAAGGAGGCCATGGACTAGGACTTGGCATTGTTCAGTCATTGGTATGTCAAAAGAAATATAATTTGATAGTTTATTTATGAGTATGAACTAAGTCTCTTTTATTCAAATGTTTGATGGATTACTCTTACTTTATAAATTTGTTGAATTATTTTTGCAACACTTAACGGAGAAATGTTTGAATATGCTTGATTATTAGTTAAGTTGGTATGTAAATTATTACTTGATTTCGATTTATTTGAGCTTAATTTTTTCTAGTTTTATGTAACAGGTACGTTTAATGGGTGGTGAAATCCGTATCATGGATAAAGAACATTGTGAAAGAGGCACTTGTTTTAGATTCAGTGTCTTTCTTACTAGATGTGGAGCTACAACTGTTACTAGTACCGGAGAAGAGAATACATTACAAAGTAGTCACATCTCAAATGATTTAAAGCAAAATTCAGGGCTACATATTCGGCGCCAAACTTCTAAGTTTGATAGCTCTCATGTGGTACTCTTAATTCAAAGTGATGAAAGGAGAAGAATCTCTCAAAGGATAATTGAAAGCCTCGGCATAAAAGTGTCCATTGTTAATCGATGGGAACATCTTTTTCCTACCCTTGAGACTATTAAACACAGATTAAACCTCAACCATCTTAGCTCTTCAGGAAAATCTGAGTATGGATCACCTATTAACTACAGATCTAAGGTACTAGCAAAAGATGGAAGTGATTTTATCCCTACTCGACACAAAAAGTTAAGTTTCAGAAATACCAGCTTCATATTACTTGTGATTGATGTTGATACAGGGCCCTTTTTAGAGATGCATTCAGTTATTGCTAATTTTAATGAAGAACTCTATAATACACGTTGTAAGGTTATTTGGTTAGACAAACCAATTACTGGTACCTCTCATGCGCAAGGCCTTCAAGAGGATAAACTAGTTCATTATGAATATGTGGTATCAAAACCACTCCACGGTTCTCGTTTGTATCAATTGCTTAGAATTCTACCAGAATTTGGGGGAAATGCCAAAGGTGATTTAGTGAAACCGAAAGAGGAACTAGTCGCACAGATAAATTTGGATCCTGGTCCATCTGCTGGAAAACCTTATCGCAAATCTAAATCACAACTTATGCAATCCCAACATGAGTATTACTCACAAGAAGGAAATGACAAACCCTTGAGTGGAAAGAAAGTATTGGTTGCTGAAGATGTTGAGGTTTTGCGCAAAGTGGCTATTGCTATTCTTTTTCGTCTTGGTGCAACGGTTGATTCTTGTGTGAATGGGGAAGAGGCATTAGAACAGGTTTCTAAGGCACTAGCTGAAACAAATTCAAGTACAAAGGCAGCTGATAAAATTCTTCCTTATGATTTGATATTCATGGATTGCGAGGTAAATATTTATATGCTTCCTTCTGTTGATAGAAAAAGATAATATAAACACTTAAAGTGATTGGTGTCATTTGTAAAATAGGTACACCAAACAAAATTAGTTGAATCTGTTGAGTGGTTATTTAAGCTAAATAGGATAAAAAGAAGTTACCTACTATGTTGGAAGAGAAATTATGATTAAAATCATAAAATAAAAAATTTCTCAAATCCTATGATAAAAAAAAAAGGACAAAAGCTTCTTTCCTTCTGTAATTCTTCCTTTAATCATTTTCGCTATAATTTACTATGTTATTTTTTATCTGTGCATGTTTAGTATTCGTCTATGGAAGTTCAATCCTATACTTTTAATTCATATGCAGTAATTGATATTTTTCTTTCTCTTTTCTTAATAGTAGTCTGCCAAATGAGAATTATATACTTTGAGGGCTCTATAGGTTATCTTCTAGAGTATCAGAATTAGTATTAATGACTCATTTCTCATAATATATTATGATTCCATCAGTCACTATCAGTAACTCCTTTAGGGAAAATTTGAGAATGCTGTTAGGTTCTTCATTATTAAGAGAATTCAATAGATACACTTATTTTTCTAATTTCTTGTTGTATTTAAATTTATTGGTTGTATTTAAATTTATTGATTGTATATTTGTAATTGAATTTGTTGCAAATTATATATATCTTTCCTATCTGATTTCTTTTATATAAACTATTTTTTTAAAATATTTTTGCACTACTTTCTTATTTATCAGATGCCAATAATGGATGGGTATGAAGCAACTACAATGATACGCTTGGAGGAGAGGAGGTATGGTATTCACATCCCCATTGTAGCATTAACAGCCCATGCAACAGCGGAGGAAGCAACTAAGATTGTCCAGTCTGGAATGGATTTTCATTTAACCAAACCACTAAAAGTAGATCAATTGTTGGGTTTACTTCAAAATAACAGTTTGTGAAGTCTCTCTCTCTAACATTTATGTGTTTTTCCTTCTAAACTATTTGTTTCCTAATATTGTCCAAGGGACTTATTGTCATCTATAAATAGAAAGGTTGTTGGTTACTGTGCTATATCTTATGATTATTATAATTTAATTTTTTTTTTAATGATAAATTTAAAAGAAAAATATTCTCTTGACAACATCGCCAAGAGGGAATCTCTTGACTGCAAACCTGTTATGCCACATGGAAGGATGATGTGGAAAATCTGATCCTAGAGTATCTAGGAAATGGTCAAGATTGGCCATGTTTAAAATTCCAAACTCAAATTCATTCATTTACCTTCCCTCTCCTTGTACTCAACTAAGATTGGCCATGTATTTTTTGTTGGACCCCCACTTAATAAAAATTGTTCAATTTTGATCTATAATGGTCTTCTAATTTATCTTTCATAGTAAATGGCAATAAACCTCCAAATAAAACCATTTTGGGATTTTCCAAATGAAAAGTAGGAGGAAGGAAAAAAGGGTAATTTCTAATGATCTTATTCTTTTGGTAAAATTTCAGGATCTCCTCATAACTTCCTATATTTACTAATGTGTATGGTGGGATCATCGGGTGTGTGAGTGTGGTGTATTGTGTATATCCGCCATTCTGCGGTCCTAAATGTTGGTTAACCTTTTTGGGATTGGCGTGTGGTTTGTGTGATTACCAAAAAAAAAAATATTGCATTGTGTGCATTGTGTGCGTGGATTTAGTCCCACATTGGATGTGAGTGGGAAAAAAATCCTCCGCAGTGCCCTAATCTGGCGGTGCACTGCAATGCTGGCTTGAGAGCTTGACATGTGGAAGATGCGACATCCAATGGTGCCAAGCTTGAGAAGAATGAAAAAAAAAAAAAACTGTCTTGCATCGAGCTCGAACCATGGGATGAAGCTTCTTCCATGTGTTGAGCTCTTAGGGCCGCATTGTAGTGCACTGCCAGATGCCTGCACTGCAGAAGATTTAGTCCGATGTGAGTGTGGTGTGTGTTGTGTCTATCCGCCATTCCATGGTTCCAAAAATTGGTTCACCTTTTGAGATTGGCGTGTGGTTTGTGAGATTACTGGAAAAAAAAAAAGTTTAGTGAAAGCTTCGTGCATGCATTTGAACATCCATGTACTTGCATAGACACCCCTTGAAGCTTGTCTGGTTTCAGGTTATATTTAATTGATGCTCCAACACCCTCTCTCACTCTCTCTTCTTGAGAAAATATGTGAAAGCTTTTACTTGAGAAAGATTGGGTTTGACCTAGAAAGGAGGGCAATGAAAACAAGGTAAGGAAATACAATAACATGATTAACAATGCATAAATCCTAAATCTAGAAATTGAGATATGTAATGGAGTACATTTAATAACAATCAAATTGGTGAATATATTTTAACAAAAATTGGGTAGGAGAACACTAATGGATCGCGTGGTTCTTGTGCTTAGATAGATAAGTGCACGAAAAGACCATTCCACCTCCGATGAAATTGAGTATCTCATCCATACCAGTGCCTTTAGGTGTAATATCATTGGTCCTTGTGCTGAGGCAGGGGGCTATATGACCAGGCAACACTTTTTTCCCCAAAAAAATTAATAATCAGTTAGACTACTAATTTTCAAAACCTAATTTGATCAAGAAATGAAACTAAAAATCAAATGGCACGATTTCGAAGCCCTATTGAAGACATTGCTGGCCTTACACCTTCAACGCGGAAAATTAAGCTGTCTATAAAGTTTTAGCCCCACTAGATATATCACGTGGGCACCATTTTCTCTGATGGGTTGCTGTGCACCAAAACTTTCTCCATTATTATTATATACCAAATCATACATGTGACTTAGTCGAGCCATCAAGCATCAACAAGCGAGTATATCCAATGTGTCAGGCTTGGTAATTGGCATAGAATGGGGCTGTGCTTGGCTGGCTTGACTCACTTAATGAGAAAGTTTTCCTTCACTGGACTGGTCCGTTGGAATGTGCACCACACCATTCTGGCCTTCTAGGATTCACAAATGACAAACCCTTATATGATTTTAATATGTTCTCCAAAATATTCTCCTTCTGAGCCGGTCGTGGTAAATAGATTCTCATTCACCTTAGATGATCCAAAAGAAAACTCAATCAAGTAATTAATGGAGAAAGATATCTACCTTGTTTGATCCCGGTTCTGGCCAAATTGACTTGGCTCATCTCCCTTCAAAAATTAGGGTTAGGGCATATTTTATATTTGGGCTGGTTCTTATCTATTCCTCACTGACCCGACCCGATTCCTGACTGATTCTGATTCGGCCGATCAATTTAGAATCTGCCGGGACCAATCCGGATCCCAATTTCAGGTTTTTAAACCCACGATGATGGTAGTAGCTAATCCAGTCAAATCCAATATAATGGAATTAGGGATATCCATTTAATACCATGAGGAAACACCTAAGTTTTTCATTTTGTGATAGGGTAGGGAGAAATCGGTTCTAACTAATTTCCTCCAAATAAATCTCTATATTTTTTCCTGCTTTATCACAAAATGGGTGAAATACGAAAGTGAGAGGAAGTGCGTTGGGTGTCTCAGAGAAGAGAAGAGAAGAGAGAGAGAGAGAGGCTCTTATGTATTTTTTAGGCGCGCTTTCTGCGAAGCATTTGGTCGAACGACCCTTGAGATTCTATTCTCTCCCCTCTTTTCACTTTGACTATATTAACTGAACGTTAATTTTTTTTTAGATTACTTCTTCAACTCTCAGTTGGCATATCTCGCTTGTTTTTGTTTATCCCATTTCTCAAACTTGCCTCAATGGCGGGCGTCGGAGCAACAGCGTCATGCAATCAAGGTACTCGCTCTATAGTTCTTTTATTTCACCTTAATGGCTTCGTTTTCGCCTTACAGAGATGTATCAATCAGAGTATCAGATAAGACTTATTAGTCGACCCAGTTAAAAAATTTGAACCTTTATCATGCAGAACGCGAAAGTGCTGATGGTTGGGGCAGGCGGCATCGGTTGCGAGCTTCTTAAAACTCTCGCTTTATCTGGTTTCGGAGACATCCATATAGTGAGTTTGCTTCCTCTCCGTCTCGGCTTTTTTTTTTTTGTGGGGGGGGGGGGGTGTGAGGGTGTTGGGTTAACATTTTAATTTTGACTGGTTCTAGGGTTTAGTGAACGAAATTTTGTTTTTCTTCCATTGGCACAGTCGTTAGGGTGTTGGGAAGTGTTATGGGTGGGTTACGGAAATTTAGTGCTTTATTATTGTTTTTTGTTTTTCCTGCTGACATTAATTTAGTGCTGCATGCTTTAAATTATCAAGGATTCATGTGGGTTTTTTCCTTCCACGCTAGCACTAACACCAAGTAAAAATTCTGACGGAGAGGAATTAGGGGGCAAAAATCTCCACTGGAATTTTCCTTCTGGGTTTTTAGATGAGCAAGCAAGGGTGGATGACCTTTCCAAAACGAGTGCTTGGAGGGCCCTCTCTAATTTTGGTTTCCCTTTAGTTTTTCATTGATATTTTTTATTAAGAGGAAAAAGTTGAACTATAAATTCTGTATCTGCTACTAAACAGCTGGTTATTTGGGGGTGTTATTTGGTGTCATGGTTCTCTCTCTCTCTCTCTCTTTCTATATATATATATATGGGTGAGCGGTAGCAGCTCGATAGTGCTGAGAAGTTATACTCACCTATTTTAATCTCAACCATTGATCTACTTCTAGACTAATCTTAAGCATTCATTATGTTACTATGCATTAACCTATTATATGCTGTTATAGTCACAGCTTGTTTCAGTAAAATTATCTCCTGTTGTGGAGACTAGAAAGAGCTTCAAGTTGCTAGCTAGTAATAAGTAAAATAAATAGGTCAGGGTCATTGGTTGCCTCTCCATGTGCTTTCTTCCTTAGTACTATTCTTTTTTTTCGGGAGGGGGTGTCTTTTAATTTGGCCCATCCATGGAGAGAGACGACAGCATTGCAAACGCAGAGGAAGAGGAGGAAAGTTAAGACTAGGGCTCGCATGGTTTAAAGTATCGACCAATACGATACGATACGGACCGATACGTCTCCTTTTTTTCAAAATTTGAACTGTCTCGAATTGTATCGAAATGTATCGACCGATACGATACGATACAACCGATACGTATCGATACCATCGATACGTCCAGTAAAGGGTTCAGTGGGTGGTTTGATACGTATCGGCCGATACGGCTCGATACATACCGATACATCACCGATACGTACCAATATATACTGATACACACCGATACATACGGATACACACCAATACATACCGATACCATTGATACATTCCATAAAAAAATCCATTTTCACTCACAGACTTGATACAATTCCTAATTTAACGAAAAAATGAAGGAAAACTCTCAATCAAGAGTCTAAAATCTTGCATTTAATCTTGGTTTTTCACACTTTTAAACTAAAAAATGAATCAAGGAGTGCTACAACATCATCCTTTGCATTATCGAATACTCTTCATGGCTATAGACGATTACAACATGTGAGAAACTTCATCTTTTATAACAATTTCAATTTAATGCACTTGTTTGGTTATACATTATTCACCATTTTAGGTTTTATGCATGACACTTATTATATATTGCTTATTTATATTGTTTTTTGTTCCAAAAGTGTATTTCCATGTGTATCTTGACAATTTCGATGCGTATTTGTATTGTTCGATACGTATCTCCGAAACGAAACGATACGATACGATACGTCTCTTAAAATCACCTGACCGATACAATACCCGATACCGATACTTTAAACCTTGAGGGCTCGTTTCCTTGCCTTAGATTCCAACTTCAACTACTGATACAACAACAACAACAACCCAGCCTTATCTCGACAAAATGGTGTCGGCTACATGGATCCTTGCCCTCCAATCAACTCTATTCGAGGTCATACTTGATATAAGGCCTAAGCTATGCATGTCTTTCCTCACCACTTCTCCTAAGGTCATTTTAGGTCTGCCCTTGGCCCTTTTAGTTCCTTCAATCTGAATCAAATCACTCCTTCGTACTGGAGCATCCAATGGCCCCCGTTGAACATGGTCATGCCACCTCAAACTACTTTCTACTTTCTCGTAGCTTATCATGTATCGGAGTTACTCCCAAACCAGCTCTAATATGACCATTTCTTACTTTATCCTTCCTAGTTTTGTCACTCATCCATCTCAACATCATCATCTCCGCTGCACTGAGTTTATTTGTGTGATGCTGCTTAACCGCCCAACAACTTCAACTACTAATCCATTATATAAAAGCTCTCCACAAGATTTTTAGAAAAGAAAAGGAAAAGAACGAACTCTATTTAAATTTGAGTTTTCTTCGTGTAAGAAATTAATTTCAAATAGGTAACTAGAGATCTTGTTGGTGCAAAACATCTGGATTAAGGATCTCAAATTCAAGTAGGCCCAATAATCAAATTTGTGATCAGATCTGAGATAAATCTCATTTCTCTTTCTTCCCTTTCCATCAATCTCATTTCTTCCTTGAACAACACAGTTGCAAAGGATATAGACATGTCATTGCTCAGTGTCCCAACCGTTTGGTGGCTTATATTGATAAGGATTCTTTTATCCTTTATGTTCTAAAAGAGCACCTTGGTGTTGAGACAATTGATTTACCCCCAAAGTGTGGACTAGGTGAAGTCAATGACAATGATAGTGATGAGGAGTGACATCCGTGTGAAGGCGCAACGACTAGTTATGTAGTTTGGTGATTGATGGAGGTGGTTACACTAATGTCGTCTCTGAAGACGTTCGTAAATTGGGTTTGTAGACAAAGCCACATCCAACTCCTTACAAAACCGCATGGGTGAACAACACTAATCTCAAGGTTACAGATAAGTATTGGAGGATTCGTGGATACTGTACAATGTGACGTCCTCCCTCTGAAGGTGTGTCATATTATTCTTGGTTGACCGTGGTTGTTTGATAAGAAGGCACAACATTGCGGATATGCGAATACCTACTCCTTCAAGCACAACAACAAAACCATGAAGTTTCTTCCTGGTAAGGATCTCCTTGACATTAAACTCAAGAAAGTAGTGGGATCGTTCCTCCTCCAGCATGCTGCTTTAGACGGCCTCCTTGGTCCTTTTCCAAACTCGACGAAGTTGAGTTCTTTTCAGAGGATGAGAATTGATGCAATATCACTTGGCTGGTTGGACCAGCATGATATGCTTTAGAGACCCCAACGTAGACAGAACCGGTCCAATGGTTTTTGGTCCAACAAGGGTTGGAATTACTTTATTTATTCAGTTATTTATTTTAAGTATTTTATTTGTTTTAGGTTGAATACGTAGGAATTAGAGTTGAATTGCAAGTTGTTATTTTTAGTTTCATAGTCTAACTAGGAGTCTTGTTATTGCTCTCTTTAAATACTTGCATTTAACCCAAAATTGGGAACAGTGAATTGAATAGAAGTTTATTGGGATTACTCTGTGGGAGTGTGTGATTGTGTGATCTCTTTCCCCTCCCCTGCAACTTTTTCCTTCTCCCATCCGGCCCCCCATCACTTTTCTTCTTTGAGAGACATGGAACAAATACAACTTCACTACAACAACAACAACAACTACTCAGCCTTATCCCAACTAAATTAGGTCGGTTACATGGATCCTTTCAAAATAAAGTAGAGAAAACTGAGGTTCTCTCAAAGGGAAAGGAAAGTAAGAGGATGAAGAGAAAAATGAAGAAATTGAATAAGAAAAGAGAGTAATGGAAAATGAAAAAAAAAAAAAGAGGAAAGAGGATAGCACAGAAAATCAGGGAAATCTCAGCTACATGGTGTCAATAACTTCACTGTCTAAACTAAATGATTGAAGACTCTTCATAATATCACTTCTTTCTTTGAGAGACATGGAACAAATACAACTTCACTGTCTAAACTAAATTATTGAAGACTCTTCAAAATATGGACATAGAGTTAGATTTTAGGTTGAAGAGGTAAGAAGAGAGAAGGAAGAAGTTGGAGGAGGAAGAAGATAGCAAGAGAATATTTAGGTTGTAATCGATTGTGTTGGAGAGACTTCTCCATACACCTATATTAATTCAAACATAATAAGGAGAGAATTACATCCACCTCCCTAGGGAGGTATAAGAGAAATAAAGAAGAAAAAATAGAATCACATAATAAGGCAACTAGTAATGAGACTAGTTCCTAAACTACCCCTGTTACATGACTTCTAACACTCCCCCTCAAGCTGGAGAATATATATCGTGCATTCCTAACTTGCTTAGGAGAGTACTTAACTGAGGAGAGTCGAGAGCCTTGGTGAAGATATCTGCCAACTGATCACCAGTCTTCACAAAAGGAGTACAAATACAGCTAGAGTCAATCTTCTCCCTGATGAAATGCCTATCAACCTCATTGTGTTTAGTCCGGTCATGCTGAATAGGGTTATGAGCAATACTGATGGCAGCCTTGTTGTCACAGTACAACCTCATGGGACCTTCAGTGTCAAATCCCAATTCTTGAACCAGTCTTTTTAGCAAGATGAGTTCACACACCCTGTGTGCCATAGCTCTAAATTCTGCCTCGGCACTAGATCTGGCCACAACATGCTGTTTCTTACTCTTCCATGTGACTAAGTTACCTCCCACAAAGGTACAATAGTCGAAGGTAGATCTCCCGTCTGTAATGGAACCAGCCCAATCGGCATCTGTGAAACCTTTCACTCTCAAGTGATTGTGTCTTGCATGGAACAGTCCTTTCCCTGGAGAGGACTTCAAATACCTTAGAATGCGATACACAACATCCAAATGGCCACTCTTGGGAGCATGCATGAATTGGCTGACAACTCCCACTGCATAAGAGATATCTGGCCGAGTCATAGAGAGATAGATAAGCTTCCCCACTAGCCTTTGATACTTCCCCGCATCAACAAGAGAAGGACCACAGTCCTCTCCTAGTTTGTGATTCTGCTTAATAGGAGAACTTGCTGGTTTGCAGCCTAACATCCTTGTCTCTGTCAACAAATCAAGAATAAACCTCCTCTGACATATGTTGATTCCTTTCTTGGTCCTTGATACTTCAATTCCTAAGAAGTACTTCAAGGGACCCAGATCTTTGATTTCAAATTGCTGTGCCACGCAGCTCTTCAAATTACCTATCTCAGCAGTATCATTTCCTATGACCACGATATCATCAACATAGACAATAAGAGCTGTGATAGTACCATTACTTCGCTTGGTAAAGAGAGTGTGATCAGCTTGGCTCTGGGAATATCCATTCTTCAGAATAGCCTGTTGGAAACGCTCAAACCATGCTTTTGGTGACTGTTTGAGACCATATAGAGCCTTCTTAAGGAGGCACACTTTCCCTTCAGCTGAAGGCATCTTGAAGCCTGGAGGGGTTTGCATGTACACTTCCTCTTCCAAGTCACCATGAAGGAAGGCATTCTTCACATCCAACTGATATAAAGGCCAATCTTTATTGGCAGCCAAAGATAAAAGAACTCTTATTGAGTTATGCTTGGCCACAGGAGCAAATATCTCCTGGTAGTCAATTCCATAGACTTGACTGTACCCCTTGGCCACCAGCCTTGCTTTTTATCTCTCGATACTGCCATCAGATTTATACTTGATTGTGTAGAT
Source organism: Telopea speciosissima (assembly GCF_018873765.1). Classification (NCBI taxonomy): domain Eukaryota; kingdom Viridiplantae; phylum Streptophyta; class Magnoliopsida; order Proteales; family Proteaceae; genus Telopea; species Telopea speciosissima. The sequence continues at coordinate 49,142,851 of NC_057919.1, read as the reverse complement.
CCATCTGCATCCAACTAGAACACGTCCCTTGGGAAGATCCACAAGTTGCCAAGTACCATTCTTCTCAAGTGCCATCATCTCCTCAGACATGGCTTGTCTCCACTTTGGGTCAGACATAGCATCAATGACATTCTTGGGAATAGAAGCAGTAGAGAGAGCAGTAATAAAGGCAAGACTCGTAGGAGAAAGTGCATCATAGGAAACAAACTGGGATATAGGATTAGTACAAGTTCTTTTCCCTTTCCTAACAGCAATAGGAATGTCCAAATCAAATGGAGGAGAAGGAGTGTCACCTGATTGAGAGGAATGAATCTCAGGATGTGGATCTGGATTTGAGGAGGACTCTTGGAAGGTCTTCTTTCTTGTATTATGCAAGCCTTTACATTTTTGGTATGTAATGTGGTAATCCTTTTCCTTACCAGACCCACTTTCAACAACCAATTCAGTATTCCCCCCTGGTTGATCATTAATCTCAACCACATCTACAGTCCTGTGTTTTCCAATGTCAAGCATAAAAGAAGATGTAGGTAGAGGAGAAAGGAAGAAATTATCAGAAGCCTGTTCACTCCCACAATTCTCCCCCTGAAGAGGATGTTGAGAAGGGACAAAGAAAGGGACATACTTAAGAAAGGTAACATCCTTGGAAATGAGACAGCGGCGGGAGGATGGGTGATAACACTTGTAGCCCTTGGTAGTAAAAGAGTACCCAAGGAAGAGACACTTGAGAGCTTTGGGGTTAAGTTTAGTGCAAGCAGATTTGTTAACATGCACATAACAAACACAACCAAAGACTTTAGGAGGAAGAGAAAAAGCAGAGACCTTGGGAGATAAGATGTCCAAGGGAGATTTGAAATTAAGAAGCTTGGTAGGCATACGATTGATGAGAAAGGAGGCAGTGAGAAGAGCCGCCGACCAGAAGGTCTTGGGGACATGCATGCCGAACAAGAGACTATGGGTGATCTCCAGTAAATGGCGATTTTTCCTCTCAGCAACCCCATTTTGTTGGGACGTGTCAACACACGTTAGCTGATGGATAATGCCATGAGTAGTAAAGAAGGTTTGAAGGCCACCAAACACGTACTCTCCCCCTTTGTCAAATCGGACAATTTTGATTCGAGTCTCAAAATGAGTAAGAATCATTTGGTAAAAATTCTGAAAGGCATCACAAACATCACTCTTGTGCTTCAGAAGAACAGTCCATGTGGCACGTGAAAAATCATCAACAAATGACACAAAGTAACGATAGCCAAATAAAGAAGTAGTAGGGGAAGGACCCCAAACATCAGTATGCACAATATGAAAAGGAGCAAAAGTTCTATTACCATGATAAGGATATGAAGACCGACAATGTTTGGCAAACATACATGGTTTACATTGAAAAACATGAGAAGAGGCAATAGAAGAAACTAAGTGAGGCAATTGTTTCCTCATTACAACAAAAGATGGATGACCGAGACGGCGATGCCATAACATAACAGAATCCACAGAACTACTATCATTACGGCCACACACATAGGATTGAGCTGTGGGCAAAAAAGGGTAAAAAAGATAGAGGCCATGCTCCTCATGTCCACTACCAATAATCCTCTTCGTCACCAAATCCTGAAAAAGACAATGAGAAGGAAAAAAGGTGACACAACAGTTGAGAGATTTAGTCAGATGACTCACAGATAAAAGGTTCAATGTAAGGTTAGGGACATGAAGAACAGAATTTAGGGAAATAGATGATGTCACAGGGATATTACCTTTACCAGAAATGGAGGAAAGGGAGCCATCAGCTACCCTAACCTTATCCTTACCAGAGCAAATGGTATAGGAATCATAATAATGAGACGTACCAGTCATGTGGTCTGTGGCACCAGAGTCAATGACCCAAGACTGGGCAGCAGAAGAAGCTGAGGTGGAGACCTGTAAAGCTGAGGATGATGAGGAGCCAGTCACACTAGATGTAGAAGATGTGCTCAATTGTGACACAACCCTGCGAACCACTGTATCCATAAAGGCAGAGTCATCTTGTGGAGCATCAGCCTCAGTCGTCACGGAATGAGCTCGAGCCCCCCCTCTACGGCCACCACGACCACACGTACCAGGAGGACGACCATGGAGGGACAACACCGATCCTTGGTGTGTCCAGTGCGTCCACAATGATCACACTTAAATCTGTCTCGCCCAACTCCACTGGCACCAACTGTCTCCACAGTACTGGCTTCCTCACGGTTAGGCCCCGGGCCTCTACCACCTCCACGGGTGTCTCGAATAGAACTGGAATTGAGGGCTGACCTCTCAGATGATGCTGGTGGTGGTGCCATAGTAAGCCGCCTGGTCTCAGACCACTAAGTAAAGAGAAGACACGCTCCTTTTCAAGAGTCAGATACACTTTTGCTTCATCCTCTGGGTTGGTCAAATGAAGGTCCCTGTAGTGATCATACTCCTCCACAAGACTAAGGAATGCTCTGTATTACTCAGAAATAGTACGGTCACCCTGTTTCAATGAGTGAATTTTTTTATGGAGCTGATAGACCTTGGCAGTGTCACCTACTCTGTCAAAGGCCACAGAGACACTATCCCAAATAGCTTTGGTAGTTTCCTTCCTTATAAACCCTCTCCCAATCTCGGGTTTCATGGAGAAGATAAACCATGTCATAACTGTAGAATTTTCAGTCTCCCATTTATCAAAAGTAGGTGAACCAGCTGTGGGAGCTTTGATAGCACCTGTGATATATCCAAGTTTGCCCCTACTCCTAAGGGAAAGTCTCACAGAATGTGACCAATCTAGGTAATTGGTACCATCAAGTTTTACAAAAGAAATCTGTTGGTGAGTATTCTCATAAGCCAACTGAGGTACAATAGTAGGGGGTTGTGAATCAGCAGTACCAAGCACAGATGTATCCAAATTAGGCATGATGGAAGGAATTTGGTAATAAACAAGAACACCAAAGATAAGTGGGGAGTACACACTCAACCCAAACAGGTAAGAAGTCTAATAAGCAGCCTAGGATAGCACACTGCCGAAGCAGTCCTAGTAGCAAATCTCAAGGAGGACTTAAATCAAGCACTTCTAGTGCATTTCAACATCAGTCCAACAGGCAGTCCCTGATAATACTGTACCACAACGCTTGCAAGGAGTAGTATCAACTTCAAACAAGAGGAAAGGCCTCACAAAGGGTGTGCATACACATCCCTCAACCAAGAGAGCATCAAACTGCAGCTCACAGGCAAGAAAAAAAAAGGCTAGACTCTCTCGAGTTTACCTGGGCAGAACAGAGGATCCCACAAAAGAAACAAATCTGCTCATATGGCTTCTTCAAACAGCAAGGAAGAACATAGCCATCATAATAGTTGTCCTAGGGCGATGCAAATGAACCAGACCAAGGCCCAAAAACAGTCCGAGAAAAGGAAGGAGAAAACCTGCAACCTGAACCTGGCGGAACTTGAAGCAGCAGCTGTGTGAGATTCAAATCTTCAAAAGAGCTTCAAAACAGCTCAAGTAGATCCTTCAATCATCAAAAGAGGCTAGAATGAACCTATTCCATACTCTTTAAGCAAAGCTGTACACAGGAATCTCCTCTTTGGAATCCTTAGACACAAAGGATTTCAAAGAGAAGAGAAAGAATGGAAACAGGACTGAACACGACTCTCAAACCTTGAGCTTGCTCTGATACCAAGTTAGATTTTAGGTTGAAGAGGTAAGAAGAGAGAAGGAAGGAGGTGGAGGAGGAAGAAGATAGCAAGAGAATATTTAGGTTGTAATCGATTGTGTTGGAGAGACTTCTCCATACACCTATATTAATTCAAACATAATAAGGAGAGAATTACATCCACCTCCCTAGGGAGGTACAAGAGAAATAAAGAAGATAAAACAGAATTACATAATAAGGCAACTAGTAATGAGACTAGTTCCTAAACTACCCCTGTTACATGACTTCTAACACATATTGTGTCAATGAAATGAAAGAGTGGGCGGGGGGAGGGGAGTGGGGTTAAAATTAAATTAAGAGACTACTGGTATTTCTTTATTTTTATAATATTGGATGAGGAATCGTCTTTATTTCTTCATCCCTGACCAATAATATCAGGGACTCCCACAGAATAGGCTAATCGTGGATTCCTAGGGTCTCCCTGTTTCTTTGATTCCTTCACATGCTGCCTCTTGATTAAGCTGGGACTTGCTTGTATTTTTATTTTTCTTTCTCCCACTTTCTTGTGGAGCCCTTCTAGTTCCCTTCTTTAGTAATGAATTTTTTTATTCACCATATATATAAATAAATATATATATATATATATATTACAGCCTACCATGCAAAATGTCAAGAATCCTGACTTCAATGTGGAGTTCTTTAAGCAATTAAGTGTTGTTTTGAATGGTCTTGATAACTTAGATGCAAGGAGACATGTGAATCGCCTTTGCTTGGCAGCTGAGGTTCCTTTAGTTGAAAGTGGCACAACTGGGTTTTTAGGGCAGGTGATGATGGTTCATATTGTATTTTGTGTTTCTAGTTCATCATTCTGCCCTCTTCTCCTTTTGTTAATGGATTAATGATGAGGTTTTATGCACCTTTCTTATTTTTCTTTTAGGAGAAATAAAGGGTCGAAATAAATTATCAGAGTCTCATATTTCCAATTAATGGACTCACTTGCTGACTGTCCAGTCATTGTGGCTACTTTAGCGAACTGATAAATTTCTTAGTGAATTTGTGAGATATGATCAGTATATAATGTTTATTTATATATTTTTTAAAATTCTTCCTCTGTTGAATTATCATAGTTAACATACTCTTTTATGGAAAAGATTTTCCTTATGGGGCCATATTTTTAAAATAATTTACAGTGTTTTAATAACCAGGAGGATTGGTTGAGCTGGTGACTGGTCTTGGGGCCCCAGTGGGTTGATTTGGCCGCCTAAGAAAAATTCTTGCAAGGTCAGAAGAAAATCTTGGATCTAAATTATTTTTTACAGTTTTCTTTTTCGGTTTTCATTTTTACTATTTCAATTTTTCACGTATGCTATCTGGTTTGTCGATCCATTATGAGGAAAACTTACAAGTTAAACAATACTTATCTTGACTTAGAGCAGAAGAGAGTCCTCTCACCTCCCTCATTTTTTTCTCTCTGATTTCAATTTTAATACTCTAGAATTTGCACTTCTGTGGTGTAATTGTTTCAAATGTTGCTGCACTTCTTGTTGACATTCTAAGTTAATCATGCTATGTTGATTTGACTAACTGGCTCTAATGATGATATTCTTTGTTTTCCAATGTAAGGAGATCAGGTTACTGTTCATGTAAAAGGTTAAACTGAGCGCTATGAATGCCAGCCAAAACCCACTCCAAAAACATATCCTGTCTGCACAATAACCAGTACTCCATCAAAGGTATTCACTGGTGGAAAAATCACATTGATTTACTTGTACTTTCCTTCATGTTATTAAAAATTGATTGTCTATGTATTGGAGTGTAATATTAGGCAGCTTCTTATGCCTGGTTATTGATTGCACATTTCATCAAATAATTTGGGTGATCTATTTTCATGCTGCAATAGTCATTTGGATTTCTGACAATTATTATATTTGGTATTGTTATTTAAATCTCAAAGTTCATCACTGAATGAAGAATAGATTCTTATTGTTAGTTCAATTGAGGCTCTGCATGTAATTCTAGTGATAGATGAAAGTAGGGTTGTCTCTTTTATCAATTCTACAGTTGAATGTCCACTTATTCTTGTGGAGATTGTTAATATGTCATATCTTTTTTCTTTCTTTCTTTTTTTTTTTTTCTTGGGGGGGGGGGGGGTGGTGGTGGTACTCTTAATATGTCATATCAAGTGATAGTTTCTGGTTAAGGAGATGACTTGCAGACAGATTTTGATTATTTGGTTGATTATTTGTTTTTCACTATAATAATATAAAACCTGCCAGCTTGTAGGTTAGATTCTGTTTATTTATTTTTTCCTCTGGCTGGTAGGCCAGGCTTGAATACATGACAAAACTCCATAACCATTTGCAATTCCTAATGGAATTCTTTTGGCTCTTAGATTTAATACTTCTTTATATATAATATTTTGATTATTTGGCTGATATTGAGGGTAGCCTTCAGACGTTTGGCCTTTCTGGTTACTTCTTAATGTGTGTTTGTTTTTGTAATTATGTTTCTCCTTTGTATTCCTTGTACTGCTTTGTGTTTTCTGGTTTTGGCCTTTTTTTCACTCTCATTTCTCTATTAGAGGGTAATTTTCTCATCAATTATTGAATCTATGGTCAATAATATAATCTAGGCAGGCATTCCGTGGTTGGATACTTTTTAATGAAATTCATTTTTAAGAACTGCTCATGAGGCTTTGACATTGACATCATTGCTTAAAATTTGCAGTTTGTTCATTGTATTGTCTGGGCAAAGGATTTGCTCTTTGCGAAGTTGTTTGGTAACAAGAATCTGGAGAACGATCTTTATGTGCGTTCTAATGATGCTTCTTGCTCATCAGAAAATGTTGAAGATGTCTTTGAACGAAGAGAAGGTGATGATCTTGAGAAGTATGGGCGGAGAATATATGATCATGTCTTTGGACATAACATTGAAGCTGCTTTAGCAAAAGAAGAAACATGGAAAAATGGAAATAAACCAAAGCCTATATATAGCAGGGATGTCCTGCCTGACAATCTTGTTCAAGGTTCGAGAACTCGGGTCTCGGTGGCATCTCGGCTAGGCCAGAAACCGAGTCGAGCCGAGATCTCGGCGAGTTGATGCAATTTTTTTTTTTTGGACTCGGACCCCAACTCAGTGGGTTGTACACATTTTGGGTCTGAAACTTGGTATCCAGCCTATTTCAGGCCATTTAAACACAATGGCATGCCCAGATTTGCCAAAAAACAAGTCCAAATATGAGTTTCACTTTGGACCATAGGTTGGTAGGCGACGAGTCGTACTAAAACAACCTAATCTACATATAATTTAGTAAAACATAGCAAATTAGCAATCAAAACATTCTAATTAGTACACATCAATCAAAACATTGAAATAAAATGTACATTACATCAATGTTCACTTAATTTGTTACATAAAATGAGATTGAACAAGAAATTCATCCCCATATTGATCCACATAGATTCCCATGTCATGGAATTGCTATAGTGTTGCAAATAGTGTGACACAGTTTCTATATAAGTCTTCTGATCAACATATACCAATTTCCCTATCTTAGGGTACATGGGAGGCTAGTTGGTATGAGGTGTAAGATCCACTTGCTCTTGTCATATTGAGTTTGAGGCATGTATGGCTGGTTTGGGACTAGGAATGTGTACCCAACACGACCTGAGCTTTGGCTGTCATACTCACGGCCGACGGCCCATACCGACCATAGGCACTATAATCGAGAACCGATTACTCTGCTGGCCATAGTCATAGCCATGATGATCTTTGAGATGATTGCCATGGTGATGCTCGCTAGTAGTATCTATACTCATGCTTCCGAAACTTGTAAGCATGGTGTTCATACTGCTGTTGTCCTCCTCCTGAGCATATGACTGATGTGAGTGTTTGCGACCCTTCTTTCTGTTGTATGTTTTAGGGTGGCCACCATGGTCTTGATCTTGAGTGGCATGCGTAAACTGAGACTCACCGGTGAAACGCATAGGGTCCTCCTGCGTTCCAACTTCTTGCTCGTACTGCTCGCGCATCCCCTCATGACGATCATCATAATAACCGCCACTCCGCATGCCACTAGCAGCAGCAGCTTCACCACCACCACCACCAGCATCACCATCACCATCACCATCACCATCACCATCATCATCACCAGTGTCATCATCACCACCATCATCATCATTAACAGGAGTTCCTACAGCAGGCTCAAAAGGTTTCGGTGACTCTGCATGTGCACGCCCCTTTTGCGTCGACATATATTCATCAACATCAGTGCCGGTTACAGACGCAATGGTGGGGTCGGGCCTACCCTCAGGCTGATCCATATCAGGTGTACCACGATCCCTCACCCACTGGAATAGGGGATCCTCATCTTCATCAGAGTCCTCTTGAAAAATGTTGGACAGTTCAATGGGTTCTTTATCATTGGCCTCAATTCCTTCACGTATGTGCCTCATCCTTAATCTCATATTGTATTGCACATACACAAGCTGCTCCAGTCGTTTGCTGCCCAACTTGTTCCGCCTCTTTGAATGTATCAATGAGAATGTACTCCAGTTGCGCTCACATCCGGAGGATGAACAAGTTTGTGAGAGCACTCTCATTGCTACCTTCCTCAGGTTGGGTGAACTTGTACTATAAAGCACCCACCAGTCGGCTGCATTACAAATATAGAATAGTAAGAATATGTACATTCTAAAGAGATAAAATTATAATTCATAAATGTGATATCATGCCACCTACCAGGGTCTGACTTTTGTCTACCCTCCACTGCAGCTAGTCGACCGAAACTTGCTGAGGCCTCTCTGAAGTATTTGATCTATTTTCAATTTGAGGCATTAGTATTTCCTATTTAGTAATTACATTCATAAACTAACTACCAAAGTGCCAAAGTCCCATACTCTCACTTCATCATTGCAAGCGACTTGTGTCTTTGGATGGGGCTCCAACTTCGAGTAATGACTTGAACGCCTCTAACAATTCTATGTCTAGCCCAAGATCATGGGAGTAGTGATACTTTGGATTCAAATAGTATCTTGGTAAAAGCAAGACAAATATGATTTGTTAGTGACTTAATGGCTTTAATGCCTTTAGGGTTTTGAATATGTAAATGTAAAAAAGTTATAACATTTAAAGTATAAAGTATGTTGAACTCACCAGCTTTATGCAATGGATGACTCAAGTGCTTCTCCCACCGCTCATCAATGATGTTAGTGTAGGACTTTGCACTCGAGGTATAGCAACTCTAACCATTTCCTTCATTTTTTGGATGGCAGCATAAATGTGGCTCAAAGTAGGCTTCTTCTCTGTATCAACCATCCTCAGTACTGCCACCACTGGCTCTAATATGCCAACCACTTTCCCCAAGTCCTTCCAAAATCCATCATTTGCAATGGTCTGTTGTACTACCTTTGCTTCTTCTGACTTAGAACCTTGCCAACCAAACCATTCATGAGTTGCAAACATACACTTTAGACCTATCGCCTTACTTTGAAAGCTCTTCAATGCAATGTAATTGGTGGCAAATCGAGTGACACCAGGCCTCACTAAATCTCCATTGCATTTCTCCCTCATCAAGGCTAAAGCATAAGAATGGTTGTACACAAAAGTTGTCACTTGTCTTGCCCTATTTACCACACCCGCCACCAAAGTCTTTTTCCCCATGTCCTTCAGCATTAAATCAATAGAATGGGCTGCACATGGGGTCCAAAAGAGCTGGATCCTCTTACTCTTCTTATTCATCAACTTCTCTCCAGCCTTTTTATAGTTGGAATTGTTATCCGTCACAATTTGGATAACGTTCCTTGGTCCTACCTCCCCCACCACTTGCTTCAACTCCTTATACAAGTATGATGCATCCTTTATATGCTTTGATGCATCAATAGACTTCAAGAATATAGTCTTTCCATTGCAACTCATCATGAAATTTATAATGGACAGCCTAGTAGGTCCAGTCCAACCATCAGCCATAAGAGTAACCCCATATGTCTCCCACATTGGCTTCAAACCATCAATGTATTCTTTTAGCTCCTCTACCTCCTGAGGCAAATATACATTGTATAATTCAAATGGTGAAGGTCCCTTCCATCCTGCACCAGCCCTCCCTGCAGCATCAAGGAATGCATTATAGTATGTTCCTTGTGCTACATTGGCTGGAATGCCATGGTAAAGCATGAACTTGCTGAAGGCTTTTTGTGCTTCCTCTTGTTTACCACCAAATACTTGTGGGATGGTTGGCTGGTAGGCATCTTGTTGCCTAAAAGTTGTGGGATCCTGCTTAAAAATGGGTTCTGGACCTTGTACTCGTGGTCGGGTTTGGGGTCGTGGTATATTTCTTGTCCCAGTGCTTCTCCTCCTCTCATCTTCTTGCACTGGTGCAGCTGAGCCAGATCCACCAGCTCCTCTTGCTTGCTCATATGCTCTTATATTATCAAAATGAAAACTTTGTCTACTCTCAGCCAAAGTCTACTAGTAAATTCTCCATTCAGCCTTTGATTGAAACTCACCAGGTGGAGGCCCAATGTCAGTATCATCTCCGCCACGGACCTCTATACCAGCCCTCTCTAGTATTGCCTCATTAAACTCTTGTTGCATTCTTTTCCTCTTAGATTTTTTTAATCTTCCTCCTTTCAAATGTTGTGCCATTGCCACTTTCACTTGGATAGAAACATTTGGGCATGATGAAACATCATTGCCTGTACCAGACAAGTGTTGCTTTAACTTGGTGGCTCTTCCAGATAGCAACTTCCCACAATAATTGCATTTGGACTTCTTTTTGTCTGCAGACATGGGAACTCCATGTTGCCATGCTATATCAGACATTGTATACAAAATGTCTTATGTTTTACATTGTTACATAAAAAAGCATGTATTAATAACCATGAATCACTTAAAGTAAGGTATTCAAGACTTAAAGTATGCTATTCATAACTCTTAAACGTAATGTCAAGCTACTAGAACTATGAAATAACTATCTCTTATTTATCCCCTAGCCCTAGTATTTATTTGTTAATTAAAATTAATATTTTGAATTTTTTTTAAAACTATTTATACCTTAAAGTATAAGAAAAATATAATGTAATGATGAATTTGACACCATTTGAAGTTGAATATTATGTACATATGTTGTACATAATTTTTCATAAGCAATAAGTATTTTTCCTTAATATTATATATATATTTTTAATTTTTATAATATATTTATTAAATCTGAAAAATAAAATAATTTTTTTAATGGGTGAAAATAAAAAATTAATCCATGGGGCTGTAGAGCATCCCAAGTAGTTTAACATATATCAAAATCATTTTCAAACAATCACTATTCATCCTATTTTTTTCATTTTCTTTTTTCAAATAAATCATTTATTTTTTCAGAAATTATAATAAATAATTTATTAACTGAAAAAAAAAATCCGACTCCATCAAGTGATAGATCAGGCAAAGATGTTCAACATATATTAAAACCACATGAATCTAACAAGGATTACAAAAATTTTTTTTGGAAAAAATAGATTTGTGGAAGAAATAGAAAATACCTTTGAAATCTTGCAAATAGGTGATGATGCTCCAAATTGGCACTTGAATCTTCACTTTGGCACTTCAATCTAACTCCAAACAGTGCATTCCAGCCAACAATCGAAAGAAAGAAGAAGAAATTTGAAGGAGAGGTGTTTTTCCCCTTGGTTTAGAGCCTATCTAGTTCTGTCCCTGCTCTCTCTTATGTTGGAAATGGGTTTTTGGGTGAAAAATGGGTTGAATACAAGTAAATAGCACTTTTGGGCCCAACCGAGATATTGCCGAGATCTCGATATCTTGCATTGAAAATATCTTGTTTTTGAGCCTCGAGATATCCCCGAGATCTTGGCCGAGAAATTGCACTCCTAGGAACCGACTAGTAACTCGACTCGGTATGGCCCAAAACCGAGAAACTCGGCGAGATCTCGAACCTTGAATGGGAATTTGAATAAGAACTCTACAGTTGATGACCCATTGTCATTGTCTGCGATGACTTCTCTGGGTCTTAGGAATCCTCAGGATGTTTGGAGCCTAGTTGAAAATACAAAAATCTTCCTAGAGTCTCTAAAACTATTTCTAGGGAAATGAGAGAAGGTTTGGCTTGATCACTATTCTTTCTTAGTTTGGTATATTTACTAAAATTTTTTACACAAGTTTTGCTCTCTTTTACGTTCAGCACTGATGTTGTCTTTTATGTTTTATTTCTAGGAAATTGGTAGCCTGATTTTTGATAAAGATGATCAGTTAGCTGTAGAATTTGTTACAACGGCAGCAAATATTCGGGCGACGTCTTTTGGGATTCCTATGCATAGCCTCTTTGAAGCTAAAGGCATTGCCGGTAATATTGTTCATGCTGTTGCGACAACAAATGCTATTATTGCTGGCTTGATTGTGATTGAAGCAACCAAGGTTCTCCAAAATAATGTACAGAACTATAGGTGTGGAATTAAACTTTTGCTCCCCATTGAAGAATGTTATTATATTTAGCTATCAAAGTCTTCTGAAAATTCCCCTTCCTGTTCTCCAATCTCCGTGTGGGAGGTGGAGAAATATAAATGATGGAGGTGTGTTTATCCAGTTCCAGTTAATGTTTGCAATAGGGCGTGGAATGTTTGGTTATTTGCAGATCTGTACAGATCTGCAAATATGTATCCAGATCCACGATTATGGATCCTTATCTGATTCAATTGCATGTTGATACTTTTCTACATTTGATTGCAAAATTGCCCTATCCGAGATAGAGATCTAGTTATGGGTTGGGAAACCTAATTTTAGAAGATGTTAGTTTTGGATCCAAACTGGCTTGAAATGGGTCTGCATTGGGCTGATTGAGATCGGTTCTTAAGATTTGTAATCCAGTCTATTCCTCCCCTAGTCTGCAACTTGTATATTCATTTTGCACACTTCAGGTTCCTGCTTCCCCCCCCCCCCCCCCTGATTCCCTCTCTTCAGCTAAATAGGAAATGACATGCATGCTTTGGAGTCTCAGAGCTGCTCACGAAAGATCTAAGACTCTGGGTGTCTTCAGCTTTTTTAGGGAAGAGGAACACTGCACAGCAGGCATCATTCATTTTAGTTTGCATCCACACAAGGCAAGCGCTTTTTTGGGAATGGGAAACCACAAATAGAAATATCATTTAAAGGAGAGATTTTGATGAAGAAATGCAAGAAGGCCCAGAGAACCACTGCCACCAAAACAACACTAGACCCACCTCAAATCCAACCAACTTCTAATACAACCCCAGCCAAACCAAAGACGGAAAAACAAGAATGAAGAAAGGGGGAAAAGAAAAAAGAAATAACAGGTGAGAGCAAACAGCTTGGAGCTAAAGCTTATTCTTGCTCTTGAAAAGGATTTTCTGTCTGTTGAACAGTACAATTTCCTAGATTTGATCCATTTTCTTCCCAGTTTTAGAAAAGGGAGTTCAACTGACTGCAAATTTGTCGTGTTCAAATTATCGAATATTCTGAGTTGGAGTAACATTGTAGAAACTACATCGTTATTTGACTTGGATACACTTTATTTTCTTTATTATTATTATTTTTAAATCGTATTCAACGTATGGACAACCAGTTTTAACCAATACTCTTGAAAATCTAAGCAGATATTTTTTTAAGGTGTTCTAACTTTTGAGGGAGTTGTTGCAAATATAGGAATGTGAAATCTACATCAGTAGTTATTTTGACGCAATGGATTCTAATCTGATGGATACATATGAAGGATGACATACTGTCTTGAACATCCATCAAGAAAGATTCTTCTTATGCCAGTCGAGCCATTTGAGCCTAATAAATCCTGTTTTGTCTGTTCGGAGGTATTTTTGGTATTCCTTGTACACTTTGTAGAAGTTCATTCACTTTTTAAGTTTTAATGAATGACATACTACATTGTGATCACCTGCAATTTGTGAATAGGCACCACTGTCTCTAGAGGGTAACACATTCCATACGAAGCTGCGAGACTTCGTTGAGAATATTGTTAAAGCCAAGCTGGGCATGAATTTGCCATTGATTATGATTGAATCAGCCCTTCTCTATGAGGTTGGTGATGACCTAAAGGAGGATATGGTGAGGAATTATGAAGCAAACCTTGAGAAGGTATATTTTATATTGTGTCAAAAAAACTGATAAGGACATTAACCTTTCTCTATTATTTTGTTTTGTGGGACGAGGAAGAAGGAAAATATAAGTTGTTAAAGAAGAAGATGGCATGTATTGAAAAATTGAGTTTTCTAGTTGGGTCTTTTCTTTTACCAGGTGATCTTTTCTATTTCAGTCTCATGAATGGATGATGGGGCTGATCTGGAGTTCTGGACTTCCAATAAGGGACCTTCCGCAAATGGTCATATATCCTGTTCTGCTGTCCACATCAGCTCTATAATCTACCATTTATTGGACCTTTTAGCTTGTAGTACCAGCTGTTCTGGGGGTGCATGAGAAACAATATTTTCTTTTCCCCTTGTGTTTTAACTTGCTTTGGAACTGGAATTTCACACACGTGGGGAGGGTAACCTGGCCAACATAGAGCTCCTTAGACAAAACTGCCGCCTAGAAAAGGATCAGGATACCACTCTCTTCCTGAAACCTGCCTCCCACCACCCCCATCACAATTGCTGCGAAAGAAAACCTTTAATTGTATTGTTTTTCTGCAACAAAGTTGGGTTCAATTATCTGACCAGAAAGTACCAACATGTGGGCTTGTCAAATCTGTTCTTAGGGTTTTCTATTTTTGTTCATTTTCTGGACTTACCACTTCCGTTTTGATTGCTTGCTGCAATTTTTCCGAGTTTCTCCTAATTATGCATGTTTGCATCTTACAGGTGCTAGCTGAGCTTCCTTCTCCAGTTACTAGTGGAACAAGGCTCGCTGTTGAGTATCTTCAACAGGAATTATCATGTGATATTAGTATTAAACACAGGTTTTCCTTTCATGTTCTCATTTCACTTTTACATAGGCTTTTAACTGTCTAAATTATGTCAAGGGGAGTGTCCAAAAGTTTAAAAGTCCGTTTATCGATGGCAATGTATGATTTTCTTATTGTAATATAGCACAATGCATATGCACACATGTGCTCACATGCACACATAGATGATATGAATTTAGAAGTTCGTTTATTTATGGCAATGTATGATTTGTATGAGTGTAATGTAGGCATGTAGCACAATGATATCCACACGTGCTCACATGCACACATAGATGCACATGAAAATTCATGTAACTTTAACTTACTAGTCAGAAAGAAAGGGCAGTTGGGGTAGTTGTAGCTTTTAAACCATGTAACTTAATAACTGTTTCTAGTGGGGGATCATATCATATGCTGTAATTCCATAAACCCAATCTGGAGACATTATATGACTATGGAAATGATAATTTTGATGAGAGAAGATTTGTTCAACTGTCCCTATGTTAGACACCTATTGTCAGTCTGGAGCACCTGAACAAAATTTATATGGAGGAAATGCATTTTGTATATAGATTAGTTGTGGAGCATAAAGAAGAAAGATTTACACAAGTGAAGTTTGCAGAACTCAATTTAGAATATAATAGAAAGGGTGTCTATATCAAAATTTTGTTCAGTCTGGCAACAAAATTTGTTTCAGTTTGTAAAGAGGGCTATATGAATCTCCTATTGAGGTATCACATGAAATTTGCTGTCTTATGTATTGTCAGTGCCCATTTTATGTTGCGTGAGGCTAGACATCATAAATGATGTTTCTGGGCAACACTGTTGAACTCCTAGTCTTAACAGTTTCCAATAGCCAATTATAGTACCATTCTAGTGTATTTTTTCTTCTGAATTTTCATATGCAGTATATTGAATGTAGCAGGCCAAATTTGAATTGTGTGATATTGTTTGGCTGTTATTATTTTTTCCAGATTCATGGACTTGTATCTCTTTTTCCTTTCCCCTGTTGCTTATGCTGAATTTTCATTTATGTCAATCTTTGCAGAGAAGAATTTGATGAGGAGAAGGTACCTGATGGGATGCTTCTATCAGGAAGGACACAAGCACCTCAAGTGGAGAAAGATAATGAGAATGGCCATGGAGAAAGTACATCGGTTGTATCCGATTTAATGCCACTGGAGAGCAAGGACAACAGTGAGATAGAGATTATTCCCTCTGGGACAAAAAGAAAACACACAAATTTCCAGTGAAAGCAGTTCAATTTCTTGTGGAACTCATTCTAATGGAGGAGAACCATAGTTGGAAGTAATCGATGATGAGGATGAAGTTGTTATTAAGAATAACTGGAATGCAGAAAACAGCAAGAAGAAGAAAGTGTTGTAGCTAGAGCCACTATTCTTCAGGATTGACTACGGAGGAGCTTCTCCTATTGTAATTTTGTATCATTGGGGAGTTTAACTTGTTCTTTTGATATCTCTAACTTTTCTCTCCCACTTGGTTTGGTAGGTGTCACTTGTAATCCTTTGCTTAAGCAAGACTCAGAGTTTTCATTACTAAATAGGCTGACTAGAAGGTCGTATCATTTTTGTTTCTAATCAAATGTTTTAGCCTAAAAATGTTGAGATTTTCTTTTTTTATATGCTCATACTGGACATATGTTATGTTGTGGCTTAAAGCTAAATATCCCTAGCTAATCTACTTTTTTCTGATGAACCTAGCTAATCCACTTTGTCTTCATTGGAAGTGGTAGGTTTCCCTCGTTATGGTGGTTGTGCTTGATTTACTGTCATTGAACCAAGTTCACCCGTAATGCTTGATCCTTCATCATCATTATCCTTGATGGTAAACTCTCATCATGTACAGATGGACTTTGGATAAATGTCCTCCGCAGGTGTTGGTATTCCCACTTGCTATCGGAACCATTCATACAACACACTTCGCTGCTTTTAAAATCTCTGCATTTGTCGCTGTGAACATTGAAGTAACATTCCAAAATGAATGGGAAACACAATCTACTTCTGCTTGTAGTCATGAATTTAATTTTTATGGGTTGATCGATAATTTACAAAGGTGGTTGCAGGTTGAAGGACTTACGTCGTAGAAGGTGCAAAAGAATAGAAGGTTAGTAAGAAATTTCCAATAGTCAATCAAAGTTCCAGGTTGGAAATCTCTAAGTCATGGCGGAACATTGATTGGACAGAACAGGTGCCAATCCAAAGGCTTTTTCCTCTTCTTCTTGAGATTTCAACACAGCAGAGGTCTGCAAGGCATGCGAACGACTGTGACTTCCTAGAGTACGTAGTAGCTTGACAGCCTCGCTGCCAATGTTAAAACAGGAGAGATATTCGAAATTTAATAGCAGAAATTCAACATTTTTTATGTTGAATTATTCAATAATTTAAGCAAAATCTTGGGATCAGGGTGAGCTTTCACAGAAAACTTGAAGATTTGAAGAATTGCTCAAGTTAAATGGGACCAATTCAAGCCCACATGACCACAATGCTCCAGGGACCTAGTTGTTTTCTGATCCACAAAACACTACACAGATGACAAAACTTGGTCACTATAATTTGTTATCATTCAGAATGTATTAAATCGGGATTAGATAGACTTCGATTAATTGTCCAGTTGTGGCGTGAGACTGTTTTGAACTTAATTAAGAACGATTCAATGCATTGGTTTGAAATATAAATTCAAGAGTATCCATATATTGATTTATGAATGTCTAAGGTTATAAATTTGAAAAATTGAGTAGAATTCGATAATCATCGATTGTTATTTCAACTAGTACTTCAAACCCTCTTAACATATCTGAGCACATTATGATTCTTGTGTCTTTTGCTATATCAACAACATTATCTGAACCAAGACACTCAAGTCAACTAAAGTGAAAAGGTGAATTCATCAACCATGATTTTAAGAGTCTAATCGTGAAATAGGATTACACACTTTCTGTAATGAGGCATGTCATCAATGTGTTGAACCATCTCAACTAACATTTGGATCTTACGTCTTCCATCTGCAAAAGAGATCATATACTTCAGCAACTGCAAACACCATTGACTAAGTCCTCTCTCTCTCTCTCTGTGTTTGTAATTTTTTGGAGTTGGTAACTTAAGAAACCAGAAATCATGCTGATGGGAGGGATACAGCCATAGAGACAGAAGTGAGGGAGCAGGTATTACTACAGCCAAGAGTCAGGACCAAGTCCAATGTGTACTAGATAGGGGACTGGGATTTGGAACCATATCTATTACAACAAAAAAAAATTATACCCTCAGGACATCCAAACAGCACCCACTTTTAAGAAGCCTGAAGGAAGTTTTATTTTTGAGTTTTTTGGTTTGGGGAAAGCAGTTGATACTGATCACTGAGTCCTATAAGTACAATCGGAGATGAACACATTTGTTGACTGCAAGAGTTACAATAGTAATGTGAGGCAAACAAAATGGCTTTCTTAAGAGTTTCTTTTGGTGTCATGGTTGTGTTTTTCCTGTCTTCGACTCTTTCCATAGCTTTTCCTTGTTTCAATTTTAACTGGGGTGGTGGTGGTCGTGGTGGAAGTGGAGAAGAGTCTTTTGATCTTATCCCAGAATTCTATCAATACTCGTGCCCTCAAGCTAATGACATTGTCATGTCAGTGCTGAAACATGCCATTGCAAAAGATCCAAGAATGGCTGCCTCTCTGCTTAGGCTTCACTTCCATGATTGCTTTGTGCAGGTAAGCTTTCTAAATTAAGGGAACAAGAAGGCTCTTCGTCCTTCTCTTTTCTTGCACTATAGTTTCTAGCAACCAAAACTTGTTTAAAAATATGTTTTCATCCTAGCAGTAACCCCATAGTAAGTGAAAACAGTCTAATGTTTCCTACTATTATTTATCTATTCATTTTCAATTTAATCATCATGTGTGAATTGGGACCTTCCAACATGAGAAAACAATGACATCAAAACTAGTAGCAATGTTTACCCAAAAAAAAAAGCAGTAGCAATGCTCCATTATTGGCTTAAAAGTTCCTTTGCTTCACAAACAGTAACTCCTGCATCCCAATGTTTACCATCTCATTTATACATGTGCAAACTCACTGAAGTAAATAAAAGACTAATGAATGCCACCCATCCATTCTTAAAAGTTATTGGGGCATCAAGATTAGAGATACTGTAGTTTGGCTCTTAAAATAATGCTTTTCAGGGTTGCGATGCATCGGTGTTGTTGGACAATAGCAAAACAAACAATCATCAGTGAAAAACAGTCAAACCCAAACAGGAATTCTATTAGAGGATTTGAAGTGATGAGATCAAGGCTAAGTTAGAAGAGGTCTGCCCTCTGACTGTCTCTTGTGCAGACATCCTTGCGCTTGCTGCAAGGGGCTCCACAGTACTGGTAAGCAAGGATTAGAGTAAAATGACTATAATCTAATTTAACCATAGGACCACTGTGTTCAAATTGTATTATTCTGTATCTTCCTAATAAAGATTGATGGATATGTGGAACAGAGTGGTGGACCTTACTGGGCACTTCCATTAGGAAGGAAAGACTCCAAGACAGCAAGTTTCAATGGCTCAAACAGAATCATCCCTCCACCAAATTCGACTCTCCAAAACCTCATAACCTTATTCAATCGACAAGGCCATGATGAAGTAGATCTTGTAGCACTCTCAGGTATGTTAGATTCCAAATGTCCAACATTTTTTAAGCAGTGATTCAGATTTAAAACCTCTAAACCTTTATAGCCTAGCACTTCTATTTATATTAAATTTCTTGTGCAGGGAGCCATACCATTGGAATGGCATGATGTGTGACCTTCAAGCAGAGGCTTTACAACCAGAATGGAAATAACCAACCAGATGAGACTAGGGAGAGAACCTAGTATCATGGTTTGACATCAGTTTGTCCTAAATCAGGGGGTGATAACATCATCTCTCCATTGGATTTTGCTTCTCCAGCCAAGTTTGATAACACGTATTTCAAGTTGATCTTGCTGGGGAAAGGGCTTCTCAAATCAGATGAATTGCTGCTGACAGGGAATATGGGCAAGACAATGGAGTTGGTTAGGAGCTATGCCGAAGATGCAGATCTCTTCTTCAACCAATTTGCAAATTCAATGGTTAAAATGGGGAACATAAGTCCTCTCATGGGTTATAATGGACAAGTAAGGAAGAATTGTCGCAGAGTTAACTGAGGAATTGAATCTCCGAATTTGACTCCTATATGTTCGACTGGATTTCTGTTTCTTTATATATCTATAATTGTAGTCACTGAGTTAACTAAGATACTAAAGTACCAAATTTGAATCCTATGTGTTGAGTATGACATCTTTTTTTCAATCCCCAATGTTTGTCAAGTTTGTTACTTGTACTGTCTGTAAGTGAATGGGTTTCCTGATCCCTCACTTCTGTTGTTCATGGTAAGCTGGGAGAACTGATCTGTCTTTCTAAACAGTAGGTTGGCAATCACATCTACTATTCATGAGAACAAAACAATTCTAAAGAAGACTGATAAAAACTTGAGTGATTACTGACTTAAAAAAATACTGTAACACTGGCATTCCATTTTCCCGACATCTAGCTGAATGGCCATGATGTCATTGTGGCTGAACATGCCAACAATGTTTAGTCCATAATAACAAAGATGCTCAATACCTTTTGCAATTTAGCCATGTTGAAGACAATGTTATCATTCCCACATTTCTCTTGACCATGTCCACTCAATGCATGAACATCATGCCAGACAAAATCTAGTTTCAGAGTTCTCATATTTAGGGATGCAACTTGCTTGGGGATGGGAAATCAACTTAAGCCCAACCAAAGTCCAGTGGACTCAGCAGTAGATAACTGAATCTAAGCCCAGCCCAATATTAAACCTTAGCAGACTTAGCTTTAGAGACATGTTTATGATTTTATGGTTCTTTATATGGGTACATAATGTACTATGTACACAAAAAGGAAAACAGCAACCTTGTAAGTAAATGAAAATTCCATGAGTTAAGGTTCAAAATATGTAGATCAGTAGATCAGTACATAGTATCCAAAGATCATGTTAGTTTGGGTTACTTGAGGACTCCAACCAAGCATGACCTAGCCTAAGTCAGGTTTGCATATTCTAAATTCAAACCAACCTGAAGCGCAACCAAACAAAATTTTGGTTTGGGTAGGCATTATTTAGTAAACATGAGTTGTCCAAGATGATAAGGCTGAGGCGTATGAATGAGCACTCTCCTTAAGAACTTAATCGCCCCCTACAGATGCAACCGAATGTATGCAAGTAGGCCTCGAAGGTACCCCATGGAGTAGGTGTGACTCTTGGTTTCTACAGATTGGATTAAAAGGTTCCAATCCGAGTGCTTGCATGGTTGTCATGGCGTCACGGCGATCCAAGTCGGTGGAGGGGTGTCACGTCGATATATCGACATGTCGCCCGCCATGGCGAGTATGTCGACCATGTTTTATTTTTTATTTTCTCTATTTCTAATGTTTTAATAGATGTATACTCAAGCCATGTTTTATTTTTTCTCTATTGTTTCTCAATTTTAAGAAGAAAATTAAGAAATCGAAGAGGGAAAGAAGACAGGAAGAAGAAATCGAAGAGGGAAAGAGAGACGGGAAGAAGAAATCAAAGAGGGACGCCATGGCGTAGGTCGCCATGCAACCTTCTCCAGCGCCAGGACGCCATGGCGACGCCATGACAACTATGAGTGCTAGGAATGTAGCTTATGTTTCTTAATAGGGGCATGTCCTTTCTATATACTCCTTGCCTTATGAGCCCGAGTACAAGCCCAAAATAATTAATATGTAGCTAAAGCCAATACTGGTCCAACAGTGAACCAAAAAAATAATTAATGGGCCGCCACACCACACCACACCACACCTCGCTTTGCCACGGCCCGGCTCATGTTGAAAAAGCACCCCGGACCCTATAGAATCATAATCTATACATGGACCTTCATTCTTTCTCTTCCACTTCCAATGTGGGACCAAACATTCCACACAAAAGTGCATTGCCCAAAAACAAAACACATGAAGACAAAAGAGCAAGTTCTTGTAGGAGGGAAAAGCTAAATTTTCAAAACAATAGAAAAGACAAAGATGAAACTGTATTAATATTAAACATTTAGTACAACAATTTGTGGCACCAAAAATGACCCAGCACAACCAATGGACAGCTATGTGGCATTCAGAATCAATATTAGGTGCTCTTAGTGGGACTGTTATGGGGAAATGTGACTCGAGCATCCAAAGCACAAAGAAATATATATGTGAAAAAAAAGGAAAAATACAGAGAAAAGGATTTAAGTGCCTACATTCATGGGTGTGGAGGATCAAAGAAAGCTTCACCCATACAAAGCTTGAATAAGTACCAAACAAGGTTGCAACTCACAACTTCCAAAGACAAATTTTTTTGGGTGAATAAAAGAATTCATTACCAAGGAAAGAAAAGAAAACAAGGGGCCCCCAAAGGGGGATAACAAAAGCCCACGGCTAAACAAGGCTTTCAGCTAGAGGCAGCTGAAGCAGAGAAAGAAACATTGGGGACACCCCAGGAGACAACAATAAGCCTATTCCTTGGGGTGTCAGTACAAAAGGAGGGAGGGACTGACAATAATTTGGAGGAGATTTCAAAGGAAATGGAATCCCAAATCTGTTGATAGAAACGAGAATTGGGGGTCCATTTCCTGATATTTTGCTCCATCCATATATGGTTGAGGGCAGCACAGAAAGCCATCTTTCCTACCATATCGTAGATAGAGGAACCTCCAAAGGTCATATCAACCCAGATCCATTCTCTAGAGAAAGGGAGAATCCTTCTTTGGGCAGGCCAGCACTTTGATAGAATACCTTTCCAGATGGCTCTCGAGATAGGGCACTCAAAGAAAAGGTGAGCTGAATCTTCAATGTTGCTCCAACAAAGACAGCAAGCATTTGAAACTTGGATGTGATGCCTGCGGAGGAAAGCTTGAGTAGGAAGACAATTGGTGAAGACTCTCCAAGCAGGGAAGCAATGGCGAGGGATGTGATGCTTGAACCAGAGGAGTTTCCTCCAAACAGCCGTCGAGCCTTTGAAGCGGATAAGGTTCCAAGTTGCCTTGGAAGAGAATTTCAGCGATCTGTTTGCTGTCCAAGAGACACAGTCACCCCTAGAAGGCAACCTTCTTTGGATGGTCTGAAGATCATTCCAAAGGAGGGAGAGAGGCAGGGATGAGGTAGGGGGGGCCCAATCATTCTGATGGAGGATGTCCGCAACAAGAGCCATCCTATGAAGACCTGAAACATAGATTGTCCTTGGGGTGACAAAATGTAATAATATTCCCTTAGGGTGCCAGTGATCCAACCAAAGGGAAGTGGAGAGACCGTCCCCAATGTGGGAGTAGATGGAGTGGAGAACAATGTGGCGGGACTCAAGGATCTTGCGCCAAACCCAAGAAGCATCAGTAGAGGCAGAAGCAGTCCAAATGGAGTCTTGGCGGAGAAGACCAGAATAAACCCAATCGACCCAAATGCTCTTCTGCTTTGAAGCTATCTTCCAGATCAGTTTGATAATACCAGCCTTGTTGACTTCTTTGATTCTTCTAATGCCTAGACCACCCTCCTTTTTGGGGAGGCACACAGAAGCCCAAGTAATAGGGTAGAGGAACCTGGAGGATTCAGCTCCCTTCCAAAGAAAAGAGGCTAATAAAGATTCCAAGGACTTGATGGAAGCTTGCGGGATCCCATAGATACCCGACCAGTAGATATAAGAAGCCTCTAAGACAGATCTAATAAGAACCAGCATGCCTGCATAAGATAGAAGCTTGCATTTCCACAACTGGAGTCTTTTCCTCATGAGATCCAACATGGGGGTACAATGATGAGCAGATAGCCTAGCCGAGATCAAAGGAAGCCCCAGGTACTTGACAGGCAGGTGCCCCTCTTGGAAACCTGACTTCACAAGATAGTCCACTTTTTTAAGCTCTGAAAGACCAGAAAAAAGATAAGGGACTTGGAGGGGTTGATGCGGAGGCCTGATAGCTCATGAAATTGCTACAGGCAAAGCAAGATGCTCTCAAGGGAGGCGATGGAGGCCTTTGAAAAAATCATTAAGTCATCAGCAAAAGCAAGGTGGGTAAGCTTTAAAGCTTTGCACTTGGGCATAGGAGTAATGAGCTGCTGATCGGTACAGATCTGAATTTGTCTAGAGAGGACTTCCAACGCCAAGGTGAACAGGTAAGGGGAAAGAGGACATCCTTGACGAATCCCCACGGAAGCTCCAAAATAACCCGCAGGGCTGCCATTGATTAAGACTGAGAACTTTGGGAAGGAGATGCAACAGATGATCCAGTGAACAAGAGGCATAGGGAATCCCATTTTGAGCATGACTTGGGACATATAGTCCCATCTTAGAGAATCAAAAGCCTTGTGAATGTCGATCTTCAAAAGAATAGCCGGGGCATGGTTCTTCCTGTCAAAACCTCTAACTTTATCATTGCAAAGAAGAATATTGTCAGAGATGTTCCTGCCTGGGATGAAAGCAGATTGGTTGCCATTGACCAACAAATCCACTACAGTCTTGAGTCTTCTGGATAAGATCTTAGTAATAAATTTGTAGAGAATATTGCATAAGGCTATGGGCCGGAATCATTCATAGCTGTAGCACCATCCTTTTTAGGGATAAGGCAAAGAAAAGTATGGTTGACTCCTTTGATCTGGCTGGGGTTGAAGAAGAAGCTTTCAATGGTAGCAATGAGGTCCACTTTGATGATATCCCAGGTAGCAAAAAAGAACCCCATGCTGAAGCCATCAGGTCCTGGAGCACCAGACACCTTAAGGGAATGAATAGCTTCCAAAATCTCATCTTCTTTGGGGATAGAGCTCAGGACATCAATGTGGCTTGCAGGAAGGAACTTATTGAGGTGGCTTTGCAGAGGAGCATTTCCCACCATGGGGGTATTGAAGATGCTTTTAAAGTGCTGAACAGCCAAGTCCTTTATGTCCTTAACAGTAGTAGCAAGAGATCCATCAATGGAAGTGAGCTGAGTGATGGAGTTTACATTGATATTGGCCTTAACTGAACGATGGAAGTATGCAGAATTTGAATCCCCCAAATCAAGCCATTTGATTCTAGACTTCTGCTTGAGGAAGCTCTCTTCTCGGGAGAGCAAAGAGAAGAGCTCAGCTGAAATATCTTTCTCGGTATCAGCAAGAGTAACATTGTGAATGTCTGCCTGTAGCTGAAATTGAGTAGAGGCAAGTCTCTCTTTGCATTCAGTAACTTGAAGAGAAATGTCATCAAAGGTGTTTTTATTCCATAGCTTGAGGGCATCCTTGACATTGCGAAGCTTTCTGGAGAAGCCAATAAGGGGAGAGGAGAAGGCAAGCGTAGGTTTGGACCAAGCCTCCACAACCGTGGGCAAGAAGGACGTGTGAGAAGACCACATGTCGAAGTACTTGAAGGGTTTGGGTCCAAAAGAGGTGGAAGGCTGGATGGCAAGGGCTATGGGGGAGTGGTCTGATATGTCTGGGTTGTCAAAGGTAGCCTGGGAGGAGGGAAAGGAGGTAAGCCAAGCTTTATTGACTAGAACTTTATCCAGTTTGCAACTGATACGATGGCTGCCAGACCTTTTGTTGCTCCGAGTGAGTTGGAACTTAAAGATGGATCGAATCTAGTAAGAGAGATGAAGAGAAGAGAAGAAGAAGAAGAGAAGAGGATGGGAGAATCGATTGTGTGTTGAGTTTTTCTCAACACACATATTACTTCATTAATAATCTCTTCCAAATTACACAGGCCTCCCTAGGGAGGTAAAGGGAAATAAAATAAGAAAAAGAAAAATACAACTTGGTCATGTCTTATAACATGACAATGACAGAACTACCCCTATACAAGATATACTAACAACTCTAACACTCCCCCTCAAGCTGGAGAATAAATGTCATACATTCCCAGCTTGCACAGTAGGGTACTAAATAGACTAGGAGTGAGACCCTTGGTGAAGATATCTGTACTTGATCACCTGTCTTCACAAAGGGAGTACAAATGCACCCAGAATCTTGCTTCTCTTTGATGAAGTGACGACCAACCTCTATATGCTTGGTTCGATCATGTTGAACCGGATTATGGGCAATGCTTATGGCAGCTTTGTTGTCACAATAAAGTCTCATTGGCCCTTCAGTTTCAAAGCTCAAGTTTTGAAGAAGCCTTTTCAACCATATAAGCTCACATACTCCATGGGCCATAGCCCTAAACTCGGCCTCTGCACTGGATCTAGCTACAACTGGTTGTTTCTTGCTCCTCCAGGTAACTAGATTACCACCCACAAAGGTACAGTACCCAGAAGTAGATCTCCTGTCAGAAACTGAACCTGCCCAATCAGCATCTGTGTAGCCTTCAATCTGCAAATGGTAATGCTTGGCATATAGAAGACCTTTTCCTGGACAGGATTTCAAGTATCTAATGATGCGATACACGGCATTCAGATGTCTACTTCTGGGAGCATGTATGAACTGACTCACCACTCCAACTGCATAAGAGATGTTTGGTCGAGTCAAGGAGAGATAGATTAGTTTTCCAACTGACCTTTGGTACTTGCTTGCATCTATAAGAGAAGAACCACATTCATCACCAAGTTTATGATTCGGATCAATGGGGGAAGTGGCTGGTTTGTACCCCATCATCCCCGTCTCTTTCAGAAGATCCAAGACAAATTTCCTTTGGCAAATGTTGATTCCTTTCCTTGATCTAGATATTTCAATACCCAAGAAGTATTTCAAGAGTCCAAGGTCTTTGATCTCAAACTGTCTAGCCAGATAAGACTTCAATCTATTTATCTCAGCAACATCATTCCCAGTCACCACAATGTCATCAACATAGACAATGAGAGCTGTAACTGTACCATTACCTCTCCTGATAAACAAGGTGTGGTCAGCTTGACTCTAATAATACCCATTCTTCAGGATGACTTGTCTAAATCTCTCAAACCAGGTCTTAAGAGACTGCTTGAGGCCATAAAGAGCCTTCTTCAAGAGACACACTTTCCCTTCAGCTGAGGGACACGTAAAACTAGGTGGAGGCTGCATGTACACTTCCTCTGCTAAATCTCCATGAAGAAATGCATTCTTCATATCTAATTGGTACATTGGCCAATCTTTATTGGCTGCCACCGAAAGAAGAACCCTGATTGAGTTATGCTTGGCTACGGGGGCAAAAGTCTCCTGGTAGTTAATGCCATACACCTGACTATACCCTTTTGCAACCAGCCTAGCTTTGTACCTCTCCACTATACCATCGGATCTATACTTGACTGTATAAACCCATCTGCATCCAACTGGAGTTCTCCCCCTGGGAAGATCAACTAGTGTCCAAGTGTTGTTCTTCTCTAGAGCTACCATTTCCTTAGTCATTGCTTGCATCCATTTTGGATCAGATAAGGCCTTTGTGATTTTTTTGGGAATAGAAGAAGATTTAAGGGCAGTGGAAAAAACAATACCTGTAGGAGAAATGGAGTCATAGGAAACAAACTGGGCTATGGGGTTAGTACAGGCTCTCTTACCTTTTCTCATAGCAATGGGAATATCTAATTCAGAAGGAGAGGAATTACCTGACTGAGGAGGATGAGACTGAGGATGTGGATCCAAAGAGGGGTTTCAGCAGGGTTGCTTATACCATGGTTGCATCCCTTTTCCCTTCAACAAGCATTCACCTCTTGTGAATAAACCATTTTCTTTGAATCTTATTCCCTTGAATTCTTTTTTTCTGCTAGCATCACCACCACTACTAGCATCAATATCAACAACACCATTTGCATCAGCATCATCAACAACATCCACTTCTTTGTACTTTCCAATATCAAATAGGAATGGGGAAGTGGAGGTAGGCAAGGGAGATAGAAAGGGAATGACATTAGCATTCTGTTCACTGCTAGTACTCCCCCCTGAACAGAATGTTAAGGGGAAGAAAAATAAGAGATAGACTCAAAGAAGGTGACATCTTTGGAGAGAAGTCGCCTTCGGGAAGGAGGATGGTAGCACTTATACCCTTTGGTTGAATCAGAGTAGCCCAAGAAGATACACTTGAGAGCTTTGGGGTCAAGCTTGGTACAGGCTGATTTGTTGACATGAACATAACAAATACAACCAAAGACTCTCGGAGGCAAGGAGAAAGCGGAGGATTGAGGAGAAAGAAGAGCCAGGGGAGATTTGGAGCCAAGGAGTGGAGTTGGCATCCGGTTAATAAGAAATGCAGCGGTAAGAAGTGCATCAGACCAGAAGGTCTTAGGCAAATGCATACCAAAGAGAAGACCCCTGGTGATTTCCAGCAAATGGCGATTTTTGCGCTTAGCCACCTCATTTTGTTGTGGGGTGTCAACACAAGCCAGTTGATGGAGGATGCCATTATCAGTAAAGAACTGTTGGAGCCCCCCATAGATGTACTCACCCCCCTTATCAGACCTAACAATTTGAATGCGGATACCAAACTGAGTACTAATAAGTTGATAAAAATCCTTAAAAACATCACAAACATCACTCTTTTGTTTCAACAAAACAGTTCAAGTAGACCTAGAATAGTCAACCACAAATGAAACAAAGTAACGAAATCCAGATAAAGAAGTAGTAGGAGAAGGCCCCCAAACATCAGTATGAATAAGGGAAAAAGGTGTAGTAGATCTATTACCACGATAAGGATAAGATGTGCGACAATATTTAGCAAAAATACAAGATTCACACTGAAAAACATAAGATGAAGGGAAAGAAGTAAACAAGTGGGGTAACTGTCTCCTCATAACAACAAAAGAGGGATGACCCAAACGCTGATGCCAAAGCATTACAGACTCCAAAGTACTACGGTCACTCCGACCACAAACATAAGCTGCAGCAGTAGATTGGGCAGGTAACCTTGGTTCAAGAAGATAAAGTCCTCCTTTCTCAGTCCCACTACCAATAACCCTCTTTGTCTCCAAATCCTAAAAGACACAATAGGAAGGAAAGAAAGTGACACAACAATGTAAGGATTTGGTTAGGTGACTCACTGATAATAGGTTAGTAGCAAAATCAGGAACATGAAGGACAGACTCAAGGGAAATAGAAGGAGTAACTTGCACATTACCCTTACCAGAGACAGAAGAAAGGGAACCATCGAGCAACCCTTACCTTGTCCCGGCCAGAGCAAATGGAGTAAGAATCATAGTACTGTGACATACCAGTCATGTGATTAGAGGCTCCAGAGTCAATAATCCAGGTAGGTACAGTAGGAGGGGTAGATGAGACCTGCAGAGCTGAGGCAGAAGTAGTAGATCCTCCTGAGGTAGAACTAGTAGCTGACGCTCCTAGGTGAGACATCAGACGACGGAGGGTAGCAATATCATCCTGTGAGAGGGAATCAGGAGCCGGCTGGGGTCCAGGTGGGTCAGACTCTAATGTCACAGAGTGAGCCCGAGCTCCCCCTCGCTTGTCTCCACGGGCACTAGATGAACCACCACGCATACCCGGGGGCTGTCCATAAAGATCCCAACACCTGTCCTTGGTGTGTCCAAGCTTGCCACAATGATCACATTTGTATCTCTCACGGTGATCTCCACGAGGTAGCCCTTGGCCTTTCCCCCCACTTTTCCAGTCTCTGTGGGAACTGGAAACAAGAGCAGATCTCTTTGTTGATGGTGCAATATCCATAGTGGTTCTCTTAGTTTCCTCACTTTGCAAGTAGCTGCACACTTCATCCAGAGATGGAAAGGGATATCTTCCTAAGATTTGCAGGCGAAGAGGCTCATACTCTGGGTTAAGACCTCCAAGCAAAATAAGGATCATTTCCTTTTCTTGACTCCTGTAGACCTTTGCCTGATCATCAGAGTTGGACAACTAGAGGTTGTTATAGTGATCATATTCCTCCCACAGGCTAATAACAGAGTTGTAGTACTCAGATATACTCCTATCACCCTGTTTCATATGGATGATCTTTTGGAGAATTTGATACACCTTTGTTGCATCTCCAACTCTATCAAAAACTTTGGAGACGCTGTCCCAAATATCTTTCGCAGTCTCCTTACTCATGAACCTCCTACCTATCTCAGGTTTCATGGAGAATATCAGCCAAGTCATAACAGTGGAGTTCTTAGTCTCCCACTTGAGATAACCTGGATCAATTGTAGCAGGAGTTGTGATAGACCCAGTAATGTAGCCCAACTTTCCCCTACTGCGTAGAGACAACTTTACAGACCGAGACCAATCCAAGTAGTTGGTATTGTCCAACTTCACAATGGAGATTTGGGTGTTGGGGTTATCAAAGGAAGCCATGGTTGGGAAACCACTACTTAGGCTGCCAGTGTAGTTGGTCCACCGACTCGAAATCTTGTCCGGCACACGAGACATAATGGACAGACACTCCAACAAACAATAGTGGCCTGCTCAAATGGGGAGTACCCTCAACCCAAACAAAGTAGGCAGACCAGTAAACAAGTCCCCAAACAGCCAAATTAACCAAACAGAGAACCAATACCAAAAAACCAGCAAGTGTATAGAGAGTAAAGGCTTGTATAACATCAACCAAACTGCTCTAATACCCAATAACCTTCAGTCCATAGAAACAATAGGTGTAAAAAGAACAAGCAACTCCATTCGTATACGCCAACACACATCCAATGTACTGAGCTTCAAAAACAAACAAACCAAAGACAAAAAAACAGAGCTGGCGGTACCTTGAGAGTGTCACAGTTTGGAGCTATGCTCCTCAAACAGGTTTTGTCTTCAACCGAGTGGTAGGGGGTTTAAAAGAGTACCCCTAGGCAATCCACAAGCAGCAAACCTCTTCCCAAAAGATGAGAAGATGAGGGAGAAATAGGAGAACCACTCCTTCAGCTGGCGGAAAAAACAGGGTGGCTGTAAGAACTTCAATCTTCAACAACAGCCACTAAACTCCATCCATGGTGTGTGGGTTTGAAGAATGAACCACTAAATAGTGTGTTATGTGTATGCTTCACATAGTACAGCCTCTAATGGAACCCCTTTGTCCTCTTAGGGTTCCAAAGAGAGGCGAAGAGCAAAACAGCAAGGCTTAGTCGACTCTCAAACCAGATTGCTTGGCTCTGATACCAAGTTGGAACTTAAAGATTGATTGAATCTAGTAAGAGAGATGAAGAGAAAGAGAAGAAAAAGAAGAGAAGAGGATGGGAGAATCGATTGTGTGTTGAGTTTTTCTCAACACACATATTACTTCATTAATAATCTCTTCCAAATTACACAGGCCTCGGAAATAAAATAAGAAAAAGAAAAATACAACTTGGTCATGTCTTATAACATGACAACGATAGAACTACCCCTATACAAGATATACTAACAACTCTAACAAAGTGAGAGGGAAACCTGTCCAACGGAGATCATGGACCCCAATGTCACCAATGCAAGCATTAAAATTGTCCATAGCCTCCAAATCGAGCTGATTACCACCCCGTTTTTCAGAACTGAAGCGGTTGACATTGAAGTCACCTCCCAATTTCCAAAGACAATGTAATTACCTACTCTGCCATTTTTGTTCCAGCCCCAACCTCAATAATTTCGGTTCAGCAGAGTAATAACATCATCATCATCAACATCAACATCAACTTCCACGGTTCCACCCACATAAGAAATTGATAACAAAATTATGAAATCAGCGAAATCCAAGAGCAAAAAGATATTATTTTGTAATATTTTGGTTCTAGAACAACTGAAAAAGAGAAATGATACACCTCGAGAATCCTGATGTGATTTGTGTTATCCAACAAATTTTTAAGAATACAAATATAAAAGCACTACAGAAAACCTGAAAATTATATGCACTTGGTCTACATTTCAGAATGTCAGATTGAACCATATCTTCTATCACTAGTTCTCTGGTTTCCCTGAGCAGAAACAGACTGGCGTTCCCAAGATGCTTGATTGACAAATGTTCCATTGAGGTCCTCTGCTCGTGAGTAGATGCCACTGCCTCCATTCACCTAATGTTTTTCCAGTTCAACCAACCATTAGAGAGTTTTTCTACAAGTCAGATAGGGATTAAAATTAAACTAAGCGTCGTTCCAACAACTCAGCTATAACTCATGAGTTCAATTGCATCTTAAGATCCTTCTCCTCCCAATCTGTGTACTTAAAATATCAACTGAAGGATGACTTCAGCAAGAATTTTATAAACTTGGAGAACCGAACAATATCCAGGTCCAAGTTTCTGAACTGCGAATCATGCCATAGGGTCCTAATATATCCAAAATGTTGAATCCAACCACACTTACAGTTTCTAAACAGGCTGATAGAATTGTCATTCCTGGCAATGCATCAAGCCCTTGCTGCAGAAAAAAAAAAACCATTGGTAGGCAAATCTATATTCTCTGAAAGCATTAACCCGAAGTTAAGAAGCTTACTTAACCCAGGAAAACAGAAAACAATGAACCAACCTGATGTTCAACTCGAGTTTTGTAAATGAAGACCCCACAACAAAGTAGGGTTGACATCACAATGAATCTGCAAAGGGCCAGTTCATGCAAGCTTTAGAATGAAAATAATTAAAATACCAACAAGGATCAATAAGAAGCTGAGAGCACAATAAGTAAGAATGATTGTTGATTGGGTTGAATTGGTAAACTCGCCCACCTCTATTGGAACGGATTTGGTATGATGTGGTCTGCTGGTTCAAGTGGTAGAAAGTAAGCCATTGACAGGATTAGGTTGCACCATTCTTGAATTTAAGGTAATTTAAGGTTCCCCAACCCGCTCTTCTCAAATGTGTCTCGGCACCTTTCTCATGCACCAACACATCGAAAGTGGACCAGGTTACTATGCTTGATCAAGCAGCCTTATGTACACTACAACACCTACCAAGTCGGATCCTTTGCCATTACTGACCATAATGATCAACTGTTTCGTCCGAGATGTGACATTTTTTTGAGTAAGACCATTCGAATATTTGACCTGTTGACTGATTGTCCACCAAGGAATTGGTAAACCTATTATTCTAGGCTGCATTGTGTATGGTCATATTGCTTGATATTCTCCTACTGCAATCAACGACATCAGTCTGACACTATAAAGAAATATTCATGTCGACAGAGAAGGAAAGGACACTAAGCATATATTGCTTTCTCATACATCCCTGAGCTACTTAAATGGAATCTTCTGTGAGCAGAATCAGTTGCCCAGTCCCCAGAATGTCAATTGTGACAAAGATGCCTGTCTCTTCAAAGTTTTATCTGTTTGCACTTTAACTTTTTATTAGAGGTGGCACTTCTACACCTGCCCCCAAAAAACAAACCATGGTCCATGGGGCAAGGTAATAAATTCCTGCCATTATGGATATAGACTGCCTCTCGGCGGTGCCGCCACCCCCCAACCCTCCTCCCTCCCCCATTCCCTGTCCCTCCGTCAACCCTCCTCTAGCTAGTGTGACTTGGTCTCTCCCTCCACTTTGTCCCTCCCTCCCTTGAAGGTGACTCCAAAGCGGCTCTCTGCCCCTCCGGTCTCTTGAACTCAACAGCCTCGAGATAGTGCAACTCTCTGGTCGGCCACTTCATAGGCAGCTGACCCCATTCCCCATAGTCAAAATCTCCCTAACCAAGCAATGGAAGCTAATTGGGTCTCTAGACACTTACCTGTTAGACAACGGCTTCTTCAGATTCAAATTCCCCTCCGAAGAAGACAAGCTTTGAGCCCTAGAAGGAGGTCCTTGGCTCGTCGGTCGGAAACCCATTCTGCTGTGCCAGTGGGATCGTCTTCTTCAGCTACACTGCATCAATCTTAGCTCCATCCCTGTCTGGATCTCCTTGTCGGGTCTCCCTCTGCACTTCTGGTGCAAAGAAGGCCTTAGTACAATGGGCTCTGTTGTTGGTAAGCCTCTGTACTCCGATGCTTGCACCAAAAGGATGAACCGTTTGGCATTTGCTAGGATTTGTGTGGAGATCTCAGCAACGGAAGCCCTTCCACCTTCAATCAGGGTTTCAGATGATGAAGGTTTCTACTTCATTCGACCGGTCATCTTTGAGTGGCTTCCCCGGTAATGCCTTGTCTGTTTGGACATGATTCCAAGGTTTAAAGTATCAGTATCGGGTATCGTATTGGTCAGGTGATTTTAAGAGATGTATCATATCGGAGATACATATCGAACACTACAAATACGCATGGAAATGGTCACGATACACATAGAAATACACTTTTGGAACAAAAATCAATAGAAATAAACAATATATAACAAGTATCATGCATAAACACTAAAAGGGAGAATAATGTATTACCAAACAAGTGCATTAAATTGAAATTGTTATAAAAGATGAGGTTTCTTATATGTTGTAATAGTTTATAGCCATGAAGAGTATTGCATGATGCAAAGGATGATGTTGTAGCACTCCTTGATTCGTTTTTTAGTCCAAAAGTGTGAAAAACCAAGATTAAATGCAAGATTTTAAACTCTTGGTTGAGAGTTTTCCTTCATTTTTCCGTTAAAATAGGAGTTGTATTGAGTTTGTGAGTGAAAAGGGCTTTTTTATGGAATGTATCGATGGTATTGGTACCAAATGTATCGATGGTATCGATATGTATCAGTCGTATTGTATCGTATCAGCCAATACATTTTGATACCATCCGAGACAACCCATTTTTTTTAAAAAAGACATCGGTATGTACCGTATCGGTACCAATTGATACCGATACGTATCGGCTGATACGATATGACACGTACCAATAATTTAAACTCCAAAAATTTCCAACCAAGGCCTTCTAACCAGAAAGCTCCGCCCTCCCCAGCGACTCGCAATATCTCGGCCTCCACTCTTTTTCAACCTCTATAGCCAACACCAACACTGCCACCCTTCCTCATACCTTGTATCCTCCTCCCCCTCCTTCCCTTAATCACCCTAGCCCATCGTCCTCTGCAAGCCTTCGCTCTCCCAGTCACGGCCGTCATAGAAGCCATTGTCATCGTCGAGCTCGTCTCCGTGAGTAACCAACTTCAGGTTCTCCGATCGGTCACAGCTCAGCTTCGAGCTCCCTCCCACTAGTCCATACCTATCCTGGGACCGTTGGTACAAGCCATCTCATGCTGCTTCAAAATACTGACGAAGGACCGCTTGCTTCGCCCCCTGC
Organism: Telopea speciosissima; assembly: GCF_018873765.1. Classification (NCBI taxonomy): domain Eukaryota; kingdom Viridiplantae; phylum Streptophyta; class Magnoliopsida; order Proteales; family Proteaceae; genus Telopea; species Telopea speciosissima. The sequence continues at coordinate 49,108,231 of NC_057919.1, read as the reverse complement.
CTCCTTGTCTGAGACTCTGCTTGCTCCAGACCTCGAGAATCCTCAAACTACAGCATACCCGACAAGTCGCCATCCTCTACCTACTCCTACAACTTGCCCTTTGTTGTTCGTACCTAAGCCCTCCCCCCTTTTCGGTCCGCCTGCTCCTTTAATGCCTCTATCTCCCTCAGTGTCTTCTCTCTCTATTTCGAAGATTGTTTCTCACCCCTCCTCCTTACCCCCTCTTACTGCTTCCAGTTGCTTCTTCTAGAGTGGGGTCCACTGTTTTTCCTCGATCCTCCCACCCCCTCTCTCGCCTTTTGCTACCGCTAACCCTAGGGTGGGCTCCCCTTCTTTCTCTTTTCCTTCTCTGCCCATCCCCGTTCCGTCTTCGAATTCTGCTGACCTGAATGGGTCAGCTCTTTTGCCTGGCCCATTAATCCCCTCTCATAACCCTTTCGGCCCATCGTCCTCTTCCTCTAACCTTTCTTATCAGGCTCGCCCTTCTCTGGCCTACACCTCTGGTGCAAGGTAATCCCCTATTGCGCCCCAGCCCAGAACCCACCCCGATCCCCTTTAGTTGCCTATGTCCCTCATCCCTCCTTCCTTCGTGTTTACCACTGGCGCAATACTAGATCTCCTCCTTATCCTAAGAAGCGGCCCTACATAGACTATACCTTCTACAGCAATGAGCAGATTATGCCTCTAAGCATGGATATCAGATGCCATGCCCTCTGTCGTGGTACTTTGGATCCTTAAACTACTGGATAGCACGCTTTTGTCAGGGTTAGGTATGGATTGCCATGTTGTGGCTCGGATTTTTGCCCTCTTTAGTGGGTTGTAATTGATTGGGGCTCTCCCCCTTCTCCTTTGTAGGCCCTTGCCTTCCCTTTTATTGGTTGGGTCTTGTATTTGGTTTGTGATCGTATGTTCTCTCCCCCCCCCCTTTTCCCTCCTTAGGTAATGAATTTTTTAATTCATTCAAAAAAAAATCTTGCCATCATACTATTATCCACCTTTCTCCCAATAACCAACCCTCCCCCCCCCCCCAGGTGGTTAAATAAAAAAGAGGAAAAAAAGTGGTGGGGAGGGGGGGAGATGAATAAAAGAGATACTTGGAGTTGAGTAGATGGTAGAATTCAACATACACGCAAGAAAATATTCCAAATGTAGCCCATCCTCTTGTAGCATCACCTCTTCTATTCTGCCTATGTTCTGCAAAACTTGAACAAACAAATTCAGGATCTAAAAGCAATGGAAATATCAAAATGAAACCACCATCATGCAAAGTAGAATATGGTGCAGGAACCTAGCTAGCCATTAATTATGAAATAGAATGCAATGGAAGACAAAGCTGGGTGAGCATTATCTGTACTAGAAGGGGCTATTATCTGCACAAGTAAGTGAGTAACAACGAATTGTTTTGCTTCGCTTTTGCATCACGCTATGGCATTATAGTAAATTAATTACAGTTAAAGGAAACTCTGTGTCAACACTGCACTTGTTGCTTTTTGAAAAGTAAATGAACTATGTGAAGGGGAAAAAAAGCAAGAAAGACACAAAAGAAGTTTAAGCAGTGTACTTAAAATGATGACAGTCAACTTGTTTTGATAGGTGATACAGTCCCTTATTTGGACAATAATTCTGCAGTGTGGCTAAGCTGACCTGAGTTGACTAGGTTATGTCACTATTTAACCATATTAAATATGTGACTATTTCAAATCTGCTTTTGACTTGATGCAATATCTTGATAACATGCCCATTGTGTATTTGTTATTCGCTTATTGCCCCTCGTTATAAGGGTCAAGTAATTTCCAAATGCTTTTGACTTGAATAGTAACTTAATAGTATTTCCATAACGCATATGTGACATTGCTCTTATGGTATAACCTTCTGTTTCATTTATCTTCTCTCTTTACAGCACAAATCTGGGGAGAGAATACAAAAAGTGTACAGTGGATTAAAGAAAATTATTTCCATAATGCTTTATTTCATTATTTTACCGTTCATTAATACTTTTATAAATGCTTACTGAAATATGAAACAAGTGCCGGTACTCATTATGCAAATTGCATGCCTAAACCTATAGAGAGGAATCCAAAAGCATCTAGAAGAGGCTATGATGTCTATAATCCTCCTCGTAGAAGGAAACCTGACTATTGAAGTCCTTGGAAAGGAACTCAGCAGAAGAAAATGCTTTATTAAGTAAACGTTAAGTGCTGATCAGAATCATGGCATCACAAGCACTGGATTGGATTCATTAAAACTCCTCCACCCTGGCTGAATTGCTCATTCACTTGAATACTGAGATAGGTGATTCAGGAGGCTGATTACTTGGCCAAGCAATAGGTACTTCAAAAAAATCCTAATGAATAAGTCTCCAGTTGGGTGGTTATAAGGAGTTTATTTGTTTTCAATTTTATTAAAATTAATAGAATTACCTGAGTAATGGAGTTTGCAATGAATTGACAACGTAAAGGGGGATGTTAATATGTTATCAATAATTCCATAATGCTTTTAAAATAGTTTAACCATGTTAGAGAATGGCCCCACAATTTTTAGTTTCTAATCTTAATTTCAACATGAATTAAAAAATTTAGCAGCAAAAGTCCAGGTCAAGAGGTTAGTATCTAGTAGGAGTTGTGAGTACCTATATAAAAAACCTGCCATGGATTTAACTGGTTTTTTGGAGTTGCTAGAATTTGAAAACCTGAAGTCACTTGTGATTCTGTAGGCTGTTCCTAGGTTGGTTCATGCTTTTCTCTTGTTGTTTTAAGTCTTGATGCTTCTTTCCTACTGCAACCAACATCTGCTATGGCAATGTATGATTCAGTTCGTCTAGAATCAGACAATCGAATCCTTTGGTATGTTAATGCATCTGAGTTGTATATTGTTGTTCCCATTAGATTCAACTCTTATTTGAGTTTTGAATCAATTCCCATGAGATTCTTGGCCTGCATTTATTTGTTTTCTAGGTTCTTGACTGGTTTCTTTAACTTCCCCATGAGAACCATATCCAACTTGCAGTTGATTTTTCTTGCGTATCATTTTAATATTACAAACTTCACCATCCTGTCAGCAATGCACGTGTCAAAGAAGGTTAGCTACCCAAGTTACTTAGCTAAGCCTGGTTACATGGGAAAATGAAATGATTTAAGCCATGCAGGGACAGGTGTTGCAACTGTTGGGTAGATTCAGGAACCTCTGGATGATCCAAATGTGTCCCACCATGGTATTTATCACCCATCAAAACATTTTCCAAATCTTGTCAAGTGGAAAACTCCAAATTTGACTCAAGACGTGTAGGGGGTGATGGGGCCTATATGTGGACCATGTTTGGGAATCTGTGTATGGCTAGGCATACTAGCTCAGTAATCTGGTTTTGGATTTATACAGACATCAGGGTTGATTTTTTCAAGGTCTCCGTGCCAAATAGAGGAAATATTACATCCAGATATGGAGGAATAGAGAGAACTTAATGTAAACAATGAAGGATGTATCTGGCCTCCCGTTTAGCTTCATGGTTTCAGACTCCATTATTGAATGTCAATAAGCTATGAGCTAAGTCATACCAATGAGATTTACCAAGCAGGATTAAGTGATGACCAGGTTATGCAAAAAGTGTTCAATGTGGTTGTAACAGTGTTAGATCATCAAGCAATCAATAGACGGAAGAGGTTAAAGAGAAGAACAACTTGATGGAGAGGAGGACAAATACAGAAACTCACGTTAGGTTAGTGGTCCTACCGTGAGCAGCTCTTTATTTATAATGTCAAAATAATAAAAAGACAAGACTACCCCCTGTCAGTATAAAATAGGACCATACTATCCTTACCTAAACATAAAGAAACAAACCCCATAATACCCCTACTGATAGGAGTATACAACACCCTATCGGTAGGAGGGAAATTAGAAGAAACTTAACAGTGATTTTCATGGTTGGCAACCCACAAGCCAAATCAGTGGGTGCGGCACCAAGTTCTGCCATGTGGCAGCTCAGACGGGGCTAAGATTTTATGGACACGAAGATCTCAATGTTCCCCACTCACATATCAAGTTTCAGTACTATCGGACTTGGCCAAAAGGCAAATAAAGCATTGAATAATCAAGACTACAAGGAAGTGCATGGAAATACAGAGGGTAAATGATTGAATTTCAGGCTAAAACTTGACATGTGGCCAATCTGGACCATTTCCTAGCTATCCAACAGTCAGAATTGCCACATCACTCTTCCACATGGTAGAACACATGCGCCCACGACCAATTTTACTCATGGGTTGCTGACCACAATAATTTTCACCATTCTAAATTCAAATTTGCAGCAAAAAACTCTTATTAGTGTTTAACCTTAAAAAATAGGAGAAAAAAGTGGTGTTGCCGTATTTATTTATTGGCAATTGAAGAACATACCACACATTTTTGTAAGAGTGAACTCAACAGGCTCATAACCCTCCACTGGGATAGAAATATTAACTTGATATGGAGTATCACTGGCCTCCTCACCTGAAATAGAGAACATGATAACTCAATAAAATCACATATCATGAACAAGATAAATATATCACAATAACTTGAAACAGACATACATCTCCAATCAATAATCAGTATTGTCGGTGACAAAGTGGTTGGTGGGCTCCCATTTGCTCCTGAGCCATACAGCTCAACCTCCAGGCCTTCGTTAGGACTAACCTGGCACAAGGAATAAGTACATATTCAACTTTATAAGGAATTCAACCAATGAAGGACATTTGGTTAAGTGTAATTTGTATCTTTATAACAGGTTCTGCCACCCAATACAGAGAAGTAAAAAAAATTCCTCGTAAGACATATGGTTAAGAAAATAAAATTACCTTAATGACAGGTTTCCCCACCAGACTAGAAAGAGCAGAACTTGCAGTCATATAAAGAGATACATGAGTCTGCTCAGTTCTGAAGCTGCAACATTCAGAAACTCTTGAGATACATAGAAAAAGCTCATGATTAAGCAAATAAAAAATAAAGAGAAAATTACAATGCAAACTTAACTAGGTAAGCATATGATATACTAACAGATGATGGTAAGAAATGGCTGGATAAAAAACTGAGAGTATATATTAAGTGGGAAGATACAAAATTGCCAAATCTAGATTCCTTAAAGAATATGTTTATATATAGTCTTTCCATTATACTAATATGTTTAGAACTTTTTTGAAATATATATTCTTTATGTTCAAGTCCTGGCTTGTACACATAAGGACGTAGAAGGGATAAACCCAAGAACGTCAACAAGGGTCATCAATCATACATTCAAGGTAGTTGCCTTGAGCCAAAATATCAACAGGAAAGGAAGTGTAGCTACCAGGAGTAACAGAAGTAAAATTAATATCAGAGTTCAAACTTTTATAAAGCCACAGAGATGGGCTGGAACAAGGCTTCGGCAAACAACATTAGCGTATAGCAAGGTGCGGCAGTCCGATATTGGTGTAAGAAAACTGTCAGTAATTGCCATGATCATTCATCCATCAGATGCTACGACACAGCATATACAGCAAATATGCCATCTTGGGGGCTTAGACGTTTAGTTTTGCATATATGCATACAGTAGCTGGATTATGATATTTCCCACATACCATTTGATGCAGTATTTGGGCACTAGCAGCAGTGTCAAGAGAAGAAGAAGAATTTGTGATTTCAAGAATTTCAGAATTCCTGCTTTCTCTAGGAATCCTAGTCTCAATGGGAATTCTATTCCTACTTTACTATGGAGTTCTGTTTTCAGTTTCTTTTCCTATTTTGATTATGTTTTTGTCCTGGTTCAGACTGGATTAGGAAAGTCCTGTTATGAGTTGATTTTCTTTCATGATGTCAAATCCTAGTTGGTTTAGGACTCCAAACACAGCTGGAGGTTCTTGAGTCAGTTTAGGAGTTGTTTTAAGTCTTTTATTGGTGAATTAAGTAGCCAGTTTGATTACTAGTTCATTTAGGCTATTTCTAGTCATGTTATGAATCATATTCGGAGAGTTAATATATACTTTTTTAACCAGACATTAAGGCATATGGATCTTATTATGAATAAAGTGTGGCTTTGCTGCCCAATACTCTATGAGACAGATTAATCGCTAGGTCGGTTAGTGGGATGCTGATCAAGCCTTGTGGCTTTGCTGCCCAATACTCTATGAGACAGATTAATTGCTAGGTCGGTTAGTGGGATGCTGATCAAGCCTTGGGTGTGATTCTCAAGTCATATCCTTCTTATAACTTCTTCTAATTTCCTTCTTCATTTTTTAATTCTCTGCAAACAGGTCAGTACTTCTGAGGTTATTTCTGCATATGCTACAGTTCTGGAATTTCTCAGTTTCTTGTTTATTTCTGTTGGTATCTCAATTCTGACCACATAATTTACAAGTGGATCTTAATCTGGACCTAACTGTGGTATTAAAATTTGAGTCTGTTTAGAAAATCAGAATCCTATCATTTCTAGGATTTCTGATTTATCAGGCTTGATATTTAATCCAATTGCTGTTTTGACCCCTGTTTCAGTCTCTAAGAACATAATCGTGTTCCATTCTTAGATCTGAACTTCAATATGTTATTGCTTAACCTAATTATATCTATTTATTGCTTGAATCTTCACAACTGTTTGCTGATATCAATTCCTGGTTTGGAAAGTCCTATTTCAAGTAGTATTGTTCTGACACTTGAGATCAGACATTTGGATCAGGTTCAACTTTTGACATTTTGTTCCTATGCCTGAAGAGAGTAACCCATTGAAATTTGATTCAAATCTGAGGTGTAGATTACTGCTTATCACTGATTTTTGAATTCTGGTCCTTATTTATTCACTGTGATTCTAGTTTTCAAATGAGTTTCTGAACCTACCACTCTAGGCTTCTAGAAACCCATCACCAATATTACTCGGTAAGGCACATAAAATCACAACATATTGTCTCCCAAGATAGCAGATAGAGAAAAGTTCGGGACCATTATTGTGAATTGAAGTTCTATAGTTTCAGGATGCAAGGAAATGAAAATAAAACTTATGTCTGTTCCTGATTTATTAGCACTAGACCCAACCATCATGCCGCCTTTTTGTAGCCATGCATGAGAAACTTAAAGGTGCACAATGAACTAAACAGAACCAACACTTTAACAAACCAAATTACTTGCAAAAGATTCACCACCTGAATTCACGGTTAGACTTTTCAAAACCCAGTTGAGTCATCCCATTGTAAACCTACAATCCAGCAAAAGAAACCTCCTTAGTGACAAATTGGAGTTGAACTTGTGAATTCAGCAAGAAAAAAAAATGACTTCTTACAAGTTCCCATGACCGAGGATGAAAACCAACGGTAAAACCTTCAAATACACGAGGACCATGTTTCTCACACGGGATGGCAAGCTCAGCGCGAACCCTAAATTCAAATATAATACATGTTGAACTTGGAATTTCAAATCAGTCGGTGATATAGCAGGAAAGAAAGTCAAATTAACCTTTCTTACCACTGCCAACAACAACACTACTATTTTTTGGGGTTAGCTATGTGTGATTGTTTTGGAAAATAAGATGTGGCTTCCCATGTTCTAAACAAGTAAATATTTGATTCATACATGCTGTTTCAGATGTTCTAACAACCAAATATCTTGTAGCTCATATCCATCAGCCAGGCATAGAACGGTACAAAGAAGAGCTATGGCACATGGACAATAAATTTCTTGCAACTTGCAAGAACCTAAGGTACTTTTATGGTTTTTAAGACCAACCTGGATATCAGCCTAAAAAAGAGCCATTTTAGTCAACTGTCAATTACCAGATACAACAAATATGCCAGTGAAGTACATATACACCTTACCATTCTTGTTTCTACATAATTATATGCATTACTCATCCCATACTAGAAGTAACTGAACCCTACATCTCATTCTTCATCTCTTTGCAGTGATTGACAACAATGGTAAAGAAGACAAAGGTATATTGTGATACAAAGTAGGTCATGACAGCATCAGCAACAACATTGAGAGGTGACATCTTCTAAACAGTGATTATCTTCAATTTCTTTCCTCCCGTTTATTCTGTACCTTTTCTGTGCCAGCTCCCCCTCGATATTTTGCATTATTCTTATTTTTCCTTTTTTTTTTAATAAGTAATATCAAATTATTTATGATAAGGAAATGATTTTGCAAAGTTTCCAAAGAGAAATAACTGTCTACTCAACCAAACAAAGAAGGCATTAAAGATTAAAATATGAATATAAGGGCATTATAGTTACACCAGTTTATTAGAAAACTAAAATAGAATATCACACCCATAGAAGACTGTGAAAAGTGAAAACACACCTTTGTATTTCAAATTGTCAAGAAAAATGTTTGAAATTGTAACATTTTTACATAAGCCAATTTCAGATTTTATATGTAAATGAAGACTCTAATCATCGTTGCATGTATTCTATTAAAAATTTGAGGGTAAGCACTTCATGATGCAGATTCATCATAGAAATGGGCTTATTTCTTTAGAAATAGGCCTAGGGTTGGGATATATATGTAATGGGCCTTTGATCCCATAGGTTCTCTATGTAATAGGCCACCTTAATGGGCCTAAAATAGGGGTATATAGGTTGCATACAGAATTAGCCCAATACTTAGTCTTATTTTTATGTTTTTAATCGAACCGGTTCAAAATTGGTTGCATCCAATTGGTTCAATTGGGTCAATTTAAGTTATTTAGCTAAGTGTCTTTTAACTTAAGTTAGTAGGGTTAATTAGGCCTTTTCAGTATTTTAAGTTATTAATTTTAGATAGTAGTCATTCCCTTCACGATTTATGATGGAAGAGGTTAGATTGTAATAGGATTTGGCTGTTAGCCTATTTTATAAATATTCAAATCGTGGGAGGCTCCCCCACAAGTCTTATGAAAAAAAAAAAATTGTGTTTGCTTGGCTGCCATTGTTGCTGCTGTTTTGCTCCTTGTGAGTGTGTGCACCCTTGTGGTTCTATCAAGGTGGAAAGAGATTGGTAGAATCCAATCGACTCTTTACGCCGTGACGGCTGGGAGGATCTCTCTCTGGCGGTGGTTCCATCCTTCATTGCTCAAGCTTGCTGCCAGTGGAGTTCTGCTATAAGTGTGAATTTTAAATTCTGTTTCCATTCCATTTCCTTCCCCATCATTCCCCTTTTATTTTATTGAATCCTTTAAACCCTAACCAGCATCTTCCCCCCGATCGATCCCTTTACTTTTAATTTGAATTCCCATAAACCCTAGTTAGTCTTAATTCTGTCCAGACCTGTTCCCTCATCAGAATCCTCTCATTTTTTTACCACAACTTCTCCTTAATACGCCCTACACTCGACCTAGCCTGCTGCCCCATCCTAGCACCCTAAACCCTAACTGACATTGTCTTTGTGAAACCCAAAAACACCCTAAATTCTGTAAAACCCAATTCAGCCGTCAGAAAACCTTCATATTACAGTCGAACATCCCCCCTCCCAGTTTAGAAAACTCGACCTAAGCCCCAGCCCTCAGATCCCACTCAAAACCCTAAATTTGACCTAAATTCTAAAACCCAAAACCCAAAACCCTAACCCTAATTCTGCAGAAATTTCAAACTATCCCAAATCCTAATATTTTTATACTATAATAACTCCCTGACCTGCCCATTAAAACCCTATGAACCTCATCATCAATATCTCACTCAAACCCTAGTTTTACCCTAATTTACCCATACTTAACCCAATCGGCCAGCACTGTTTGAGTTCCTCTTTTACCTAGCTCCTACTAGGATTGTCTCCTATTCTAGGACTACATTACTTCACAAATAATTCATTTCTTTTTTCCACAAAATTTCTACCCACTATTTTACATGAAATCTGTTCAGTAAAAACTTCTTGAATACGTTTTCAGAAATCTAGACTTGAGAAATTTCTCGATAAGTATTATTCTAGGTTTGCCCAACATCTTAGTGAAAATGTATTCCTGTTGGTGAACCTTATTCTCAAAGAATTGCGATATTCCAGTAAAACAATACCCCATGGAAGTTTAGAAATCATGCACTGAAAAGGAGGCATCAATTGGCTTAGAAATAACTGAAAGTTTAACCTGGTATCCAGGGATGATCAAAGAATTAATTGACAAGAAACGAAAGGAAAAATACAGTTTCAATTAAGTCAAGATCAGGTGAACACCTGCAAGTTGAATCGTAAGTCACATTGCATATGCAGCCCAATTCACCTGGAAATGGGAAGAAGAAGAAGATCCCATTACTTCCCAGGCACTAGAATACAAAGCAAATAGATTCAGTTGCAAATATAGGACACTTATCCAGATGCAACCACAACAAGAAATAGCTTCCAACGGTTCTCTTGTGACTCGTTTGGTGTTTTCAAACCCAGTCCCTGAAAGGACCAAAATCTTGAAGGCATCATTAACAAACAACACGTAATGAATAGACTCCCCCAACCCTCTCACCATCCAATCAATTGAAGAATAAAAATGCCAACATCCATTTGATGAGTTGAAGAATAGCCAATTTCAACACTGAATCGGATAAATTTGTAGGCACTTTCTCATCTGCAAGTGTAAGAGCGAGTATAAGATGGTTTAGTATACCGAAGGATAGTTTTGAAAGAAAAAAATTAATATGGTCTAAATCCATCAGCTTTTTGAAATGAAAAGAACACATTCCTCACTAGCTCAACATCTCAAAACAGTGAAGCTCAAGCAAGTCAAATACTATGTGAACTTGAGGATCAAACAGCCACAAGAAAAGTAAACGAAGAATCCAGAATATTTTTTGCAAAGTTAAATGGAAGCAGAGAGGGACTTTTGCTGAGGTACTTTCCTTACGAAAGTCAAGGCCATATGGTAACATGGAAGAGATTAACCCAGATGCATTCTGCTGCCAAACTAATTCCACTTATTGTGGCTATTTATCAAATTTAAAATGAAACAAGCATAAACTTCGAACATACAGATTCCAGCAGAGGGAAGGATTACAACCTGATAAAACCAATTTTTAAAGCCAGTTTTATAAAGCTTGATACAAAACATACAGAGTATTAAAATTTTTAAAAGAAAAATAAAAACAGAAATTCTGAACCAGACATGGGAATAGGTCAAGAGCAAATAAGTAACTACCTATGAAGTCAACTGGTACAGTATTAGTAAGATGGGATAGAGCATTTTTCCCTTTTTTAATTTGATTTAGGCCTAACAAAATTTATGTTCCATCAATTAATTTAAGGTCCAGAATTTGATGAAGATTATTAACACAATCAGTGTTGTTCAACAAGGCTGCTGTCAGTAGGGCTGTAAAAAGACTGAATACTGAGCAAGTACAAGTTTTTCCATATTTGGCCCCATTATATAACTGGATAAGAAATCTCGGTCAAATAAATTGCAGATCTCTAGGGTCATTGGCCTGAATTCATATTCAAGTCTGTTTAATATCTGATTATCAGATCATGATATTCATACAATCATACCTGATTAAGCATAAAATTTATAAAACAACAATTATAATGAAGCACAGAAGAGTACAAATCCACCATCAGACTGTTGGAGCAGCAGAACCATGATGGAAAGGGGAAAAGGTGAATGCTAAAATGGAGGTATGCCTTTTTTTGTTACATACCTAGAAAAAACCCTCAAATCCACTATCTGTAAAGAAAATAAATGCATACACAGAACATAATCCGATATAATCTGATGAGATATAGGTCTATCCATATTCAACTGATTAATAATCAAATATTGGATAGAAAGGTTGAATCCTAATTCGATCAGATTTTGGATCATCTCATTTCAGAATAACCAAATTGGATGAGTCAGGTATGACACTGGTTTGAACCCAAACGGCAGGACAGAGTTATGGTGTTAAAATTGGAAAGATACTTCTCAGTTATCCATGTGAAGTATTTTTAGGATTCTAAACATTCAAAGCCAAAAATATTCCAAAATCCGGGTACAGGAAGCCAGAAAAGCAGAGAGTTAAGATACCTCCTGCTTTGGCAGTAGTAAAATTCCATAGTTGATGATAGCATAGACCTAGGATCAAATCCTATTCCCACTTACCTGAACTAGACCAAAAGTTTTGAAGGTAACAATTGTGACACGATGGTAAGAACTTCATATAAGTTAATCCAACAATTGGAGTTCGTCCCAGTATATCTAAACTCTTCCCACTAATTATAAACTGGAAATACAGTAAAGAAATGATCACACACCTTTACATCTTCCATTTAAGCAATTTCCACATATAATATCTACCTGCAATTACATAACGTGACAAGTATCCCAGAGGTCATCGCATAAAATTACAATGTCAACAATGGTTAACTTATTCTCAACCAAGTAAACAATAGAGGTCCCAACCTGAGCTATACGCCCCCTTTTATCAAAGCTTTGCTCACAATTCGTCAAATCACCATTGTAAAATCCCTGGATTTGCAAGGCAGGCCAATTGAATGAAAATGTTCAAGGCCATACAACTTCAACTCTTACAATAAACATAAATCGAGTCCAAAAAGGAATTAATGCAGAACATTCTGAGAAATTATTCACAAAACAACCATTAGGAGCTTCCTAGTTTCCTTTAATAAATAACATATTAACAATTATGTCAAAATATACCCAAGATCCCACACATCAATAATAACCAATTCAAATCACTAAAATATTTCAATTTTAACCATGACTGAAATCAGGTAAGAAATCGAAATTTAATTCCCTGACATCAACAGTCTTTCACCATGCAAGCCATCAAAAGCAAAATTGTCCACAGTACTCATTTACTGTTGCAAGGAGTTGCATCAAGCATATCAAAATGAACCAATTACACACTAGAGATGACAATTATTCCTCATCCCTTTAATCATCCATGGCCTGAATGGAATGAACACCATCCCCCAAAACAAAAATCCAAGCTGAGCCAATGTAAGGTTCTAACTATAGTTGGAAGGGAGGAGGAATTTCCAGTTATATGCAAAATAGACAGCCAAATTTTAGAGAAAGACTAGTATGACATGGAGAGAGAAATTGAACTATTATGTATGGGGCCTTTTGGCTGATTGCCTTTCTAATTTTCTGTTGTACCATATGTATATTATCCCATTTCGCTCATAATTCATTGATATAGATCAAGAGAAAATGGAATCCAAGTTCAAACACAAAATTAACTCATTTCTTGGTTTATGAGTAATTGGCAAACAAATTAACCCAGTTTATAAGTTTAATCAGAAATTTCAGGGTATCTAAATTAAAAGAACAAGTGAAATAAAGCCATTTTTAATGCTTTTCCTCTGTAATAGAGGATTGATTGTAGTTATTGCTCGGTGTTGAGAGGCCCAAGTATGAACTGTCAAACATTATGAAGAAGTTAATGAACAAAGCTAGAATCATTCACTTCACAATCTGTTATTTTCAGCAATTTCAGAGGACCCATTTCCAGAAGCATTAGGGACTTACTTGAACAAAGCTCACGTGCCCAACACCAGCCATAAAATAGCTGGAAGTATCGAACCGGCCAAAATCAACATAACCCTACGGCAAACACATGTTTACACATTTATTAGAATCCACAGCATATCATGAAGTTTTCTGACTCCACATGTATAAATATTCTCAAAAGTTATTCAACACAGGCAATGCTTCACATAATGATAACTTGAAGTTGCCACACAAAAGAAGCAGCCAAGAACATACAATTCCCTGATGAATTCACTGGATTTATCAACTAATGAAAATCCATCACTTATTTGGAGACTACTGATAAATTATGTTTCATTATTATCCACAGTACAAAAACAAAATACTGGCAATGCCAAGCAATAGCCACAATCTCACCATCTTCAGAAACAACGAAACACCTGAGATAAACCAATAAAAAAGTTGGAGATAAACCACCAACAAAACAAAAGCATCCATACAAAGGCATGGATTAACCATCATACATGCTGTTCCTTCTAAATGCAGCCTTGGCTAAATCTTCCTCTATTTCATTCAACACTCTGGCACACATTCAGAACTAGATGTACAGTTATTTTGCTAGGCATCTGACTGACATAATTTTATTATATAAACACGGAAACCCTAAACTTTCTCCCTTTCCCACTAAGTTACAACCACATCTGGAAGATTAGGCTCTTCGGTGAAAGTTAGGCTGAAGAGAATGGCAAAAGCCCCATTTACTGGATCCAGCTATACTATCAGTCCACTCCATGCATACCAAAGTATCCATTTCTGCAGCCTCAGATTCCCATTCAAGCACCAGCCAAAATTTAGCACTGAAAAAGAATATATATATATATATAGATATATACTACAACATCATCCCAACAAAAAGGGGTCGGCCACATAGATCCTTGCTCACCAATCAGCTCTATTCGAAGTCATATATGAAACAAGGCCTAAGCTAAGCATGTCTTTCCTCACCACTACTCCTATGGTTAATTTAGGCCTGCCCCTGGCTCTTTTAGTTCCCAATCTGAATCAAATCACTGCTCCATACTAGGGCATCCCAAGGCCTCCGTTGGACATGGCCATGCCACCTCAAACGACTCTCTCTAAGCTTATCATGAATCAGAGCTACTCTCAACCTAGTTCTAATATGGTCATTTCCTTACCTTATTTTTTCTAGTTTTTCCACACATCCATCTCAACATCCTCATCTCTGCTACATATAGTTTATTTGTATGACACTTCTTTACTGCCCAATGCCGACCCCATTAAGTTGAGATAAGGCTGAGTTGAGGTGGCACCATACATCATAGCCAGTCAAATGACAATCCTATAAAATTTTCCTTTGAGCTTTAAAGGAATACACTGATCACACAGCACTCCAAATGCTCCTCTCCACTTCATCTACCCTATTTTAATCCTTTGGGCAACATCATCCTCTATGTCACCTTCTTTATTTATGATTGAGCCCAGATATCTAAAATAATCACTTTGTGGAATCTCTCTCATCAATATTCACCACTTCATTACCCGTCCTAGTGAGGCTAAAATTACACACCATTTATTATGTCTTAGTTCTACTTATCTTCAGACCTTTGGATTCCAAAGTTGACCTCCATAGCTCCAACTTGGCATTAATCCCTACTTATGTCTCATCCACCAAAACAATACCATCCACAAAAAGCATACACCAAGGAACCTCATCTTGTATGCCTCTGGTTAGGTCATCCATTGATAAATGCAATTGTAATTGGGAATTTGCTGCCTTGGCCCCCCACAGTCCTGATGCTAGTCTCCACACCATCATACATATCTTTAATTATATCCACATATTTAAATAACACCCTTCTCTTCTCTAGTATATTCCAGATTAACTCTCTGAGGACTCTGTCGTAGACTTTTTCTAGGTTGATAAAGACCATATGGAGATCCCTCTTGCCTTCTCTATATCTTCCCATGAGTCTCCTAAGTAAGAAGATAGCTTCCATCATGATTCTTCGTTATGGTAGTCTCCTTTCTCAGGTGGGTTTCAATAACCCTCTCCCATAACTTCATCATATGACATTAATTTTATGCCTCTAGAGTTATTACAGCTTTGAATATCCCCTTTATTTTTGTAAATCGGACCACGATGCTGCTCCTCCATTCATCTAGCATTTTCTTTATATCCATAATCTTGTTAAACAGATTGGTTAACCATGATACACCACAGATTCCTAAGCTCTTCCACACTTCTATTGGAACTCCGTCTGGACCTGTAGTCTTGCCGACTTTCATCTTTCTTAAGGTTTCTTCAACTTCAGACACCCTAATTTTGCATATATATCTATGGCATGTGGTGGCTAGATGAGTACTGCAGCCTTCTGGGGTACAATTACTCGAAGGGTCTTCATTTAGTAGTCTGTCAAAATATTCTTTCCATCTCTCATTAATGTCCTCATCTCTTATTAGTACTCTACCATCTTCCCTGTTAATACATCTAACATTGTCGAAGTCTCTACTCAATAATTCAGCTTAATCTCATACCAGTTGGATGACAAATATTGCAGTGATCAAAGAGAATGAGAATATGTTCACACCGCCATGTACCGATCTCTCAAAACATGTTTGGAAGTAATCTTTTCAAAAATTCCTAGCATGCTACAGCCAAAGTTCATTTGAGGACAAGATGCAATCTACAATGACGAGCATTTGACTTGAAAGAATATTCTATTCCAGTTCCCTCTTAAGAATGTGCATTATTCCCCACAAATTCCTCCACAGGTTACCAAAATGCCCCTAAAGAATATCCCACTAATGATACAAGCCAAAACAAAGAGCTTAAAAAATTGATAATCAAGTATACAACCACAGATATAGGCTTCTAGTTCTTTTTGCTTTAAAGAATGCCTTTGCAGCAAGTTGCCTCCCACATAAAAGACCTAATCTTAGGAAGGACTAAAAGGGAAACACCTTTCTATATGGAAAAATTGATGGTTTGGGAAGATCATTTGAAAAAATGGAAGAAAATGAGAGGGGAAAAAAAAGATTTAGACAACAAAAGCAGATACAGCTCTGAGTGGGGAAAGCAGAGAAATCCTTATGGTCCCATCACTAACATTGTAAAAAATGAAGGTGATAAAGGAAGGATTAGATCCATCACATGGCTTCTATTTCTTCTAATCCTGGCTGCTAATAAGATTTTCAGTTCAGATATGGAATGAATGACTAGAAGCAGAAGAGACCACCGCATCCCCCCCCCCCCCATGCCTCGCCCAATATTTTTTTTTTGGCTCATCTCAGAGCAAGATAAGAGGAGTTGGACCCTTAGCCTGATGGTTCCTCATCTAGAATTTTTTCGTTTCACTAAGGAAAACCTTTCTGTATTGACTGCTTACAAGGCACCATGAAAATTTCCAGCTGCCTATCAAATTCATGTTGGAGGAAGTTCACAAGAAGGTGAACACTTGACACCATGCAAATAAGATCAATTATTTATGAATATTATGGACCAGCTGGAATGCTGAACACCTTTTGGGTTAAAAATATTATGTCTCCTCCAAGGTCTACGCAAGGATTCAAGCAGTTTGAAATCGTACACAATCAGCTATGGTGGAAGGATGGTTTATTAGTGTTATAAATGTAGTCTGAGTCTGTCATTGAGGTTTTCCCACTTCAACAAGTAGATCCACATCACTCCCTCTACGATGAAAATCTTATTTGGGTGGAACTTCAGATCTGTCAACTCTATAGCTGACGAATGATCTAGCCAGCGTGTTGGGATATCTTCATTGACTCTCACCCCCTCTTTAAGTTACTAAGAATCTCCACCATTACATTCCAAGAATGGCCCTTGATTCTCTTTTACAACAATGGGTTAATGATTCAAAAATACAATCCCAGCTCACTAGCAGTTTTCAATTAAAGTTACACTGCCATTCACCAGGGTCTCTAACTTACCACAGTTAACCAAATTGTCTGTCTTCTCCCATCAAGCCCTGCAAGCCATGGAAAGTTCCTTGTTAACCACTCACACCTAATGGTAAGGTGGAGTGAACTTGAAAATTTTGATTTTTCACGCTTTTAAAATATAATCCATTGTTTAAACAACAAGCTACTTGCCATGGCCTCTCTACAACCAGGTACCAGAAAGTATGCACTTTTGGATCCCTCTCCCAGGGTAAATCCAGAAAGGTATCAAGTTGCAATATAATGCAGAAAGACTAAAATTAAGTTGATAGCTCACATTTTTTCTTACTCTAAAATACTTGCTAGTTGCTACTAGCAATGACTAGTGCTTCACCATGCATACAATTAGCTGATCCATTTGGGAATACAGGAGAGTAAACTACATTGGAAAGGTAAACTGCTCTCACTGTAACTAAGGTTTTCGAGACAGTTGCCAAATGCATGTTAGAAGATGCATATACAATGTTATTAGAAGAAGAGAAGCGGAATGTTAAACTAGTTGAGAATGATGATTTGGAAATACCGTTTGAGATCTACTCTCCACATCTCTACAAAATCTAACAACTAAGTCAGAATCCTGCACAACAGTGATGCTATGGTCAGTATATCCATTAAATCCCAACATGCCACTGCATGGTGGACAATTATGAACTATCTTTAATACATTAGACAAGGATATTTACCTTTCCATCGTACTCGAATGGGTGCCCAATCCAGCTAGTCTATCACACTTTAGAAGAAAACAGTTTCTCGGAGACTGACAGTTCAAAATTTAAATGGAAGCATTAAAACAGTGTTTATGAAATTTAATGCAACCTGACTGTGACTAACCAACAGCATATAGGTGGCACCAGTGTAGACAGAAGTGAGTGTGATCCACCATTCAACACATCTCAACAAATTTAGAAGATCTCTAATCTGGAACTTGCTGGATAGTGATCCACCCGTGGCATATTAACATAATCTAAGATGCCTTAGGCAGACAGTCCATTATATACAAGGGGCACCCGAGTAGCTACTTTTCCTGACACTGAGTCATCCTAATCGAAAAATGTGCAAATGGAACAAGAATAGTTTTCAGATGATATGGACCCCCCAAGAGATGAGTGAGAGCTGAACATTTCTTGGGGGTCGCACTCTTAACACCTTAAATATCTCGGAATATTTTACAGCATACAGAGTAGTAAGATACAAAATCAAAAAAGTGACTGCTGTTGTCAAAGGCATAGCAATTGGAACTCGGTGCAACAACTGAAGCAGCCCAAGGTACCTGAAAAAGAATGGCTGTCCAGAAAAGGTGGGGAGGCAAAAGCACTTTAGGAAGAGACCAGATAAATGGATTTCTAGAACACAAAAATCATGAAAGTTTTCTCAAACAGCGGGCTCCATTTCATTCTTGAATTTCTATAAATTAAAAAAAAATGGTATGACAAAGAAAGTCTAGGAAAAATCTACACTTACCAACAATTGGTGTTATGACAAAGCAGTCAAATAAATTTACACTCAAGGATCTTCTCCCACTCTGCATCTCTGCAAAAAACATATGATAAACGAACTCAACATGTGACATATGACAACTAAGGAACAATCAAATAAAGAAACGGGCCTGCCAGTTTGCCTGCTTTTGGGTGGGCAGTTAAGCGATGTAGTACTTTAGTCCTTAGATGATGATTTTTGTTTGGAGAGGTGGGGAGAATGAGAAATATGATTGGAAGAAGAAGCAGGCAATCCAATAAATAAAATAAAAAAGAAAAGCTTAAATATCCAAACTGTGGATGATGATCATCTGATCAATCCAATCCTGATCCTTGCGTACAACTGCTATTCGAGACAGTTCAGATTTTGTATCTGTAGAATAAAAAGATAGACTGTACCTTCAGGATGATTAAGATCAATGTATGAGTAAGGAGGGTGATCTTCCGTATCAAATTAATACAAAATTCGACAAGATTTAAGAGATGTTTTTACAACATAAGGATGAATTGTGAAGAGTATTGCATGGGTATAGCTACAGAATGAATGAATTGTGCCTGCAAAATACAAAAAGATAAAGAACAAGCTTGGGCTTTCCGGAACTTGTCAATTTTGCGAGCCTTGTCCAACACGTTGTTGGTGAAGCCTGATTTGGTCCAGAAAGTGCAGTTCAGACCTTCAGAGGGCCGTTTCGGCCTTGAAACGATCTCGAAATGCCAAAAAATTGCGGGGCTCCACAACAAAAGCCTGGAGTTGTGTTGGGCTCGTCGAGATCTTTGAAATGAGTATCTTTTGCGCCATGTGTTATGTTTTGGTCTGGCCTAGGTTTTTTGGGCATTTTTGGGTTGGGGGCATTTGCGTACTTTCTAGGTTAGGGTTTTCTTATATATTGTTCTAATCTCTTTGAGATAGGGTTATGAGGGTTTTGTAACATTTTAGAGAAATAGTGAAACCTGTTCTTCTGCTCGGCCGTGGACGTAGCTTCCATATTAGAGGTGAACCACGTAAATCTCTGTGTTGTGCGTTGTGTGCCATTTCTCTATTTTCATTTTTCTTTTACAAATCGCCATTCTGGGCGTTGTTTTTGTAACACAACAGTTAAGTTGTGTTATTGCCACCGGTTGTTTGTGGGTTCAAAACTTGAAAACAACCTCTCTTGCGAAGCAGGGGGTAAGGCTCCATACATTTGCCCCTCTCAGACCCTACAGTAGCAGGAGCCACATGCACTGGGTTGCTCCTTTTTTTAATGATGCAGGAAGAAGCAAACTACAACGGCCTGCATGATGCACCAACCTTACCTACAAACAGACTAAAAAGATGGAAATCTCAAAAAATGTTAAAAAAAAAAATTTAATAAATACCTAAAACAATGTAAAGGAACAATTTAACTCGTTAGCAGCAATACTTGTTATGACAAAAATACTACTGGAATCGCCTCCAATACAACACTACTAATTGCTAGTATTGAATGGTCACAACAACAAGAAGAAACTGCCTGAAAATTTATGAGACGGTCATTTCTTTCATTATAATATAGAATCACCAGAGATTCTACAGAAGAAGACAGTCAACCCAGAATTCCAAATCATTGCAACTTTCTGATCATTTGACTGAAGATGGACATTCTAGATAAACTATACTAATCTCACTTTTCCTAACACCACAACACTTTGATCTTTGGCGTTTGGCAGAGTGAATTGTCTGCTTACTGAATTATGAAGAATCAGAGAAGTGTTAATATATTGCTCATTGGTAGACATTCTCTTTAAAATCAAATATCACTCCATTGATTCCATTTGAATTATTTAGACAAGTTTTAGTGACAATGACAATTATAGAAATAGAAACACTAAAACTGGCTCATAAAACTTAGCACAGCCGAATCAAATCTAAGCAATTCGCTTTATGGGTTTTCAGGGAATTTAATTCTCTTCTTTCTTTTTTCACAATATGTATCATTAACATCGGAAAAAAAAAAAAAAAAAGATAAATAAGTTTTTCCACCATTCCCGACAACCAATTAAAGTGATTTTTTTTTTATGACACATTTCTCAAGAAATTATGTTGCCATTTATGCCCTAAATTTCAAGTTTAAGGATGATTCAAAGGGAACTAAGGAAATGGGTGCAGAACCTGAATATTTCGTAACTGAATAGCTTAACTGGCGTGTTAATCCAAAAGTCCAAACAACAAACACGTTGTACTGTTTGAGAATTGGTTTTTGCCTCCGGCAACGCATAGGTTTTTTGGGAGTTGTTAAACATCACATACATGGTGAATTTTGTCTTCGTCACCGGTTTCGAGAGAGTAAAAAATCGGGATCGGATTGGTTCGGTTCGGTCAAGGCCCATCTAGCTGGGCCGATCCTTCCAAAAACTAGGGTTAGGGTATGTCGTTTGAGCTTATTCCTTAGTCCTCACCGATCCTCTTGCCATTATGTGGCAAACATGGTGGCCACATGCTACCTGCTCAGTGTGATCGAGATACGACATCAATATTGGTGGTGTAGGTGAGTTATATCATTAACTCTCGTTCCCTATTGTTCCAAGTGAAAAACACTCTTTTTCATCTCAATGCAAAGGTCAAATGTTGCGGTTTAAGATGTTCTTTCTTCATCACGGGTGAAGAAAAACTCGGTCTATGACATTCTTGTAACGTTTTATAATTGTATCTATCATGACTTGTCGTAATTGTAACTATTGTGGAATAATGTTGTACAAGCTAAACTTTGATTGTATAAAGTCTCTTTGTTGTTTCATTCTATGATATTTATTTTGTTTAAATCAATTATTAATTATGTTCCCATATACTGGATGTTTGTTTTCCATTTCTCTGGGTCGGTGTTGTTCCCTATCATATTCTATTAGTTGCAAGGTTCTCGAGGCTCGTCGAGATCTTCGAAATGAGTACCTTTTGAGCCATGTGTTATGTTTTGGTCCGGTCCAGGTTTTTCGGGCATTTTTGGGCTGGGGGCATTTGTGTACTTTCTGGGTTAGGGTTTTCTTATATATTGTTCTTATCTCTTTGAGATAGGGTTATGAGGGTTTTGTAACATTTTAGAGAAATAGTGAAACCTGTTCTTCTGCTTGGCCGTGGATGTAGCTTCCATATTGGAGATGAACCACGTAAATCTCTGTGTTGTGCGTTGTGTGCCATTTCTCTATTTTCGTTTTTCTTCTACAAATCGCCATTCTGGGCGTTGTTTTTGTAACACAACAGTTAAGTTGTGCTATTTCCATCGATTGTTTGCGGGTTCAAAACTTGGAAACAGCCTCTCCTGTGAAGCAGGGGGTAAGGCTCCATACATTTGCCCCTCTCAGACCCTGCAATAGCAGGAGCCACATGCACTGGGTTGCTCCTTTTTTTAATAATGCAAGAAGAAGCAAACTACAACGACCTGCATGATGCACCAACCTCACCTACAAACAGACTAAAAAGATGGAAATCTCAAAAAATGTGAAAATAAATAAATTAATAAATACCTAAAACAATGTAAAGGAACAATTTAACTCATTATCAGCAACTCTTGTTATGAAAAAAATACTACTGGAATTGCCTCCAATACAGCACTACTAATTGCTAGTATTGAATGGTCACAACAACAAGAAGAAACTGCTTGAAAATTTATGAGAAGGTCATTTCTTTCATTATAATATAGAATCACCAGAGATTCTACAGAAGAAGACAATCAACCGAGAATTCCAAATCACTGCAACTTTCTGATCATTTGACTGAAGATGGACATTCTAGATAAGCTACACTAATCTCACTTTTCCTAACACCACAACACTTTGATCTTTGGCGTTTGGCAGAGTGAATTATCTGCTTACTGAATTATGAAGAATCAGAGAAGCGTTAATATATTGCTCATTGGTAGACATTCTCCTTAAAATCAAATATCACTCCATTGATTCCATTTGAATTATTTAGACAAGTTTTAGTGACAGTGACAATTATAGAAATAGAAACACTGAAACTGGCTCATAAAATTTAGCACAGCCGAATCAAATCCAAGCAATTCGCTTTACGGGTTTTTAGGGAATTTAATTCTGTTATTTCTTTTTCACAATATGTATCATTAACGTAGAAAACATCTAAGATAAATGATTTTTTCCACCATTCCCGACGACCAATTAAAGTGATTTTTTTTTTAATAACACATTTCTCAAGAAATTATATCGCCATTTATGCCCCAAATTTCAAGTTTAAGGATGGTTTAAAGGGAACTAATGAAATGGGTGCAGAACCTGAATATTTCTTACCTGAATAGCTTATCTGGCGCGTTAATCCAAAAGTCCAAACAACAAACAAGTTGCACTGTTTGAGAACTGGTTTTTGCCTACGGCAACGTGCAGGTTTTTTGGGAGTTGTTAAACATCACATACATGGTGAAGTTTTGTCTTCGTCACCGATTTTGAGAGATTTAAAAATCGAGATCGGTTCGGTTCGGTTCGGTCAAGGCCCATCCAGTGGGGCCGATCCTTCCAAAAACTAGGGTTAGGGTATGTCGTTTGAGTTGATTCCTTAGTCCTCACTGATCCTCTTCCCATTATGTGGCAAACATGGTGGCCACATGCTACCTGCTCAGTGTGATCGAGATACGACAACAATCTTGGTGGTGTAGGTGAGTTATATCATTAACTCTCGTTCCCTATTGTTCCAATTGAAAAATACTCTTTTTCATCTCAATGCAAAGGTCAGATGTTGTGGTTTAAGATGTTCTTTTTTCATCATGGGTGAAGAAAAACTCAGTCTATGACATTCTTGTAACGTTTTATAATTGTATCTATCATGACTTGTCGTAGTTGTAACTATTGTGGAATAATGTTGCACAAGCTAAACTTTGATTGTATGAAGTCTCTTTGTTGTTTCATTCTATGATATTTATTTTGGTTAAATCAATTATTAATTATGTTCCCATATACTGGATGTTTGTTTTCCATTTTTCTGGGTCGGTGTTGTTCCCTATCATATTCTATTAGTTGCAAGGTTTTCGAGGCTTGTCGAGATCATCAAAATGAGTACCTTTTGAGCCATGTGTTATGTTTTGGTCCGGCCCAGGTTTTCTGAGCATTTTTGGGCTGGGGGCATTTGTGTATTTTCTGGGTTAGGATTTTCTTATATATTGTTCTTATCTCTTTGAGATAGGGTTATGAGGGTTTTATAACATTTTAGAGAAATAGTGAAACCTGTTCTTCTACTCGGCCGTGGACGTAGCTTCCATATTGGAGGTGAACCACGTAAATCTCTGTGTTATGCGTTGTGTGCCATTTCTCTATTTTCGTTTTTCTTCTACAAATCGCCATTCTGGGTGTTGTTTTTGTAACACAACAGTTAAGTTGTGTTATTGCCACCGGTTGTTTGTGGGTTCAAAACTTGGAAACAGCCTCTCCTGCAAAGCAGGGGGTAAGGCTCCACACATTTGCCCCTCTCAGACCCTGCAGTAGCAGGAGCCACATGCACTGGGTTGCTCCTTTTTTTAATGATGCAGGAAGAAGCAAACTACAATGACCTGCATGACGCACCAACCTTACCTACAAACAGACTAAAAAGATGGAAATCTCAAAAAATGTAAAAAAAATAAAAATTAATAAATACCTAAAACAAAGTAAAGGAACAATTTAACTCGTTATCAGCAACTCTTGTTATGAAAAAAATACTACTGGAATCGCCTCCAATACAACACTACTAATTGCTAGTATTGAATGGTCACAACAAGAAGAAACTGCTTGAAAATTTATGAGACGGTTATTTCTTTTATTATAATATAGAATCACCAGAGATTCTACAGAAGAAGACAGTCAACCCAGAATTCCAAATCACTGCAACTTTCTGATCATTTGATTGAAGATGGACATTCTAGATAAGCTACACTAATCTCACTTTTCCTAACACCACAACACTTTGATCTTTGGCGTTTGACAGAGTGAATTGTCTGCTTACTGAATTTTGAAGAATCAGAGAAGTGTTAATATATTGCTCATTGGTAGACATTCTCCTTAAAATCAAATATCACTCCATTGATTCCATTTGAATTATTTAGACAAGTTTTAGTGATAGTGACAATTATAGAAATAGAAACACTAAAACTGGCTCATAAAATTTAGCACAGCCGAATCAAATCCAAGCAATTCGCTTTATGGGTTTTCAGGGAATTTAATTCTCTTTTTTCTTTTTCACAATATGTATCATTAACATAAAAAATAACTAAGATAAATGAGTTTTTCCACCATTCCCGACGATCAATTAAAGTGATTTTTTTTTATAGCACATTTCTCAAGAAAATATATCGCCATTTATGCCCCAAATTTTAAGTTTAAGGATGATTCAAAGGGAAGTAATTAAATGGGTGCAGAACCTGAATATTTCTTACCTGAATAGCTTATCTGGCGCGTTAATCCAAAAGTCCAAACAACAAACACGTTATACTGTTTGAGAATTGGTTTTTGCCTCTGGCAACGCGCAGGTTTTTTGGGAGTTGTTAAACATCACATACATGGTGAAGTTTTATCTTCGTCACTGGTTTCGAGAGAGTCAAAAATCAGGATCGGATCAATTCGGTTCGGTCAAGGCCCATCCAGCTGGGCCGATCCTTCCAAAAACTAGGGTTAGGGTATGTCGTTTGAGCTGATTCCTCAGTCCTCACTAATCCTCTTGCCATTATGTGGCAAACATGTTGGCCACATGCTACCTGCTCAGTGTGATCGAGACACGACAACAATCTTGGTGGTGTAGGTGAGTTATATCATTAACTCTCATTCCCTATTGTTCCAAGTGAAAAACACTAGGCATCATTAATGTCTCCAATAGAGGGGAAATGACCTACACTTTCCTAAATGCAAGACCCTAAGGTACATAAGTTTGACGGAACACACTGAGATCAGCAGTATCTTGAGAAGGGACCACACCGAAGGAAAGTTTGAGTACCCTCACTTCAATCCTATGACCAAAGTACTCACCCGGTTGGCACAAATAAATTTGTTGTCCATCACCATTCATCTACATGAGGTGGGATTGATGACCTCCTTATGGTCTATTGTTTGATTATCGGACTTTGCCTCAACCTTCCAAACATTATAGTCTGAAATATGGCATACAAGGTTAATAGGCTTAATGAGAGCAACTTTCTTTATGGAAGGTTGTTGATAGGTGGTTTTTATGCACTTCAAAGTGGAATTTGACATGGATGATGAGCGCGGCGAGTTAGGGACTTGGTTCAACATCACTTCCATCTGGAAGATGGGATTGGATGGGGATGAGGGTAGTGGAGAGGAACCTATCCATAGTGATGAGGACAATGAGGAAAGTGAGGAAGAGAATGATGAGGAGGAAAGTAGCGAGGGAAGCAACAACGAGGAGGAAGAAATACCAGATGCAGATGATCCTCAGGATGTTCATGAAGAGGATGTAGATGATCCTAAGGATGTTCATGAGGAGGTTGGTGTAGAGGTTCCACCTAGTGACCAAGAGGGTGGTGTTATGGGTGATGTTCGGCCTCAAGGCAGCCAGCACTCTAGGGAGAGTAGCTGACACACTAGAGTGCCTACTCCTTCAGTTAGCCACTAGAGTGGATTACGCACTCGCTTTGCTGGTACACATGATGCTGAGGCTACATCTTCCAGAGCATCCAAACCTAGCATATATATTGTTAGATGTTAGGACTTCTTTGAATAATCAAATCATGTCTGTTGTGATGGTTGAGATGATGATGTGAGATATGGGATCCGAGTGCCGAAGGGATTGTCAGACGCCTTAGAAACAAGTTATGGTGTGGCAGACGAAAAATCCGATACCATAGTCACCGTACTTACTGTGTTTATGTTATATTTGTTGCATTAGGCTTGGAATTAGGTTACGGTATTACTGAGGGAACATCTAGTACCGTAGTCACCGTACTATTTGCATGTGTGTGTCTATACTAGAGGAGACAGGTGGATAGTGTGGCCGACGAGAAATCCGGTAATATAATCTCGACCTCTAGTATATGCATACGCATGCGTCATTGCTCATGTAGATGCATGTTGG
Organism: Telopea speciosissima; assembly: GCF_018873765.1. NCBI lineage: Eukaryota > Viridiplantae > Streptophyta > Magnoliopsida > Proteales > Proteaceae > Telopea > Telopea speciosissima. The sequence continues at coordinate 49,081,380 of NC_057919.1, read as the reverse complement.
TTAGAATGAGGATCCAATTTTACGACCCCTTGTCGATAGGGGGTTTGGTGTGAGACAACCCATAGGGTAGGCCCGATGATGATTAGCCGGGTTATTCCTTCTATGGTACGATGAGAGTTTTTTCAGAAGCACACCGAGTTCAAGTATCCAATCGTATTTTCATAACCGAAAGCCAAGACGAGGTTGGTTGGGGTTTGCTGATCAACTCATGTGGGAGTTTAGATCAACAGGCTTCTGGTCGCAACTAGGGTTTGATATCGTTGGGCTCCGTCGTTTTTGGGAATAGGGATACTGCCTAATGTGTTGTAGTAGTATTTTCCCCAAACTAGAATTTTTTGTTTAGGTGGATAATAAAAATGAATTCATTCATGCATCATGTGATTGCATTCATGGACTATGTGTGTGTGTGCTTGTATGTTCTGACTCCTTATTGGGCTTAGTGAAGCTTATACCGGTAATTGATGAGACTCCATCAGCGATGGATCCTAGTGATGATTGGTGGGCACCAGACCTCGACGGACATGAGACTGGATGCGTGTACGATGATTGTGCTTATGGGGCATGTTGATCAAGGGTGTGGGTTTCATTTGTTTTGATAGATACATTTTTACCATTGATGTATATTTTTGGGAATACTGTAATTATGTCATGTCTTGAAGACATTGGTGTAAATATTAGATATTCGACACACAATTATTTTATATGATACTACTATTAGATTAATTTACTGATTTTACAACTATATTCTATCTTCCACTGCTTTGATTCCAATTATGTGAATTGGACTTGAGTGTTAGATTCTGCATCTGTGATCCTGGTGGATTGTCAGGGTGTAGGTGTACATCCTAGTCACACTGCCTAGTCTTAGGGAGTGGGGTGTGACATATCCAAATGAGGATTCGGTGCCATCCTAAACACTTTGTTTTCATCTTAACAGATCCATTGGTTATTGTTGGAATCGGAAGAGGGTGTGGTGGTAACCCTCATAGTTTTGTCTAGAGCCAGGTGTCCTGCTACGATCAGCTTTACTCCACCTAAGTGCTTGCCCCCAAGCCGAGTAGTTGTAAACAAACAATTTCATGAGCGACTCACCTTTAATAAGGGCTAATGTCCCCCTAAAAGAGTAAGTAAAGGCCTTACCTTTTCTAGCGTGACACGATTTTTTGTCTGCCCTTTATGTCTATCTAATCCTTTTAACATAAAATAACATAAATATAGCCATTAGAGCCATTCAAAAAAGGGAAAAATTAGCATTACTTAATGAAATAGGTTCTTTTAGAATCAATTTTGAACCACCTTCATTAAAGCCATCACCCAAGGCTTGGGTCTGACCCTGATTTTTTGAGAAAACATCTATTGCCTCTAATAGTTCGATGTCAAAGATCGCATCAAATCTAATCTGGCAAATGGAGGAGCGAGGAAACCAGCCTTGACGATCTCTTTACAAACCCTAGTTGGGTTTTCTTGCACAATTAGCAATAAAATGCCGAAGAAAGTTAACTTGCCAGAGCAATTGTTGAAACTCCTTGTTCAGCGTTGATTTTTCTTTGAAGATGGCTCTGGTCTTATCTTTTATCCACTTTGACCCCTCTCTGGTGGATGAGAAACCCCAAAATATTTCAGGCTGAAATCTCGAATGCACACTTCAAAGGTTTATTTTCTAGCTTATATTTTCCCATCCATTTGAAAGTGCGCATGTGATTGGCCAAATGTTCTTCTTCGGTCTAAAACTTTATCACAATATCATCAATGTATACTTCAACGAACCTCCCAACCATGTCATGAAATATTACTTTCATTGTCATTGATATGTGGCTCCCGCGCTTAGAAACAGCCAGAATACACTCATCTAATTAGAAGGAAAGGCCTTACAAGACCAGTTGTTGTACGGATCTTTCCAACTCCAAAAAGAGAAGAAAAAAATGGATAGATCTTGCTTATTTTTTCTAGGTAAGGCAAGATCCATGTATACCTACTTTGGAGTGGACCCTCTTAGCCCCCCTCCTTCCCTGAAGTAGTACACTTGTATGTATCCAAAGCAGTATACACACACACACACACACACAAGCATACACATAATTAGGCACGACATATGCATCATCAGATGCAAAAACAAGGAAGGATAATTTTCCTTTTCTTATGACAGGGTGTGAGAAGAAGTGTAACGTAGCTTGGTTAGCGCATCTGTGTTGGGCATAGAGGGTCATAGGTTCAAATTCTGTCACCTTGATGTGATGCTGAAGTCAGTAAATACTTCAATACGAACATCAATTTTCATATCATAATAACATATGAATATCTTTCGCCCTTATCTCCTCATCTTCCTATTTATATGTCATAACTCTAATATTTCCAATAATGGGGATAAGAGAGAATTGAATTCTACACCAACAAACAACGATCCTACTAAACAAGCAACTCCTTGAGTGTGCTACCCCACCATAACAAGGCAAGCCCAAGTCTTGCTTTTACCCTTAGGGTGGCCGTAGATCAACTTTTCTTGCTTGGCTTGTCATTCCTTAGTGAAGGTAATTGAGCCTGTTAGTGGCCACTACAACTGTTTCGATATTCTAGCAACAAGTGTCAGTCTTAACCCGATAGCAGCCCTTTTTCTCATCCCTGGGACCATTCCGTAATGCTTGAGAAGATCGGGTAACTCTAATTGTGAAGTTGATTATCAATTAGTCATGTGTGGAGGGAGAGAACAGTGCAATTTCCCCAGACCAAGTCCCCTTCACATATGGTTACCCGATCCCATGGAGGGCCCTTCTCCTATTTTGACTCTATATACACTGCTACTATGGTAGCAGTAGAGATTTTTCTTGTAACTCGGCTTCTTCTCTTTAAACATCCATACCTTATATAATATATCTATTTTCTTTTATAAGTATAATAACAACCTTATTTGGAGGCTGATCAACAAATGGCTAAAGATGATCACCAGAAGGTACTCTGACAAAAAGAAAGATTTTGGAGGTAAAAGTTAAGAATAAAATGGTTGAAGGTAGGGATAGACATACTCCATTCTTTCATACATCTATTATGGTGAAACAGAAGAAAGCTTTGAGAGGGTTTTACTTTAATATTAACTCTATCTATCAAAGTTTTTCACAAGAATAGTTTAAATTTAGGGTGAACTTTAAGAGACCATTTTGTGTTCCAAACTTTGTTTAACAAATAACCATACCGTTCTTTGAGCTTGAATATAACAATCTTAGTCAAAGGGCACATCCAATAATAAAAAAAAAATGTCTTATTTAAAGGGATATGAAGAGTAACATTTGAAAGGTGAGAAAGGAAAAGCGACATGACTAGATTAAAATTCCAAGAACCTTTATAGATTATTAGTTCACTTACTGTTGAGAAGAGCATATTGGGATCTAAATTAATTTGGATACAAAAATCTGCTAAGGTTTCCATGGATCATGCCATATTGAAATGCTCCTTCCTTCTCCAATTCTCCAACAAACCATTTGTTGAAAATAGGTAAGACTTTGACTATGCTATTCCAAATTGATGAACATTTTTTAAGCCAAATAGATTAATCAATTAGGCTGCTATGAGGAAAATATCTAGCCTTCAAGAGCTTATCCCCTAATTTTGAAGGATTAGTAAGAAGTCTCTATGCAAGTTTAAGTAACAAAGCCTTATTATGAATTAAAGCAATACGGAAACCCAACCCTCCTAAGGATTTTACAAATTCGGAATCAAGATACAGTAGAACACCTTCTTCACCTTGCTCAACTTCTTTCTAGAATGTTGAATTAATTGAATCTAAAATATTATGAACTTTAGTTGAAAAAAGAAAACATGACATCCAATAAGTAGGCATAGAATTCAAGATGGATTTAATTAAAACTGAACGACCAGCCTAGACAAGAGAGGAATTTCACTTCCCTAACTTTGATTTGACTCTTGGTTAACAACTTTGGGTTTGCTAGGACTGGTAGGTAACTTAAGAGGAGCTGAATTGGGTAGGCGGAATATAATTGACAAATTAAAACTCAACCATCCAGTAAAAAAAATGACATTATAAAATATACTAACAGAAAAAATTGCATTTGTCATAAACTCATACCAATCCACAGAATTGCTCAAATTGGAATGTAAAAGATTTATTGACGGAGTTAACCATTTGGATAATATATCCTAATCCATTCCTCCTTGATCAAAAGTAATTCCTAGGAATCCAATGAATAAAATAAATAGGAATGCAATGATGTAAGAAAATGTAAAACACAACTGAGAGAAAGAGTAAAGAGATCACGTGTACTCAAAATATTTAGAGTGATTCGACCTCTTGCCTACATCCACGAGTGATAAATTTGAACTTGGACTTTCGACTATGTAATCAGTTTCCAAATGGCATTGATCAAGCCTTCTCATAATTATTTTTCCAAACTCATAATCAAATGCAAATAGTTTTTCAGGCTACTACTCACACCCCTTACAACACAGAAGATTCTCAATCTCTAACAACAACTCACTTTGAAGAGTGTTTGAATGCTCCCACTCAATTATGACAAATAACTCAAATAGCCAATTGTAAGTACCGCGGTCCTCCGGGACGAAGGTTTCCTCAGCCCCTTCTTGTTGGTATATTGGTGACATATGATTTTGGGAGATACATGTGTGTGTGTATGGATGTGGGTAACATTGTCAATGTATGATAAATAGGAGATTGGGATCATGCATTAAAATATGTTAACATAATGAGAAGTCGCCACCTAGGGTTAGGGCCTAGGACCCATTAAGTGTAGCCCTACCCGTGGTGAGCGGAATCGGGCTACGTGACTTCATATGGTCCGACCAAAGGTTCGGGTAAGGGGTCAGGTTACGAGTGTGGGAAGGTGTTAGGCACCCACCTCGCCCGGCCGAAACCGGTCTCTCTGTGTTAGATGCTACATAAGGACGAATGTTGTTTTTCTCTTATTATGGGGATGGAGGATAGTATGAACTACATTCAGATGCTATGAATTGAACTAAAGTATAATAAACTACATTATATATGTGAAAAATGCGGACTAAAATGGTAAAATATGAAAGGACTACATTGGATCAACAAAAATGCAATGATTATACCTGTATGGTTGTATGCCCCTGGCTCAGGGGAGATGGACAAATGGACCGACGCTGCTTCTTTCTTGGCAGAGTAACGGCTCTTTCGAGTGATTTGGAAAAGAGTAAACAGACAGAATAACGTCTATACCAAGGGAGTTTCGATGGTTATCCGTGCACAGACGGGATACTAAAGCTAAGGAGCCAAAGCGCTCTATACTCAGAGGGACAATCGAAGGATCTGTCCACCTCAAGAAAACTTCAAATACTCACACACTCATGAGAGAAGGAGGAGAAATGAGGGTGAAAAGGGAGACAAAAATACTAGGAATCACTTGGGGAGGGTCTCTCTACCCAAAGTTCCTCTCTTGAAATGTGGGAGGGGACCCTCCTATTTATAGGGAGGGACATTTTCTCTCTCCTGGCCGAAAAGTCCTCCACGGCGCCGTGGGTGACGTCAGCAGACTGATGTCACACCCCCTCATGGCGCCGTGAAAATCCGGTACACCTCCCCACAGTGCCGTGGGAAGGCGTCCACGGCGTCGTGGGTGCGCAGTGCCATTTTTCCTTGTTTTTGGGCCTAAAATGGGCCATTTTGTGCTCAGCATGGTTCTTGGTCCTATGGGCCAGGTATCTTTGGGTCTGAAAAGAGGGGGGGGTGCGTCGTCCATCGTCCATGTCCCATTGTCATCATCGCCAATTAGGGGGTGACAAAAATCAGTGTCTACAGTTTGCCCCTCTTTGGCCGAGGCCTATGCCAACAGCCGAAGGGTAAAGATAAAAGACCAACTAATTTTGTCACCAAGAGCATGTACTGCTGACGCTTTGCTCAAAGGCGGCAGAGTTGCTAAAAACAGGTGGTTAATCGTGATGAAATCTTTTGATAATCCTCAAAAGAAAAACTCGGAAGAACCAAATCTTTATTGCTTAAATAATTTTTGAGGGTGATAAGGCACCGCTCGACCAAAGACCTAGGTAAGGCACCACTCGGCCTACCAGATCGAATATGAGGGACTCCACTGGGATAGAATTTTGAGGGTGATAAGGCACCACTCAACCGACGATCTAAATAAGGCACCACTCGGCCCGAAGATCCAATTTGAGGGTGATAAGGCACCACTCGACCAAAAGTCAGACTTGGATGGTTATAAGATTCCACTCGACCGAAACCATCAAGTCTGGAGGGTGATAAGGCACCACTCGACCGAAGATCTAGATAAGGCACCACTTGGCCCGAAGATCCAATTTGAGGGTGATAAGGCACCACTCGACCAAAAGTCAAACTTGGATGGTTATAAGGTTCCACTCGACCGAAACCATCAAGTCTGAAGGGTGATAAGGCACTACTCGACCGAAAGTTAGTATTGAGGGATTTCACTGGGGATATTTTATATATATATATATATATTTTATTATTTTATTTATTTATTAATATTATTTTTTTTGGGTCCACGGTGCCGTGTGGGGGTCTGCACGGCCCCGTGTATGGGCGGCACCGTGCTTGCAAGGCCCCGTGTGCACGGCACCGTGCCAGACTTCACGGCTCCGTGGGCAATCCTCCACGGCGTCGTGGGCCGCTGTTCCACGGGACCGTGGAGAATTCCACGGCGCCGTGGGCGCGATAGAGAATTTATAAATAGAGGGTTCCCTCCCTCATTCCTTCACTCCCATTTCTGCTGCGAAGCTCTGCTGTTTTTTATTTTTGACTTCAAACCCTGTTTATTTGCTCACACCATGTCTTTCCGCCGACGAGGACACCAGTCTCACCGGGAGCCACTACTCGGTACCACTGATCGCGATGCACGGGCTGCATGGTATCTTTTAGGGGTCACCCTGGCTGACACGGCCCGCCATGGTTGTCGCTCCATATGGGGCCAGGTCAGTATTCTTACTCTTTCCCTTTCAATTTATGCATTTATTTATATTAGCTTCATACTTCATCGCATAGATTAGAGGTAATGCCCCTAGATTCTGGCCCAATGCTCCTAATGGCACGCAAATGTAGGTAATGCCCCCAGATATCATCTTAGGCACCTAGCAGCACACAAATTTAAGCGAGGCCATCAGACAAATATCCTAAGTGTCTTTTGGCACGCAAATCTAGGTAATGCCTCTAGATATCCTCCTAGGTACCTAGTGGCACGTAAATCAAAGCGAGGCCATCAGACACTACTCTAAGTATCCTTTAGCACGCGAATCTAGGTAACGCCTCTAGATACCCTCTTAGGCACCTAGTGGCACACAAATCCAAACGAGACCATCAGACACCACCTTAGGTGTCATTTGGCATGCAAATCTAGGTAACGCCTCTAGATACCCTCCTAGGCATCCAGTGGCACGTAAATCAAAGCGAGGCCGTCAGACACCACCTTAAGTGTCCTTTGGCATGCGAATCTAGGTAATGCCTCTAGATACCCTCCTAGGCACCTAGTGGCACACAAATCAAAGCGAGGCCATCAGATACTACCCTAAGTGTCCTTTGGCACGTAAATCTAGGTGACACCTCTAGATACCCTCCTGGGCACCTAGTGGCACACAAATCAAAGCAAGGCCATCAGACACTACCCTAAGTGTCCTTTGGCACGCAAATCTAGGTGACGCCCTCTTTTACATCCTCTCCCCCTTTCTCTCTTTTTTTTTTTCTTCTTTTTTTTGTGTTTTTTTTTTTTGTTTAATTGTTGTCCTCACTATCTCGGCTAACCATTTACCTTATTTTTCTTTGCAGGGCAGCTCCCTTCCTTCGCCCAAGAAATATTGTGGGCTGGAGGCAGTTTCAGAGTAGTACCGCACACTTTGCCCAGCGGTATAGTCGCGGGTTGTTTAGACAGGGTTGGGGCACATTGCCTCGTCCCTGGCTCACGAGTTGGACAGTCCGACTGTGAGAGCTCTGATGGAGAGGTGGTGGCCGAGCACCCATACATTTCACCTTCCCTTTGGTGAGGCGACGGTCACCCCTTTAGATTTCTACATGATCACGGGACTCCCCTTTGGCGGATTACCCGTGATACTGACTCCGGAGGAGAGGATTATAGCCTCAGCAGAGCCATCAGAGCGCCTGGAGTACTACAGGCAGCAGTTGGGGATTGCCGTTACAAGGAGAGAGATCCCCGCGTCGGTCCTGAGGGGTAGCTGGGATGAGAGGGTTGTTACAGACCAGTCGCCGTCCGTCCTTCAGGATCAGCAGGCTCAATGCTTCCTCCTATTCTTGCTGGCGGAGGTGATCTTTAGTGATATGACGGGTACGGTGACAGCCGACGCCGCATATGTTCGCTTCTTTGAGCATTTTGACGTGGCCACGGGCTACGATTGGGGGGGGCTCGGCGTACGCCTACTTCCTGGATATGTTAGATTATCTGGTTGTGGGGTTACCGAACCTGATCGGATGCTGCTATGTCTTATGGGTGAGTTCTCTCAACTTTACCTTTTTCTCTTTCCTCTCTTTTTTTTTTTTTGAGCTCATTTATGATTGCCTATTGCAGACGTGGAGCTATGAGATCCTTCGGTTTCGGGTCCCTACTTTCAGACCTGGGGATGACCCCGAAACCACCTTTCCTCGGACTACACGATGGCATAAGTCCCACTTGCTCAGGAGCAGTCGCCATAAGGACCTTGGGTCCATTTGCGGCCTCCTGAATGAGCTGCAGCCGACCGAGGTAAATTTAAAGTGATTGTTTATCTTATTTTCTCTTTTCTCCTCTTTCTTTTTATTTTTGCATTGATCTGGTGTCTCTCTTGACAGGCTTCTCTCCGTCCTTATTTGGGGGAGGTGATTTTAGAGCCAGATATGTTTGATAGGGCCTCAGCTCTCTCCACTCGCAGGGTCCTTTTTGAGGGCCCATGGGGGTTTGTTTTTTCTTGGGAAAGCGAGTGTCCTTGCAGTGGTCTGAGGCTCGCTTGGTGCCCTGCCCTCCTCTTGCTCGGGTCCATCAGCCAGCCTTGATGGATCGGGATGAGATCAGGCACTGGAGGGTTGGTGAGCCCGCGATTGGGTTGGTGCTAGCCGGGACGGACTACACCGACTTCCTTCTCCGAGAGACAGTTTGCGTCCCCCTCACCCGCGAGGGTCCTCAGGTAAGATTTCCTCCATTTTCCCCTCTTCTCCTCAGATTGTTAATCTATCTTTTATTCTGATGTGTTTCTTCTCTTGACAGTTTCCAGGTCGCCCCATGATTCCAGGGGTCTATGGTGGTGGGAGTTCTTCTCGCGCCTCCCAAGTAGGGGAGGTGGAGTCAGGTGTTGGGCCTTCTGGAGAGGTTCCAGCCCTGCGGATTGCTGGTCCAGACGACCACATTCCAAGGTATCGTTCGTGGTTCATTCGCCACCACGAGCCTGGGATGGTTGAGGTCATCTTACCACCCCGTCGGGCGGCGGATACGGACCTAGGCCTCCCTCTTCCTTATGACGGGGTAAGCACATCCGACTTTCCTAACTTCATCCATTATTTTTCAACCTCTTGACATCTTGGGTGGTTATCATGTTTAGGTGGATGCGAGCCGATACGCCGATATGAGGCGCATGATGGCGAGTATGGATGAGATGATCATCTCGCGTGTGGACGCGGGCCATAGTATGGTAATACTTTGTCTCTTCCCCCCTTTCTTCTTTGTTTTTTTTTCTTTGTTTTTTTTTATTTTAATTTTTTATTATTGTTATTTCTTGCTTATCTTTTGATTTTCCTCTCTCTCTCTCTTTCTCTCTCCTTTTTTAGAGGGTTGAGCTCGACCATTGTCGGAGAGAGATTGAGAGACTCAGGCTTGCAAATGATCAGATGCAGTTCAACCTTACGCGGGCTGAGGTCGAGAGGGATGCCTTGATAGCATCCCAAAGCGGAGAGGGGGGAGGCTTGGATGTTGACGATTATTCCCCTGAGTCATGACCGCTCCTCTTTTTTTTTTTCTTTTATATATTTTTTTTATTTGGAGATATTGTTACACTTATGTACATTTATTTTCCTTCCCTTCTCTTTTTTGTTTATACACTTTGGTATGGATATTGGTGTAATTTTTATGAACACTTTTCTTCTTCTTCTTTTTTTTTCGTACACAAACGAATTGTTTATGAATTCATTGGATATTTCTTTCTTTGAAATGCACATGAGACTCCATCCCTTTCCTTAGAAGCACAAATTCCATTGGTAAATGGTTCCATTACATGAGCAAGGACAGAGAAATTGAGAAAAGACAGACAAACAAGTAAAGATAGGAACATCCAATTGATATCACTTACTTGTAACATTTTTCGGATAATAGCATCACCACTTCTTGTGTCACGTCTCTGGGGTTCTAAAATTTTCCATCTTAGGTTGTTCCTGCCTCGGAGATACTAAGGAAGTGATATAAAAACTGATGTGAGTTAAACCCATGAATCTCACATAATTGTTCCCTGATGTTTATGATTTTTCTCTCTTGGCCTTCATCCAAGGGCAGTTCCACTGGATTTCTTGGACATCTCTCTCCTCCAAATATTTTTTCCAGTCTTGGACCTTGTGGAATTTCGACTTTTCCCTTTGTATTTGATAATGCATGGGCCGGAGGTGAGGACACGGAATTGGTGTGATCAGTTTTAGTTTTTCCATCAACCATACTTGGAATACCGCCGGAGATCCATGAAAGAAATCTATACCGTATTTCTGAGACTGACTCATGGTATCAAACCCTTTGAATGTTTCTGCTAAAATGGTAGGAGCGATGTCGCATCCTTCTTCAATTTGCCTCACCACTTCTGCAATTATTGACGACATGCCTTTTCCTGGAGATGCTAACAAGTACCTCCCAATCATACAGAATAAGTATGCCCACTTTCTGCGTCGGATCTGTCTTTCTTCTTCAAATCCGTTGTTGTTGAAGATCTTCATAACTTTCAACGCATCCACCTTGTCATAATTGAGAACTTGCTTTAACTCCTTCTTATTCATGGCAAAGAAATCTCCCAAATTTTTGAAGAGCTGTTCTTTCTTCATAGTTGGGAGGAACGACTTTTCTCGAGGGGGTGACATCATGCAAGCCCGAAATTCTTCAATGGTCGGAGCCAGCCAGACTTTTTCAAAGTGAAACGCGTGCAATTGGGGGTTCCAGCACTTTGACACTTCCCTTAGTAAATCATGATGGAGCTCGAAACAACCGATCCTTCCCAATACTATCAGATGGTGATCCTCTAGGAGTGTAGGCTCGTCCACATTCATCCAGAGAGTCCACTGACGCAACTGCTCGTCGAGTCCTTCTTTCTTTGGTCCTCTCATGCTACCTGTATCAAGGATTGGGTTAGCATTTTGCGACACAGAATGAATAAATCCTTTGTTAATAACCAGCTCTAGATGACTTTTACTCCTAAGCTAGGTCAAGGATCGAAGGCCAAATGGCGAGATTTACCCATATGTGCAAGGGACGCCGGCTGGCGGAATTTATGGGAGGAAACCGATACAATGCCTTCTTTTTTTTTCTTCTTTCTTTTGTTTTTTTTTTTTTTTTGAGACCGTACCCGAATACATCGAGTTGCCTACGTATCCCTTCGGAGGAATCAGGTCTAACGTAGTTCAAATTGCTTCATATATCTCAGACAAAATACTTCTTTAGTTGGTCCATATTGACCAGGCCCCAAAGATCTTCTCCGTCAAGATCAGAGAGTTGGACCGCCTGTCCTGGCAATATGGTCTTGACTTTGTAGGGTCCACTCCAATTGGGTCAGAATTTTCCTCTTGGGTCGTGGATTGGAGCTCGCTGCTCTCTAAGGACCAAATCTCCCTCCTCAATGCTCCGAGTGCGGACACCTTGATTGAATGCCCTAGCCATTCTTTGCTGATATTTCTTGAGATTATCCATGGCCTTCATCCTTTTCTCATCCAGGAGATTGAGCTCTTCGTACCTAGCCCTTACCCATTCTCCTTCTGGCAATTGAATATCGAGTAAGACTCGAAGAGAAGGGACTTGAATTTCTACCGGTAATACGGCTTCCATCCCATATACCAGAGAATATGGGGTAGCTCCGGTAGAGGTTCGGATAGATGTCTGATATGCCCATAAAGCTAGTGGAAGTTTCTCTGCCCAGTCATTGTGTGTATCTGCCATCATTTGCAATATAACCTTCATATTCTTGTTGGCTGCTTCTACTGCTCCATTAGTCTGTGGTCGGTAAGTAGTAGACTTATGCCTCTTAATGCCAAATTGGTTGCAGAGTTCTTCCACTTTTCCCCTGAAATGCAGACCTTGATCTGAAATCACCTGTTGCGGCACCCCGTATCTGCAGATGAGATTCTCTTTTATGAACTTTGCCACCTTGGCAGAAGTTAGGACTGCATAAGATTGAGCCTCTACCCATTTTGTGAAATAGTCGATGGCGACTAACACGAATTGATGTCCATTTGAAGCCTTTGGAGTTATTTTTCCAACCACATCAATTCCCTAAGTAGAAAATGGCCAAGGGGCATTTAATGAGTGCAACTCTGTCGGAGGAATATGAATGATGTTGGCAAATATCTGGCATTTATGACATCGCCTTACGAAGGTAGCACATTCAGCTTCCATAGTGGCCCAATAGTATCCCATCCTGAGAATTTTCTTGGCCAGCATCCTTGCATTCATGTGTGGTCCACATATTCCTTGATGGATTTCTTCCATCATGATTTGAGCTTGATCCTCATCCACACATAATAGTTGGATACCATCACAAGACCTCTTATACAACAAGTTTCCTTGGAGGATGAACTGAGTGGCATATTTTCTTAAATGCCTCTTCTCTCTTTCTAAAAACTCTTCCGAATATCTCCTTTCCTTGATGTAGTCGACCACTGGAGCATACCAAGGTCTTCCATCCTCGGTGAGCGTGTTGACTGGTTCTCCATATGCTAGGCAAGTCCTTCTTTCTATTAGGAAGGGCTGGATCTTGTCTTGAGTATCACATTCTACCATAGACGCTAAAGTGGCTAGAGCATCGGTGAATCGATTGCTATCCCTGGGCAGATACTCAAAAGAAACTTCCTTGAAGCATTGCGTCAGTTGTTCCAGATAGACTTGGTAGGGCTTCAACTTCTCATCCTTAGTCTTCCACTTTCCTTGTGTTTGACAGATCACTACAGAGGAATCCCCGTAAACTTTAATTTTGTCAACTCCTGCAGACAGAGCCATTTCCAACCCAATAGCACAAGCTTCATACTCTGCTATGTTATTGGAACAACTAAATTCCAATCTGAAGGCCATCGGCAAGTAAAAGTCTTCTGGGGTTATCAATAACACCCTGCGCCAAATCCTTTTTGATTGGCGGCTCCATCAAAATACGATTGCCACCCCTAGTTGGTCGGCTTCTACGAGTACAAATCTTCATCTGGGAAGAGGTCCTCTGTTGCTCGAGAATCATGCTCTGAGGGAAATGCTGCTAGATGGTCAGAGATTGCTCACCCTTTCACAGACTTTTGACTGACATAAATTATGTCGAATTCTGATAATAGCAACAACCACCTAGCCATCCTTCCTGTCAATGCTGGTTTCTCAAAGAGGTACTTAATTGGATCCATACGAGAGATCAACCTGACGGGATGTGACACCATATAGTGCCTCAGGCGCTTAGTTACCCAAACCAGAGATGTACATGTCTTTTCTACTGGGGCGTATCGAGTTTCATACTCGATGAATTTCCTGCTCACATAGTACATTGCATGCTCTTCTCCATCCGCCTTGCCAACTTGGGCCATCATTGATCCGATCGCTGTTTCTCCTACTGACAAATATAAGAGTAAAGGTTCACCGAACACTGGAGGGACAAGTATAGGAGGAGAAAGTAGATACTCTTTGATTTTTATAAAGGCATTTTGACATTTCTCGTTCCATTCTTTCGGCTCTTTCTTCCTTAGGAGTTTGAAGATAGGTTCACAAGTGGATGTCAACCGAGATATGAATCTGCTGATGTACTGGATGCGGCCCAAAAACCCTCGTACCTCTCTTTCTGTCCGGGGTGGTGGCATTTTCGTGATGGCTTTTATCTTGTCGGGGTCCACTTCTATCCCTCTTTCGACAAGAAATCCCGATAACTTTCCCGCTTTGGCCCCAAACACACACTTCTGAGGGTTCAGCCTCAGCTTGTATTCTTTGATTCTTTCAAAGAACTTTCTGAGAGCTGCAACATGGCCTTGTCGGTCAATAGATTTGACTATCATATCATCGACATATACCTCTACTTCTTTGTGTATCATGTCATGGAGGATAGCCGTGGCCGCTCTTTGATATGTTGCCCCAGCATTTTTCAACCCAAAAGGCATTACTTTGTAACAAAACGTGCCCCAGGGTGTGGTGAAAGCAGTTTTCTCCCTGTCCTCCGGGCACATACTAATTTGGTTATATCCTGAGAAACCATCTATGAAGGACAGTAGAGCATGGCCTGCAGTGTTGTCTACCAAAATGTCAATGTGGGGTAACGAAAAATCATCCTTCGGGCTGACCCTGTTTAGGTCACGAAAATCCACACACATTCTGACCTTCCCATCTTTCTTAGGGACTGGGACAATATTGGACAACCATTGAGGGTACTGAGTTACTTGAAGAAATCCTGCATTCCATTGTTTGATTACTTCTTCCCTGATCTTCTCACTGCATTCCGGCCGCATCCTTCTTAACTTTTGCTTGACTGGGCGAGCCTCCGGATATGTTGGTAATTCATGTTGCACAATCTTTGGATAGATGCCGGGCATATCCTTGTAGGACCAGGCGAAAACTTCCTCAAATTCCTTGAGGAGAGAGATCATTTGGGATGTTTCGTTATTGTTGAGAGAAGCACCAATTTTGATTATTCGAGGGCATTGATCGGTCCCTATATTTACGGGGTGGGTATCCTCTCAGACGGGTTGAGCTCTTCTTTGCTCCAATTGTTCTAACAGATTACGATATTCTAAGACATTATCATCATCAGAAGAATAGGAAGAAGAAGAGGAAACATACTCAGAATCAGTAATTTCATTCATGATAAGGGGAAAAGTACAGACAGACTCAATGGACTGGACATTTCCACCGGACTCGAATCTGAGACTCGAGAGACAGACTTAGACAGGACTATACTAGAGCTGGTTACAACTTGATTCATTAATATGGAAATCTTCCATCATTCTGGCCCAATTCGCTATGGATCCTTGGAGAGGTTGTATGAGAAGATGTGGTGCCGGTCCTTCTTCTTCTTCTTTAATGATCACTGCTACTTCGAACAGTTTGCCGATCCCTTGATCCCCTGTGACTTCCTTCTTGCTGGCTTGATCCAATTCCATGGCTATCCAGTCTACTTCGTTCTTAAAGAATATTTCAAGTCCTGGTAGACGTTCGCCCTGTTCTTGATTGAACCATGGTTCTGGATTTCCACAGTAAGGGAAGTCTTCTCCCTCTTTCACGAAGTACCCGTTCAGAGTCTTGAAATATGGCTCACCATTTGTCGTACTATTCTTCTGTCCTGTGGTTTTCTTCCTTGGGTTCTTTGGATTAAACCCTAATCCACAACGGTTGGCATTGGCTGGTATCTCCGGGAACGCCGGTACCCCCTGTTGGTTTTTACCCAATCCCAATCCAGGGAAATATTTCATCTTTCTCATAATCTTTATAGAGGCCTCGCTCCACATTGTCAAGATTTTCCCTAGACTCTGGTCTTCCTCACTTGCAGAGGTAGTACAAATGTGGCCGATTTCAAACCCACCCAGCTGCACTTCTTGCGCGGATGAACCGCCTACTTCAATGTTGGCCAAAGTGTGTACCATTTTCGGGTCTCCAAAGATGGTAATCACTTTTTGATCATGTATGAACTTCAGCTTTTGATGAAGACTTGATGCTAGGGCTCCCGCTGAATGTAACCATGGTCTTCCAAGCAACATATTGAAGGATGCTTGAATGTCGATGACTTGGAAGTCTATGGTGAAGCAGGCTGGTCCAATCTTGACATTGGTGGTAAGAATCCCAATTAGCTCCCTTCTGGAATTGTCGTATGCCCTGATGGTTTGATTGGACGACTTCATTTTGTCTAGAGATAAACCCATGCATCTGGCTGCTTTGAGGGGCATCACATTGAGGGCAGACCCATTGTCTATCAGAACCTGGGGGACCTGATTCTTGTTACATTCCACCGTAATGTAAAGTGCCCAGTTGTGATTCTTTCCTCCTGGGGGTAAATCTTCTTCTGAGAAAAAGAGTGACTGAATGGCATAAGTGGCTCCCACTATGTGAGATAACTCTTCAGGCCCCATTTCTATGGGCACTTGAACCTTGGTAAGAGCTTTCAAAACAGCTTCTCGGTGGGTTGGTGACGCCATTAATAAACCCCAGATTGAGATGTTGGCTTGGGCTTTCTTCAATTGGTCTAGTACTCGGTTTTCTGGCTCAACAACTGCCGTGGACTGGCTAGATCGATATTTTTCCACTGTCAATTCTTTATTCTTGAAGTTTCGGCCACTCCTGGTTTTTGCCAACTCTGACTCTCTTTCTTTAGTGACCAACCGGACTGGGCAAAAGTCCCCATCTTCTTCGTCACTATCAGTGATGATAAGAGGACCCTTGGGACAAATTCGGGTTTTACCTCCTTCGTCAGACAAGGCCACGATAGACTTCCGGGCTTGATTTAGGATTCCTGACAGGGTTTCTCGCTTTTCAGCAACCTGCTGGACTGTATGGGGTTCTTCTGGTATCAATTGGCCAATGGCATGAAAGGCTTCCGAAGCCGCTTGGTACATCTTCCTTGCTTCCGCCAATGACTTATAGAAGCTGTGATCCTTCTTTTCTCCTTGAGAAACTAAAATTTCGGACCTCTTTTCTGGGGTTGAAATAACTGGGTGGATATTCCCTGTTGGGTCATTTACCGCTTCTCCCTCATTGACATGACACATATAGAAATCATCATGTGCTCTTGCCCATGCGCGGTATTCTCTGTCACCCTGATACGGAGATGGGGGAGGAGTCCCACATAGGTCTTGTGTCAAGGCCAAAGTTAACTTTACAGAGTTTTCCAAATGGCGAATTGCTTGAGGGAGTGTCCACTATTCTTTAACAGATTCCAGCTGTCGAAGCTCCTCCTGGTACTTATCATCCAAGACCACCGTCCTCATGAGTGTTTCCTGGATTTTATCTATATCCCGGTGGATCTTGTTCACCCGGAATGATAATTCCCATGGTGCGGGTCCGTAAATGTTCTCATACTTCTCCAGACGTGTCCTTGGTTGCCAAGGTTCCTCATCCTCCTTTTCTTCTTCCCCTTTGGACACTTCATCATTGGATTCCTCTGATGCAGATTCTTGCTCACTTTCATCTTCTTCAGATGATTGTTCTTCTTCCAACGGTTCTTCCCCTTCATCATCGATGTCCATAGGAAAGATACCTCTGGTGGGGTCATTCTAAAATTCCCCGAGGCTGATATCATTGATCCATGCGTCCCAGGTTTCACTTCTTCGGGGTGGATCTGGATAGGAGAATGAATCTGAATACAAGACCAGGTCTTCTGGAGGAGTTTCGAACAGATCACAGGCCAAAGCATTGACTAACCAAGTCATATTTTTTAGCTCATGGAGGGTTCGAGCGAGTTCATCGCTCTCATTTGGCATCACCAAGCTCTCACAACGTGCTGCGAAGTTACTACACACCAGATCTGGAAATAGAGAAGTAGCCTTATACAGGATCTCTTGAGTATGGGTGGAAACGTCGAGTATATCTGCGACCTGATAGAAGGCGCTCATGTTCCAACGCTCGAAATCTTCTCTGGACACCGTCGCCTCTGGGAACCTCTGGAGATGATATCTCCTCATCATCTCTGCTTTCATACTCATCTGATGATGCAGGTTGAATAAGGCCGGTAGGGTCATTATTATCATCGTTTTCGATGTTATTTACCCAATCCATCTCTTCTACTCCTTCGTCCTCCATCGTCGGACTTTGCTCGGCATACTCTATCCATCCCTCGTGGATATCTTGGTCGTCTTCCTCATCTGAGCTGTTGTCAATATCTCCCCTTATATGGGCAAGAGAGACTTCTTTGGTCAGAGCTTGTCCAATAGCTAATGCTGAGACTGCTTTAAGGAGCTGAGGTGTGACTCTGGTGATTTCAGTCCCTTCTTCTTCTTCAGGAACCAGGTGAGATATTTCGGATGAGGAGAAACCATACTTGCACAATGGTGTCATTATCTCGAGACCCTCTAATCCATACTCCAAGAAATCCAACTTTTGAAACCGGTTGATGGATGCTATACCTCTACCTTGGTCACATGGTTGCCCGCCTGTTCGGATATTCCCGTCACAGTTGGTTCGGGTGCAATAAACGTAAATCTGCATCCTTTCTGCCCGTGCTTGCCGTGACCGCTTGTCTCTTCCTGAATACCACGGGATGGGCTGGATCAATGTGTTAGGATCTTGGAATGGTGTCTCTTCCTGCAGCATGTTCACTAATCCCGTAGATGACTCTGGAGAATAGGTCCCTTTCACCAATGGTTGTGAGATTTTCCATGCAGGTATCTGGTATTCTACCCATGTGGCACCTTCTGACTTTGGATGATAGAAAGGGGAATCGGGCCGATCCACTTCCTGAGACACCTCTTGTCGAATCTGTGGTTCTTTTTCCTCCTTGAGTTTCTTGGTCAACATTGCTATATAGACGTGTGCTTTCATTAGCTTCCTCTTCCCAACTGGATGAATCAAGGTAGTAGGATCTGCTTGCTCGGCACCCTCTTGAAGCATATTTACTCCATGGTTAGGTAGAGGATTTGTGGTGACATTTGGCAGCTGCTTCTTCTGAAGTTCAATTTTACCCTCGTCAATCAAGTCCTGGATCGCATGCTTAAGAGCTAGGCATCTATCCATATGATGGCCTTGTTGGTCGTGGTAATGACAGTACAGATTGGACTTATACCAGGTAGGTGGATTGTTCAAATCCACAGGCTTAGGAGGGACGGAATTGATCATTCCCTGTTTCTTGAGCTTGGTGAATAATAAGGGCATCATTCCTTCAAAGTTGAAATTCCTCCTGGGTGCTTCAGATTCAGTTTGGATCACGAGAGGGGTGGATCCTGTGGGTACCACCTGGACTTCTGCTGCCTGGCTGCTTATCCCTATAGCATTTCCTCCTTTGGCTCTTGGGCTTTTCCTTGCCGAATAGCTTCCTGATGCTTCACGGGTCATACCCTGATTCTGCCTTTCTTTAAAGATCTTATCTTCAATCTTCTTCCCGATTGTCATAAGAGCATCAAATGTTTTGATGTGCTGGTAGTATATCTTCTCACGGTACTCCCCATACAGATTTTCTAACAATATCTCGACCTGTTCCTCCTCAGTAGGGTGGTTCCACATTTTCGCGGCCTTCTCCCTGAACCGCATGATGTAGTTTGAGAACTCTTCACTTGGGTCTTGCCTCAAGGTTTCCAATTCTCTTCGAGTAATATCCATCTCAGTGTTGTATGAATATTGCTTAGTAAAGGCTTTAACCACAGAGGCCCATGACTGGGTTTGGGTGTGATCAAGTTGGGTTAACCACCTCAAAGCAGATCCGGCCAAAGAATATAAGAACGCCTGTCCCATTTGGTTTTCAGAAAGTCCCCATGATCTGGCAATGGTGGCAAAAATCTTGAGATGAGCCCTAGGATCTCCCGATCCGTCGAACTTATCCAATTTCCATTTGAAATCTTCGAGGATTTTCCCTTCGGGAAAGAACACCAGGTCTTCTTCATCTTTTTCTTTGACTTTGCCCTTGACAACCACTTCCAACTCGGCTACTTTTTCTCTCATTTTCTTCTCCCTTTCAGTCTCAGGAGGGTCCATAGGGTGGCTATCTTCTCCTTCTTCTACTGGTATGATGATTGGAGTCTTGAGGGTTGCGGGGTTAGTTTTCCAGACTTCTTGCTCTGCTGGTCCAGCTATGGATTCGCCCCTAGATAGTTCATTGACTGACTGAACTAGTTGTGCCATGAGTTGCCGCATTTCGGCCATGTCTACTTGCAACCTATCCACTCGATCTTCGACGTGACTTTTAGACAAGTGATCCTCCGGAGGATTCAGGTTACTCACAAGTGATATCTCAGAAGATGAACTAGAAGACTGAGAAGGAATTAGGGATCTTGAGGAGAATGGTGGGTTGGCTCGAGTCAACCTTCCGTCGCGTCGGACCCAGATGGATAAGGACGGAATCGTGCTTCTACGAAAGAGAGAAGAATACCTAGTTTAGATCCTAAGAAGGCTAAAGAAGAATTTTATTTTATTTATCTATTTTTTTTTCTTTTTTTTGGTATTTTATAACATTTGTTTCATTTTATTATTTTATTCGACTCAAGTAATCGGAGTGGTCATCAGAGTTTCAGCAGACTCCTTCTGAGACCAGACTTCGAATGCCGTCATTGCCTAAGCATTTTCGAACACAACAACAAAAAACAAACAAAAGAAAGATCCTAGTTACCGGGTCATTGATGATTATGTCTGGAGTCAAGATGAGATGCCTTCTCTTTTTTTTTTTTTTTTCGAGGGACATGTAAGGTTCCATTATATGGAAGTGGACTTCCATTTTTCTTTGAGGGACCATCGTGGAACTATGGAATTCCTTATCTTTGGTGGTATCTCATATCAAAACCAGGTTAATCGTCAAATGACCCTAAACTCGGTCTTTCTTACAGCTAACAAAGGTTAGTTTGTGTCGTACCCTAATCATATGTGGTCTATTTTCCTACATGATGCATGTAATGGGTAGGCTTTCATCGGACAGAACAAGGCCACCCTTGACATAACCGATATACCTATCGCTCGTGGTCGTGAATTGTAGGCACGTGGTTCTTTTGATATACCTGGAGAATAGGTCACACAAACTCAGAGTAATCGAGCTAGTGCCTTTTTTGAGTGGCAGGGCACTCCACAGCACACTAGTGAACACCCTCGCTGGTGATTCTAAACTCGTACAGTAAATATCAAGGGCTGTAGCTTCGCCGTGAATTACCCATGACTACTCATGGGGTCCAACGACTAACTACGGGGGTAAGAGGAATTTCCATCCAGTGTATGTGTGCAAGAAAGTGGTACAGGAAGCGGCTATCATCCGATCTCAGAGTACTTAGTTTGACGTGCCTCACCTCCCCGGGGGTAAAGGCACGACAGGGAGTACCCTCGCCGTTTGATTTCACTTCGAGCACTATGCATGATGCGGTTAGTACATACAAGGGTTAGCCAGACAAATATATTATGGTATTTGTTCATTTATTTTTTTTTTGTATTTTGTTTTGTATATATTTTTTTTATTTTTTTACTATCATTATTTTGTTTTTTTTATAAAAGTTTAGAGAGAACATTCTGTCATTTATTGATAGCACCTATTTAGAGAGTTTGACCTCAGGTGGACATTTGCCCACCATGTCCCCAGTGAAGTCGCCACTGTAAGTACCGCGGTCCTCCGGGACGAAGGTTTCCTCAGCCCCTTCTTGTTGGTATATTGGTGACATATGGTTTTGGGAGATACATGTGTGTGTGTATGGATGTGGGTAACATTGTCAATGTATGATAAATAGGGGATTGGGATCATGCATTAAAATATGTTAACATAATGAGAAGTCGCCACCTAGGGTTAGGGCCTAGGACCCATTAAGTGTAGCCCTACCCGTGGTGAACGAAATCGGGCTACGTGACTTCATATGGTCCGACCAAAGGTTCGGGTAAGGGGTCAGGTTACGAGTGTGGGAAGGTGTTAGGCACCCACCTCGCCCGGCCGAAGCCGGTCTCTCTGTGTTAGATACTACATAAGGACGAATGTTGTTTCTCTCTTATTACGGGGATGGGGGATAGTATGAACTACATTCAGATGCTATGAATTGAACTAAAGTATAATAAACTACATTATATATGTGAAAAATGCGGACTAAAACGGTAAGATATGAAAGGACTACATTGGATCAACAAAAATGCAATGATTATACCTGTATGGTTGTATGCCCCTGGCTCAGGGGAGATGGACAAATGGACCGACGCTGCTTCTTTCTTGGCAGAGTAACGGCTCTTTCGAGTGATTTGGAAAAGAGTAAAGCAGACGAATAACGTCTATACCAAGGGAGTTTCGATGGTTATCCGTGCACAGACGGGATACTAAAGCTAAGGAGCCAAAGCGCTCTATACTCAGAGGGACAATCGAAGGATCTGTCCACCTCAAGAAAACTTCAAATACTCACACACTCATGAGAGAAGGAGGAGAAATGAGGGTGAAAAGGGAGACAAAAATACTAGGAATCACTTGGGGAGGGTCTCTCTACCCAAAGTTCCTCCCTTGAAATGTGGGAGGGGACCCTCCTATTTATAGGGAGGGACATTTTCTCTCTCCTAACCGAAAAGTCCTCCACGGCGCCGTGGAAATCCGGTACACCTCCCCACAGTGCCGTGGGAAGGTACCCACGGTGCCGTGGGAATAGTCCACGGCGCCGTGGGCGCGCAGTGCCATTTTTCCTTGTTTTTGGGCTTAAAATGGGCCATTTTGTGCTCAGCATGGTTCTTGGTCCTATGGGCCAGGTATCTTTGGGTCTGAAAAGAGGGGGGGTGAGTCGTCCATCATCCATGTCCCGTTGTCATCATCGCCAATTAGGGGGTGACAAAAATCAGTGTCTACACCAATTATACAAATGAAAGCACAAACCTCAAAAGAAAAAATATGCAAGTTACAAACTCAAGAATATGATTTCTTGTCACACTCCATTCTCACATGGCAGTGTGACTAGGATGTACACCTACATCCCAACAATCTACCAGGATTGCAGATGCAGTGGCTAACACTCACAGTCCATAATCAATAATTGAAATCAGAGCAGCGAAAGACAAATAAAAACTATAGAATCAATAAAAAGAAATCTAATAATTTTATCATATAAAATACAGTGTGTGGTTTATCATCAAATGTTAACATCCAAATTGTGTATCACGACATAATCACAGTATTCCCAAAAATATATATACATCAATGGCAAAAGGAATGAAATACACCGATGTATCAAAATGAAGGGCTGAACCCTCAATCAATCATACCCAGTAGGCACAGTCATCACACGTGCAACCTGGACCATGCTCCTCCTCCTCAGGAGTACTCCAGATATCAAGACCGTCCATATACGGGAAACAAGGATCTAAGCTCGCCACCTCCTGAACACCTGCATCACCATTTAAAAGGAGGAAACCACGTGGTATGAGCTTCACTAAGCCCAATAAGCGGCCAGAACATGCAAGCACACACATAAAATCCATGAATGAAATCACATGATACATGAATGAATTCATTTTATAAATGTCCACCTAAGAAACAATGCTAAGTCTGGGTAAGTACTATTGCAACACCTTAGGTAGCATCCTTGGTCTCAAAAAGGGCAAAGCCCAATAATGTCAAATCCGAGTTGCGATTAGGATTTTGCGGTACGAGACTCCTCATGAGATTGTCCACAAACCCCTTATAACCTCGTCTTGGCGTTCGGTCCCAAAAATACGGTCAGAACCTGAACTTCTCGGCAGGCCTACCCCATGGGTTGTCTGACAACTAAACCCCTGTCGGCAAGATTTCGTAGTACATAGTCATATATCAACCTAACCAACATGCATCTAAATGGATGATGGTGCATGCGTATGCATATACCAGAGGTCGGGGCTATAGTACCGGATTCCCCTCTGGCCACACTATCCACCCATCTCCTCTAGCATACACACCCACATACGAATAGTACGACAAATATGGTACCAACTATCCCCTCGGTCACACCATACCCCGTGTCCTGACCTAATGCAACAATCATTTCTAATACAATAAATATATCAAAATAAAATAAAGCAACAAGTACAACGATACGAAAATGGAATTCACAACGGCCATTCCGTACCTCGTTTCCAAGGCCTACTCTTTATGCATGAGAACAACTTTAACGGATGGCAATACTGAGTCCGGCAAACCCTTCGACACTTGGATCCTATAAGCACATCACCATTTCATTCATACAACACACATAATCAAGAGGTCCTAGCATCTAGCAATCATATAAATATATAACAACAACCTAATAAATATAACTAACCTAGATTAGCAAGCATAGTGAGGTTTATAGAAAATAAATCTAACATTTACAATCAATCAAACATGCTTCAACTAATCATGCATGAATGCCCATACACATCGTAAGAGTAAACACTCCGCAAATTAAGTCGAGGTTCCAACCCACTCACTTTCGATACATTGGTGATTCGATGCACTTGAACATATACCTTCAATTTGACATCACGGGGACCTTGTTTAAGACCTATTTAACGTGTGGAATATAAATTAATTAAGTTGCATTAAAGTGGCATAAGAGTCCACAAAAGGAATTGGGAACAACTGGCCAAACACACTCACAGGGTGATCATGCGGCAGATGGTGTCTGACCATCTGGATGATTGACCCTTGGCTGGAAAAAGCTCCATTACATCCACAGGTCGATCCTGCGATCGATGGTGTCTGACCATCCGCATGATCAACCGGTCAGGCATCCGAAGTTGTACTTCTCAAGCCATGGTCAATCATGGTCCTAGGTTGAAGGGGGCTTCGAGGGGGATAATGTACATCACCTACACATTGATTTGATCACGAGAACACTAATAAACAACTCCAACTCATGGAGGAATGACTCCTATATGGTTTCATACTTGGAAACCCTAGGTTCGATTCCATATCCCTAATTGAATTCAAAGGGGAGGTGGACAATATGTATTCCACCATAAGAGGGTTATAAATACACACACAATAGGTCCATACTCAATTCTTGGGAGCATGAGGGGGGCCATCGGGTAGAGCCTAGCACATTAGGTTTGGATCATTCTCGCTAATGGGTAGTGAACAATCTTGGTTTGGGGATGGGGAATGTGCATAAGAGTGTGAACTCTTAGGGAAGCATAGGGAAGTAGCCATAACATCAGCCCTAGGTCTTAAATCCCCAATCCCAAAAGGGATCCCAAAACTCTAGGTCAAATATGTAAGGAATCAAAGAGAAACACACAAGGTATGGAGGTTTACCTTGAATGGAGCTTGGAATCCAAAGGAGGAAGCCCTAGCTCTCTCTTTCTCCTTCTTCTTTTCTTCCTTTCTTCTCTTCTTTCTCTCCTTCCCACTTTTTTAGCTTTAGAGGCTGATAACTGAGCCTCATGGAAACTTGTATCTATATATAGACTTAAGTTAATTAGGAACTTTTTGGCAGGCTGGCCAATCTCCAAACATAAATCACATTAAACCCTATGCATGGGCAAGTGGGCCAACTATCAAGCATCACAAGGGTGTGATTGATATGGCAGACATCCATGCTTTACAAGGGTATAAGGGGTTGGGACCCATCTCAAGGCTCAGTGGGGCCCACAACATCAAAAAGCAGTTATTCAGCATCACAAGTGGATCCTACAGCTAATCATGCCTGATCGACTGCTTGATCGACCTCTGCTGCTTGGACAACAATTTTGAGGTCCAATGTATTGTTGTCCAAGGCCAAATGCAAGGGCTTTGTGTGGGGGCCTAGGTATGATATTGGGACTATGTCTACATGCCATGTATGGTAAATGCATTATGGTTTGGGGCACGTACCTAACATTCAAAAGGTCATAGGTGTCATAAGGCTGCCGCACCTACACACAAATTCAAATTAGTATGAGGTTGGGCACGGTTGTAAAATTTCTCGTAAAACCTCTAAATCAAGGTTAAAAGATGTGCAAGAGTCTTAGGTAAAACTCCCCTAAACCTCTCTAAAATAGTGAAGAAGAAATGGCCAAAAAGAGTGTCAAACAACTCTATTTTAGCAAAGCCAGTTGACAACTTCAAAAACTGATCGATCGCTTGGGGAATTTCCTTTATAAAATATCCGTTTTATAGCTATTATATAGCCTTTGTGAGAAATTGGTCGATCACCGGTCGACTACCACTCAGACCACAAGCTGTGTATAGTCTTCCCACTTGATAGTTTGTTCCGGCCACCATTCAATAAAATAGACATAACTCACTCTCCTAAGTTCAGATTGACCTGATTCTATTTTCATATGAAACTAGACTCAAGAAATTCAACTAATAAGTTTTCATATAAGTTCAATTACGATTTCACATCCATTTAAAATTTCCTTTAAAGTCACAAGATGGGCAGAACTAAGGTACAAGACAACATTGGTCTCGGGAAACATCGACTAGTTGAGAACCGGTCAAACCAATAAATCAACCTGATGAGGCATAAAACACCCCGCCTGTCAGAGGCGGCCACATGGCCGACCCGACCGTTGGCCGGGAACCGATTTGGGCCAAGCAGGAGATTGGGCTGACCCCATCTCCGATAAGTCACCCGACGAGGCCAGACTCGAGCGAGCTAGCTGGTGGTCGAGGCCGAGCCCCTACAGGTCAGCCATAGACTCCTAGCTGAACTCATGGCTAAGACCAACCTCCCGGGCCGAGCTCCCTTACCGACCTCCTCTGCCGACCCCCGGAGCCGACCTCCGAGGTCGAGCCCTCTTCCATTGAGGCTCCCATAGCACCCCACCGAGGATCTCCGGGCCACGTCAACACATCCCGAGAATCATGGGATAGGGATCCAGCCACGATCCCCGCGCATCACGGAATCGCACTCTACATGGACTCTTACCTTAATAAGAGTCCGACCCCAAAAATAACTCTCCACTCCGCTCTACGTGAGAGAACCTTCAGAAAGAAGGACTCCTACCATACTAGGACTCTGCCAACCGTCTCGTCTCCTCCTCACTCTATAAATACCCAGGTATGGAGTACCATTCATGATCTTGCTTTTTACTACGCAGTTACGCTGTCGCGCTGGAGACCTGACTTGAGCGTCGGAGAGTCCTAGGTCGGAGCTACACCGACCCTCTTGTGCTCATTGCTTGGTTTTTGCAGGTTCATCCACGGACGAACCAAGTACCAGAGGTTTTCACACGCAACAGATTTGGCGCCGTCTGTGGGAATGACATCAGCAAGTCATTGTCATTTCTACCAACCTCAAGAGCAGCAACAATGGTGCACACGAGGTCAGGGCAATATGGCTCAACTTCCCACACGGAGGAGCCGCAACCTATTGTGCAGACGAGGCGATCACCCCCCCCGAAGCCTCTTGGCAGGGGATAAACAGAAGACCCCCTAGGGCAGGTGGTGCGCAGCCCATCACGGGCACCAATACCCCGCCAGAGAGTGGGAATGGGGGAGGTACGCTAACCACAGCCGCGGCTAGCCGGGTACAGGCCGAGCCAAGCTTGGACGGGATGGGCCTACCAGCACCGCCACCCTTACCGGAGAGTTTGGATCCCGAAGCCCCAGGAAATAATCGACAGGTTATGGATTTGCAGCTGCAGATGCTCCACACCAACGAGATGCTGCGCACCTTCATGAACCAGATGGCCCGAGGCGGGCTGTTGGGCCAGCCGCTAGAGGCGCCCCCTCCAGCTCCGGTGCGCGCAGAAAGAAGCTTACAGCAAAATGGTGGCCGACGTAGAGCCGAGCCGAGTCGAGCTGCGTCCTCACACCCGTCTCGTCAAAAGACTCCACCTCCGCGCCCTAGTAGAGGCGCTCGGCGGGTTGAACAAGAGCATCGCCAAAGCCCACGAACAGGGCAGGAAATTGAACCGGCCGGCTCTATAGTGAGGAGGTCGGTATTTTCTGGACGGATCGAAGAGGACGAACAGGCGAGGAGAGTCCGAGAACAAAGGAAAGACCCGGTTGAAAGGCGCACCCCGAGACAAGGAGAAGGATCTCGTCATACTCCCCGGCGTCAAAGCTCACCTCCCCGAGAAGAACAACAGGGGAGCCCCCGGGGGTCCAACTTCCAGGAAGAAAAAAGAACAAGGAAGGATGGTGAGGACCGAGCTGACCAGAATGGCCGACTACAACGGGACGACCGACCCTATCGACCCCAGGCCGAGGAGCCGGTTGGCTGAGCACCTGAAACCGAGCTGGAGAAGCGGCTACGAGACTTGGCGGAGCAAGTGGAGGGGTTGAAGAAACAAGCGACCCCGGACGCCTACTCTTTGGTCAGGCGTCACCCGTATCCTCCTGAGATCATGATCGCGCCGCTACCAAACGGGTTCAAACCTCCCCCGTTCGACCGATATGACGGGACAACCGATCTGACAGATCACATCAACTACTTTAATGCGATGATGACCATGTACGGGGGAACCGAGATCGTTTCTTGCCGAGCTTTCCCTGCATCCCTCAAGGGCGCGGCGACCTCATGGTTCTCCTGGTTGCCGCCGAACTCCATAAAAAGCTTCGCTCAACTCTGTCGAGCCTTTGTCACGCGCTTCCAGAGTAGTATGAAACACAAGAAGACAACGGTCAACCTCCTCAGCGTGAAGCAAAGATCCGACGAGTCGATCCGAGCATTCGTCTCCCGCTTCAATAAGGAATCCTTAGACATCAAGGATTTGGATGAGGCCACGGCCCATACGGCCAGGAGCAACGGATTGGCCGACATGGACCTTAGCAAGGACTTGGCCCGGAAGCCGACAAGAAACCTGGCCGAGCTCTTGGAGAGGTGCAACGAGTTCGTAAATATGGCCGAGGTCCTCCAAGCCCGGAAGGGCAATGAAGGCCGTACCGATAAGAAAAGGCCGACAACAGATGACCGCAGGGAAGAGAAAAGACCCAAGATGGATCGCCGAGCTGACAGGTCGGATCGAGCTCGGAGCCCCGACTACACTCCATTGAATGCCTCTCGCAAGGAGATCTTGATGCAAATACAAGATGGGGGGTACATCCGCCGACCCCGACCGATGCAAGCGGGGTCATCTCGGAATCCCAACAAATATTGCCAGTTTCACAAAGACACCGGTCATGACACCGAGGATTGTTATCAGCTGAAAAGAGAAATCGAAGAGCTGATAAAAGCGGGCCACTTGAAGCGATATATCAAAGGAGGCCGAGAAGATCGTGGAGGTCGGCGGCCTGAATACCGAGATCAAAGAAGAGCCGAGCCTAGGGCCAAAAATAGGCGAGTTAAATGAGGCGATGATAAAGTCCGAGCCGAGAAGGAGGACGGATCCGGGCCGAGCAATGACAAGGGAGCCCCCATATACACTATCCTCGGAGGGCCCGGGTAAGAGACCACTCGAAAGGCTAAGGCAAATGCGCGCTTCGTCGGAGTGGCCGAGATGCCCGCCAAAAAACTCAAGCCGGCGGTGACGATCTCCTTCACCGAAGCCGACCTCGAAGGTATAAGTTTACCTCATGATGATGCTTTAGTGGTGCAGGTAGAAATTGCGAACAGACCCGTCCACCGTGTATTGGTCGATACCGGCGCATCCGTGGACCTTATGTCACTAGAAGCGTATCGATAATTTGGCTTCGACGACGAAGCGCTCATGCCAGAAGGCACCTCGCTTCATGGGTTCTCGGGAGCTGCCGCGACCATCAAAGGCTCGATCGACCTGCTGGTCACAATTGGGCAAGCTCCATGCCAGACAACGATCCAAATCAAATTCATGGTGGTACGGTCGGTAATGGCTTTCAACGCCATACTCGGTCGTCCTTCATTGACCGCCCTCCAAGCCATCATCTCCCCGACGCACTTGAAGATGAAGTTCCCCACCGAGAACGGTGTCGGCGAGGTCCGAGGTGACCAGAAGAAGGCACGGGAGTGCTACGCTACTTTCATCAAGCAAAACAAGGGTAATGTTCAAGGAATGCCCATGTGCGTCGAGCATCTCCCCAAGGATCAGCGGGATGAGCTTATCGAGAGAAGAGGATGACCCGTGGAAGACCTGACCCCACTTCGTCTCAGCGAAGATGACCCAGCCAAGGTGGTCCAGCTCGGATCACTACTAAATGAAGATCAAAGGAATCGGCTCAAAGTTTTCTTAAAAGCGAACACCGATGTCTTCGCCTGGTCGGCCGCTGACATGTCGGGCATACCCAGGCATATAGCTGAGCACCGACTCCATGTAGATCCGGGTCGAAAACCAATCCGACAGAAGAGAAGGAACTACGCACTTGATCGACAAACTGCAATCAAAGAAGAGGTGGAGAAGCTTCGCCGATCAGGATTCATCCGAGAAGAAAAATTCCCAACCTGGTTGGCTAACGTCGTCATGGTCTCTAAACCGAACGGGAAGTGGAGAATGTGTGTCGATTACACCGATTTGAACAAGGCTTGTCCAAAAGATGAGTACCCACTACCTCGGATCGACCTCTTGATCGACGCCACGGCAGGTCACGAGATGCTGAGTTTCATGGACGCGTACTCCGGCTACAACCAAGTCATGATGCATGAGGAGGACGAGTCGTACACGGCATTTTGAACTGACCAAGAAAATTTCTGCTACAAGGTCATGCCGTTCGGATTAAAGAATGCCGGAGCAACATACCGCCCTCGTAAACTATATATTCTCGGAAGGAACATGGCAGTCGTCGGAAGTTGGTGAAAAGTTGAAGTCTACATCACTTAGCTGACTGAAGAAGCATTTGGTGAAGAATTAAATGAAGCTAAATCCGCAAGCGCCGTGACTCGAAAGTTCATCACCAATTCAACCGATTGAATCAAATCAAACCGTTGACACCCTAACGAAATTATGCTTCACCACCATATTACACCATTAATTACATCAATGTTTTACCAAATGTAATGCAAGCCATACAACGTTTAGAGAAATTATAGTTTCCAAATCAAAACTAGATCATTGCTTTGCGTCGATAGTAAATGATCGTTCGATTCAAATTCAGTTTCATTTCATTTGACACCTTAGTTGCATTCTCTTGCCCTAACTTCATAAATATCTTTAAATTGAAATCCTATACGGTACACCAGAAAAGAAATCCTCTGCAATGCCTTAATCTTGTGAGGCATCGAAGCCAATTCGGCAAAAATCAGAGCCATCCAAGAGATGAGCCCTCCAAGGACGATCCGAGAAATACAGAGGCTAAATGGACGTGTGGCGGCGCTTACACGATTCATGTCGAGATCGGGCGACAAGTGCCTACCATTCTTTAAAGCCCTGAAGAATATCCAGAACCCAAAGGACTTCATTTGGTCGGACGAATGTCAGGAAGTTTTTGAAAAGCTAAAGAAATACTTGGAGAACCCGCCTCTTCTCAGTCCACCCGAACCAAAAGAGGAGCTTCAAGTCTACCTAGCCGCTACCCCTGTAGCGGTCAGTGCAGTGTTGATCAGGGAAGAGAGTCGAACTCAAAGGCCGATATACTACATCAACCACGTTCTTGTCGATGCCGAGACAAGGTACTCCGGGTTCGAGAAAGTAGCATTCGCTCTTGTTACGGCGGTAAGGAAGCTAAGGCCGTATTTCCAAGCTCATCTGATCGCGGTACTAACCGACCAGCCACTCAAGAAGATATTGCACAAACCCGACATGTCGGGATGGCTGATTTCCTGGGCGGTTGAGCTAAGTGAATACGATATAAGCTATCGTCCGAGGACGGTGATAAAAGGACAGGCCCTTGCCGACTTCATCGCCGAATGCACAGGGCCCGACCTTGAGGTCAGAGAAGAAGAGACAGTAGAAGGGGTCGGGGCTACGGCCGACCCGACTTGGACCATGAATGTCGATGGCTCAAGCAACTTCAGAGGAAGCGGGGCCGGCCTAATACTTATAAGCCCCGAAGGGTTTCTGATCCAATATGCCCTGAGGTTCAAGTTTCCTGCCTCGAACAACGAGGTTGAGTATGAAGCCCTCCTAGCTGGACTTCGAGTCAGCAAGGTAATGGGCATAAAGCGGTTAAAGGCAAGAGGAGACTCCCAACTCGTGGTCAACCAGGTCAATGGAGACTATGAGGCGAAAGACGAAAGGATGATAGCTTACCTGAGTCGAGCCCGAGATCTGATTTCAGAACTCGAGCACTTCGAGATGACTCGAATACCTAGAAAGGAGAATGCCGCAGCTGACTCCTTCTCCAGGCTGGCCGAGGCCGACCTCCAATATCTGAGCCGGTCAGTATACATAGAAATATTGGAGAAGCCCTCCTTACAAGAAGAAAGCGTAAAGCACATTGAAGAGGATGGGCTGACCTGGTTGGACCCCATTGTCAACTACTTGGAGAATAACCTGCTCCCAGGGAACCGAGATGAAGCAAGGAAGGTCAAGATCCGAGCTTCCAAGTACTCGATGATCGACGGAGTGCTCTACAAAAGAGCAATCTCGGCCCCCCTTCTCCGATGCCTGGGACCAAAGGGGGCCGAGTAGGCATTGGCAGAGGTGCATGAGGGAATATGCGGGAGTCACATGGGTGGCCGAGTTCTTGCATACAAGATACTTCGGCAGGGATTCTATTGGCCAAGAATGCAAGAAGAGGCCATGAGGTACGTGAAGACGTGCGAGAAGTGCCAATTTTCGCGCCAATCCCAAGTGGACCAGCAACAAAGCTAACCTCAATGCTGAGCCCAATCCCATTCGCTATGTGGGGAATGGACATTCTCGGAGATTTCACCTTGGCATCGGGAAACAGAAAGTACGTGGTAGTAGCGATCGATTACTTCACCAAGTGGGTCGAGGCTGAGCCCCTTGCCACCATCACTGAGAAGAACATGGAGAAATTCTTCCGGGATAAGGTCATCTACCGGTTCGGGCTACCGAAAGTTCTCATCACTGATAATGGCACGTAATTCAACAACCCGGCCTTCCGAGAGTTCTGCGAGCACTTCTACATTGACTTCCGACCCATCTCGGTAGCTCATCCACAAGCAAATGGACAAGTAGAAGTGTCCAACCGAACATTACTCGCCGGCATTAAGAGAAGGTTAGATGAGGCCAAAGGGAGATGGGTGGAAGAACTCCCAAGCGTCCTATGGGCATATCGGACGACTGTAAGAACTCCAACCGGGGAGAGTCCTTTTCGCCTCGCTTATGGGACAGAAGCCCTTGCCCCGATTGAAGTTATGGCTTCATGGCTTCATCGTACCGAGTGCTCAGCTTCGATGAGAAGACCTATGAAGATGGGCTGAGAGCCAACCTTGACTTCCTCGATGAAGTCTGAGAAAATGCCCTACTCCGGAACGCGGCGTACCAACAGAAGACGGCAAAGTACTATGACTCAAGAGTAAAAGAGCTGCACTTCCGTCAAGGGGACCTTGTTCTCAGAAAACTCAGCGCATCCCAGCCGAGGCAACAAGGAAAATTAGCACCAAATTGGGAAGGCCCGTACATAGTCTCCAAGCAAATTCGCCCTGGCACGTATCGCTTGCAGACTCCGGGGGGCAAGAAGGTACCGAGACCATGGAACTCGGAAAATTTGAAGAAGTTTTTTCAATAATTGAGCATGCTTGTATTCGGCTTCAGTTTCGACATTTGATTCAATAAAGTCTTTCTCCACCACTTAACGTATTTGCAAGCTCCTAAGTCAAAGTCGTAAGACCGGTCCTCATAGACCTGGCCGACATCAAAGACCGACCCTCATAGGTCGGCAGCCAAGTCGTAAGACCGGTCCTCATAGACTTGGCCGACCTCTCAAGACCGACCCTCATGGTCGGCACCGATCCTCATAGACCTGGCCGACATCAAAGACCGACCCTCATAGGTCGACGGCCAAGTCGTAAGACCGATCCTCATAGACTTGGCCGACCTCTCAAGACCGACCCTCATAGGTCGCAGGAAATCGTAAGACCGGTCCTCATAGACCCGGCCGACCTCAAAGACCGACCCTCGTAGGTCGGCAGCCAAGTCGAAAGACCGGTCCTCATAGACCTGGCCGACCTCTCAAGAGCGGACATCCCTATTTGGCCGAGCCTAACAAAGTACAAAACTAAGCTAAGGCATTAGGCTAGGCCAGGAAGGATACTCGGCCACGCGTCAGCTTATATGATAACCTCTCCAATCGGACCGAAGGGAACGGCGAATTAACCAACCAAGGCGAGGATCCCATTGACCTCGGGCATGGCGTGGCCGAGCCGCCGACCACATGTGGCATGGGTTAAAAAAAAAAAAAAAGAGACGAGTTCCTAAGCTCGGCTAGCGAAACGACTCGGCAGTTTGGCCACAAATAGAACAGAATACACAAAGAAAAGAAGGCTAAGAGCGCCGAGTTAAAATACTTAGACAAATTCTGGCAAAAATAAGTTGTTTCATTCATTATAAGCCGACTGATCGGCACGGTTACAAAATGGGCAGTCCGGCCCCCAAAAAAAAAAAATAAAAAATAAAAAAATTACATCTCGGTCTCCTTGGCGTTGGACTTAGAGGCGACCTAGGAAGTGTCCACAGCAATAGGCTCGGCAGCAGGGTCTTGTGGTCCAGCTCCTAGAGGGAAGACGTCGGCCGGAGCAGGTGCCTCAAGGGGCAGAGCCTGGGTGACCTCGGCTCCCTCCTCATCTCCCATCTCCCCGGCGAAGGTAGTCGCATCATCATCAAAATGGGAGAGATTGAGATCAGGGTATGCCGCCTTGATCTCGGCCAAAAGCTCAGCTCGGCCTGCCTCAAAACCTTCGGCGTAGGGAGGTTTCCTAATCTCATGGCAGACATCGGCGTACTCCTCCGATTGAAGATAGTCGCTGACTGCCTCGCTCCGAGCCGTGGCCAGATCTTCCTTGGCCTTCTCCTTCACCTCGGCAAGCTGAGCCTGCAGAGCCCGGACCTTCTCTCTCTGCCTGACCACCTCGGCCTGAGAGCTCTCCACTTCGGCCTCAGCAGCAGTGAGCTTCTCTTGGGTCTCCCGACGCCTCTGAATGGCATCCTGGGCATCCTGATAAGCCTTCTTGCACTGGACGTCCAAGGAATAGTTCTCGGTCAGGAGCCGCTCGAAGCGGAGCATGGTCTCCATTGCCTTGGCGAAGCCCTACAAAAAAGCATGAGAACAAAAATCAAAACAAACTACACAGATCATATCTAATTACAAAAGCCGACAAGGAAACTTACCATATTGAAATCTAGAAATAGAGTGGAGAGGAGCTCGGGGTCAGACAGCGCCTCGAGCTTCTCCTTGTCGACTGGAAGCCGACCTGCATCCAACCATTCTTTGGCGTGAGCGGCCGACGTCAAAGCCGAGTCCCCCGAGAAGAGACGCCAGGTCGGCCTCACAGGAACGTTGTTGACCGAGGCCCTCCCCAAGATGTATCGGGAGATGTCGGTGGGAGAAGCCACGGGCGGAAGGCCACCACTCGTCAGATTGACCGAGAGCTTCTGACGTTTAATGTCTCTCGGCGGGCTCCTCTCGCCTTTTCGGCCTTTCCCCTTCCTCGGAGACCCGGCTGGGCCCGTGTTCTTCTCGGCCTCAAGGCAGACCACAGCATCCGATGGCCTCGGCATCACGACCTTGCCCTTGGGGGCCTTGGAGGACTCGCCCCGGGGCTTCTTCTCTGCGATTTTCTTCTTTCGATCCGCAATGGTCTCGGCCCTTAGCCGAGCTGTATCCATAGGGGGAATGTGGCCGACCACTGCAAAGAAACCGAGAAAATCAAAAATAAGTCAGAAAAGGAAAAGAAAACCAAGTAATAGGGTCAACTCGGACAACGGAGACGGGCTCGGCTCGGGCTCCTACCAGGGGTCATATGCCACCTCTGAAGAAACCCCTCGTCCTGAAGCTGGAGGACATCGAAGGGCGGACGCTGGAGGATCAGGTCGAGCGAGGTCATCTCGTTCTCGATCAGGGGTAGTACCCTATTGACGTAGTTCAGGTTCATCTCCTTCCACTTGGTTCGGAGAGGGCTGTTGGGAATGGAAGCGAAGAAAAAATGAGGCTTCCAGTACTTATTGAAGGTCGGCGTGCCGACCAGAAATTTGTGGCTGCCTAGAGCCGCACTCTTTCCCAATCGGCGGCAGAAGTAGTACCACCCCTTCTCGGGAGACTTCTTCAAGAAGAAGAGCCGAGAAAAAAGCGCCACTCTCGCACCTCGGCCCATCTCGCAGAACAAGGCGTAGAAGCCGTACACGACCAGCCAAGAGTTCAGCACCAGCTGACCAGGAGACAGATGGAAGTGGTCCAAGATCTGGTCCACCAGGCTGAGAACGGGGAGCCTGAACGCATACTTGAAGGGCGTCTCGTACAGAGCCACCTCGCCGGGCCTGATGAAGCAGGCCATCTCCCCGGGGTTAGGAACTCGGAGCTGAATGTCCTCGGGGATGGCATAGGTCGTCCTCAGATAGTCGAGGTCGGCCTCCGTGATCGTGCTCGGAACGGTGCCGACACTGCCTTCCTCGGGCTCAGGGGCATCAGCAGACGAGCTGACTGAGCCAACCCCCACCTCGGACGAATCTCCCTCACTTGAGTCCTCATCGGAGGAGGATGACCCGGAGTTCTCGGCTCGGTCTGCGGTGATGGATTAGGCCGCGTGGTCAAACTCCAGGCGTAACGGAAGCTCGGCCACCTTGGCCTGACGAAGCTCCACCACATCGGGCTCATCCGAGGTCGAGCCCAACAGGTCTATGGTGGGAGAACGAGCGGGGAGCTCTCGGCTCGGACTCGCGCCCTCCGCCGCCCTGGCGAACAGCTCGCCCATGGGACTACTACCAACTGACATACTGGGCGGAGAAGACTTACTGGTTGAAGAAGAGCTGAGCGCGAACGAAGCAACGGCCGAGTCGATCAAGAACGAAGCAACGACGGAGTCGATCGCGAGCAAATAAACGCCGAGATCTACCGAGCTGAAAGATCCAAGCTTGCCGAGAAGTCAATAACTTAAAGCAGTGAGGAATGAATAGTTAGGAGTCGCCTATTTATAATCCTTGGGTTTTACTGATCCAACGGCCGACCAGAGCTCAGCATGATCCAACGGCCCAGATCAAAGGTCATTTTGAATTCCCGAGCCTGCCATAATGACTCTGCTGATGTGGCACTGACACCCAACCGTCAGGTCGTGCAACGTCAAATCCGCAGCAATAAATAGGCTCGGCTCAACCGCAAGAATCTCCCAGATAAACGACCAGGAAACTTCACTCATCAGTGCCGAGCCGACCCCTGATGAGTGGGGGGGCCTATGATGAGGCATAAAACACCCCGCCTGTCAGAGGCGGCCACGTGGCCGACCCGACCGCTGGCCGGGAACCGATTTGGGCCGAGCAGGAGATTGGGCTGACCCCCCATCTCCGATAAGTCACCCGACGAGGCCAGACTCGAGCGAGCTAGCCGGTGGTCGAGGCCGAGCCCCTACAAGTCAGCCATAGACTCCTAGCTGAACTCATGGCCGAGACCAACCTCCCGGGCTGAGCTCCCTTGCCGACCTCCTCTGCTGACCCCCGGAGCCGACCTCCGAGGCCGAGCCCTCTTCCATTGAGGCTCCCATAGCACCCCACCGAGGATCTCCGGGCCATGTCAACACATCCCGAGAATCATGGGATAGGGATCGAGCCACGATCCCCGCGCATCACGGAATCGCACTCTACATGGACTCTTACCTTAATAAGAGTCCGACCCCGAAAATAACTCTCCACTCCGCTCTACGCGAGAGAACCTTCCGAAAGGACTCCTACCATACTAGGACTCTGCCAACCGTCACGTCTCCTCCTCACTCTATAAATACCCAGGTATGGAGTACCATTCATGATCTTGCTTTTTACTACGCAGTTACGCTGTCGCGTTGGAGACCTGACTTGAGCATCGGAGAGTCCTAGGCCGGAGCCACACCGGCCCTCTTGTGCTCATTGCTTGGTTTTTGCAGGTTCATCCACGGACGAACCAAGTACCGGAGGTTTTCACACGCAACATAACCTATTGTCTAATTTGGGTGTTTAACAAGTTAACTCTATGATTGACATCCCATAGGTGTTAGGTAAATAGAAAATGCTCCCTTATGATCACAGGCAAAATCACCCAAAAAGGTTAAACCATTAAGTCAAGTTTGGGTGCTTATGAGACTAAGTCCTATAAGTAAAGGTTATGGCAATCAAATTAAAAATTATGAATATAAAAGCATTACAAGTTTAAACTACTTCCCAAGTCTAGAGTAAATCGTCTTGATGAATGACCAATTGTTGAACTGATGATCTCCAAACTTAAGTAACAACCTTATTATGATACGAAAACCCAACCGTCCTAGGGATTTAGGATGACAAATTGTAGACCAAGAAACAAGAGACCACTTTCGTTTACCTTGCTCTAACTCCTTTTCAGAATGCTAATTGATTGTAAAATATATAAACTTTAGTTGAAAATAGAAAACATGACATTAAGAAGGAATAAAATCTATTCCGTTTGGTTTCAAAATCTTGAATCTTTTCTTGGTTCGATTTCTGTTTCAGGACTGAGGGCTGAAACCATTTGATCAAAATGTACCCAACCGAATTACACATAGGTCTTTTGATGCTTTAATTTAAGGGTTAAATACGCATACCCCCTACAGTGGACCCAATATTCCTTATGCACCCCTAAGGTTCTGACAATTCCACATGCACCCCCTAAAAATTCCAAGTACACCCCCTACTTTTCAACCGAAAGTCATTTAAGTCCACACTGTACTTTCAGACGTTAAATGCTAACGTATCAGATTTTGAAGAAAGTAATGTAAGGTTATACGCTTGATAGGGCATAATTATGAAAATGCCCTTAAGTTAAAAAAAAACAAAAACGACAAGAAGTGGGATTTTGAATCTATTTTTTCTGGTTAAAGGGTGGTGCTTGCCGGAGAAGACTCGCCGCTACAAGTTTTTCGTCTATCAATAGGGCATTACCATGACGGTTATGGCTCCAATCACAATCAACACAACGTATCCCAATTGGACGAGTTGGAACAACACGGAATTTGCCAAGACTTATATTGTTTTAAAACAAGAACAAGATTCTATATCCGTAAAATTAAGTGTAGTGGGATTGGTTAGGGTTTCACGATTTATGTAATTAACAACTTCTTTTATTCAATCAAGCAGTCTCAATAGAATACTATTCCCACTGAAATTATGCGGATTGAAATTATGCGGACGCAAAGTTTTAATACAATCAGTCCTAGCCTCTAAACCTTCATACCTCATGTCTTGTTTCTTATTTCCTAAGAGAACTTGTCTTGAACTGGACTCCATTTATAATAGGTTCTGGCACAACCAACCCGATGACCAAAGAAAACTCCACCTAATCAGCTAGAATAAAATATGCCAACCTAAAATACATGGAGGCCTTGGTCTCAGGAAATCTGAAACCCATAATGAAGCTTTAATTCTTAAATTAGGGTGGAGGCTTCTTACTGAACCTTCTGCACTATGGGCACGAGTACTCAAGGCTAAATACTTCCCTAATCGCTCTATCTTTCATCCTACAACAGAATTAAAGAGGGGATCATGGACTTGGAAACAGTATTGCCAAAACTCTTCCCCAACTTAAGCACATGGTCTCCAGACGTATAGGCAATGGTAAGGCAACCTCTTGCTAGTTTGACCCTTGGATACCAGGTGCTACAGGTAACCCCTCAGCACTGAATCTCCCAAAGAACTCCAATTTAAATTTTGTTAATGATTTTATGACTAACACATCTTGGAATAGACCTCTATTACAATCTTTGTTTGATTCTCCTTCTGTTACCAGTATTCTCCGCATAAATATTTCACAATTTGATGATATGTGGACATGCTCTTTTTCAAAAAATGGAAAATTCTGTACCAAATTGGCTACGAAACACATAACACCATCTATAATGCCTAATCCTCTGATTAGCCAATGGTGGAAATTTTTTTGGAAACTAAACTTACATCCCTGGTTTAAAACATTCTTTTGGCGTGTCTTAAATGCAGAACTTCCTGTTAGAGATTTGCTTTCGAAATGGGTACATATCAAGCCTTCATGTGTATTCTCTGGCTTTCACAACAAATCACTTTGGCATCTTTTTCTATCTTGTGATTGACCTAAGCGAATTTGGGCTTCTGACCCGCTTGGATTAAGAACTGAGCACTTTTCTGCTCCCTCGCTCACCTGCATGTTTGCATCCCTCCTTGGCTCGAGAGCTATGAACAAACAATCTTTCTATTGGTTTTTCTCTATTTTTATCATAACTAATTATATTTGGTATGTACGTAACAAAGTTATTAACTCTGATTTTAAGGCTGACCCCTTAGTGGTCATCCATAATGTTAATCAGTGGATTTCTGATCTTAAGTTAATTCCACCATCTATTGATCCACCCATGAAAACAGCACCACACACACCTTGCCCACCTAATCATTGCCCAAATGATGTTGCTTCTATAACTGACTCCAACATGGACTTCCCTGGTTTGCTGGTCGCAGGAGTTTTTTATCCCGAACTTAGAATAGCCAAGTGGGCATTTTCCATGTTCATTAATGGAGAAAGAACTCTAACCAGAACCGGTCGAATAGCATCCGCGAATGATATGGAAGCAGAGCTAAGTGGTATTCTTCAAGGATGGAAGATAGCGGTTGCGGAACATATCATCTTAAAGGAAATATGATGCTGCAGCAAACAACTTTTTGACTTTTTTACAATTAAGACCTCTCCCGTAATCCCATGGAACATTTTGACTAGTTTTTTGAAACTTGCTGAACTCACACAACTTTTCAACTCCAACCTTTAAATGGTGTCATACCCCCACACAACTGTACAAACTCTTTCACACCCCCCCCCCCCCCCCAAGTTTCTTAATATATATGGTTTGGTTTTCATCAAAAAAAAAAAAAAAAAAAAAGCACACAACCAATAGGGACCATGAATATCAGCTGAAACTATTTCAAAATCTCTAAAAATCGAAGGAACACCACCATTTCTATACAATAACCCAAAATCGAAGTAACCCCATCATTTCTGAACAATAACTCAAAATAAAGCTTCACAAGCCTACTGCTGCAGCAACCCCCCATTACTCTCCATTTCCAACAACCTCACAATACTTTCAGACGGCCACTCAATCCCTGCCCCACCCCTTCCCCCACTATGCAAAACCTTTCCCGACCCTATTTTGTGTTTATCCCCTGCCCCACCCCCCCCATCCCCCCACCATCCTCGTTACCGTTGCTCGGAGGTAGTAGCCTTGGACGCAAACAGGGGAGGTCATTTGGGAAGGCTCCACTTCTGAAACAAACAGAGGACAAGGGGTTTCACGCCGGCAAAAAAACCGGGAGGAAGAAAAACGAAAAAAAAACACGTAAATGTAAAATTACATTATGTACCCTCAAATCATAAAAACAATGAGGGCATTTTCATAATTATGCCCTATCAAGGGTATAATTATATATTACCTTCTTCAAAATCTGATACGTTAGCATTTAACGTCTGAAATTAACGGCATGAACTTAAATGGCTTTAGGTTGAAAAGTAAAAGGTGTAGGTGAAATTTTCAAGGGGTGCATGTGAAATTGTCTAAACCTTAGGGCTGCATGAGGAATATTGGGTCCATTTTAGGGGGTATCCGTATTTAATAGAGCTTCCACAGGGTTGGGTTGTGCCAGAGCTTTTTAAAACCCCAATCCAACCCTGAGTCCCCTTAGCAGGCCTGACACGGCCCGGCCGTGGCTCAGGGTCAGAAAAATCCAATCCTGACCCACACTCAATGTCAGACCGGACTGAACCTGATTGGCCCTGACAATGGGGAACGGGAGGGAAGGAGATGCATAGGCTGACCAAGCTAGGAAGAAGAAGACAGGGTTAAGATGGGCCGGATGAGAGGCTCAGCCCGAGGCCTCTGCCCTGGCCAAGCCCGGCCCCGACTCACGGCCAGGATATCTCAACCCAGGCCTTGTTCGAAATTGGGACGTCAAGGCCACTTGCACCC
The DNA here is from genome assembly GCF_018873765.1 of Telopea speciosissima. NCBI lineage: Eukaryota > Viridiplantae > Streptophyta > Magnoliopsida > Proteales > Proteaceae > Telopea > Telopea speciosissima. The sequence continues at coordinate 49,039,730 of NC_057919.1, read as the reverse complement.
CTAGTCCAAACACTTACAATAAGGCCCAAACTGAATACAAATCAGGTCAAAACCAATTAAAAACCAAATAAAACAGAACCAAAGCAGTTCGATTCTAGTTTGAAAAAATTGGCTCCTATCCGGTTTCAGTTCGATTTTTGTTTCTACATGTTGTATCTTTGACCGAACCAATTGACATCCTTAAGTATCTCTACAACATCGTCCATCTTCTATAATGTAGAAGCACTCTTAACCATGTAAAGGACGAGAATGCACGTTTCAACTAGTGAATTTGCACTGTACATTGGGGGAAGGGCGGGGTGGGGGTGGGGGGGGAGATCTATTTCCATTATATCCAACCAAAATTCTAGATACTGAACTCCTAGAACTGGGTCATGCATGAGCCATAGGCTCACCGGGGTACCCTAATTTTCAAGGAACCAATCCCAAAGCACTTCCACATTCTTCGGCATGATTGATAGATTTGAAGATGTCCAGACTGGTCTCTCGTTTCCAGCCTAATATTCTCCATTGCTTCTCTTTCACATCTGATGCAAAGAGGGTTATAAAACAAACTTGCGAAACATCTCAAAGGTTATAAAACAACTTCTAAAGCCACATCTCAAATCATTTCTGGACTTCATGGTCATGCATAGAGCTACGGCATGTGCTCCACCCAACAACCAATTACTCAATTATTCGGGTAACAATACCTACAGCAACAGTTCTTCCTGATCCTCGTAGGAAAACCCTACCAAGAGCTCGACAATCGGAGAACTCTCTTATACAAACTGCTCCTTCCAAAACCACCTGAAATTAGGGAACAAGGGGGAAAAAAAAAGAAAGAAAACGAAGTTATAAGTGGAGCAAATTACAGCACTGTGCTACAATGTATTTATTAATATGTACTTTCAAATAAGCAAAAGTATAGGCAGATCCGGTCAAATTATAAAATGCCAGAAATAGCTGTTCAAAACTAAGCAAGCACTGAAGCAAAAAAACAGACACTACATCCCCATAATGAAGTGTCAACCCATGAAACTCGTTATAAGTAGTGTCCATAAAACCAACATAGCCTCCCAAAAACTGGTTTGGAATCAAAGGCTCCTTCAAAACAAAAAAGTTCTAATTCAAGAGATTTGACCTAAAAAAGCAAACGCATGACACTAGTTCCAGAAGAGAAGCCTCCCTTCTATCTCAAATGTGTCAAACATATCGTAGGATAGGGAATTTGTGAGTTAACTGTTCATTCATTTTGACGGTGTGAGAGGGGTGACATCATTTTTTGGTAATTCAAAAAGTTTTTTTTTTTTTTTTTTTTTTCTTTTCCTTCTTTTGATAAGAAGTCTCTTGGATTTTTCCTCTTGCATGCTGACATTGAGTAATTCTGGAATTCTATCTCCTTGTGATAAGAGGAAGCTATTGTGGAGACCCATCCACAGACAGTTTGAGAGAAGAGGGGCAACAGGGTATCCAGAGGTAAGGAGAGAGACATTTTGAGGCTATTTTTCTATCCAATTAGTATTAACAAACTCCAATACAGCTAAGATCAGAACAGTCACACAAGCCCTAGACCTGATTGTGGGAGGGGAATCAGCTGTGGTTATTAGATGGATATCATAGACTGAGGAGGCACAACATCCAAGAGAAGCATATTTATTTAGGGCCGCCAACACATTAGCAAATTCCTTAGCTAGAGGAGTGGGGAAAGAGTCGAAGTACATTTGGACACATCCTACAGAGTAAAGGGACAAATGGAGAAATACTGCTATAATCTAACTTTTTTTTTATTTGTATTTATACAGTTTCTGTTTTGTATTCGCTTTGCATGGTGTGGCCCAATAAAAATTATCTATTCTCCAACACACACACACACACCCCCCCCCACCAAATTTTTTTTTGCATGTGCAACGAAATAGGTTAGTTAAACACCTAATCCATTCAATTGTTTAATCGAATTTATATTGTACATTTCTTCCTTTTGTGTTTGTGGTACTTATTTCTATACATTTGCAGTTCTTAAAATGTAATAATATTTTTCTTTGTTTTCTCATTCTATAAATCACACCCATCTACTGCACAGGCTTTTTGCTGATTTCACCAGCAATGATATATCAATAAATTGTAACTGTACCTCTATTACTGCACTCTGCTTAGCTGTAAGACAACGGGGTGCCCTTTTTGTGACCTTGCCAGTCTTCTGATCAAGCAATGACAATATCCTTACAACTCTTGCAGCCTCTTTTGCATGATGTACATGAAACTCCACCTGCTCATTCCATATTTACTCAATTTATATATTCATAAATAATGAGAATGTAGTGGGAAATTTTTTCTGAGAGAATATGAACCTGAGAACCAATAAGGATGGGCAAAGCAGCTTCCAATGTGAGGACCTTCAGCTCTAAATGGGTTGCGACTGCCACAGGGAAATCTGGGTGACACAGTACACCCCCAGCCATCACATTGCCTCCATCAATGCCTTGCAGACTGACAGCAACATTGTCTCCAGCTCTTGCTGTTGTGCAAGATTGAGAATCACGTTCTAGAGAGCGCACAGTCGCTAAATCACCTGATGGCATGACAATAACCTATAACCAACATAAATTCTAATTATTGTACTAGTAAATGAGGTGGTAACCATAAGTGGAAAGCTTCTAAGTAACAAAAAAAACTTTCGTCCTGCACTCAGGAGACAATTTATCACTTCTAGCATGGACTATGCCAAAAATTTAACAGCCAGACAATCTTAATCATCCAAGAAAGAGCTACAGTTTGAAAATTGGAAGGATTCTAACAGGAAAATAAAACCCTTTAAGAGGATAACCAAACCTCCCAGAATTAAGAGCCATAAGCCATACAAGAAGTGGCTCACATTGAATATTTTGGATCAATATATCAGTGAACCTGTTGAAATAGGCTACTTATCACTTACCCGATTGGGGTAAGCAGTCCTAATTCTATTAGGACTGTCCCCTACCCGATTGGGGAAGTACTCCTAGTCATATTAGGATTTTCCCTCTTTATTCCCTCTTTTATTTATCTCTTTTTTTATTGTTTTTCTCCCTCAGCCGAGTCCTAGTTTGGTATTCCTAGTTGTACTAGGAATCCCTAATAGGATTAGGACTGAGGTAGATTCCTATTTGTACTTGGATTCTTTATTATTCAGCTTAATATAAATACAGGGCCTGTGTGATCGATTATGATCACTCAAGCATTATATTTCGTCGCTTCTAACATGGTATCAGAGCCACTTCTGATCTGATCTGAAGAGCAGCTCCTCCCCTCAAATTTTCTGGTTCTTCTTCTTCTCCAACTCTCTCGGCTACAGGTCTTCTTCTTCTCCACCACTCTTGGACTCTCTCTCTCATTCAGGGCAGCACCTTTGAGGTGATCCAATGAAGGTTTAGCTGCTGCCCTCAATGCCACCTCACTGAAGATTATATAAACTTGGGTGTGATCAGAATCTGCCGCAGGTTTCCTCCAAGCCTTGGAGATCTAGCTACTACCTTTTTCAAGCTGGATTTCTGTATTTTTCTTGGAGATTGGTTCCTGCATTTGTTGATCTACACCTACATACTTTCAGATTGCAGTTTTTTTTTAATCCAAACTAAATCAGATTCAGACCTGCAACTTTTTTAAGCTATTCCTAAATTTTTTCAAATTTAGGGTTTCTTATTCCCTCATCAGAAGTTACTGGTTTTTTTTTACATCATTGCTGCCCAAGTTTTATACACCATGGGAGATTCAGATGTTACCGCAGCCAACTTTTGAGGGGATTCTCAGTCCCGGACAGAATTCCTCCCTTATGCTGCCGCCATTAAACTAGATGGCACCAATTATCTCATATGGGCCAGATCTCTCTCCTTGACTGTGGCTGGTAGAAACCTCACTGGACACCTTACTGGCACCACCAAACAACCCATTGAGGAAGGTGCTGCCCGTACTAAATGGGCTGCCAACGATGCTATGGTCATGTCCTTTGTTTTGAATTCTATGCACACTGACCTCTCTAGCCAGTATCTCCTCCTTGACACAGCTACTCAGATATGGACTGCTGTCAAGGGAACCTATAGCCGATCAAGAAGTGGTGCACAGGTTTATGAGATCAGGAAGACCCTTCAGAACACTACTCAGAAGGAGTTATCTGTCACTAAGTACTATGCTGCCCTCAAATGCTTATGGCAGCAACTGGATCATTATGCTCGATTTCAGCCTACTACTACTGCCGACATTACAATCACTCCTATGTGGACCAGTTTCGGGTGTATGATTTTTTGGCTGGCCTTAATGATGATTATGATCCTATTCGGGTGCAGGTCCTTGGTAGGGTTCCTTTCCCCACTTTAAAGGAAACTTTTTCATATGTTCACAGTGAAGAGACTCGACGGGTTGCTATGATGGTTGCTCCTAAAGTTGAGAGATCGGCCTTACAGGCTTCTGACTCCACCACAACTCCTTCTTCTGAGAGTATTGCTACCGCTGCTACAGCCAAAGAGCCTGTGAAGTGTGAACATTGTCACAAACCGTATCACACTAAGGCACAGTGTTGGAAACTACATGGGAAGCCTGCTGATTTTGAGGCCAAACAAGGTCGTGCTAAGCCTAAAAACAAAGCCAATCATACTGAAAGTGTAGCTCCAGGCCCCACTACTGATATTGGTTTCTCCCAAGAAGAACTCCAAGCTCTCCGGCGTCTGTTACACACTTCCGCTACCTCTACTACATCTGCTGCCAATACAGGTTCCTTCTTTGCCCGTACAGGTATTTCCTTTGTTGGTCATTGCGCATCGGTTGTCTCCACTCCATAGATTATAGACTCCGGTGCCACTGATCATATGACAGGTTCTTCTAACCTCTTCCATTCATATTTTCCTACTTCTGGGAAAGATAAGGTTAAAATTGTTGATGGGTCCCTCTCCTCTATCTCAGGGAAAGGATCCATCGGATGTTCCCCTTCCCTTACTTTGTCTTCTGTGCTGCATATTCCCAAGTTTACCACTAACCTTCTTTCCATTAGCAGTATTACCAAATCTCTAAATTGCAAAGTGACTTTTTTTCCTACTCATTGTGTTTTTCAGGAATTGGACTCGGGGAAGACGATTGGATCGGGTAAAGTGCATGGCAGATTGTACCTGCTTGATGGCGACCTTGCTCCTACCCAGGCATTACCTTCTAGGCTTTATCACCAGGCATCTTTTTCTTCTGAATTACATAAATGGCACTCTAGACTAGGTCATTCACCTCTAGGAACCTTATCCACTTTATTTCCTGCATTAGTTAAAGAATGTAATAAGGAAGATTTTTTTTGTGAGCCTTGTGTCTTGGCCAAACAGACACGTTCAAATTATCCCATTTCTAATAATAGGTCTTCTTCCTTATTTCATGTTGGTCATACTGATGTGTGGGGTCCTAGTAGAAAAGTTTCACTTTCGGGTCATCAGTGGTATGTCACATTTATTGATTGTTTTTCTAGATTTATTTGGGTCTACCTCATGCACACAAAGAGTGAGGTCTTTTCATGTTTTCAACATTTTCACCAGATGGTTAAAACCCAGTTCAGTGCCACCCTTCGCATTTTGCGGAGTGACAATGGGACAGAGTACATGGACGGTCAGTTCCAAAATTACCTTGCTGCCCATGGGATCCTCTACCAGACCAGCTGTGTTGACACTCCAGCCCAAAATGGTGTGGCTGAGAGGAAAAATCGCCACCTCTTGGAGGTCGCTAGAGCACTTATGTTTGCTCGCAATGTGCCTTCCTTTTATTGGGGGGATGCTGTCCTTACTGCAACCTATTTAATTAATAGGCTGCCTGGTCGGGTTCTTCAATCCCGACCCCCCATTGAGCTCCTACTTGGCTCTTCATCCTTTGTTGTCCCCCCTAGGGTGTTTGGATGCATCTATTATGTCAGGGATACATGGTCCCCTGGTAAACTTGAACCACGTAGTCTCCGCTGCATTTTCTTAGGTTACTCTGCAACTCAGAAGGGGTACAAATGTTATTACCCTCCATCCCGCAGGACCTTCGTCAGCATGGATGTCGTCTTTCATGAGAATGTATCCTATTATGTGTCCCCTCCTCTTCAGGGGGAGAGTGTTAGTGAAGATGTGCTGACTATAGACTCTCCACCTCTACTTCAGTCTGTTTACAATGAGCCTGATTGGCTTGCTCCTAGTTCTTTCTCCCCTAGTCCTCCCTCTGAGTCAGGGGGAGAGGTCCCTATACAGGGGGAGACCATCCCTATTCAGGGGGAGCAATCTACCCTAGTCCAGACTCCTGTCCAGAGAACTACTCCTGTCCAGAGAACTATTAGTGAATTTCAAAGGAGGATTGATGACAGTGGTGTACAGACCTATGCAAGCAAACATAAGCAGGTTCAATCAACTGTTGCTCCAGTACCCATCCAATTGCCGAACCTGGATCCAGAACCTGCCTCTCCACCTGGTAATGTTCATTCTCCTGATTTACCTATTGCTCTTCGCAAAGGTGTCAGGGCTTGCACTCAACATCCCATATCCCATGTTGTATCTTATGACTCTAATGTAGTCCTAGATAGGTAGGAGACCTACTAGGAGCCAGATAACAGGATCAATAGCAAAAAGGGGTTGCTGGTTCGAATGGACAGCACTAGGTTTTAGGTTAATTCTAGGGTTTAGGATGGGAAATTGGGAATGGGTCTTATATGGCTTTAATGGGGAGGTCTAGGGGGTCAATATGGTATAAAAATAATAGGATTTGGTAAGGTTTTAAAATTCTGCAATTCTGGACAAAATTGAGTTGCAGATTTTGGGTTTTAATGGCGTGGAGGAATGGAGGGGTTATAGTGGAGACTAAGGGCTAGGGTTAAGGTCGAGTGTGGGGAATGATGTGGGGAATGTAGGCTGGAAGTAGGGTTTGAAATTGATGGCTAAATCTGGAGTTATGGGGGAGTCCTAGTTGAGGTAGGAGCTGCAGGTTTAATGGAGATTAGGGCTTGATGGATGGAGGGGAATGTGGATTAGGTCTAAGGGAAGATAAAGGATGATAGAAGAAGGTTTGAAATAAGAAAACAGGTTCAAACTCACTGTATTGCAGGACAATGGCCGCAGCTTGATGACTTGAGAGAACCTCCCGATCTTCATAATGCAAGGAGTTGCAGGAGTCCACCCACCCTATCCACCTTGAGATCCACAAGGATATACACTCACAAAGAGCAGCAGCAATGGCAGCAAGCATAAAGCTAATTTTTATTAATCAAATTCGTATCTAATGCTGGCCGCCCTTACAAACTTATATAGAAGACTCAAAAATAGACTTAGACACTAAAAAGGAATGGCCTAACCCTATCCCTAACCTATTAGGTAACTTAAACTGACTAGGAAACTAGAATCCTAAAGGAAATAGACTCAAAACATAGCTGGATTTATAGAGTCCTAATCCAACCCAACTTAAATCACATGACCACTTAAGTTGTCACATGACCACTTAACTAAGTCACATGATCACTTAAATTGAACCAATTGGATGCAACCAATTTCAACCGGTTCAATTAAAAAACATAAAAATAAACTAAGTATTGGGCTAATCCCGTATGCAACCTATATACCCATATTTTAGGCCCATAAAAGTGGCCTATTACATTAGAAACCCATGGGATCAAAGGCCCAACATGTATGTAACCCAACCCTAGACTTATTCTCAATGAAACAAGCCCTATTTGGTGATGAATCAGCATCAGACTCCCTTTCTCCATCCTTTCGTGCTTTTGTTTCTTCTCTTTCTTCTGTTTGTATTCCTAACCATTGGCAGGAAGCTCTATCAGATGGAAAGTGGAAGGCAGCAATGATGGAAGAAATGGAGGCCTTGAAGAAAAATAACACGTGGGAGCTTGTGGTTCTTCCACCTGGGAAGAGAACAGTTGGATGTAAGTGGGTGTTTGTAGTGAAACAGAAGATGGATGGCACCGTGGATAGGTATAAGGCACGACTAGTGGCCAAGGGGTTTACTCAGACATACGGCATTGATTATCAGGAAACCTTTGACCTGTTGCAAAGCTGAATACTGTTGGTGTGTTGTTATCTTTTGCAGTCAACCTTGGATGGGATTTACAACAGCTGGATGTAAAAAATGCTTTCCTGAATGGGGAATTAGATGAGGAGGTGTACATGGATATTCCACTGGAATTTTCTTGTGAAAAAAACCAAGGTAAAGTGTGCAAATTGAAGCATGCACTATATGAGCTGAAGCAATCACCTCGAGCATGGTTTGGCCGGTTCCACAAGGCGATGATTTCTGTGGGCTATAAGCAGAGTAATGCTGATCACACACTCTTTCTAAAGCGGGTTGGTGAAAAACTCACTGTTCTTATAGTCTACATGGATGACATAGTGGTTACTGGCAATGATGGTGATGAGATCAGACGGTTGACGACCTTCCTTGGATAAGAATTTGAGATTAAAGATCTAGGGAAACTACGATACTTTCTCGGGATTGAGGTTGCCAGATCTTCTAAGGGCATCTTTCTCTCCCAAAGAAAGTATATCCTAGACTTATTGGCTGAAACCGGGTTGTTAGGCTGTCACCCTTCAGATACTCCTATGGATCCTACTGTTCGTCTCAAAGAAAAAGAGGGTGAGCCTGTTGATAAAGGTCGGTATCAAAGGCTTATAGGGAAGCTGATTTATCTCTCACATACTCGTCCTGACGTCGCTGTGAGTACTGTGAGTCAGTTTATGCATGATCCCTACTCTTCTCATGTGGGGGCTGTTCTTCGTATTCTGCATTATCTGAAGTCAGCTCCTGGAAAAGGAATTCTTCTGTCTGCACATGGTCACACTACGGATTGAGGCATACACTGATGCCGATTGGGCTGGTTCTGCGGATAGTAAGTCTATCTCTGGGTATTGCTCCTTTGTAGGTGGAAATCTTGTCACTTGGCGTAGCAAAAAGCAAAATGTAGTTGCTCGTTCTAGTGCTGAAGCTGAGTTTCGAGCTATGGCACAAGGTATTTGTGAGTTACTCTGGCTTAAAGGTTTGCTACAAGATCTTGGTGTTCCTATTCGTCTTCCTATGATGTTGTACTGTGACAACAAGGCTGCAATCAGCATAGCACACAACCCAGTACAGCATGATCGTACCAAGCATGTTGAGGTGGATAGACATTTCATCAAAGAGAAGTTAGAAGATGGGTTGATTTGTATTCCCTTTGTGACATCTGCTGATCAACTTGCTGATATCTTCACCAAGGGATTATCTGGAAAATTGTTTCATCCTAATCTAGTCAAGTTGGGCATGATCGACATCTTTGCTCCAACTTGAGGGGGAGTGTTGAAACAGGCTACTTATCACTTACCCGATTGGGGTAAGTAGTCCTAATTCTATTAGGACTGTCCCCTACCCGATTGGGGAAGTACTCCTAGTCATATTAGAATTTTCTCTCTTTATTCCCTTCTTTATTTTTCTCTTTTTTTATTGTTTTTCTCCCTCAGCCGAGTCCTAGTTTGGTATTCCTAGTTGTAATAGGAATCCCTAATAGGATTAGGACTGAGTTAGATTCCTATTTGTACTTGGATTCTTTATTATTCAGCTTAATATAAATACAGGGCCTGTGTAATCGATTATGATCACTCAAGCATTATATTTCGTGGCTTCTAACAGAACCACTTTTGCAGCATGAGATGCATGCAAGCTCTTTGTATCGAGTACAAAAACACTCCCATGGCAGTAAACCCAGACACTGACTAATCTTTGAGATGACTGTCCAGCATATCTGTCAGCATACTTCAATTATTTTATTCAATGGGGAAAACAGTTCCTTTCTGTAGGAAAATAAATAAATACCATATGCCAGATATTCCAGTAAGTAGCATATGATATCATGAACTTGAAATTATTAAAAGGAATCACAAAAAAAAAAAAAAAGTCACCAAAGATGTCTTTTCACAAGGATAAATCAATATCTTAAGGCAATTCAATAAACTCTTTCAAAGCTTATCCCAAATAAATACATAAATAAATAACTTGTTCCGGGAATGACAAAACTGAACATTTGAATGCTATATCATGATCCCTCCTCACCTTCTCATGCAGTAAAAGGATTTTTCTCAAGATAGCTAATAGCAATGTTACTGATTACGTGATAACAATCCAATCACCAGGGCTACATACCTTCGAACCACTTCGAAGGGCTCCAGCCTCCAATTTACCACTGACAGCCACCTGCCCTAGTGAATGTGATTTAATGACATCACATATGGGCAGAAGCAGTGGCTTTGAGACATCCCTAACAGGAGGATGTAGAGAATCTATTGCATCCAACAGATATGGGCCCCGATACCTGCAAGCATGTAATTATTCTCAATCTGTATCAACTTCTGAAATATTAATCTGATTTTAAATAACTCTTATACCAAAACAATAATGAACATAGATGATGGTGAACATTTAGCACTGACTAGTCCTCTAGCACAACTCCTTTCGTAGATTTGTGACATAATGAGTAAAGATATGAGATATGAATGATTATAATTAACTGAACGACTAAGGCATAGTAACGCAGAATGGGAAATCGGGTTGCAATTTTGCAATCTGTCCGAAGTCTTAACAGACAAGGCGTGCTTGGTTATATGTACCTATTGTACTTGACTCAAATTTAGCTATTTGGTTATAATACATGTTTTTATATGTATCTGTTAACAGAGAAGGTGTGTTTGGTTACAAAAAACAGAAGGCATGCTATGTACCTGTAATAATTTCTGAATATTGTATCCCTTCTGAAAATGGATGTTCTCTTTTTTCTTTTTTTGGTAGTAATTGTTTCTTGATATGTTAATTCAAACAAACTCCTTGGACGTGTGTTATTGTTGATTCTGATATTGGAATGGATGGTTGTAATATGTAGGTAATTGAGTGTCATGAGACTTGAAAGCTTAGACAATATAATTAGAAAATAGGAGAAAAAAGTGTAGTAGTTACTTTGAACTTTTGATGCAGGCATTTAGGTAATTATATCTCAATTTATGCATGTATATTGGCTTTTTTTGTCCTGTATGGTTCAAATTTAATCATTAAAACCCACAAGATCCGTTTCCATTTTTTTCCATTCTCAAAAGTTTGACCATTTCTTTGACCGTCACCATTCAGGTTCCAAGCCTTTTAAAACACATCCATACTGAACTCTGTTTTTTGCCATTTCCATTTTAACCAACTATGATCCTAACCAACAAATCACTACCATCAATCTTGTCTCTTCCATGAGTTCCATACTTTTGCTTTTGGTGAGGATGCTGATCCCTTTTCTCATTCATTATTTTCTTCTGATTTTCCAAATTAATAAAATTCACCATTACTGATGCAAAGAAATGGGTAAAAAAAATTAGGGGAAGGAGTTTGCTGCAAGGCTGCATGGCCACTACGCCAGCATGGGGGCCAATGGGAGCACGAGCACGGGCATTCAAGGGGAGGGGTGGGTGGTCATTTCACTGCCCCATGTGAGAGGGCATGGGGAGCGCTTCCGGGCAGTGTTCTTTTTCCCAAAATTTGACTAGGGATTGCAATTAAGATGGTAAAGCAAACTCACCAAGATGACAAACGACCATCAGATGCAGCCGTCACTAAATTCTGATTTTCTATGTTGCTCAAGGGGATCCACAACATGGAGGAGTCTTTGAAACCACAAGAACGGAGAAACATTCCTAGTTGCTGTTTTATTAATTCAAACCGCTCCTTGGAGTATCCCACAGCATCCATTTTATTAACAGCAACAATAATTTGATCAACACCAAAACTTCTGATGAGTTGTGCATGCTCCCTTGTTTGCCCACCATTACTGTCCATACCTGTCTCAAATGCACCAGTCGAAGCATCTATGACAAGAATTGCAGCATCTGCTTGTGTAGCACCAGATATCATGTTTGGGACAAAATCTTTATGGCCTGGTGAATCAAGCACAACAACATGATATTTCTTGGAGTCAAAATAAGCAACAGCCACAGTCATTGTTATACCCCTTTCCCTTTCTTCAGCACTTTCATCCAGCACCCAAGCATAAGCAAAAGATCCTTTTCCCTGCATCGGACGATAAAACAGAACATTAATACCCAACAAAGATAACCCTAAAAAATAAATATTGCGGGCCTGCAAGAAACAATATTGGATTGGAATTAATCGCATATACCTTCAACTTAGCCTCTTTCTCATATTTGTGCATTTCTTTCTGGGATATTCGTCCCACAAGATGTAGCAGTTTCCCTGACAGTGTTGATTTTCCAGAATCAACATGGCCAACCTATGATCATTTTGTACAAGATTAGATATTAGATTTATGCTTAATGATTCCAAAGCAATTAAAAAGAGCAATAAATGGCAAATCCTAGAGGTTATCTGATTCAACGATGTTTCTGTTATCTGATTTTAGTTTATTTGAGTGAAAATTCAATCAAAGGGCGGTCGTCGGCGCAACGGTAAGGTTGCTCCATTGCAACTTAGTGGTCGCAGGTTCGAGTCAGCAAACAGCCTCTCCGCAAAATGGGGGGTAGTAAGGCTGCATACATTATGACCTTCCCCAGACCCTGCAGTGGCGGGAGCCTTGTGCACTGGGTACACCCCTTTTTTTAGTGAAGATTCAACCAGATTGTTTACTTACAATAGCAAGATTTAGTTGATTCTTTGACCCTTCTTCATTATCAGAAAGCATCCATGCCTCAGGCTTGTATTGGGAAGGAGAAACAGCTCTTCTATTATTTACGTTCCTCGAGCCTTCAGAGTTTACTTCTACAGTTATGCTTAAACTGTTGGTTAGACTGTGTGAGTTATCTTCACTAAAAGTAGACCTGCTTTCATTAGCAGGAATTCGTCTACCATTTGCCAATGGGACTGATGAACTCTCTTGTCTTCCACTTCTTGGAACAGCTGTAACTGATCTATTTTTCTCAGTGATGCTTGAGAGAGCTCCTGAAGATGCCACCGTCCATTAAGTTAGCTGCAAATGAAGATATAATACTGTAACACTAACACTCTTTTTTTTTTTTTTTGGGGGGGGGGGGGGGGATAGAAGATATATAAAGACAAATTAAGTCAATTAGCCTTCACATGACAAAAAAACTCACAGGCAGTAACTTAAGAGGAAGATCAGGAGACGTAAAGCACCACACCAAGTGAGTATAAATGAAGGATAAGAAGATATCGGGAATATCTAGAAAGCAAAGGAACATATTAATGAAGGTTACTAACATCCTTTGTGCAGGGAAAATAATGATGAAACTCATTCTTATTTTAACTATATATTTATATATTTATTTATCAGCAACATACATTAATTAAGCCAACGTAATGAAAACCTTCAAACCCAAGTGAGATGGGGAAAAGGAAAATAATGCACTGACAGACTACTAACGGAAAGAGCACGACTCAAGAAGCCTATAGCCCCAGAACAGCAAATGCACCAAGTCTTACAATAGAACTCAACTAATTCCATTCAAGTAAAATGGCAAAAGGAAGCTCCACCATCAACTAATTTTCTCCTTAAGACCTTGGCTATGCAATTATTCTCTGTTTCTTATTCTGTGATAGGTGTTCCAACATTGCGACTGAAGAAAGCTACAATCTATAGAACCTCGCCATTAAACAAAAATAATCCACCACTTAGAGAAAAGACACTCTAAAAGTCTGGTTTTCAGAAAACCCAATATGCTACAGTTAACAAAATCAAATGGACCCATAACAAAAATAGACCCATAACAAAAATCTGCTCCTCTCTCTTCCATCATCTCTTATGGCAATTGGTCCCTCCCCTCCCCTCCCCCCTCCCCCCCCCCCTCTCTCTCTCTTATCTGGGCCTCCCTCCCCCCCCTTCTCCCTTCCCCCCCCCCCCCACCATGGTCTAGTGGACAAGGTCTGTTGGCTTCCCTCAAACAATGGCATCTTTACCTTCAAATCAGCCTGGAACCTAGTTAGACACCATGCCCCTTCTGTCCTTTGGCACAAGCTAGTCTGGTTCAAAGGCCACATCCCCCGACACAGCTTCCTTGCTTGGAGAACCCTCAACCTTTGCCTCCCTACCCAAGCCTTCCTCTCCCACCGAAGAATCCCTGCCCCCCCTTCTTGTGTTTTCTGTTGGAATGGCTCTGAGGACATTGACCACCTTTTTTTCGCCTGCCCTTTCACCTCCACCATTTGGACAAAAGCCCTCTCGTTCATTTGGCCTCGCAGCAGGAGAATTCTTAGCTTCGACCGCGAGTGGCTTTGGATGGTTACGACTTTCACTGGTGACACTACCTGTGACACCATTGGCAGGCTTGTTTTCGGCACTACCCTCTACCACATTTGGATGGAGAGGAACCTTAGGAGAAGGACTTCCAACTCTCGTTCTTTTGACCTGATTTGGAAAGCCATCTCTTGGGAGGTTTCCTCTAAACTCAATCTTTTGCCCATCAAGACTTTTTTGGACTCCCCAAGGAACAGGCATATTGTTGTTACCTGGGGCCTAGATAGCTCTCTGCTGCGCTCCCGTTAGTGGGGCTTGGCTCTTCCCCTCCCCCTTTCTCCCTCCCTTGTATTTCCCCTTCCCCAGCTTTCCCTTTTCACCCATCTCGGGCTTTGGTAATATATTTTTATTATTCACCACAAAAAAAAAAAAAAGACCAGCAGACCTGTCACAATGGTGTCATCCCTACAAGGAACCACATTTTTGCATTATCTGAATCTGATGGGCAACGATCAACAGATCCAAAACTACTCAAAGACGCCCAAAAATATATATGTCCTGTAGAAATTAGTTTGAAATCAACAAAACAACCACTACAAGTGTGATGGGGTCGATAACCTCTTGTACATGCTTCCTCCGACATGCACCAGACACCCTTGGTGCAAAGAAAACCGCCACTAGAGCTCCCATCTCCTCCCACAGGGTGTATAGTGCGATGCAGTAGCTCTATCATGGTTGGACCAGCATGACCATCCGATCTAGAAACCTAGACTGAGACAAACCGGTCCTAAAACTGATTTTTGGTCCAAAGGGGGTTGATAGGGTTTTATTCAGTTGTTTGGAGAAATATTTGTAATTGCATTTTGTTTTACATTGTTGAGATAGCTATGTGGGAGATTTGTTTAAGTAGTTTACCAGTTCAGTAGGTTTCTAGTTTGAGTTGGATTTCTTTTAATATATACTATGTAACTCAACAATGGAAGAGGAGAGTGAAATAAGAAAATTTGGTTTTTTTTGTTTACCGGTGTGGTGCGATTGCAGGCTGTGTGACCTCTCTCCCTTCTCCGCAGCTCTGGCTTTCTCTCTTCCTTCCCTATTTCTTCCATTGCTTGATTCAGTTAAGTCCCTGTCTGGTGAGTTCTTCTTAACTCTCTTTTCTCCTTCCTGATCTCCTTCTCTTCCCTATTCTTTTCTTCAACATTTTTCCTCCCTTTCTCGCCATCTCTCTCTTCATCTCGTGACTTACCCTAGAGCGTCCCAGTGCACGTGGCTCCTGCTACTGCAAAGGTCTGGGAGGGGCCAACGTACGCAGCCTTACCCCCACTTCGCATAGAGGCTGTTTCCATATTCAGAACTATACTGAGTTCAGCAATAGAGTCGAACTTCTTCATGTCCTCTTCTTTTGGCCATAAATTCTGGGGATCACATCCTTTCTTGGGAGTGGCCCTATGGTGTAGCCTAGGGGGCTATTACGCCAGGACTAATTCTGGAAGAGAATATTATCCAGATCTAAAAAAAAAATAACCGCAATGGTGATGAAAATGAATGATGGAGATGATGATGATAGTTGAAGATGAAGATAGATAGGTGGCAGCCTAGAGTCCCACCTAGGCACACTTGATTCTCAGAAGTAAGTTCTCACACTTGATTCTCACAAGTAAGTTCTCAAAGAGAGGATTTTCACAAAGTTCTGGATGCTGTAAAATTCGATGGGTGCCTTTGAGAGAAGCCAGGATTTGCATTACATAGAGGTGGAAGTATTGTGTATAGGCGTATAGCAAAATAACATTAAAGAAACTCTTATAATTCCAGAACACCTTTGGAATTCCTCAAACATAGATAACAATTCCTAGACATGGAAATCTGTCCCTAAGACATTGAAAACTACAATCAAGCAATAACTACTTATCTAGGAAAACTAAAAGACTAATTAATACTACCTAGGAAAGTAAAACCCACTACATTAATAACCTAGGAACATGAAAAGCAAAATAGAAAGGCACAAATTGAACAGTCAGCTTTTAGGAGTGCTGGCTGGGTCTTGGATGCCCAAATGAGTCCACAGCAAGGCTGAGAATAGCCTGGCCACACTAAGTCATGGGTTGTCTTGATTTGGACTCTTATGTTGGCCCTTTTAGGTTGTGGTGCAGCTGCATCAACTCTCCTCTTAAAAGCGGTCATCTCTGACGAATGTAAAAGGTTCCTGTAATGTGCATGGAGCATGGAGAACAAACTTTGGTTTCCTCGTGTTGTAATACGGGGTAATACGGGGTACAAGGGTAGATTTGTCCTTAGAGCATTATTGCTGTGATTTCCTTCCCACCCTCAGTGGTGCTTTTTCCCACCAAGGGTTTGTCCCTGGTTGTTCCTCCATGATCTAAACCAGATCTGATATGTAACTTCAGTTTCATTTGGTGTTTGGTATTCATTTGCTAGTTGTTGTTTGCTGCGGCTGATGTATCATGTGTTCGTGATTTTCTCCGAGATTGGTTCGTGAAATCTTTGAGATCAGCAGTCAAGACGGAGACAGATGTTTATACTGCATCAACTGTTTTGGACGGAGTAAGTCTTGGAACTCATGGTGACTTCCTCTGTTCCCTGTTAGCTCTATCAAATTGGATGGGAGCAATTATTTGATGTGGTCCAAATCCTGCTTCTTGTCAATCGATTCCCGTGGTTTTTTCAGGTATCTCACAGGTGAATCTGAGAAGCCTACAATTGCTGGTCCATCTCTAAAAAAATGGAGTTCTGACAACTCCCTTGTTATGTCTTTCCTGCTGAATTTGATGAACCCTAACATTGCAAGGGGCTATCTTTTGATGGGACACTGCTGCCAAGACTTGGAAGGCAGCCAAGGACACCTACTCCCAGGTAGGGAATGATGCACAAGTTTATGAATTGAGAAAGAAGATTCATGGAATGAAGCAGAAGGAGATGACACTTTCTCAGTATTATTCCGAGTTACAAGGTATGTGGCAAAAGCTGGATTTTTATGAGGATTTTCGGGCTGTTCGCTCTACTAATGCTACAGCTTTTAAGAAGCATGAAGACAAGCTATGGGTGTATGACTTCCTGGCCGGTCTAAACGTGGAGTTTGATCAGATTCGGGCATATGTTGTTACACCCATGACCCAACTCGTACTAGTAATACTTGTGTATGTGTTGTTGCGTAGCTTGTACAGCCCTTCAAAGTCTCGAAGGAAGACCTTGGCTAGGCAAGCCTTAGACTTAGACCTTGTACCTTCTTGTTTGCTCATTTTACATGATTTGGTTCTTGATCATTGCCTTGGCTTCCATGTGTATTATTGATACTCTTTCATGTCCTCCCTTCATGTATAACAACCCCAATTAGAACTCCTTTTAAACCGTTACCTTAACATCCTCGAAGTAGACAAGATCGTCAGAGTCAATTCAAATTCTAGCCTGCTGTCAATACACTACAGCCATCTTTGAACCCAATTTCGAGGACCTTCCTTTCTGATTTTGTCAAAGGTTTCTTCATGAAAAATGTAGCCCTTCAAGTCTAGTTTACAACGCATTTTGAATCGCGCCATTTCGTTATGTATCGACCGAGTTATGGTCAAAACAGTGGGCAGAGGTCTGTTGTATTTTGCCCCGGCAGCTGATACAGTGGCGGACGATGCATGAACCGCCTGCATCATCCGCCCAGTACAAAAATCTGTCATATGGATGTTCTATTGGCTTGGTTTCATCTTGCCTTGGCCCAGGGCTTAACCCTTGGTTATTTTAGACCATTTGTGGCCCATATGGCCTAACTAAACCCTAAGAACACTAACCTAAGACCTATGTGGATTCTATTGTGTTTTAAAACCCATTTCAAGCCCCAAATCAACCCCCAACCAAACACACCTTTGAATCCTTATCAAAATAGGTGGAAACCACAGCCCCCACTCATTTCTCCCATCTCCAACACCTGAGAAAAGAGAGAACGTGGGAAGCAAGAAGGAAAGAGAGCAGGAGGAAGAAGAAGGAGAAAGAAGAAGGAAGAAGATCACTCCCTTTCTGTCCCAAATCCATCTTTGCACCATTTGAGAGCTCCACCTTCTTTCCAGCACCATTATAACTCATTCCAACCTTGGAGCTCGTAGAGGAGAAGAAGATTGAGCCACTCCAAGCTCACGAACACCTCCCCTCTACTGTTCCATTGATTCCCCATTGTAAGCAACCCTTTCCCTCTCTATTTCTATTGTTTTCTTTTAGGTTTAGATGAGTTAATGATCAATATTAGTTCAAATCATGGGGCTTCTTGCTCTAAATGTTTTATCCCTTCTATTTGATGTTAAAGACATCAACTATTGACCTAGAATCACCCATCCTCAGCTCCATGGCTTAATTGCCATGAAACCCTCTTGAAGAACCTCCAATTTGAGGATTTTTTATGTTGGAATCCATCCAATCTCCTACCAAACCATAGGGCTTCTGTTTCTAATTAGTTTATTCACCTAATTGGATGCCTAGAGCACCATTTGGAAGTTGGAACCCTTGAACACCCCATTCCCTTGCCTTTGGCTGAGATGCCATGAAACCCCCTTTTATAGACCTCCATTTTGAGGTTTTGAGCATTGAACACACAATCCATGCCTTTGGACCTAATTAGGATCCAATGTACATGTTTAATGGCTCATTTGGAGGCCTAATACATTACCCCATAGGTCCCAACCGATCTCATGGCCATTAACCAAGGTTTGGAATCAATCCAAGCCATTTCCTGTACTTTTGCGCTCTGGTGGACGATGCCATCGTCTGCCAGGGTAAAACTGAGCACAGCCCGCCTGTTTTATTTAAAGGCCACACTGCCTGCATAGTCCGCCAGATGCATGATCCGCCTAGGCCAAATTGGTACTGAATTGGAGTTTTGACTATGGACCTTGGACACTAACACTCTCTCACCTACTGTACACTTGTATGATGACATGCTAGGCTAGCGTACACATACGGGAGGACCATACACTACACGGAAGATAAGATTACCTACGCTTCAACGATTGTGAGTGGATCGAACACTTGAACTATTTTACGGCGTGTTTCTCATTAGGCATCAAGCTAGTTGTGCATGCTGATTTGAATGTGTGTGATATGCATGATTGCCTCATCTTTATCTTGTTTATTAACAGAATTGGACATTATACATAAGGAAACATGACCAATTATGCATGATGCTAAATATGAGAATGAGATATGGATATTGTAGGTTACTTATATAATTCTTCATATTGATGGATTGATGGACTTGATTCCGGTGGTGATCGGCCGACCGTTCTTTCGGTATCACACCCGTCGTATTGATACCTGGTGTCGGTGTAAGCTGGAGGGACGAGAGGGTAGTGGCCTCCGGATTAGGCACTATGGACTCGATCTCCAGGCTACACTCGCACATTTGAGATTGTATATATATATATATATATTGCATTCAATAGTTGTTTGCTTGCTAGGATGTGATGCACCCAGAACTACGATCCTTCCGACAGGGGTGTAGGTGTCGAGCAAACCCATAGGTCCCGACCGTATTACGGGGTAGCCCACCGTGAAGTCACTGCCATATTTCGGTAGACGCCAAGAAGGGGGTTGTATTGGGGGCTCGGGGACAACTCGGTAAGTGAGTCCAATCTTGCGGGTTTCCTTGGTAACATGGGGTTGACATGGTCGGAATACCATCCGTTTCTATGGCACCGTTATTTGTCATCCGTTTATGGTACCGTTTGCCGATGATGCTCCCTGTGTTATTGTAGTACTTGACCTGACTTAGAATCTTGTTGCTAGGGGGAAAATTGAACAAAAGCATTCATGCATCATATGTGATGTGCATACTTTGGTATGCATTGATGGTGTACCTATTATTGTATGATTGTGATTGGTTTGATCACTCGCTGGGCTTGTGTAAGCTCATCCCTCAGGAATCTTTTTTTTAGATATGGATGCTGGTACGGCATATCCAGCGGAGATTGATCTGGCCTATCTTAGTGGTGGGGATTATGAGGCTTGAGGTGGTCAGCCAGAGATGGGGCATGTATCTGACTACTTGTGTGATGAGTGTGCTCATGAAGCACCGTAACTCGGGCTAAGGGCCCTGTGATTTGGAACTTTATTTTCCTTTGGTTTGGTAAATATTTTGGATTACTGTAACCAATAACCTTGGGATTTTATTGCGTTTCCTTCCTAGGATATTATTATCTGCTATATGTGGTATTAAACTGATACGTAGGAAACTAAAACCGTTATCTATATAATGAAATTATCATTTAGAATTCTTATTATATTCGGATTGACTATTACATATTTATTCCGCTGCAACTCTGATTTCTGTTCTTATATTTTGAATAAGAACCCGGGCAGTGTACATGACACAACAAAGCATCGATCCTGTAGTTCGGTGTGGAATACAGGGGTATTCCCGTCACATTTTCTCTGAGTTGAGGGATGGGGGTGTGACACATGTTCTTAATCAAGACCCCTTCCCATCATTAGAACGAGCTTACTTCATGGTTCAATCTGAAGTTAGTCGTCGTACCACTATACTACAGCCCGTAGCACAGGAACAATCAACCTTATATTTTGGGTACTAGTTCTCATGGTGGTTCTACACGGTCAAGTGATCGCTCTACTACAGAGAACGAATCTATAAAGTGAGAGTATTGTGGTAAGGAGCGTCATACCAAACAATTTTTTTGGAAACTCAGTGGCATGGTTCTAAATCTCGGTCGAAACTGCAAAGTTTCAACTGAGATATCTCGGTTTTGCAAGAAACTGAGACGAGATAAGCTGCGACTTTAAAAATTCCCTTAACTCAACAAGTTTCGACCTAGATGTTGGTAATTTCGCAAGTTTCAACTCTTATGCCCATCGAAACTTAAGGAAACCTGACTCAAAATCAGGACAGACACTTATTTATGCCAAATATCATTCAAGTAAATGTTTTTATATTTGTTATTACATTTACTTAAGATATTATTCATAAATAAGCAAATACCCCCTATTTTAATCCAATAAAAATAGTTAAAAAATAAAATTCCAAAAGGATAAAAATTCACCACCCGAATTCAAGAACAAAAACTGTATTTTTGGCGGTAGGTGCAATTTTCAACTTTTAAATGCTAGGGTTTTCTCAAATCTATAAATCCCATAAATCTTCATATGGTAAAACATTGCTAAAAATCAAAAGCATGGTAAAATATTCATTTGTTTTGAAATGTAAACAAGTGAGCTTAGGTGTGAGACTCCTACAGCAGGATCAAGGTGGGAATCCGACAATTAGGCAACTAGTAGGACTCTAGGCTGCCAAATTTATCTTTTGTTTTATTCATTAAAATACATCTTCTTTCTTCTTCCCTTCAAAGCCTCACCCCTCACCACCATTACCAACACCATCAACAGCCTTAAAAGTCTTATAGCCTACCCTACTTTAGTCCTACACAACCTGATTTCAATCTGGTTGTCCTCCAGAACCGATCCTGAAGTGCAGATCCCTTAGGATGCGCCACCATTTTCAACTTCAGATGTTTGCTCTTTAGAAGATGAAGGTAAAGTGTTTGGTATGCCCCAACTCTATTCAATTCGGGTCAACCAAGTATTCAGTTGGTTCATCGACTCATGTATCTGATTCATTTGTTCTTGTTTGTGCTGTTGCTCCAATGTCGTCACTCGATCAGTCAAGGACTTCAATAAATCCGCAATCTGTTGTAAAGTAACAGATTTACTTCCTTGTGGTATAGAACTATTCTCGTTTCCATCCATGCTCCGATACTAATTTGGTGTAGCCTAGGTGGCTACCACGCTAGGAATGATTCTGGAAGAGAATATTATCCGTGTAGATAGAAAAGAAATAAAAGGAGAGATAGATAGGAGGAGAGGAGAGGAGAAAAGAGTGACAGAAAGGCTGGACTCTCTTAGCTTTGAGAGAGGCCAGAAATCATTACTTATAGAGAGCACTTAACAGGGGGCAAAAATGGAAATAAAAAGGGAGGAGGGGAAACCCTCTCGGTATTAGCGCCAGATTGTCTAACACTAATCCCGAGAGGGGTCTTTCCCTTTTTACCCTTCAACATATACTTCTAACACTCCCCCCTCAAGCTGGAGCATATATATCAATCATGCCCAACTTGTTACAATATAGTCAACCCTCCCACTTACTAGAGACTTAGTAAAAACATCAGCAAGTTGTTCTCCAGTCTTGACATACTTTGTAGAGATTACGCCTTGTTGGAGTTTTTCTCTTACAGAGTGACAATCCACCTCAATATGTTTGGTTCTCTCATGGAATACGGAGTTTGAGGCTATATGTATCACTGCCTGGTTGTCACACCACAATTGCATTGGTGTGGAGCTCTCAAACCCTAGCTCAGTCAACAACATCTTCAACCAAACCAGCTCAAAGGTAGCATGGGCCATGGCTCGGTACTCTGATTCTGCACTTGATCTAGCAACTACACTCTGTTTCTTACTCTTCCTTGAGACAAGGTTCCCTCCAACAAATACAAAGTAACCTGTAGTTGACCTCCGATCCATCGGTGATCCAGCCCAATCTGCATCAGAAAATCCCTCAACTCGTGTATGGCCATGATCAGTATACACTAATCCTCGTCTAGGAGCCTTCTTGAGAAACCTTAAAATCCGAATGACAGTATCCCAATGAGGTGTCCTAGGAGATAACATGAATTGACTTATAACACTGATTGGAAAAGAAATATCAGGTCGATTGATGTCAAGTAATTCAGCTTTCCAACCAACCTTCTGTATCTTTCTGGATCATCAAGGACATCTCCCTCATCTACAAGAAGTTTGATATTGGGATCCATTGGGTTATCAAGAGGTTTGCACCCTAGCATCCCAGTCTCCGTAAGCAAGTCAAGAGTATATTTCCGCTGCGAGAGAGATATTCCCTTTCTGAATTGAGCCACTTCAACTCCTAAGAAATAATTCAACTTTCCCAAATCTTTAGTTTGAAATCTCTGTTGTAGATGAGTTTTCAAACTATCAATTCTTGTAGGGTCATCACCAGTAATCACAATGTCATCAACATTTACAGTCAGAAAAATTCTTCCAGCACTTGTCTGACGGTAGAAGAGAGAGTAATCACTATTGTCACACCCTAACCCCCACCCTAGGGTTTTGGTATGACTAGAATGCTTAAAACATCCTAAACCACCACCAGGATCTCGATGCAGTGGCTCAAATCACAGTCAACTCAATACAATCTCACTTGTACATCATAGTGCGGAAAGAAAACACATTTACCATAAGCAAATGTAGAAATCAAGAGTGCGGAAGCGTTCACAATTGTAAAAGGGGTTCAAAAGTCTAAGCGATAGATACAGCTATATATATTACATTTTATCCCAAATGATCAACTAAAAACTAAAATAACAGTAAATAAGATTACAGAAGTGTATACACTGCAAAAGATGAAAACTGAAAGAAACAAAAGATAAGATCCTCGATCCAAGTGCCCCCTTGGCACAATCATCAACATCAACTCAACATCATAGTCCAAAGTCACCGACTACAAGTCAGCAACACCGAGCAAAACATATCCAAAAGAAAGAGCCCTCAAGGGTCGCCACCAACATCACCTACAAGTCTGCAACACATCTAAAAAGGTTGCGCAAAGTGGGTTAAGCTCCACTGAGCCCAGTGAAGGGATGGGGAATGCACAAACAATAACACATAGTCCATGATGCATGAATTAATTAAAATATTAGCCACCTAGCAAGCATGTCTAAGTCACTACGTTCTTGCTACTGCAACAACTCGGGAAACATCACAGATCACTTGTCTTATTACCGCAATTCAACCTCAATTGTTACCTCAGGGCCCGCGTCGGTCGAAGCCACTCGCCACCCAAAGGCAAACCCCGATAACCAATGGTCATCCCTGACCTGGCCTCGTAACCTCCTTAGGCACACAAGGAGCCTTGGTTACCCAACACCTAAACCCCTGTTGGTAAGGGTCATAGCAAGGGAAACATAACCCTGACCGCAGTACTATATGAAACTATCATGTCGAGAGGTATTCCGGGTGCATCAACATCCCATACCATCTAGTACCTAGGTACCAGCTCAACACGGCACATGATAGGTAAATCATATCATATCATAAGGGTCCTGTGTTGGCATACCCGATACTGTATCCCCTTACAAACATTCTAATAAACACCACATCCATACCTTCCGCATCACAATATATCCACAATCATAGTTGTTTATATGCAAAATGATAAGTGCATGGAAGATGGCATGCAAGCATATATAGAGTGCAAAACATTCTCAAATTAAATCAAACCCAAACCTACTCACAATTAGTTCGCGATTCGATTATAAGGTTCACCGTCGAATGCCGTTAAAATACATCGCCTTGTGGTTGCGTAGAAGCCTACGGAGGTGGGAACAAGTGTTAAGAACAATAAGGGAAAACCTCAAGAAGTCCCTCCTAGGATGCCCCTATGTGTAGGTTCAAAAAACAAGGGTGGATTCTTGGTCGAATTCTCCTGGGAAAGAATCCAGGTGAGAATCCACCAAAAGCAGAGTTTTAAGAAGGGTACTGCCTATACTGGATTCTTGGCCGGATTCCCACCCTGTGAGAATCTGGGTGAGAATCCACCCTGTTTTTAAGCCCGAATCCAAAGTATTCACCTCCAGATTTCTTCCCTGCTGTGCATTTAAAGTCCTAGAGGTTAAGGGGAGGTGTCCTAGGGCTTAATAGGGTCATAAGGACCTATTCCCATCAAGGGTTTGAAGGGTTCCATGTATTGGATCCTCTACAAGGTCTAAACCTAAGTTTTGAGAGAATAGAGTCTTAAGCTCCATACATAGCTCATAAACCAAGCAAGGGAAGATGCAAAGATCCATTAATGGATCCAGCATCAAGAACTCCAACATCCATCAAGTTTCAAATGAAACTCAAAGCACAAACCACCCCGAGGTCATTTCCCCAAAACCCAAAACCAAAGAGAGGGAAAAGGGAGACGAAGATCTTACCTTAAAGATGAAGAACTCCACAATGGGTGGCCTCCAAGTACAACCTCCACCTCCTTCTCCTTCTTTCTCTCCTTTCTTTCTTCTTTCTCTCGTCCTCTCCAACGATTTTATTAGGTTAGACAAGGAAGTGAGCCAATAGATGGCCCTAGTTTTCTATTTAAGGTAAGTCATACCCTAAGGCCTGTTTAGCTTAGAACCAAAAACCCCAAATCTATTATTCCTCAGTCAACTAATCCAAAAACCCATTTTAGCTTAGGTTGGACCTTGTGGGCCCACCCACAATCACTCACCATAGGGAAAAAGGTCTTAGAAGGGGGTCCACAGTACTTGGGGACCTCCCACACTCGCACGGAGCACGAGGCAAGTGGGGCCCATCAACCAAGACTCAAAAGAGTAAATACAACAAGGTTGGGTCCTTGGTCGGATTCTCTCTGGGTGAGAATCTGGCCCTGCTGTAAGGCCTTTTTAAACCTCAAACAAGCTCTGGGTGATGCAGATTCATCACCAAATAGGGCTTGTTTCATTGGGAATAAGTCTAGGGTTGGGTTACATACATGTTGGGCCTTTGATCCCATGGGTTTCTAATGTAATAGGCCACTTTTACGGGCCTAAAATATGGGTATATAGGTTGCATACGGGATTAGCCCAATACTTAGTTTAATTTTATGTTTTTTAATTGAACCAGTTCAAATTGGTTGCATCCAATTGGTTCAATTTAAGTGATCATGTGACTTGGTTAAGTGGTCATGTGACAACTTAAGTGGTCATGTGATGTAAGTTGGGCTGGATTAGGACTCTATAAGTCCAGCCATGTTTTGAGTCTATTTCCTTTAGTATTCTAGTTTCCTAGTCAATTTAAGTTACCTAATAGGTTAGGGATAGGGTTAGGCCATTCCTTTTTAGTGTCTAAGTCTATTTTTGAGTCTTCTATATAAGTTTGTAAGGGAGGACAGCATTAGATACGAATTTGATTAATAAAAATTAGCTTTATGCTTGCTGCCATTGCTGCTGCTGCTCTTTGTGAGTGTATATCCTTGTGGATCTCAAGGTGGATAGGGTGGGTGGACTCCTGCGACTCCTTGCATCGTGAAGATCGGGAGGTTCCTTCAAGATATCAGGCTGCTGCCATTGTTTCTGCAATACAGTAAGTTTGAACCTGTACTTTGCTTTAAAACCTTCTTCTTCCTAGCCATTATCCTTCCATTAGACCTAATCCACATTCCCCTCCATCCATCAAACCCTAATCTCCATTAAACCTGCAACTCTTACCTCAACTAGGACTCCCTCATAACTACAGATCTGGCCATCAATTTCGAACCATACTTCCAGCCTATATTCCCCACACCTCTCCCTACACTCGACCTTAAACCCAGTCCATAATCCCCACTAAATCCCCTCCATTCCTCCACTCCATTAAAACCCAAAACCTGCAACTCAATTCTGTCCAGAATTGCAGAATTTTAAAACCTTCCCATATTCAATTATTTTTATCCCATAATAACCCCCTAGACCTGCATATTAAAGCCATATAAGACCCATTCCCAAATTCCCATCCTAAACCCTAGAATTAACCTAAATCCTAGTGTTGTCCATTCAAACCAGCAACCTCTTTTGCGATTGATCCTGTTGTCTGGCTCCTAGTAGGTCTCCTACCTATCTAGGACTACATTACTGGGCTTGGGCCCGCACTTCAAAGACTTTTAGGGAAAGTGAAAAGAGAGGTTTAGGATTAGAAGCATACCCAAAATATGATTCCCTCGTCCATCACAGCATGCTTTCTGGAATCCCAAAGAGTCTCCTAACTTCGACACTTACATCGCTAAGACACGTAGTGTCGATGTGACAAGACACTGGGTGCTCCTTTCGGAATTCCTCGCTCTTGGGACTAGTACTAGGAGGGTAATCCATGTAGTCATCGTCGACGAACTTTCCCCACTCTCAGTCGAGGAACCGGTCCTCGACAGTCAAACCCGTGAATTGGTCAACGATCTTGTGGGTCGCTTTGATGACCATTGCAAACAACTCACCGGCATAGACGTCAGCTCCATCTACGTGGCACAAGAAAACATTATTATAATAGGATCTCGGGTGCGGGTCTAACAACTATTGCAACGTGACAAACCAAACTCAAAATCCACTTTTGTAAACCGGCCAAACCAGGCCCTTGGAGACTATTTCAATCCATACAAGGATTTCTTCAATCTGCAAACTAACCCAGACTTCCCCTGAGCAACAAACCCTGGAGGTTGCTCCATATACACCTCCTCTTGGAGATCTCCATGGAGGAAGGCATTCTTAACATTGAGCTGATGCAAAGGCCAACGATGACAGGCGGCAAGACAGATCAAAACCTGAACAGAGGTGAGCTTTGCAACTGGAGAAAAAGTATCCAAGTAATCGACACCATACTTCTGTGCATAGCCTTTAGCCACCAAGCGAGCTTTCAGGCGAGCAAGAGATCCATTAGCATTAACTTTGACCATATAGACCCAACGACAACTAATGGCAGACTTCCCAAGGGGCAGTGGAACAAGGTCCCAACTGTGGTTGTGGTCCAAAGCCTGTAATTCTTCTTCCATAGCTGTCCTCCAGCCATAGTCCGAAATCTCGCGAGATCTCGCCGAGATTCTTGGTTTTTTAGAAATCTGAGTCGAGATGGAAGGGAAAACATAAAAGTGCAAGATCTCGACTTGAAAAAGCTTCAAAAATCAGTGAAAAAATAAGAAGAAAAATGCAAAATCTCGCCCAGATCTCGGGTCAAAAAGTGGATCTCGGGTATGGGCACCATGATTTGACCCAAATGACTTGTTTGAAGTCTTAAAACAAGTCTGTTTTTGCCTATTCTGTCGACAAAGAGCTCTCCAACACTCTCTTCTTCTCTCAATCTTTTCTTCCCATGTTCATTTTTTGGTTGGATTGAAACATTTGGAAGCTGAATTTGGGGGCAAAGTGAAGATTGCAGCTCAATTTTGGAGGATTGCTCAAGTTTGTGAAGGTTTTTTGAAAGGTAAACCCATTTTCCCTAAACCTATTTTTTTGAAAAAAATTTGATGAAATCTTGGTAGATGGGTGTGATTTTTAGTTATGTTATACAAGTTAGGCCGATCTATCACTTGATGGAGGCCGAATTTTTTTTGGATCATTAAATTATTTATTATAATTTCTGGGAAAAAAAATGATTTTTTCAAAAAAGAAATTAAAAAAAATAGGATAAATACTTATTGTTTGGATGTGATCTTGATGTATGTTAGACTAGTTTGCATGCTCTACAGCCTCATGGAGTCATTTTTTTTTTCCACCCATTAAAAAAAATATTTTATTTTTCAGATTTAATAATTATATTATTTAAATAGTTAAAAAATATATAAAATTAAGGAAAAATACCTGTTTTTGTTGGAAAATTATGCACAACAGTTGTACATAATGTCCAACTTCAAATGATGTCAAATACATCATTATGTTATAATATTTTATATTTGAAGGTATAATTATTTTTAATAAAAATTGTAAATATTATTTTTAATTAATAAATAAATACTAGGGTTAGGGAATAAATAAGAGATAGGTATTTGATTGTTCTAGTAGCTTCATATTATGTGTAATAGTTATAAATACAATACTTTAAGTGTTTATTACCTTACTTTAAGTCTATAATAGTTACTAATACATGTTTTTTTACGTAACAGTGTAAAAAATCAGATAAGGGTTACACAATGGGGGATATAGCATGGTTACATGGAGTCCCAATGTCTGAGGACAAAAAGAAGTCAAAGTGTAACTATTGTGGGAAGATTCTAAATTCTGGAGGAGCAACTAGGTTAAAGGAACATTTGTATGGTCTGGGCAAGAATGTTGCCAAATGCCAAAATGTTCTGAGCTAAGTGAAACTGGCAATGGCACAAAATTTAAGAGGAGTACAGACAAAGAAAGCTGAGAGGGAGAGACAACAAATAGCTTTCGATGAGGTAGTGCTAGAGAGGCCTGGTGTAGACATCCTTGGGGGAGTAGGAGATGATACTGAATATAGGCCTACACC
Organism: Telopea speciosissima; assembly: GCF_018873765.1. NCBI lineage: Eukaryota > Viridiplantae > Streptophyta > Magnoliopsida > Proteales > Proteaceae > Telopea > Telopea speciosissima. The sequence goes on along the minus strand of NC_057919.1, from coordinate 49,010,539 downwards.
TGGTGAGTTCCAATCAGAGGCTACATAGAGGATTTACCAGCAGGCTTTGGCAACGAGTAGGCAAAGTTTTCATTTTGACAATATCAGATCATATGAGCAAGCAAGAGGAGCTGGTGGATCTGGCTCAGCTACACCAGTGCAAGAAGATGAGAGGAGGAGAAGCACTGGCAAAAGAGATATCCCACGGCTCCAAGCCCGACCACGAGCACGTTCCCCATATACCATTTTTTAGCAAGATCCATCTACCTTTAGGCAACAAGCTGCCTTCCAGCCAACCATCCCACAAGTGTTTGGTGGTAAACAAGATGATGCACGGAAAGCCTTCAGCAAGTTCATGCTATACAATGACATTCCAGCTAATGTAGCTCAAGGAACCTATTATAATGCATTCCTTGGTGCTGCAGGGAGGGCTGGCCCAGGATGGAAAGGGGCCTACACCATATGAGTTGTATAATGTATATTTTCCTAGAGAGGTAGAGGAGCTGAAAGAGTACATAGAGGGTCTGAAGCCATTGTGGGACACATGGGGTTACTCTTATGGCTGATGGTTGGGCTGGACCTACTAGATAGTCCATTATAAATTTCATGGTGAGTTGTAATGGGAAGACTGTCTTCTTGAAGTCTGTTGATGCATCAAAGCATGTCAAGGATGCATCATACTTGTACAAGCTACTGAAGCAAGTGGTAGAGGAAGATATAGGAGCAAAGAACGTTATCCAAATTGTGACGGATAACGGTTCTAATTTTAAGAAGGCTAGAGAGAAACTGATGAACAAGAAAAGTAAGAGGATCCGCCTCTTTTGGACTCCATGTGTAGCCCATTCTATTGATCTAATGCTGAAGGACATGGGGAAAAAAGCTTTGGTGGCTGGTGTGGTTAATAGGGCAAGGCAAATGACCACCTTTGTGTATAACCATGGTTATGCTTTAACCTTGATGAGGGAGAAATGCAAGAGGGATTTAGTGAGGCCAGGTGTCACTAGATTTGCCACCAATTACATTGCATTGAAGAGCATCCAGTCAAAGGTGGTAGGTCTGAGGTCAATGTTTGCAAGTGACCAATGGTTTACTTGGTCAGGCTCTAGGACACAAGAAGGGAAGGCAGCACAAGAGACCATTGCAAGTAACGGATGTTGGAATAACTTATATAAAGTTGTTGCCATATGAGAACCAGTGGTGGCAGTACTAAGGATGGTTGACACTGAGAAGAAGCCTACCTTGTCCCACATATATGCTGCCCTGTAAAAGCTAAAGGAAATGGTCCGAGCTGCAATACCCCGAAGTGCTCGCTCATACATTAACTTCATTGATGAGCGATGGGAGAAGCACTTGAGTCATCCCTTGCATAAAGTTGGTGAGTTCAACACTTCAACATCTATACACTTTATGTGAGTTTTTACATTTACATATTCAAACCGCTAAAGTATTAAGTCACTAACAACTTATATTTGTGGTTTCCCCTTTACTAGCATACTATTTGAATCCAAAGTACCAGTACTCGCATGATCTTGGGCTGGACACGGATTTGTTACTGGCAGTTGAAGCTGTTATTGAGAAGTTGGAGGTCAATCCCAAGACACAATCTGACTGCAATGATGAGGTGAGACTATGGGACTTTGGTATTTTGCTAGTTAGTAAAGGAATGTAATTACTAACTAGCAAACGCTGATACCTCTAACACTGTTTCAAATTTCAAATGTAAATAGATCAAGGCCTTCAGAGAGGCCTCAGCAAGTTTCGGTCGAAAATCTGCAGTGGAGGGTAGACAAAAGTCAGACCCTGGTAGGTGGCAATGTGGCATGATTTTACATATATGACTTACAATTTTATCCCTTTACAATTTACATATTCTTAATATTCTTTGTTTATAATGCAGCTGACTGGTGGGTGCTGTATGGTACAAGTTCACCCAACCTGAGGAAGGTAGCAATCAAAGTGCTGTCACAAACCTGTTCATCCTTTGGCTGCGAGCGCAACTAGAGTACATTTGCCTTGATACACTCAAAGAGGCGGAACAGATTGGGTAGTCAACGACTAGAGCAACTGGTGTATGTGCAATATAATATGAGACTAAGGATGAGGCACATACATGAAGAATTTGAGAAGAATGACAAAGAGCCCATCGAGCTAGCCAACATATTCCAGGAGGACTCTGATGAGGATGAGGATCCCCTATTCCAGTGGGTGAGGGATCGTGGTGCACCAGAGATGGATGAGCCTGGAGGTAGGCCTGGTTCCACTATTGCGTCCGTAACCGACACAGATGTTGAGGACTATATGTCGCAAGAGGGGCGTGCACATTCTCAGTCACGGAGACCATTTGAGGCTGCAGGAACTCCTCAGGATGATGATGGTGATGGGAACCTCAATCATAGTTGCAACTCCTCCGCGATTCGACATGTGCCTGGATCGATGATGATGATGTTTATTTTTCTATTGTGATGGAAGAAATCGAAGGAAAGAAGAAATCGATGACCAGAAGAACGAAAGAAATTGAAGAGAAGAAGAAATCGAAGAGGAAGAAGAAATCAAACGAAGAAGAAATCAAGAGGAAGAGGAGGAAGAAATCAAAGTCGCCATGGCGAGGTGCCATCGCCCTCTCAGCGCTGGCGGCCATGCGCGCCACACTATCTGGTAATGGTGGTGGTGGTAGACATGGTGGTGGTATTAGTGGTGGCATGCCTGCTGGTGGTTATTATGATGATCGTCATGAGGGGATGCGCGACCAATACCAGCAAGAAGTGGGAACACAGCAGGACCCTCTGCGTTTCACAGGTGAGTCTCAGTTTACACATGCCACACAAGATCAAGATCATGGTGGCCACAAAAAACTTACAAGAGAAGGACGGGTCGCAAATGTAACCAACCTCGATGATGACACGAGTATGAACACCATGGTAGCAAGTTTTGGAAGCATGAGTATGGATACTGGTAGTCAGCATCAACCATGGCAATCATATCAACCTCATTATGAGTATGATTATGGCCAGCAGAGCACCGGTTCTGAATATAGCTCTTATGGTCAGTTTAGGCAGCCAACACATGCGTATGACTATCAAAGTAGTGAGTCTGGCATTGGGTCCAGCATTGGGTCCATCGATCCATCCACATTCCAAGTCCCAGGCATTCCTCAATATGACAGTAGCATAAGCGGTGCATCTCATCCTTCATGGCAATGGTCTAACTCCACTGTGGAACAGTTATACCCTAGGTTAGGGCTGTTGGCATATGTGGATGAGAACTCTTATATTAATGTTGTGGAGGACTATACACAACAGTTTAGCAACAATATGTCATGGGAAGACTATGTGGTACAAATAGAGAATGAATATGCCATTCAATCTCATTTTATGTGATGAAGTTGTAACTTGTAACTTAAACATTTGTAATGCTTATTAACTTGTTTCCTATTAATTGAATGTTTTGTTTGAGTTCTATGTACATAAATTATGTCATTAATGTATCTATTATGCTATTTTAATATGTCGCCACCTAGCAACTAAGGGTCCGATGTAAAAGTCATATTTGGACTTTGTTTTTGCAAAATCTAATAATGCCATTGTGTTTAAATGGCCTAAAATAGGTTGTGTACCAATTTTCAGGCCCAACAGAGCCCTCAAACCCACCGAGATGGGCCTCTGAGTCAAAAAAAAAAAAAATTTGCAAAAACTCGCCAAGATCTCGGCCCAACTCGGTTTTTTCGTGGGCCGAGTTGGCTCCGAGACCCGAGTTTTCGGACCATGCCTCCAGCCAGAAATAGATAATGCCTCTACAATGCTCTTAGGAATAGGATGAGAAGCAATAGTGGAAAGACAGGCTTGAAAGGTAGAAGATAAACTAGAATAAGAAACATGAAAAGAAATTGGGTGTTTAACATACTGACGGGTACCTTTCGGATGTGCAATGGGCTGATCCAAATCAGAAAAGATAGGATCAGGGGTAAGATCCACAGACGGCAAAGACGTGGCAGCAGGCGGAGCATCAATAGGGGCAGCAACTTCTTCCCTTTGACGAGGTTCATGATGATAAACATGAATGATTGGAGGCCGAACACGAGGTTGCACAGGAGGCTGCACAGGAGATGGAGCAATAAGAGGATGCACAGGAGGCTGAATAACACAAAGAGGAAGATCCTCAACAGACTCATGCACATAAGTTGGAGACTCAAAGAAAAAAACATTAGTAGTAATAAAACACTTGCGAACCACAGGAGAATAACAACGATACCCCTTCTGGACACGAGAATATCCCACAAAAATGCATTTAATAGCCTTGGGATCTAACTTCGACAAACCAGGAGTATGGTCCGAATAAAGCAAACACACCCAAAGACCCATGAGGGCAAGGGGAATAAAGAGTCGGAAGGGAAGAGCAAAGCATGAGGAATGCCCCCACCTAGGATAGAAGAGGGCATTCAATTGAAAAGATAACAAGCAGTTAACATTGCATTAGTCCAAAAAGACTTGTCCAATTTCATTTCAAAGAGAAAGGACCAAGTCACTTCCATCAAGTGACGGTTCTTCCATTCAACCACACCATTTTGTTGGGGTGTGTAAAAACAGGAAGACTGATGAATGATCCCACGAGCACTCATAAAATCAGAAAAGGGGCAGAAAAATACTCCCGTGCATTATCACTACACAACACCTTAATATAAGAGCCAAATTGATTCTTAATTTCAGCAATAAATGAAGAAAAAATAGAGAACATTTCAGAATGACTTTTCATTAAGTACCATAATTGTCATGGCGTCGCCTAAGCACCGCCTAGGCGTCCAGGCACTTTGGTCGACTTCGGCGCCTTGGTCACCTAGGCGGGCGCCTTGGACGCCTTGGTCGCCTACTTGGTGTCACCTTTTTTTTTACCCTCTCCAACACCTTGGGTCGCCTAACCGTTGTGACAACTATGTTAAGTACAACCAAATCATACGAGAGCAGTCATCAACAAAAGTAACAAAATATGTAACACCCAACTTGGAAGACACACAACAAGCATGGTTCGAGAACACACGAGATCTCGGCGAGATCATTTCTCGGTTTTTCAAAAACTCGAGTCGAGATGCCATATGCATTATAAAATTACACTTTCTCGGCGAGATCTCGGTATCGTCTCGACCCATGCATCTGAGTCCTATTTTGAAGATTTTTTTCTGATTTTTTACGTTATAAAAATACAATCTCACTGAGATCTCGGTACCGGGTTTGGATATGGGTTTTGACCATTTTTTCACCCCATTTCACCCATCTAACCCATTTTATAAAATAAGCTATACATGCCTCAAACTCAATATGACAATAGCAGTGGATCTTACACCTCATACCAACAGCCTCCCATGTACCCTAAGATAAGGAGGTTGGTCCATATTCCCAATCCCAAACCAGCCATACATGCCTCAAACTCAATATGACAGTAGCAGTGGATCTTACACCTCATACCAACAGCCTCCCATGTACCCTAAGATAGGGAGGTTGGTATATGTTGATGACAACACTTATATGGAGGTTGTGTCACACTATGCGCAACACTTCAGCAATTCTATGACATGGGAATTTTTTGTGTATCAATATGGGGATGAATTTATTACTCGATCACATTTTATGTAACAAATTCAGAGAACATTGATGTAATGTAATTTTTATTTGAATGTTTTGATTGATATGTACTAATTTGAATGTTTTGATTGCTAATTTGCTACGTATTACTAAATTATGTGTAGAGTAGGTTGTTTTAGCACGACTCATCGCCTACCAACCTATGGTCCAAAGTGAAACTCATATTTGGACTTGTTTTTTGGGAAATCTGGGCATGCCATTGTGTTTAAATGGCCTGAAATAGGCTGAATACCAAGTTTCAGACCCAAAATATGTGTAAAACCCATCGAGTTGGGGGTCCGAGTAAAAAAAAAAAAATGCAGTAACTCGCCGAGATCTCGACTCATCTTAGTTTTTGGCTGGGCCGAGATGCCACCGAGACCCGAGTTTTAGAACCTTGACAACAAGGACCCCATACATCTGAGCGAACCAAAGAAAAGGGATGTAAGGCCCGTTTGTTAACACGAGGGGGATAACTCACACGGTGGAGTTTGCCAAACTGACACGACTCACAATCTAAAACTAAAAGAGAACGCAAACTAGGAAACAATTTTTGCAAACTCTGTAAAGACAGATGACCAAGGCGACAATGAAGCTGATAAGGGGTAGCGGTGCCCGAACAAGCAACAGAAGATGTGTCCTCAAGAAGATAGAGCCCCCTCAAGACCCTACCTCTACCAATTGTCCTCTTTGTCTGCAAATCCTGAAAGACACAAGAATCAGGAAAAAAATGTTATGGAACAGTTGTAGGCATTGGTAAGTTGGCTAACAAACAAGAGATTAAAAGGAAATTTAGGCAAATACAAGATAGAAGAAAGAGATAAGGAAGAAGTGGGCTGAACAGTACCAGTGCCTCTAAGTGCACTGGTACTCGAATGAGAAGGTTGTAAGAAGGAAAAGATACCTGAGATGCCAGACATATGGTCTGAGGCCCCTGAATCAATAATCCAGGGCCTAGAAGTAAAGAGACACGCAGTGGCATTACCTTTCTGGACAAAAGTAGCAGTGGAAGAAATGTCCTGAGCAGCCTTGCTCTGGCTGTAGCGAGCATATTCCTCCTTTGTCATAGTCAAAGTCACACGACGTTCCTCAACAGGTATAAGTGGGGCTGCAGGGTCAACACTGGCAGTGTTAGCTATCTTGGACTGTGGAGGTTTACCATGTAGCTTCAAACAATAGCGCTGAATGTGACCAGATTTGCCACAATGATGGCAAGTCCTTGGCGGACCAGATTTCTCTAACTTCTCAGATTAAGTCATTGGTACTAACAAAAGGTGCAGCAGGAGGGAACTTGGCAGGTTGACGACCCCTACTACGGCCACTACTCACAAGAGCAGAACTATCACCAAAAGAAACTCAAGTGGTGTCACGACTCACGAGACACACGAAGAACTCGAGAAAAAGTATCTGCAAGAGATGGAACTATAACACCTCCAAGAATTTGAGACCGTACTGAGTCAAAATCAAGGCCCAAACTGCCCAAGAAGCTCATAACTGCGAGTTGCTCACGCTGTTGCTGCATCTGGATAACATCAAAAGTAATGGGCAGCAAAGCATACAATTCCTCATACATCCTTTTGAAATCAGCAAAGTGTTGGGTCAAGGGTCGACCCTTCCTATCAACTCGATAAAACTCTTGGGAGAGTTCATAAATCCTGGAGAGGTTGTTGTGTCCAGAGTATAAAACAACCAGATAATCCCATAGATCTTTGATAGAGGCAATATGGGTCACAAGGTCTAGAATATTACTATCCATGGAATTTAACATCTGACCCAAGATACGAGCATCCGCAGCCCCTCCCAAACATCATCATCCATGGTAGCAGGTTTCTTTCCAGTCAAGTAATGTTTCTCACCCCTTCCTGTGAGAACCAAGGTCACAATCTTGTGCCATTGCTGAAAATTCTGACTCCCTTCTAGCTTCTTAAAGGTCAGAAAATTTGAGGATGAGGATACAACCTCGGGCACAGCCTTTGTGTCCTTTGATGTCTCTCCCATAATTACCACCAAAGAGGACTCCAACAATAATAGCCCTCAAGCCAATGCAACCAACACTCAATCTTCAAAGAAGCACCCGAAAGTGCATAACAGAGCAACCAACTAGTGCCAAGGTACTAAACTCAGGTCTCGGTACCAACTCGGCCCTTGGAAAAATCAAGTCAAGTCGAGATCTCACCGAGTTGGTGCATTTTTTTTTTCGACTCGAAGCCTCAACTCGGTGGGTTTTAGACCTAATTTGGGTCTGAAACTTGGTATTCATCCTATTTTAGGCCATTTAAACACAATGGCAGTATCAGATTTTGCAAAAACAAAGTCCAAATATGTGTTTCAATTCGGACCATAGGTTGGTAGGCGATGACGTACTAAAACACCCTACTCTACACATAATTTAGTAATAGAAAGCAAGCAAAACATTCAATTAATAGCTAAACAACTTAAATAAGAATTAGAAATGTTAAAGTGATACATCAAACTGTTTAACAGTGTTACAACTATCATCACATAAAATGACTTTGCATCAAGTATTCAGTCCCCACTAGTGTCACATAGTCTTCCCATGACAAAGTGTTGCTGTAATGTTGCATATAGTGCTTCACAACAAGCATATAAGAGTTCTGTCGAGTTAGGTAAGTAAATACATAGTAGATGGGTCATTTCCATGGGTCAACCCGAGATCCGAGATCTCGCCGAGATATGTCGAGTTCTATCGAGTTAGATAAGTAATTACATAGAAGATGGATCATTTCCATGGGCCAACCCGAGATCTGAGATTTCGCCGAGATCTTGTACTTTTTTGTATCATATCCCATCTAGTCTCGGTTTCTCAAAAAACCAAGAAACTTGCCGAGATCTCACGAGTTCTCGAACTATGACTAGTGCTTAATCCAGAATAAGCATTAAACAGTAGCTTATCAACACATAAAGGCCTTCAAACAGTAGACCAGTCCAATAGGAGCAATCCGATAGTAAAGCAGTAGTCCAAAGAACACTTCAATAGCATAACAGCAGCCAACACAAGCAACCGATATCATAACAGTAGCTCAAACAACATAACAGCAGCTCAACACAAGCAAAATGACCAAAAACAGTCCAAAAAATCGATTAAGAAATCGATATCTATGTCAAGCTGTATCCAGCAGCACATTCATCCCAAAAGAGTAGATTTACAGCAATGAAAAAGCACCAAAATATTCCAGAAATACATCCCAATCAACCATAAAGCATTATAAAGGACATCGAACCTGATATAGAGAGGAAACGATGTCTCTAAACCATTGCTGCAATCTGTCAAACACCTTCAAGGCATCAAAAATGGGGTAAACTACCCACTACGGCAGAGAGGATCCATTTAGGGTCTTCAAAATCTGATAGAGTTTATCCCACCTTCTTCTTTAGGTTATAGAAAAAAGAAAGGGGGTGAAAGAGGAGGTGGAAGCTTGCCCTTCTTGATCAGATGAGCTCTGATACCATGTACATAGAAAAGAAATAGAAGGAGAGGAGAGGAGAAAAGAGTGAGAGAAAGGCTGGACTCTCTTAGCTTTGAGAGAGGCCAGAAATCGTTACTTATAGAGAGCACTTTACATCGGCAAAAATGGAACTAAAAAGGGAGGAGGGGAAGCCCTCTCGGTATTAGCGCCAGATTGTCTGACGCTAATCCCGAGAGGGGTCTGTCCTTTTTTACCCTTCAACATATACTTCTAACAATCCGGATCTAAAATAAAATCCCTGCAATGGTTAAGAAAATGAATGATGGAGATGATGAGGATGATGGTGATGATGATACTTGAAGATGAAGATAGATAGGTGGCTGCCTAGAGTCCCACTAGTTGCCCAGCCATAGGCGTCCCACCTAAGCACACTTGATTCTCTCAAGTAAGTCCTCAAAGAGAAGATTTTCACAATATTCTGGATTCTGTACAATTTAATGGGTGCCTTTGAGAGCAGCCAGGATTTGCATTATAGAGGTAGAAGTCTTGAGTGCAACAAAAAAAACATTATAGTTCTTAGAATTCCCAAACCTGTTTGGAATTCCCCATACATATATAACAATTCCTAGACATGGAAAACTGTTCCCAAGACATTGAAAACTACAATCAAACAATTACTACTTAACTAGGAAAACTAAAAGACTAATTAATATTACCTAGGAACATGAAAAGACAAACTAGAAAGGCACAAATTGAACAGTCAGCTTTTAAGGAGTGTTGGCTGGGTCTTGGATGCCCAAATGGGTACACGGCAAGGCTGAGAATGGCCTGGCCAAGCTAAGCCATGGGCCAGTGCTGAGTTTTCTTGATCTGGCCTCTTGTGCTGGCCCTTTTAGGTTGTGGTGCTCCTGCATCACCCTAACCCTACACCTCAACCAGTTGTGAGAATTGAGTCCTCAAGCAGACCTGAATCTGAGATTATCTCCTGGTCTGATTTCAGAGGTTCTTTCCAGTGTTGCTGTTTTGAACCTTTGTATGGGTTTTAGAGAGTAGTGGATTGGAATCCTAGTTCTAAAATTTCAGGTCCATTGATGCCCAAACGAGAGAGTTCTCTCGTTCGAAAGCTTTCTCTTCTTCCCGCCTGGGTATGCTGGTCGAAGGTTGAAGGAGACATTATTTTTATTTGTCACCATATCTTCTCCTGTCTCAAAATACCCTCTCCCCTTATCACTAATTCTATTTCGGTCCTTAACTTATTTTATTGCCTATCTACCCTTCCCTTTTAAATACTAATTTCTTTTGTATCCCAGTCCATCTTTGTCTACCAAATAACCCTTTTAAAATTATTTTATGGAAAAAGGATGCTACCTGGTCACGTGCAGTGCACAGCTCCTGCGCCTAGACCAGAGCCATGCGAAATGACTGCTGCACCCCCATTGAAAGGTGGAAATCCCAAGGGCACGGCAGTCATTTTGCATGGCCCTGTGTCTAGACACAGGAGCCACGCACCGCACACAATCAGGTAGCGTTCTCTCTCCCTTTTTTTATTTACAAAATTGTCATTCCCCTTTTCTTGGTTTTCTGTAGATTGGGTGGGCTTGGGTCCATAAGCAATCCGAACTGGGTTTTTGGATTCCCAGATTGCATCATAGTGCCAACCCTAGAGAGAGTCAAGAAATTATCATTAGCACTAACCCATATCAAAGTAATGATGCAAACTAAAAAATTGCTATTAACAGGTGTTGATAGTGGACTGGCTAGAATTTCATTCACTGATTTTGTACCTTCATTTCAGATCTTTGCCAGGGTTATGAAACATTCTAAAAGTTGCCCCTATAATTAACTTCCCTTCCTATTTCTAGACATTAGCACTTATTGAGTACCTGAGCTGAACAAAGCTGAAGACACAACTACAGTATTTTGTAATGTCCTTCATATAAACAAGAGAGATGAGACAATTTTTGAACCTCGTCTATTATGGATAGAGACTAATCTATATTTTGTTAAGAATACATTTCTACTGTTTTCTCAAGCAGCAACAGAACCTGTTTGAAACTTTCCATGTCAACCAGAAAAACAAATTCAATGAACAAACACCATTAGAAAACATAGTGGGCATGAAACCCTTTTTCATAGATAATGCATTCAAGAACTGACCTTGCCTAACAACCATAGTTGTCAAGGCGTCACGGCGATCCAAGTCGGTGGAGGGGTGTCACGTCGATATATCGACATGTCGCCCGCCATGGCGTTGCCATGGCGAGCATGTCGACCATGTTTTATTTTTTATTTTCTCTATTGTTAATGTGTTAATAGATGTATACTCAAGCCATGTTTTATTTTTTCTCTATTGTTTCTCAAGTTTTAAGAAGAAAATTCAGAAATCGAAGAAGAAATCGAAGAGGGAAAGAATACAGGAAGAAGAAATCGAAGAGGGAAAGAAATCGAAAGAAATTGAAGAGGGAAAGAAGAAATCGAAGAGGGAAGAAGAAATCGAAGACAGGAAGAAGAAATCGAAGAGGGAAAGAGAGACAGGAAGAAAAAATCAAAGAGGGTCGCCATGCAACCCTCTCCAGTGCCAGGACGCCATGACAACTATGCTAACAACATGGTTAATTGACATCAATATAACATACACAGATACAAAATGCCATTACTAACTGGTACCTTTTGAGACCGCCTTGGAAGATTGTTTTCCATGAGACACCAAATCATCTGGAGATGGGCAATCAAACTTGAAAGGAGCTGTTATCATCAAGAAGTAAGGTTTAGAAACTGAGTGGCCTCCAAGAAACCCAAGCAGAATTTGAAAGCAAAAAAGTTAAGAAAAAGTAACTTAGAAGTAATTGCATAGAACAGTGGAAGAATATGTCAATTAATACAAGATAATTTTAAATGTATTTTTTCTCTATAAGTTAACACCCCATTCAGATCATACGCAGACCTATATTGACAGGGTAATTGCAAGGTGGAGGCTTAAAAGCATTATGAAAATCATAAAAATCTCCTTGGGTATTCTCAATCCTGCAGACGTTATTTTTCTCTTTCCTCACAAAATCATCATTCTGTCTCTGAACGGTTATGGCCATTTTCTGCGTCTGACGAGACAATGAGGCAAAAAGAGACTTGGCCATAACGGATGCTCCAGACTCTTTGCACATGTGAACTGCATGAAAGAGCTCGATTCTATGAAAGAGGCAATAAATATGAAGCACAGCCGGATAAAATTCAAGTCATGATATACCTTTACTCAATAAACTAAAGTATATAAATTATAAACCATCAAAATCATAATAGTTTGAACACCATAACACTTGCCTGTTCTCTTATTGCCACTGTTACAAATGCTGACAGGCTCCCTGAAAACCTCGCATATATCACAGAAGGGCATGCTTTCATCATTATCATAAGTGCAAATAGAGCATCGCCAGGTCCCAGGCTTGATAACTTCTTGCTCTTCCTCAAGTACTTCTCCTACTGCAGCAAGTTCAATGATAGTAAACTAGTATAATGAGATGTAAATATTAAGATGAATCATACAAGAGAGAGAACATAGAGTATTCACCCAAAGCATAACTTACCATGCAACGACGAGATGTATTTCTGAAAATTTTGACTGTGTTATAATATGCTTCAGTCATCATATGACATTTAACAATTTCAAAAATTCCTTAAAAATATCATTTATGTGATTTAATTGGTTTCTTCAAGTTTACTATAAATCCAATTTTTAACATAACTTCATAAATACTAATTGGGCAAGATATCGCTGCCTGGTTGCATCACAGGGGCATCAACATGGATGGGATTGCTTATTTCACAGGGAATATAGCAGTAATTTTACGTGCTTTGGTGTCTGGGCGCAGGGCCCACGACCAGGCAGTGTTCTTTTTCCAATATTAATTATACTATTTTCAGTTCACTTGTTTTTTCATATAAGTCAATCAGTTTCAATATTATTTAGTTTAAATTTCCATGAACATATAAATAATGTCCTTATCGCAAATCGCAATACTTTTATTTATTTCAAAATATTTTAGTAATTTCACCAGTTTATATTATATTATAAACCAAATAAATTTCTTCCTAACTAAAAGGTCCAATAGATTGTTATGTAAGGACTATAAGATTATACCAAGGAAGAGCCTAACCACACAACATAGATTAGTGATTATAGATATATGCCTCATTATGCAGAATTGTAAGAGAGGTGAGTTTATTTGCCCTAGGATAAGGTGGTGGAGCTTAAAAAGAGACATCTTGAAATCATTTACAAATGAAGTGGTCAAACAAGGAAAGTGGGACTTTGAGGGAGACACCAATATGATGTGGAATGAGATGACTACTAGTATTAAGAAGGTTGATAAAGATGTCTTAAGCGAATCGAAAGGAAAACATCATTCCTCTAGGGAGACTTGGTGGTGGGATGATGAGCTTCAAACAGCCATTGAGTCTAAGAAAGCTAATTCTAAGACATGGCAAAGGACTACAGATATAGACGATCTAAAAAGGTATTAAATTTGTCAAAAATGAAGCTAAGAAGATTATGGGAAAAGGAAGGGATGAAGAAACATGATGATGCAGGTGCACTGTCTTGGACTGACCCAAACCCATTTGGGTATCCATGTGAAAATGAACCGGGTCCATGGGTTTTTAGGTCTAGTAGGATATTTAATTACTTAGACTTTTTTATTAGCTGGGATTTTATCTTGTGATCTTTTATTTTAAATAGACCATTTAGTGGTAGAGTCCTTTTCATACTTTAGTTTTAACTTTTAATATGTTAATTAATAGTAGAGTTGATTTAGGAATTTAATTTTCAATCTTAGTAAGCAATTAAGAGTCTTTATTTTCTGGGTTTTATAAATAGAGATGTAACCCAATAATGGAAAGAGATTTGATAAATTGAATTTTGATTTGTTTGTTACCAGGTTGGTACAACAAGGTTGTGTGACCATATCCCCCCCCCCTCTCTCATACATTTCTTATTCTTCTTCTTCGTTTCTGGTTTCTCCCCTGTTTCTGGCAGTAACAGCAGGTCCTGTTTTGGGCTTTCATTATCTCTCCACTCTCTTCTCTTTCTCCTTGAGATTTGTATCGAAGGTAACCCTACCCTGGGCGATCCTTACCTGAAAGCTTCATAGTCATACCCCAAAGCTTTCCCTGCTCTGAGATTTGAACTTTGGAAGAAACCTGTAACTACAGAGTTCGCCAGATCTGATTACAGAGAAGTTTTGCTTGATGAATTAACCCTGTATCATCAGGATAACAGTTGAACCTCATAGAGCTTTGGTTTGCATAACAGAATCTTGATTTGTTTGGGCTTGCCGTGTGGAAGCTCTTCCAAAATTACTGCCATTGTCCTTTCGAACTGGGTTTTCTCAAGCCTACTTTGTTCCATCGTGAGGTTGAAGACAACCTCATAAAAGTGAGTTTCTTATTTAATTCCAATATCTATATTTCCAGAAATACCCTTCCTTTATCTCTTAGTTCTGGTTTTTTTTTGTCTTTTAGCTATAATTGGTTTTGTTATCCTTTTCCCTTGTAGAATTTTCCCTTCTCCCCATGAATCCATGTTGCTTTTCTTTTATTACCACTTTCCATAATTGCCCTTCTCATGTTCCTTTATTCTAGTTTGTCCTTAATTTACATACCCTTCCAAGTCTACCTCATTCAATAAATCTAATTTGGGTCCTATCTTCTTTACCTACCAATTTAACCATTAAAAAAATTCTGGTTATTACGAAATTGCCATTGCCCTTTTATTGCTCGACTTTTGTTCAATCGGGTGGGTCCATAAGTGATCCGAATAGGGTTTCGGAAACCTGGATCCGCATTACGTGAATATCTTTAAAACATTCTGAGCACAAAGGAAGGGGGAAAAGCTATCTATAAGGTAGCTAAAATGACTGAAAGGAAAAGTAGAGATCTCGACAATGTTAGATGTATTAAAAGTGAAGATGGTAAAGTACTAATAAGGGATGAGGACATTAAGGAGAGATGGAAAGATTATTTTTACAGCCTACAAAATGAAGACATTTTGAGTAATAGTGTCCTGGAAGACTGCATTTACCCATCAAGACACCACATATTGTAGATATATACGAAATTAAGGTTTTTGAAGTAAAAGAAGTTTTGAGGAGGATGAAAGTAGGCAAGGCATCAGACTCGAATAAGGTCCCAATCGAAGTATGGAAGAGCTTAGGAATCTGTGATTTATCTTGGCTGTTTAATAAGATTAGGAGCACAAGAAAAATGACAGATGAATGGAGGAAAAGCAGTGTGGTTTTAATTTACAAAAATAAAGGTGATATTCAGAGCTACAACAACTATAGAGGCATAAAACTTGAAAGAAAAATTTATAGGATGGCGTGATCAACGTATTCCTTAAGGGCCTGTTTGTTTGCAAGAAAAAAAGGGGTGGAATAGTAAAAAAGGTAGGACCCATCTCTAATGAGGTGAGGGAACAAGAAAGGAAAGGGAAGGGAAGGATGGGAATTGTGGGCCCCACATATTAAAATATCAATTTTCTTTTTCCCCTCTAAGTTCCATCCTAAATGATGGGACTTTGGGGAGGGGTGGGGTGGAAGAAATGGGCTGCCACCTAGGCAGGCAACCCCCCTTAGATTAAGCATTCTTGTCCCTTCAATTCTCCCACCCTGGTATCCAAACAGCAACAACTTTTGGAATTTTATGGAAAAGTATAAAATTCTCCCACCCCTATTTTCCCACCCCATTTTTTTCCAGCAAACAAACAAGGCCTAAAGCATAAATAAAGAAGGTGATATAGAGGATAATTTTCACATGGAATTAAAAAAGGATTGATGAAGTGGAGAGGTGCGTCCGGAGTGTCGTGAGATCAACGTATTCCTTTAAAACTTGAAGGAAAATTTTATAGGACAGTCATACGACCAGCTATGATGTATGGAGCAGAATGTCGGGCAGTTAAGAAGCATCATATAGAGAAACTCAATGTAGTTGCGATGAGGATGTTGAGCTGGATGTGTGGCAAAACTAGAAAGGATATAGTAAGGAATGATCATATTAGAGCTGATTTTAGAGTAGCTACAAGAAAGTGGTTTGAGGTGGCATGGCAATGTTTAATGGAGGCTTTTGGCTACTGCAGTATAAAGGAGTGATTTGATTCAGATTGAAGGAACTAAAAGAGCTTGGGGCAGACCACAGACCTAAAATGACCCTAGGAGAAGTGGTGAGGAAAGACATGCATAGTTTAAGCCTTTTATCAAGTATGACCTAGAATACAGCTGATTGGAGGGCAAGGATCGGGCAAGGATCCATGTAGCCTACCACATTTAGTTGGGATAAGGCTGAGTAGTGTTGTGTGTGTATATATATATATATATATATATATATAGATTTGGGAGAGGGTTGGGCACGCCGCTGGCTTTCCTGGAGCTAGCAGTTGTGCCCAATGGAGAGGATGGAATGGGGAGGGCAGGTTGGTTATTTCCATAGGGAATGGAAGAGAGACAGACTCAGGCATGCCCAGCCTTTACCCCCCCCCCTTTTTTTTACTCAAAAAAATTTTATAGATAATATTTTTTTCAGTTAATATTTCTTAGATATTATTCAAATTAGTTTTGTGCTGATTTGAATGAATAACATCAAACATTGATATCAAGTGACGCATTATGTGGAGAAAAAAACTATTTCCTGGTATTTCTGACACAGACTTATTATTATTATTATTATTTTGATTGATATATTCTATTAATTAGTGTACCGTTGCATCTAACTATAGGAATTACTGTTTATTTGCAGTGCAACCCCTGGTTCGAAAACGCTAGTTACAGGTCGCTATGGACCCATCCAAATGCAAAATAGTCAATAGTAGAAAGGCAATGGCAGAACTGTATATATTTCAAGTTGCAAGGGGGAGTGGCAGAACCATAATTAACCAGAATATGAGAGGGTTACTAAGGTAGATAAAAGAAAGGATAGAATAGGGATTACTCTAAAAACAAGAGGGCTAAATAAACACATTTCATTGATTTTTAGGTTAGAGGTGTTCACCCAAGCCACTTTGTAGGGTTAAGATATGGCTCTGTCTTCAAACCGAGCTTGTGAACAACGTCTTCAGGGACGAAATTGGTACAGGTACCACTATCGATTACCATGGTGCATTGGTACAGGTACTGTGGTCCAGAATATACAGTTATGACACCAATCATCCTTATCACATACCTTATGTGTAGCCAAAAATGGACGAAGAATGTAGCAATACTACGGCTCTCCATCACTATCAGCACCATTGACCTCACTAGGTCAATGCTCATGCTCCGCCTCCATAAGTATTATCCCATTCCTCCAATACTGGTTTGAAGCAGTAGCCATAAGTTTTTCCTCATCAGCAAAGGTGACTAAGCGATTAGGACACTAGGCAAAGAAATGTCTGAACCCTTTGCAAGTAAAACATTGTATTTCAGCTCTCAATTCAAAGGAGATATGTCAGAACCACCCCCAGGTGGAGAATAAGGGCAATTTGGCCTAGAAGATACCATAAATGAACCGCTAGCCTGTGGCTTGCTGAATGGCTTTCCTTGGTAAGAAGACTGTTGCTGACTAGAACTATCAACCTTAGGGAAAGTATATGTAATTCCGAGAGTAGGTCCTTTTCAGACTCTCTTCTACCTGATATGCCACTTGCATGGCATCCTACATCGTAGGCAATTGACTAGACAACAGTGCAGCACTGATCTGATGATGCAAGTCATTGCATGCCACCGACACCTCTTCATCCCACTAAAAATCAGATGAAGTTGCTAAGTAACAAATTTGGCCACACATTCCTCACCAGTCATGTTATTTTGTCTCAGCTACGCAAACTTGAGGCACACACATCACTTGTAGTGAGTAGGTAGGAATTGTCGGTCCATGGCCTCTCGCATCTCAGCCCAAGTGGTGACTAACCCAATGTCTCAAGTCTGATGTTGTTGTTGGTGTTTAGTCCACCGGACTCAAGTCATATCTTTCAACTTAGCAACCAAGCCAGCGGATATATTTCACTATCTTTCTTTACAAGCGAGCCATCAAGGATTTTCTTCTACATGAAGGGGATCTGCATGCCTACCCACAGCAGACTTAGAAAAATTGTCATCCGTAAAGGTGATTGGGGGAGGCCCTCAGCAAATAGAAGTTTTCAGACCTCAATAACCCGTACCATCTGAAAAATATCTCCAAACTATGAACCCAGTCAAGGTACTGTTCTCGGTTGTTATCCCCGTAAAAATCGAGGACGTCCAACTTCGCTCCTCGTTCAACTCCATAAAGATTGTCATGTTGTCCAGCACCATATGGTGATGGCGGTGATGTAAAATTTGGTGGTGGTGTAAAATGAGGGGGTATGGTGGCGGTGGTGGTGGTATAACATGTGACAAGGTCCTATGGGACAGAGTTGGAAGAATCCCCACATTAAATTGGACCCTTCCCTTTATCCGAAGCTTTCAAGTTGTCAATACTAGTCTGTAGAGAAGCAATCATGGACTGAAATGGAGTTGAGGCCATCGACACAAGTGGCAAGTTTATCAACCCGGTCTGTGAGACGAGTGATGTCGGCTCGGGTTACCTCCTTGTGGGAGTTGAGCTACTGAATAACTTCACTGTTGGCCACTATAATTTAGGGTAGGGAGGAGGAAATTGGGCTCTGATACTAAATTGGTGCAACCCGGGTTCGAAAACCCTAATCCCAGGTCGCTATGGGCCCACCCTTGCAAAATAGCCAATAGTAGAAATGCAATGGCAGAACTATAAAGTTGGAAGGGGGAGTGGCAGAACCGTAATTAACCCGAATATGAGAGGGTTACTAAGGTAGATAAAAGAAAGGATAGATTAGGCATTGCTGTTAAAAGAAGAGGGCTAATAATGTAGCTCTAGATAGGAGACAAAATCCCACTAGAGGCCAAGCAATAGGATCTAAATAAGGCTGCTGGTTTGGCTGGGCAGAATTAGGGTTTTAGGTCAAAACTAGGGTTAGGCTTTAGAATTCTGGAATGGGTCTTATAAGGTTTTAATAGGCAGGTTTAGGGGGTTATTTTGGTATAAAGAAAATAGGATTTGGTTAGGTTTTATAATTCTGCAGATTTAGGGTTAGGGTTTCGGGTTTTGGGAATTAGGAAATAGGCTGAATTTAGGGTTTCTAAGGGGAATTTAGGGCAAGGTTTTGGATCGAGTGTAGGGGACTGTGGGAGGGAGGTTTGACCAGAATATGGTCCAATTCTGATGGCTAGAATGTGCTGTGGGAATTTTAGGGTTTACAGGGCCTTAAATGAAGAAAAGGGATTTAGGGTTTTGAGTGTTGATTATGGACAGCAGCTAGGGTCGAGTGTAGACAATGGTGTGGAGAGGCTATGGCCTAAGTTTGATTGATTTCTGATGGAGGAACAGATCTGGACAGAATTCAGCAGTCTAGGGTTTATGAAAGTAAAACAGAAAAATAAAGGGGGATCGAATGGGGAAGGAGAAGGAATAAAAAAAACAGAACTAAAACTCAAACTTACCACAGGAATCCACCAGCAGCAGCTTGAAGGATGAAGGATGAAACCACCTTCAGAGAGAGAGATCCTCCCAGCCGTCACGGCGTAAGGAGTCAACCGGAGTCCACCGATCCCTTTCCAGCTTGATAAACCCACAAGGATGCACACACTCTCAAGGAGCAAGGAACAGCAGCAATGGCAACCAGCAAACACACAAAATTTTCATTCAAAAAACTGTGGGGGAGCCTCCACAATTTTGTTTTATTTATAATATGGCTTTATGCCAAATCCTAATACAAATTAACTACCTCCTCACTTAAAATCGTTGAAGGGACCTAATTAAACAAAGCTAATAACTTAAAAACCCTGAAAATACCTAATTACCCCTATTAACTCAAATTAAAAGAATCTAACTTAAAACAACTATTTGAAAGAAGATTCCATACTAGCCAATAAGATTTAAGGACCTATTAGCCAATAGGAACACTTCACTTAAATTAGACCAATTGAACCAATTGGGTGCAACCAATTCTAAACCGGTTTAATCTAAAAACAGGAAAATAAACTAAGTATGGAGAATAATAATCCTAATCTATGGCTCCCTAACTAAGCCCTAGGTTCAGGACTTCTTCTTCTTCTTCTTCTTCCTACTTGGAGTTGCATCAACTCTACCCCTCTTGAAAGCATTCATCTCCAATGAATGGCTGGAGATCACAGAATGGTCTTCCAAATCAGGATCAAGTTTCTTGAGTTCATCTTCAGCGGATGGTTCAAGCTTGTATGCGGACAGCAGCTCTTTGACGGATGAAGAATGCTGGAACTCTGGCTGGGCAGCAGCCTCTTGAAGTACCACATGAACACCTCGTACGTCATCATCATCAAAATAATTAGCCACATCATATTCATTATCAGGAGGGAGTGCATGAATATGATGTGCACCCTAGTCTTCATCTTCACCTTGAACTTCTTCCTTTTCAGTCACGTTGATAGGCTTCTTCTTGTGCGGGCAGTCCCTAGCAATATGCCCCTTGTCTTGACAGTAATAACAAGTGAAAAGGTCGTTTCGGCCCATAGGAGCTTTGCCCTTATCATCCACACGTGGGGGAACAGCAGGGCGAGAGGTGCTGCCTATAGAGGAACCTTGTTTTGACTTTTGAGGTGCTAGTGTTGATGTAGGCCGGCTTGGAAGTAGAACCCGGCTGTTTACTTGAAGCTAATAGCTCCTCTGTTTTCAAGGCCTTCTCAAAGAAATCTCGAATGTCTGCAACGTCAACCACCCCAATTGCCCTATTGATCTAACACGACAAACCCAACCTGAACCGGGAAAGCATTTGGATGCCCTCCTCCCTATTGCCAGTGCGAGAAGAAAGAGCATCGAATTGCCTCATGTACTCAGTTACAGTCATGGTTCCTTGGCGGAGGGAGTTGAATTGATCCTGTAGCTGAGACCTGAAGTGCCTTGGCAAGTATTGCTTACTCAGGTCGTATTTCATGTCTTCCCAAGTGCGGGGTGCAGTACCATTAAAGTCCATCTCTCTTTCAGTGGTTCTCCACCACTCACGTGCTGGTCCGACAAGTTTAGCACGGACTAACTCCATTTTCCTCTCTTCAGACAGATCATACCAGTCGAAGTAATCTTCTACTGCGGCAAGCCAGTCATAAAATACCTGGGGGTCAGGGTGACCATCGAATTCTTTCAGCTCAAGCTTCACCTTCTGGTTGTCGGTGTAGCGCCGATTAGGGCCCTGGTCTCCAGTGAAGTAGGACCTCATATACTCCTCAAAAGTAGGTTGGCGACCTCTATCTCTATCTCGGTCTTCTCTATCTCTGTCTCTGTAGTCTCGGTGGTGATCTCTGTGTTCCCGGGAAGGCTCACGGGCATCTCTAGGTCTGTCCCGACGATCTCTGTAATGATCTCTACCATCCCTGTCATCTCAGTCAGCCCTGAATCTGTCCTTGTGACCTATGTGTCCATCTCTATAACCCCTGTAGTCATCTCTGGGGCTCCCATCTCTGTCAAGCAGCCTCTGTACCACTGAATGGAGTTGGTACCTGTCTTCTTCTATGGGCAAGTTGTTGTCCCTATCAGGAGGGATTCTCTGTCCTTCCAAGTGTTGCAATCTAGTCATGTTTGCATCGGTTGTAGCCTTTTGGTCAGCAGTAAATTTTCTGAACATCTCTAACATTGCTGCCATAGGGTCGGGTGAGTGTGGCAGCACCGGATTGCCATGTTCATCCATGGCTCTGATACCAAGTTAATGTAGCTCTAGATAGGAGACAAAATCCCACTAGAGGCCAAGCAATAGGATCTAAATAAGGCTGCTGGTTTGGCTGGGCAGAATTAGGGTTTTAGGTCAAAACTAGGGTTAGGTTTTAGAATTCTGGAATGGGTCTTATATGGTTTTAATAGGCACGTTTAGGGAGTTATTTTGGTATAAAGAAAATAGGATTTGATTAGGTTTTATAATTCTGCAGATTTAGGGTTAGGGTTTCGGGTTTTGGGAATTAGGAAATAGGCTGAATTTAGGGTTTCTAAGGGGAATTTAGGGTAGCGTTTTGGATTGAGCGTAGGGGACTGTGGGACGGAGGTTCGACCAGAATATGGTCCAATTCTAACGGCCAGAATGTGCTGTGTGAATTTTAGGGTTTACGGGGCCTTAATGGAGAAGAGGGATTTATGGTTTTGAGTGTTGATTATGGGCAGCAGCTAGGGTTGAGTGTAGACAATGGTGTGGGGAGGCTATGGCCTAAGTTTGATTGATTTCTGATGGAGGAACAGATCTGGACAGAATTCAGCAGTCTAGGGCTTATGAAAGTAAAACAGAAAAATAGAGGGGGATCGAATGGGGAAGGAGAAGGAATAAAAAAAATAGAATTAAAACTCAAACTTACCACAGGAATCCACCAGCAGCAGCTTGAAGGATGAAGGATGAAACCACCTTCTGAAAGATCCTCCCAGCCGTCACGGCGTAAGGAGTCAACCGGAGTCCACCGATCCCTTTCCAGCTTGATAAACCCACAAGGATGTACACACTCTCAAGGAGCAAGGAACAGCAGCAATGGCAGCCAGCAAACACACGAAATTTTCATTCAAAAAACTGTGGGGGAGCCTCCACGATTTTGTTTTATTTATAATATGGCTTTATGCCAAATCCTAATACAAATTAACTACCTCCTCACTTAAAATCGTGGAAGGGACCTAATTAAACAAAGTTAATAACTTAAAAACCCTGAAAATACTAATTACCCCTATTAACTCAAATTAAAAGAATCTAACTTAAAACAACTAATTTAAAAGAAGATTTCATACTAACCAATAGGATTTAAGGACCTATTAGCCAATAGGAACACTTCACTTAAATTAGACCAATTGAACCAATTGGGTGCAACCAATTATAAACCGATTCAATCTAAAAACAGAAAAATAAACTAAGTATGGAGAATAATAATCCTAATCTATGGCTCCCTAACTAAGCCCTAGGTTCAGGACTTCTTCTTCTTCTTCTTCTTCTTCTTCCTACTTGGAGTTGCATCAGCTAAACTTGGAATGAAAACAAAACAAGGGATAAAGTAGAATAAAGAAAGAGACGAGGGGTCAAATGGTGACAAGTAAAAACAAGAAGGGATTCAGAGATTGTCTTCAACCTCGTGATCGTAACCCAAGAGCGGAAACCAAGCATGATTTCAGGACTTCAAACTCTCTCATACAATTAAAGATGGATTTGAAACTCTTACGTATGTTACCCAACCGATAACCCCTCTTGAATACACCAACTAGTCACCCCAAACAGCAATCTTATAAGGAAGACCTAACAACTGAAACAGAATCGGGAGGTGAACCAGGGATCAGGTCTGAGACTTAGGTTGTATCACACGACAGGGGGTTTTGTTTGGGACAGGGATCTAGGGCTTGGGTCGCCCAGGAAAGCGAGATCTGATCCCTGAAATATTAGATCAATCTGAGCTATAGTAGTAGAGTTCCAGCAAACTCTTCTCAGGTCAGAAGTATCGCAAGCAGGGAGGAGAAACAATAATAACGATGTAGGAGTAATGTAGTCCTATATAGACAAAGCCTAATAGGAACCAGGTAAAATCAGAATTCTGAAACTGTTAACAGATTTGAGCTATTTAGGGAAAAATTAGGGTTAGTTGAGGAATTCGGGTATGGGTTGTATATAGTTTTAATATGCAGGTTTAGGGGGTTATTTTGGTATAAAGAAAATAGGATTTGGATAGGTTTAGGAATTCTGCAGTTTTAGGGTTAGGGTTAGGGTTTTAGGTTTCATGGGAGATGAGGGGGATTAGGGTTTGGGTGGTCTGACTAGGCTCAAAGTTGGATCGAGTATAGGAGGGAGTGTGGTGGATGTTTGCCGAAGGTTTGGGACAGATCTGAAGGCTGGAGGAGAGTTGCTTGAATTTCAAGCTAGGAATCAAAGGAATAGTTGCATGTTTAATGGAGGGGGATGGAAGGCTGACTGTGGTGATCTGATGGTATTGATGGGGTAAGACTGGCTTAGGTTAGAGGATGAAGAAGAGAGGGGTATGTGCAGAAAACTAAATCACTTACTGGTTTGAAGATCCAGCAATGGCAGCAGCTGAAATAGTGAAGAACCTCCCGATCTTCTCGATGCAAGGAGTCGCAGGAGTCCACCTACCCTTTACCACCTTGAGATCCACAAGGATGTAAGAACTCACAGAGGAGCAGAGGCAGCAGCACGATGGCAACAAACAAAGCTTGAAAGCAGAAATTTTTTAATGCAGAATAGTGGGGGAGCCTGCCCACGATTGCTTTATTTATAATCTGAAAAAGGGCCAAAGGCCTTGCACATATTCAGATCTGGATTTGGAATCCCAGATCTGATTCCTAATTATAAAACAACTCCACCCTCTTAAAATCGTGGAGGGGAAGAATAAAACATAGTTTTAGACAAAAATTAAAAGATGCTCGAAGAGCCAATAGAAATAAAACAAAATCAGCCAATAAGAAAGAGTCACTTAAATTGGACCATGGGTTGAACCGGTTCAATCTAAGAGCTCAAAAAAAAAAATTTAAGTATAGAAATAAGAAAAACTCTTCTAAGACTCCAACAATCAGTCCCTTAGGACTATTTCTTCTTCCTTCATGTGCTTGGACCTGCATCAGCTCTCCCCGGCTTAGAAACATTCATCTCCGATGAATGGGTGAAGGCCATGTATCGATCGTACAGCTCGGGGTCAAGCCTCTTGAAGTCATCTGCATGGATCCAAGTACTGTCCTGGCGCGGACGACCTTTCCACTTGACAAGGAAAGAATGATACCCAGTGTCATGTCGAGTGGTCTTATGCATGTCGTCTAGGACCTCCTCGATCACATCTTCAGTGGGTGGCTTGAGTTGGGGCAGCCTCAGCATATGCTTTGAATCACCATCATCTGAATGATGCCCCGTGTACAAGTAAAGATCAACCACGTTGAATACATTGCTTATGCCCATGTCAGCAGGCAACTCTAGAACATAAGCATTGGGTCCAATTCGTTTCAGCACCTTGTGTAGACCCATCTTCTTCGGATGGAGTTTACTGTTGACACCCGGCTGGTGTCTCTCTGGGTTCACCCTGACCATGAGTCCATGACCATGTATCCAGGCTTGAACTCAACGAACCGGCGATGCTTATCAGCAACGGCCTTGTAGCGATCAGTACTTAGTGCTATCTTCCGTCGAACATCAACGTGTACCACGGTAATATGGCGGAGGAACTCATCGGCTTCCATACTTACCCTAGCTTAAGGGGGTAAGGGAACAAGATCAATGGGACGTTTGGGCTGTATCCCAAGAAGAATCTCGAAAGGGGTACGTCCAGTGGTCCTGTTGACAGAACTGCTGTATGCGAACTCAGCAATGTCAAGGATGGAGGGCCATGTCTTCTCATAATCTCGGACCAAACATCGCAACAAGTTACCAAGGCTTCTGTTTAGTACCTCCGTTTGCCCGTCAGTCTGGGGATGAAATGCTGTAGAACACAAAAGCTTGGTGTTTGCATGGTTCAAAATCTCGCGATATTTCGCCGAAATATCGCTTAATTTCGTATATCTCGAGCTTACCGAGATGCGAAATCAGGTCGAAATGAAAAAATACCATATTTCGTCGATATCTCGTGAGATATCGAGATATCGATATCTCGTGAGATATTGACGATATCTCGATATCTCACGAGATATCGACGAAATATGGTATTTTGGCTTAAAGTGTCACGTGAAGGGGGGCTTTAATAAAATATTTCACAGATTTCGGTCTATATTTCGACCGAGAGCTGCATTTGCTAAGGAATTTCAGTCTTTTGCCTATTCTTCCACTCTTCCAAGCTCTCATCCAACACTCTAGCCATTGTTCAAGCACATTGTTGTCGGATTTTCACCGGTAAACTCATCGGAGGGTCATCTAAGTTCATCATCCAAGCTTTTTTCCACTATTTAAGGTAAATTCTATTCCTCTAAAACTATTTTTTTGAAAAGACTATGTACAAATTTTGTTGGGTGGTGATGATATTAATATATGTTAGACACCGGAGGCCGATCTATAGCCTCACGGTGTCGAAATTTTTTTTCCATATGTATTTTTTTTTTTTTTTTCTGGTTTTAAAAATTCATTTTCCTACAATTAAAATAGGAAATAATTAGGGGTAATATGACTTAGATGGTAATGAATTAAATATATGTTAGACACCAATGGCCAATCTACGGCTTCACGGTGTCGGATTTATTTTTCTGCTCTTAAATAATTATTTTAATTTTCGAAAATTAAGAAAAATATATAAACAATTAAAAAAACAGAAATAAATAAGGAAAAATATGAGTTTTAAGTTTAAAAAATAATGAAAAAATATGAAAGTTATTTCTATATGTTTTGAAATGCATTATATGTATATTATGTTTACTAATTTTTTGTTTTGTTGTGTTAGGTCAATACTTATATTAACATTATATATAAAAAATTGGTTTTAATTATGTGAAAAATATAAGGGTTAGGGGAAAACTATTAAAAAACTATACAAGTGTATTAGTAATCTAAAAGTGTCAATTGAAGTGCATCTGTGCATCTACATTAGCAGTTTAGCACTTGTAATTTGTAACTTAAGTTGTGATTTCATTGATCTATGAACTTGTGAGTTGTGACTTGCGAGTTGCGAGTCTTGTGACTTACTAACTTTGACACTTAGTGTATTGCCTTTAAGGCTTTAAGCGAGTTATTGAATATTATGGAGTTTATGAGAATCATGGTACTCATCAATGTGTATTGGCTTTAACTTGATATGTGATGAAGTTAAATACTATTATTAAATATTAACTGCCTAATCTATGTGTATTTAACTATTTATACATTAGGGTTGGCGACCGTATGTCAATCAAGGGTGCAAGCCCAAAACACCAATTTGAATTCACATTTTTACAATTTTATGGTTTAAATGTGTTTATTAAGCTTAAATAAGGCTGTCCATGAAGTTTCAGGCCTAGATATGGCCAAATACCCCCCGAGATGGACCCCCGAAATATTACAGAAAAAATGCAATATTTCGGTCATATTTCGCGATATCTCGGATATTTCGGATATCTCGGTAGGCCTGAGATACCGATATATCGCGAGATATAGTACTATGGGTGTTTGTCTTCAGCCATAAAGTCTTCCAGAAGTAGCTCATAAACTTCACGTCACGATCAGAGACAATAGTACTTGGCAACCCATGGATGCGAACTATCTCCTTGAAAAACAACTTGGCAATGTAGGAAGCATCAAGTGTTTCGACAGGGGATAAAGTGAGCCATCTTGGTGAATCTGTCAACAACCACCATGATGGAGTCGAATCTTTCTCTGGTAGGGGGCAGTCCAAGTACAAAATCCATACTAAGGTCAACCCAGAGCTGGTGAGGGATCGGCAATAGTAAGTAGAGACCCATGTTCTGCTTGGCACCCTTAGCTAGCTGGCAAACTCGGCATCTCCTAATTACAAGCTCTACATCCTTGGCCAAGTGAGGCCAATAGTACCGATCAGGCGATCAGTCACTTGCAAGATGGTTTTATCTTTCCCGAAGTGTCCTCCTAGGCCTCCTCCATGTAACTCCCGTATAATGTGATGCCGTAGGGACGAGTCGGGAATGCAGAGTGGTGTTCCTAAAAACAGGTAACCATCATGTATAGAATACTTAGGGTGTTGTCCACCGCATTGTTCAAGAACTCGTTTCGTTTCGGTATTTCGGGCTGACCGAAATATCCAAAATATTCGAAATTTCGGATATTTCGGTCGAAATATTGTATTTTTCTGGTATGTTTCGGTAGGTCATTTCAGTGGGTTTTAGGCCAAGTTAAGGCTTGAAACTTCATGGAAACCCTATTTTAGGCTATATAAACACATTTAAATGTTCAAATTGCAAAAATAGTCACCCAAAATGGTGTTTTTGACACCGTGAAGTTGTAGATCGGCTTCCGGTGTCTAACATATATTTATTTTATCACAAACAAACATATTGATCATGCATTTCCCTAAAAAAAAACAATTTTGAGAATATGGTTTTACCTGGAATAGTGGAAAGGCTTCACAGATGTGCTAAGAAGTTTGAATCTTGTGTTCTCCAAGTAGTTCTGGCGTAGATGCGGCAAGGATTCAAATGGGAAGTGGAAGAATGGAGAAGAAATGAGCAAAAACCAAGCAAAAACCAAAAAACCAGAGCTGTTTTGAAGTCTCGTTTCGACCAAGACTGACGAAATGTGGTCTTTTATATAAAGGGGTTTGATGAAAAATTCGAAATCTCGCGGCATTTTTCCAAAATCTCGAGATATCACGAAATTTCGAGAATTTCGCTCGAGATATTGTATTTTTTCGATTCGAAGTAGCATTTCGTTTCGAGCAGCTCAAAATATTCGAGATTTCGCGAGATTTTGAACTATGGTCCACCCTGCTTCAAATCAGCATAGAGGACCTGAAAGTCCTTGTCCTTAGCATACTCTTCTCGAATCTGCTCGATGCTAAGTGCATGGGCTGAAAATGTATTCAAAGTCAGGACTTTTCTGCTCAGTGCATCAGCCACTGTGTTCTCCTTTCCTGACTTGTATTTGAGGGCAAAATTAAAATCCTGTAGATAAGCAAGCCATTTAGCATTCCTGGTGCTAAGGGATTTCTGTGAATGGAGGTGCTTGAGTGCCTCCCAATCAGTGTACAGGGCAAATTCTTTGCCAATAAGATAGTACCTCCAATGTCACAATACCTAAACAACAGCATAAAGCTCAATGTCATAGGTAGAATACCTAGCCTTGGCATCATTAAGTTTTTCACTGTAGAAGGCAATGGGATGCCCATTCTACATAAAAACTCCTCCTAGACCAATATGGGAAGCATCAGTAGCAACTTAGAATATATGGTTAAAATTAGGTAGGCGTAACACTGCAGCTTCAGTCATTCTCTTCTTAATCACCTGGAAAGCTTTGTGAGCTGCTGATGTTCATTCAAATTTGCCCTTACTCTGCTTGGTGAATTCGGTTATGGGTGCCATGATGGCACTAAAATTGCAAACAAAGTGCATGTAGAAAGATGCCAAACCGTGGAAGCTTCGTACTTCAGTGAATGTCTTCAGAGTAGGCCATTCAACAATGCTTCTAACCTTTTCCGAATCGGCTTCAACACCCTTTGAAGAGATAATAAAACCAAGGAAAACAATCTTTGGCAGCATGAAGAAGCACTTCTTCAAGTTAATAAACAGCTTCTCTTGCCTGAGTACTCTTAGAACTTGTTTCAAGTGGTCTATATGGTCATCTGGATGCTTGTTGTATACCAAAATGTCATCAAAATAAACAACTAGAAATTTTCCAATGAAAGGACGAAGTACCTGTGTCATGACTCTCATGAATGTGCTAGGTGCATTCGTTAGGCCAAAGGGCATGACCTTCCACTCGAACAGTCTAGTTTTAGTCTTGAAGGCTGTCTTCCATTCGTCTCCAGGCCGGATGCGAATCTAATGGTACCCACTTCGAAGATCAATCTTAGAAAAGATCATAGAACCGGACAACATGTCTAACACATCATCAAGCCTAGGAATTGGGAACCTATACTTGATTGTAATCTTGTTGATAGCTTTGCTGTCCATACACATGCGCCACGAACCATGTTTCTTTGGAGTCAACAAGGCTGGAACAACACAAGGACTTAGACTCTCCTCAATAAACCCCTTTTGGAGTAGCTCTCCAACTTGCTTATTAAGCTCTTCATGCTCTATAGGACTCATCCTGTAGGCAGGAAGATTTGGTAAGATAGCACCAGGTACCAAATCAATGGCATGCTGAATCTCTCAATGGGGGCAATTCGTTGGGCAGTTCCTCTGGCACCACATCTGAAAAATCTGGTAACAAGTCCTTAATGGGTTGTGTAAGCTTCACTTCAATCTGGGCAGCAACCTCTTGAGTCACCACGGCAAGAACCAGGCCTGAGTCATGGCTGGTTTGCTCAAACTCCTTTTGTGGAATAGCTAACATGTGGCTGCCAGATTCTGTCCTTTTCCGATTGATGCGCATGGTACGGCGTCTACACATCTCTTCAGGCAAATTAAGAGGGTGAAAAGTAACCTGCTTTCCTTTATGCTGAAACACACACTGGTTTTTTCTTCCAAGGAGAGCAACGTCATTGTCGTATAGCCATGGTCTTCCCAATCGAACATCAGTCATTCTCATTGGGATGATGTCACACCAAACCTCCTCTGAATAGTGTTGGACCTGTAGGGGAACATAACATCTCTTGTTCACTTCTAGTTTATTCCCATTCAATAAGGAGACTTTGTATGGCATTGGATGTTTTTCAAACTTCAGATTTGCCTTCTTCACAAAGTCTTCAGAAACAACATCAACACATCTGCCACTATCAACAATTATCTGGGCAGTGTGTTCTCCCGCTTGCATGCGAGTATAGAAGATGCAACTACGTCGTCAATCTTCACCTTTGGTTTCGGCACTCAATATACGTGCTACCACATGAATACCTCGGGTATCTTCAAAATCATCACCCAGGTCATCAAAATAAGCAGCCCCATCTTCATCATCAGCAGGGGGTAATGCATAAATACCCTGTTCATCAATATCATCAGGGTTTTCTTCTTCCCTTTCAGCTACATGAATCGGCTTATGCTTTTGTGGGCAATCCTTAGCATAATGGCCCTTTTCATTGCAGTAATAGCATGTGTTTGGGTCATTGCTGATCATAGGAGCTTTGCCCTTGTTGTCCACACGAGAAGAGTTGCCAATAGAGTAGGTTGTCCGTGTAGAACCAGCAGTAATGTTGTTACCTATTTGTAACCATTAGTTGGTTTGGATGCTGAAAAAGATTTCCTGGTGTCGACAGCAGTGGAGCCAAACCTTCTATTGGTATTCAATAGGTCTTCAGCTTTCAAAACTTTCTCAAAGCAGTCCTTGATGTCCAGAACATCAGCAACTCCAATAGCCCTAACAATGTCTGACCTCAATCCCAACCGAAATCGAGACAGCATCTGAGTAGCACTTTCTCTAGTGTCAGTACGAGAAGAAAGAGAATCAAACTTCTGCATGTACTCGGATACAGTCATAATCCCTTGCCGTAGGGAGTTGAGTTGATCTTGCATCCGAGCTCTGTAATGTCTGGGAAAATATTTCTCCTTCAAGTCATGTCCTCCCAATTAGTAGGTGCTACACCTTCGCATTCCATGTCTCCCTCTGTCTTTCACACCCATTCTCGGGCAGGGCCAATCAACTTGGTACATGCCAGTCTCATCTTTCGATCTTCAGGCAAGTCATACTAGTCAAAGTAATCATCCAGGGCAGTAAGCCAGTCATAGAACACCTGGGGATCTCGTTTCCCATCAAACTCTTTCATCTCGAGTTTGACCTTTTGTGTATCATACCTTTTGTTGGTGGTTTCATCTGCCATGAAGTAGAATCTCATGTATTCCTCAAAGTTAGGTCTTCGAGGGTCTTCTCTAGTTCTGTCCCTGTCTTCTCTGTAGTCATCTCTGTCATGCCTACGTCGATCCCTGTAATCTCTGTCGTGTCTGGAGTGGTCTCTATGGTGTCTGGAATGATCTTCGTGGTCTCTGTGACGTCTGGGATGATTTCTATGATCTTCATCCTTCCCAAAGTCCCATGTACCTCAGAGTGAACTTGAAACCTGTACTCTCCTACATACAGAGGATTGTTTACAAGAGGCACAATCTGCCTTTGTTCCATCACTAACATTCGATCATTGAGAACTTACTGATCTGCCAAGAGCTTCTTGAGCATATCCATGATTGCAATCAGGGGATCAGGTGGGGGGGGGCAGATTGTTGTCTGTGGTTGGATTGCCATGTTCGGCCATGGCTCTGATACCAATTTAATGTAGTCCTATACAGACAACGCCTAATAAGAACCAGGTAAAATCAAAATTCTGAAACTGTTTACAGATTTGGGCTGTTTAGGGTAAAATTAGGTTAGGTTAAGGAATTCGGGTATGGGTTATATATAGTTGTAATATGCAGGTTTAGGGGTTATTTTGGCATAAAGAAAATAGGATTTGGATAGGATTTGGATAGGTTTAGGAATTCTGCAGTTTTAGGGTTAGGGTTAGGGTTAGGGTTTTAGGTTTCATGGGAGATGAGGGGGATTAGGGTTTGGGTGGTCTGATTACGCTCAAAGTTAGATCAAGTGTAGGAGGGTAATGTAGTCCTAGATAGGTCGGAGACCTACTAGGAGCCAAACAATAGGATCAAATAACAAAAGGGGCTGCTGGTTCGAATGGACAGTACTAGGATTTAGGTCAATTCCTAGGGTTAGGGTAGGATAATGAGAATATAATTCTAGGGTTAGGTATGGGGGAATGGGGTAATGTATATCTGATTTTAATAGGCAGACTTAGGGGAAGCTATTAAAACAGATTTTAACAAGTTTTGAAATAAAATTCAATTTTCAGAATTTTTAGGGTTAGGGTTTCAGGTTTTGGGTTTTAGAAACTAGGTCAAATTTAGGGTTTTGAAAGACAAATAGGGGCAGCAACTTGGGTCGAGTGTAGGGGGTGTTAAGGAGAGGCTGTGGTTTGAATTTGAAGTAATTCTTATGGTTAAATATGGCTGGGCAGCAAGATCTAGGGTTTAATGGAATTAAGGTTTATGGGATTCAAACAAAAAATAAAGGGGATCGATTGGGGGAAAGGATTAGAGGGTTAGAAGAAGAAATTGGGTGTCAAACTTACTGGAGATTCCACTAGCAGCAGCTTGAACATATGTGAAGGATAGAACCACCTTCGAATTGAAGAAGATCCTCCCAGCCGTCACGGCGTAAGGAGTCAACCGGATTCCACCAGTCCCTTTCCACCTCGATAGAACCACAAGGATGCACACTCACAAGGAGCAACACTCAACAGAGCAGGGCAGCAGCAATGGCAGCAAACAAAAGCTTTTCATTAATCAAAATTCGTATTCAAGGCTTTGCTCCCTTACAACCTTATAAAAAAGACTCAAAAATAGACTTCTACTCTAAAAAAGAAAGGCCTAACCCAATCCTTAACCTATTAGGGAACTTTTTTTTTTTTTTGGATGAAGAAAAATTTAATTACGAAGAAAGGAGAAGGAATGTACAAGCCGAAGCAAGAACTAGTTGGGGGTTAGGATAAAAGAAGGGATGCCCCAGGAGACAACATTAAGCCTATTCCTTGGGGAATCCTTCACATCCTTAAGGGGGAGGGATCTAACTTTAGATGAAACATCAAAAAAGATGGCCTTCCAAATCATGTCGAAGGAGCGGGAGTTGGATGTCCATCTTCTAAGGTTGCGTTCCATCCAAATGTGAAAAATAGTGGCACAAAAGGCATTCTTGCCAACAGAGTCGCAAATCAACTTCCCTCTGAATGTCATGTCTATCCAAATCCACTCCCGGCTGAGGGGGAGAGGAGTGCGTCTTCCGGGCCAGCAAAGGCGGAGAACACGGGTCCATATGGTGGAGGCAAAGGGACAAGTGAAGAATAGGTGATCAACATCTTCAGTCCCGCTCCAACAAAGACAGCAGCTGGGAGGGATTTGAATATGTCGATGAGCAAGAAAGGCTTGGGTGGGGAGGCAGCCAGTGAGGGCACGCCAAGCGGTGAGGCTATGGCGAGGTATGTGACCACGAAACCAAACAACTCTATGCCAAGGACAGGGGGTCCCTCTATGTCTGACCAAATCCCAAGCGGAGTGAGAGCTGAATCTGCCGCATTGGGAGGGGTGCCACAAGATGGTGTCACCTCTGCCGCGATGCCCAGGGGGAATGGGGGGAAGGGTGCTCCAAAGATCGACAAGAGGGGGAGGGG
Organism: Telopea speciosissima; assembly: GCF_018873765.1. NCBI lineage: Eukaryota > Viridiplantae > Streptophyta > Magnoliopsida > Proteales > Proteaceae > Telopea > Telopea speciosissima. Next base: position 48,976,720 of record NC_057919.1, on the reverse strand, counting down.
AAGGGGGAGGACCAGGAGCCACTGGAGATGATGGCAACAACGTGGGCAAATCTGTCCAAACCAGAGTAGTAAATGTCCCTCGGGCTCACAATGGAAGAAAGGACTCTGGAGGGGTGCCACTTATCAAGCCAAAGCAGGGTGGCCGAACCATCATCAATCCTGCAAGAAATAGCTTCCCTGGCTAAGTGTCTGACCTGAAGAATAAGGCGCCAAACCCAAGAGGAGTCAGCTCCTGGACTAACAGACCATATAGAATCTCTGCGAAGAGGCCCGGCATAAACCCAATAAGTCCAAATGGAGGATCTGTTGGTGAGGATCTTCCAAATAAGCTTTATGGAGCCAGCGGTGTTGACATCTTTTATTCTCCTAAGTCCGAGCCCTCCTTCAGATTTGGGGACACAAAGGGAAGCCCAACTCTTAGGATGAAGAAATCTAGCTGAGTCCACACCTTTCCAAAGGAAAGCACACATAATAGATTCAGCCGCCTTGATGGTAGCCTTAGGGAGGCCGAAAACACCACTCCAATAGATGTAGCAAGACTAAAGCACCGATCTGATGAGCTCAAGACGACCTGCATAGGATAGGAGTTTGGCTTTCCAAAGCTGCAACCTTTTGCGAAGGAGATCCAGAATGGGAGAGCAGTGGTGGGCTGAAAGTCTGGCAGGGATGAGGGGGAGGCCAAGGTAGCGAACTAGGAGGATTCTAATGGTAAAGCCAGTGAGGGAGGACAGGGAGGTTTTGGTTAAGTCAGAGACCCTTACAAGGAAGATTTGGGACTTCAACAGGTTAATGCAAAGCCCCGAAAGGTTCTGGAAAAGAAGGAGGGAGGACATGATGGACTCAATGGAGAGAGGGTCAGCCTTGGAGAAGATCATGAGATCATCAGCGAAGGCAAGGTGAGTCAGGTTGGTAGGCTTGCATTTAGGGATGGGGGAGATGAGGTGAAGGTCGGTTTTAGACTGGATGCTGCAAGAGAGGACCTCAAGGGAAAGGCAAAAGAGAAAAGGGAAGAGGGGGCAGCCTTGGACACCAGCAGAGAAAGGGAAAAAACCAGCCGGACTGCCATTTAGGAGAACAGAGAAGCGGGGGGTGGAGATGCAGCAGTGGATCCAGTTGACTAGGAAACTAAACTGACTAGGAAACTAAAATACTAAAAGAAAATAGACTCAAAACCTGGCTGGACTTATAGAATCCTAATCCAGCCCAACTTACATCACATGACCACTTAAGTTGTCACATGACCACTTAACCAAGTCACATGATTACTTAAATTGAACCAATTGGATGCAACCAATTTGAACCAGTTCAATTAAAAAAACATAAAAATAAACTAAGTATTAGGCTAATCCCGTATGCAACCTATATACCCCTAGTTTAGGCTCATTAAAGTGACCTATTACATAAAAAAAACCCTTGGGATCAAAGGCCCAACATATATATATCCCAACCGTAGACTTATTCCTAATAAAAGAAGCCCAGTTTGGTAATAATTCTGCATCAGAGGGAGTGTAGTGGATGTTTGCCGAAAGTTTGGGACAGATCTAAAGGCTGGAGGAGAGTTGCTTGAATTTCAAGCTAGGAATCGAAGGAATAGTTGCAGGTTTAATGGAGGGGGATGGAAGGCTGACTGTGGTGATCTGATGGGATTGATGGGGTAAGACTGGCTTAGGTTAGAGGATGAAGAAGAGAAGGGTATGTGTAGAAAACTAAATCACTTACTGGTTTGAAGATCCAGCAATGGCAGCAGCTGAAATAGTGAAGAACCTCCCAATCTTCTCGATGCAAGGAGTCGAAGGAGTCCACCTACCCTTTACCACCTTGAGATCCATAAGGATGTAAGAACTCACAGAGGAGCAGAGGCAGCAGCACGATGGCAGCAAACAAAGCTTGAAAGCAGAAATTTTTTAATGCAGAACAATGGGGGAGCCTGCCCACGATTGCTTTATTTATAATCTGAAAAAGGGCCAAAGGCCTTACACATATTCAGATCTGGATTTGGAATCCCAGATCTGATTCCTAATTATAAAACAACTCCACCCTCTTAAAATCATGGAGGGGAAGAATAAAACATAGTTTTAGACAAAAATTTAAAGATTCTCTAAGAGCCAATAGAAATAAAACAAAATCAGCCAATAAGAAAGAGTCACTTAAATTGGACCATTGGTTGGACCGGTTCAATCTAAGAGCTCAAAAAAAAAAACTAAGTATAGAAATAAGAAAAACTCTTCTAAGGCTCCAACAATCAGTCCCTTAGGACTATTTCTTCTTCCTTCTTGTGCTTGGACCTGCATCAAGGAGGAACAGGGAAGTGAGAATGAAGAAAATAGGAAAGAAAAGAAGAGAAATAACAGTGGGAGGGGGGAGAAATCGAAAGCGACGTACCTGATATGGAAGGAGGAAAAAGGAGGATTACAGAGAGGGAGCACAATCACACCACGCAGGTAAGCAAAGCCCAACTTTTCTTTCCTTCGGAAACTAATTCAATCAATTTTTCTCTCCAACAACAGTACATTCTTGTATACAGTAAAACTCTAAACATAATAATAGAAACCTACTCTACTTTGGAAACTAATTCAATCTAGGGAATAAAAGGAAACCAACTTCTATGTAATTTACCCAAATAAAATAAAAGACTATTGTCCCCAATAAATCTCTACAAACCTTTCTTAGACCAAAAACCAGGGTTGAGACAGTTCCATCTCAGCAATAGGCTTCCAAAGCGGATTGTGCCAGTCCAGCCACAACAATGCCACCGCATCATTTCCTTTAACATCATCCACAACCAGCTTGGATCCAACCCATACCAAATCTCCCAAACAGAAACAAACTTCTCTATATTAAGTGGCAAAAGAAATTTCCAACTCCAATATAAGTCCTCTTTCTCTCTCTTTTAAAACCCAACCCAAACAGTGCAAGGTTCTAAAACTTGGATCTCGGTACCAACTCGGTTCTAGGAAAAACTGAGTCGAGTCGAGTCGAGATCTCACCGAGTTGGTGCAATTTTTTTTTTCCGACTCGAAGCCTCATCTCGGTGGGTTTTAGACCTAGTTTGGGTCTGAAACTTGGTATTCAGCCTATTTGAGGCCATTTAAACACAATGGCACTATCAGATTTTGCAAAAACAAAGTCCAAATATGAGTTTCACTTCGGACCATAGGTTGGTAGGCGTCGAGGGCGACAACATACTAAAATACCCTACTCTACACATAGTTTAGTAATAGAAAGCAATCAAAACATTCAATTAATGTAAAACAACTTAAATAAGCATTAGTTTGGGAAAGAGAGTAGTTGAATCTTCAAATGTGCAGCTGAATCACAGTTCAAGTCTGAAGATGTGCAACTGAATCACAGTTCAGCTTAAACAACTCAAATTTGTGATGAATCTTGAAGATGTGTAGTTGAATCTTCAAATGTGCAGCTGAATCACAGTTCAAGTCTTGAAATCCATCCAAAAATTGAAGAAAGAGAGTAGTTTTGGGAAGAAGAGACTAAGAGAGTATGTTTGGGGGTTTTGGGAAGAAGAGACTAAGAGAGAGTACGTTAGGTGGCCATCAAAATGGTAGATGGGCCATTAAAATGGTAGATGGGCATTAAAAATGGATCAAACCGAGATATCGACCCAAGATCCGAGATCTCGGCGAGATATGAACTAGATTGTTAATAAAAATGGTTCAAAATGAAATATCGAATCGAGATCCGAGATCTCGGGAGATATGACACTTTTGAAAATCGCCTTAAGTCTCGTCTCAGTTTTTCAAAAAACCGAGAAACTCAGCAAGATCTCGCGAGTTCTCGAACTATGAAACAGTGTACATTTTTTTAAACAAAAAAAAAAAAACCATTCCATACCCAAATAATACCTAATCCAAAGAAGAAAAGCCACTTCATATGTTTATAATGTAATCCACTTTCAAAAACCAAACAAAGCCAATGAGTATTTCCTCATCACTGAGTATTGAAAAGAAAAAACCAAATTTACCCAACCCAAACTAAACTTATCTTAGATTTCCAAAACCTAACACAGATCAAGTTCTCTAAAACAGATATGTTTCTCATTTTTCAAAAGCCTGAACCTTACACAGGTCATCAAAACCAACTGATTTTAACCATACAAGCCAGGTCCCAATTAAACTCATCCTAAAATTAGCAATTAAGTTTAACAGAGTCTAAGCTCCACCCCTTCCCTAAAATATTTTTGATTACAAGTTTATAACACTAACATAGCAACATATCGTACCCAAAAAAAAAAAAAAAAAAAAAAAAACATAGCAACATAGTACTTAGTTCAGTGATTACAAGGAAACAACTCGCAACTCAATAAATTCAACAGCGGGCTATTTAGGGTATTTCATCTCCTTCCTGCGTTACAAATGCAGTACAGTACAATGATCATTGCTTTGAGTTCAGCTGTCACAATATCTGCCACACCAGTAGGGCCCAAGAAGTAAACATATTTGGACCCTTCATGATCTCTAACACCCACCCCAAGTACCAGCCAGTCTGGATATCCCCTACTACTGCCATAAAAATTGAGTTCAATAACTGTAGGAGAGCAGGGCGGGGAGTACACTGAATCACCTGTCTTTCCACATATGGTCATAACCTTACCATCAAATAGCAGTCTCTCATCATCACCATATAAAAAGAAATACGATGAAATAATAAAAAGGGCCCATTGAGCAGCTCTCACCATCATTCTCATGTACCTGTTGTTCAGATCTTTTTTCAACACTACATAGATTCTCCATCAATGAATATCTCCACAACATCTTACCCTTTTCCTGACATAAGGTGAATGCAAAACCCCATGAGATCAAGAATGTCAGGGGGGAATGTCCAGCAAACACAAAACACTCCCAAGGAAATGTTCCCATACTATACGAATTACGTTGTATGAACAATTAATTGTCTCTCCATCTGCTTGGCATACATGAGGAAATCAGGCCTGCAAAGACCTCCTCCTCTGCAACGTGTCACATGTGTTCCATCTTCCAAGCCAATCTCTCAAGCTAGCACCTTGAATTTCGAGGGAGCACTACTTTTCCAAATTAACTTAGCAGGTTTTTTGAAGGAAAGGCCTCCATAGTTCAGGTTCAGGTTTAGGAAAGATTTAACTGAGAATTTCCCACTATCGATGCACCACATTCTAATATCATGACCAATATCAGACAAACACATTCTCTAGAGATTGAAGCAGCTCACTGCCTGCCCAATCTCACCTTCTTAAAATCCCTTCGAAACCTGAAATCACATGCAATGTTTATGCCAGACACCGCGATGCACTCGTCAATTGTCTTGACTTTGTGGTTAGATGATACAAAATTCTAAGGAATCCATTAATTTTTCCTCACCTCACTGATGATCTTTCCAAAATATAATTCTTCTCCCATACCAACTTGAAGGCTCAAAGAAGCAGTCATAGCCAGTAAGATCCTCCTAATGCTCTTGCATGGTCATGCTAGAGTAACTCTACCCACTCCCCTAAGTGTCCCAACCATTCTCATTGAACCATTATTTGAGTTTATCTCCCTATCCCCACATGCTGTCCAACTCATTTGCAACCTCCGTCACCACTTTGCTGGCCTTATTGCTGCCTTATAGGATTTTCCTTTCAGCTTAACAGTTTCGGTGGGATACATTTATCACATAGCTACCAATAAGCACCCCCCCACTTAATCTTCCTCCTTCCTTTTAAAACAAATGGAATCATTTCCGCAGTTTTTCTGCATCTTGGGATACAATACTCTGTCATGAAACTTCCAGTATTTAGGTTTTTTTGGGTATGTCTATAATTATGTAAAGTTGATCCACAGATCTGCCAATGATCATGTTATTCTTGATGTAGTCATTGGAGATATTCCTCATGCTTGGATGAAACATCATTTTAATAGTGCCCCAAAAGAAGAAAAAATATTGGGGGGAAGAGGAAGCGAGAATCAAAAAAAACAGGAAAAAAACGAGGAAAAGAATAAGCAGATAGCAAATCAGTATGAAATAACATTTCCAAGACATTAAGAGAGTGCGAGAAAGAAATGCAGGAGAAATCTACATCACATCAGGTCATATCCAAACTATGGTTTATGTACTTGGTTCAAAGGACAGATAGAAAAAAGTAATAAAGCACTATAAAACATAGTTAATATCAGTACAACATTTCCACACAAACTGAAGTAATAAAGGCCGGTTGAATTAAAATAGTTACTGACCATCACTTTCTATATCTGAATCATCAAAATAATCTTCATAGGCACCATAGTCTTCATCATAATTAAATCCATAATTTCCTTTACGAGGCATGCTCCTAAGCAATCAAATAATAGAAAGAGAAGTATCAAATACACACTTGCCAGAAACTAGGAATAAAGCAGTATAGGGAATTAGTGTCAGAAATTTAAAAGAAGGCACACAACATACATGACTTGACAAAAACCAAGGTAGGCGAAAGGCTAACATCAAAGCATGTTCAAAATTGCAACATGTCATAGCATGCATTGGGTAATCACCAATTCACCATATGGGTGTAGATAATTTACACGATAGCTAGGAAAAGTTCATTATGATGAATGAAACACCCCCACTAAAAAAATAAAAATAAACAGAAAAAGGAAAATAAATTGAGCAATTAATCGGTAAAATCAACAAATAATAAACCATGTGTGCTTCAAATGGAAAGAAAACAGGAATAATATTATTTACAAGTGTGTTAAAGTAATCAAGCATTTATTTCAACCGGGTGGGATACTAATTGGAAGAACCAAGATGCAGTAAATCAGTAATACAAATCAAGCATACGTTACACTATACACACTAGTAATTGCTAACTAATAATCAGTATTCAGTATACCTTTACCAGTGCCAATCTAATTCAATGAAAGAATGGAGAAGGAGAAGATGGAAAACAAAAAGAAAACAGCCACCAGCGCATTCAATTATCGAAAATTATTTTTTTATTAAAATAAATTGTTAGACACAACTAGATTAAATTTCATGACAAATATGGTACGCAAAAGCAAAATTTAACTTCAAAAAATAATACGAGATTCACCCAGGAGGTTCATAGTGATGCCCATGCCAACTAGAAGCAGATCCAAGTTTCACATACACAACCCCCTCGCCCAAGGAGATGATTAGAATTTACCTAAAATTATTTGTGGTTAATAAACTAAGTTCAAAACAGGGGGAAAAGAGACTTGGGTCAATAGGAGCAGGAGAAGCTTGATAGTGTGGGGGTTGGAAATGGGGGCGGGGGTTTGGGGGAATGTCCAGAGGAAGGGGTATTAGAAGAGACCCAATTATACACCAGATGGGGTTCCATCCCCATATCAAGGGGTTGAAGTCACAAGAGAAACCAAGAAAGTAATAGAAACACAACATAAGCCAGAGAGAGAGAGAGAGAGAGAGAGAGAGACTCACCGGAATAGGTTGTTGACGACTAATGGAATGTGATGGCAAATTCACCGGATTTTGGACGGTGGAAGAAGGGAAATGATCAAGTTTCAGAATTATGAATCGAAGATGAGAAACGAAGGGGAGGGAAAGGAGGTATTGGCATTTGGCAATGGGGTTTCCGGGATTTCCCCAATCTCAGAAATGAACGGAATCGAATAGGAACATAGAAGTTCTTACCAAAAGAAAAAAAGAATAGGAACATAAAAGTGGGGTATTATTGTATTATTTGTTTTTTTTTTTTTTCTCGTAAACACGTGGGTGTGAGGGCTCCTAACCACGTGGGTTCTAGTCCTTGAGGGTCAGTTTTTAACTTTTTTGTATTTTTTTCATTAGTCGGGATCACGCCATGGCAACGCCTATCCGTGTACGCTAAATAGATGGCACGTGGCATTTCTCTCACTGGAAACCTCCTCTACTTGGGTGCATGCAGTGTGCTGCCCTGCACCCAAACAGAGGGGCACATGAAGGCTATGTTTGGTAACGGTCTGAGTACAGAACGGGCATTCTTGACCAGAAACATTCTTTGGCGTTTCTGGTCTGGAGTGCCGTTCTGTGAATGAAAATGGTTCTTTGGTAATGATCTCAAGAACGTGTTCGGAATGAAAATAGCATTTGGTAAAACCAGTTCTTCTGTACCCAATGTACAAAGAGGTTGCTTCTAGGACTTGAACCCATGACCAAGCGTTCAGCAAGTGAGCACTTGACTGACGCGCCAAGCACGACCTTCCGTATTAACATAACCAAAGTAATTATAAAAATATGTCAAATTTCAAAAATACCATTAAAATTGGATTGTTGTGTGGATTAGTGCCATAACTGACTATGCTATGGACAGTTGAATAAAAAGGACCTTAGTGGATTCGAACCACCATCCCCTTGGAACATGTTCATGTTCCATGTGTTTTAGCAATTTGAACTAAAGACCCATCAAGTAGAGCTTGGAATTTACAAATAACCAGGAGATCTTGCCACAAACCTTGACATTCATTTTTTTTTTTGAGATGCAATCCAAAAGTGATGGCAACAATGAAATATGCACCAGAAATTTATCCTGTTCCTTGAGCCATAGTTGATATCTGATAAATGATGACACAGACATCAAGCTAGTAAACAATTTTCACCACTCAACTGCCCCCAAAGGCAATGCAAGCCCAGGCAATCTCTTAATCGATAATTCTAGTCATCCTCCTAAGTCCTAACTCCTAAACTTCTATTAAAAAACCTTACGCGGATGTAAAAATAGCTATTCTTAGCCTTGACTAATCTCATTTAGCCTATCTATTTTGACAAATTTCCTACTGTGTTTTGCTTACTACCTCTACTTTCTATGTAGTGCGAGTAAGTTAAATCCAATTCTCTAGCTTATTTGTTTGACTAAAAGTCATAGGTCTTTCTCCTAAATAAATAAATCTAATATGGTTCTTATCTCCTAAACTCATTTGATCTACTAGCAATTCGAGTTTTCCCCTTTGTTTATCTAGGGGAAGGGACCAAAACAATTAGAGGAGGTATCTTTTTGCACAACTGGTGTTATTGGAAGTTTCAAGCCTATTTCTTTATTTGGCCCTTTCAACCCTTTAGATAACCAAAAAATCCTACTAGTACCTTAGGCAAGGGATGTTTCTAAATCCCTTTTCTAAAGGCGATAAACTTTATATAATTAGCTGGAGGCCTCTGGTATGAAACTATATGTGTTATACCCACGCCCAAAAATACATCCTAATCTTCAACCCAAAAATACACTCTAATATTCAGGCTAATTAGAATTTTCGTTCATGGGTGTTGCGATGCTGCCAAAGGTCGACACCTGTGACCTTGAGCCGTGGCAGTCAAGGGGAAAATTTGAACTAAAGGATGGGAACCCCGTTTTGGTGAGCAATAAGACCACACAATGGGTGAGCTTTTAACCCTAAATGATTGGTATACATACTCGCCTTAAAGCCCTTGAAGTGAGGGTCAAAGCCTGGAGCCAATCATGGAGCGAAAAGCCATTTCTCCAGGGTCGGATGAAAGGACGGATGCAAGACTGTTGTTGCATCTGGCCTTGCATCCGATGGTACTGTTGAGCCTCTAATGGGTAAATTATCGTGTGGGACCCACTTGCCTCGTGTCTCGGACATCGCCTTGGTGTTCCCGGGCATGGTGGACCCCATCCCCATTCTTCCATATCATGTGGGGTCAAATAGGTCGGCCCACATGACTCATTTAAAGCTTTAATGAGTTTTAAGCCTTAAAAGCCAAATTAAATGGTTGTGGGCCCCACCTAACCCTAAGTAGGACCCGCCCCCTACTTGATGCTAACCTGGTCTAGGGGCGCTAAGGTCAACTCGCCCTAAATGGTGCTTGTACTGAAGGTTTATAGGAGTTATTGATTGGGGCGCATGCATATACGCTACCTAGGCCGAGTGGGACCTACCTACTCTACTTAACACTAAACTGGATTAGGACTTACTAAGGTCTAATTACCTTAGGTACTATTTAAATTGTAAATTTACATGGTTTAACTAGGTCATTTAAATACATGGAGTGAATAGTATTAAGGGCCCAACCAAACAAGACCTTAGGACCTTAGCACTTTAGTTTTTAATGAGAAGCCAAACAGGCCTTAAGAGATTAAATCTCTTTATAAGGAACCTATTTCTCAGCCTTACAAGCCATAGCCAAATCTGATAAAGGAAGGAGAAGTGAAGGGGAGAGGCTGCATCAGCTCCATTCACTCTTACCTGGTGAGCATTCTTCTCCTACCTCTCTCTTTCTCTCTCCTCTCTCATTTCCATTTTGTTGACCTAGGGAGGGATCGGTTAAGCATGTATTAGTTGCTCCAACTGTTGGGGCCATTAATGGCTGACCTTGTTACCTTGCTGATGAGAGTACATAGTGTAGACACCTCATTTTATCTTTTTCCCCCAGAGGTTTTTCGTAACGATGATGAGCACCCTCCAAGGCCTAGAGCCGGTGTATCTGTGGATGTAGCATCAGTTTGCACTGTCCAAATTCGTTTATCAATCGTCCTTTCCCTAAACCAGAGCCTCCAAGCCCTCCAAGAACCCCTAGAAAGGCTAGCCTTGACCCAGACCCTTGGGAACCAACCCAGCTCAGCTAAAAAACCTAGCCCAAACCACCCAAGCCTTCTTGTCGACATTGAAACCCATTTCGACACTCAAAAGCCCTGAGTCGACACCGAACCCACTTGTCCTCGACATCGAGCTGTCAAACAGTACCTTTTGACTGTCTATCTCACTTCGATACTTAATTAATGGAAATCAACACTCAAATGCCAACCTTCGATGTCGAGTCCTGTTCATCGACAACCACTCAATGTCGATTGTAGCCCACTTCGATGTCGAATCGGGCACTTTCACTATCGAATAACAACAAATCCAAGCCCAAACCTTCCATATTTTGCTTCAATTGCGATTCCTTTCGCGTCCCAACCTATTTTTTGCACTTTGGATCTCAATCTTGGCTCCCTTAGGCCCCAAGAAATGTTCCTTAAGGCAATAAAACACTTGCCTATCATTCATTGGTCCTTACCTTGACTTTACACCCACCGTCGATGTAAAGACAGTCATCTTGGACGATCAAGATTAACTCAACCAACCCTACACGAATTTGGGAGTACACCCCCTCTCACGTGGACGAGGGTTACATAGCCTATGGATACACCTAAGATGCACTTTACATAGTCTTGGCCACTTACCTTCTCTTAGCCACACAGTCCTTACATGTACTTTCTATGAGCTTTGCCCAAGCCCTCAACCCAAAGATAATGCTTTCTTACACCCATACTTGGCCTACATTCAAGAGCTTTGCAGCTTACCATTCCCTTCACCCCTTATGCATCACAATCCTACTTGCAACATCAAGATTTGAGAACGCCAATCCGGAAATCTCGATTTGACTACGAAGTGCTTGAGTACAAGAGACAAGAGAAGCCACAACAAGCGGTGATACTTGCTCAATGTACGAATCTCCTGAGTTACACAAGGGAAACCTCCACACCTATGTTTTGATCCCCTTTTATTAGGTAAGCCTTTAATCTTTAATCTCATTCAATTTTCATTGTCTTTTATATATTGTCGCATTTTGCATCTCTAAGAGGAGTATGATCCCGTCTTCCTAGATGGTGATCACACCTCACTGTTTTTCTTCCCTTTTTTTTTATTTTTTTATAGAAGTTGTATTCTTATCATGCATGCATTTCCATGATCCCAATCCCCCGTAATTTAAGACTCCCTCGCGTTCTATTGGCATATCTCTCTTTCTTCTCCCTTCATTCCTATGTTTTCCTCATGCATATGTATTAAATTAGCATCTACATTTACATGCATTTATCACATCATCATGCTTGGCCTAGAGTCAATCATGTTTAGGTTATTTAGGTTTGTGGGCCCTTTATTTTACTTTCATGTATACTAACTCTTACCTTGCAGTCGAACCTCCGGGTATGTGTTCCCTTTACTCTCCCTATATTTTACTTCATTGCATTTTACCTATGTCTTATACACTGTCAAAACATGTTTTTTCATTCTTTAATGCCTAGCAATAGAAAGACCGGCAAGTCCGGGCAGACTGGGGTGCCTAATACCTTCCCCGGACTGTAACTTGACCCATACCCAGACTAACGGACCATTTGTCCCCAAAAGGGCATTATATGAGAGTCGTTACATTTACATCATGGGTCCTAGACCCTCCTCTAGGTGGCGGCTCCAACATACATCTCATCTCTCTCTCTCTCTCTTCTCCCCCCGAATGAGGGATGAGGTGGAGGACACATGGAGATCCCCCACCAAGTGGTCATTGTCCTTATAGTGGCGACTCCACTGGGGACTACTTTTACTTGTGTATAATAGGTCAGACTTTTGATGTGCTTGGCATATATGTTGTATTGCTATAGCATGTTTTTTTTTTTACTGTATGCTTTTGGATGCTAACTTCTATGCACTAACTTCGTATCATATTTGCATACAGTATCACACATCATCGGTCATACAACTACTGTAAAGTTCAACCCCATTATTCACACCTCGTAGCGTAACCTTGGGCCTGGTGTGTAGACACGCGGCTTACCCTCGGTGAAACTACAACTCTTAGCACTGTACCGTTTGGTATATCAAAGAGGCTTGCACCATCGTACCGCTTGATCATCTTACTCGTAGGAGTGGTGAGAGGTATATAGGAGCACCTTGCTAAGGGAACGCTTTTTTGGTCCTATCATCCTTTAACCAACATGCATCATATAAGAATTTAGAACCCAACGCTTAGGACATGACACACTAACTGTAATATTGTTTGAGAACCGAACCGGCACTTTGTTGAACCTGTTCATAACCGGCCTAATCAACCTTGATCTTGTCTTGGGCTCGCTACGCCATATTGCGGTCTTTAACATTTGGAGCAACTTAGAACTTGATCAACTTAGCGCCCACACTTAATAACCCTTGTTTGGGATTAGCGTGCTTGTTGTGAACTTGTTTGTGCATCATCTTGCATATCATATTTCCTTTAGGGTGACATACTAGGAGTACAAGGTTCGCCATAGGACTAGTTCTTTTCTAACCTACCCTTTTGGTCTAATCGTGACCCTACCTTTTATTAGGAACCATTACTTCAGGACAACAAGATACAGGTTCTATAAGTAGTTGGACCAGAGTTGGAAGAAGGTTAGTTCGTGTTTCAAGCCCCCCTAAGCCAAAAATGGCCGACAAAGCCATCCATGCAAACATAGAGGATCTCAAGACCCAAATACAACACTTAGTGGGCTTAGTGACCAAGCTGTCAATGGGTGTCCCTGCGTCGACTAGTCCAGACCAGAGCCATACTCGACTTCATGGAGGATCCTCATAAAACCCCAACTTGGCCTTAGAAGATGAGGTCATTACTTTCGGATTACAACCTACTGTGGACTCGGTCGAATCCCGACTCTTGAAGCAAAAGTTTGAGAAACTAGAGCATGCCATGAAAATTGTGAAAGGGGTGGAAGATTAGATGATAGATTCTGAGGGACTTTGTTTCTTCCCTGAAGCATGTTTACCCGAGGGTTTTAAGTGGAAATCTGAGAAGATTGATGGAACTGGAGACCCACGAGCCCACCTTAGGGTATACGTCAGTCAGATGAGAATTCATAACTTTTTTGAACAACAGATGGGCCAAGCATTCCAAATGTCTCTGATTGGGCCCACCCTGAGCTGGCTCATGTCCTTAGACTCTTCTCAAACACATACTTGGGATGACATGGTCAAAGCCTTTAAGAACCAATATTCATACAATACTGAGATGGAGTTGACCCATCGAGATCTAGAAACTACCGAGCAAGAGGCTAATCAGGGGTTCACCAAATACCTGATGAGGTTCAGGTCCTAGGCTGCATTGATTTGGGATCGGCCCACAGAGAAGGAACAAGTCAAGATGATCATTAAGAACCTCCAGATGTCTTACAAGACTCATCTATTTGCTCAACCTTTGAGGCTGTGTTTGAAGCGGGTCAACAAGTTGAAGATGCCTTGAATCCTCCCGACTTGATCCAAGGGAATCCCAAGCAAGGCATAACTTTGAACACCCAGCGAACTGGGGTGGGTAGAAAGATCTTTTCAAATTAGAACACTGAGGTGAATGTGGTACCACCAACCATAGAGGCTGAACTTATGATTGATAACAATTGCAGGGGCGAATCGACAAAGAAGATAATTTACGAATGTGGGCATGCCTTTGAGCCTAGTCCTTAAGAAGTTGATCCGAAAGGGACTCCTAACCAAGATCCAGCCGGCCAACTTGCCAAACCCATTACCAAAATGGTACAAGCCCAACCTTTTCTGTGAGTACCATAAACAAAATGGGCATTCGACTGATGAGTGCTACCAACTAAAGCATGCAATCCAAGATCTGCTTAATCAAGGAAAGTTTGCGGTTCAATCCAATCAACCCAATGTTCAAAACAATCCCCTTCCACAACATGATAGAAATTCTAAGTCCATTAACAATCCTAAAGAGGAGGACAGACCCATTAATTTGCAAGCCTTGATCACACCGGTCGAAAACTAGCCTGATCCTCCCGTTACAGAATGGACTGAAGAATTGATCCAAGCTTTGACTGCCCTTGTTCTAGCATAAGCTTTGCCTAATGATGTTCTCATGATAAACATAGGAGTTGACAGTGATGAGGACTCTCAAGATTTCAATGAAGAACATTCCAATCAAGATGAAGAAATCCCTGTCGAGTCAATACCTGAGAAGTGCCTAAATGAAGAAGGTCGGGAAGGCTATTATGTTGATGTCACTACTGACGAGCAATTCTATGACCCACCTCGTGGTCCACCCTCTGGCCCGATTGAAGTCAATCTGTAACGGGATCATACCCAAGAGAGAAACAGGCTTGCCACAACTGTCCAACAATTGAGACATGCGATCATACCACTTGATCATGGTCATCAGGAGCAAGATCAGAATTTGTACAACATCTTAGAAAGGACATATCACATCATAAAGGAGGCCGACTCATCTCTTAGGGCCCAAGTTACAAGAAGCCCACACCCGTTCGGACATCATAGTCGAAGAGCATATTGGCAATATGAGCGAGTTGAATTGAGAGCTCAAAAATCTGGCCCAATTCATTCGAGGACACACTAGAGACATGGACAATCATTAGCAAGGCATGCAAACATTCTTTAGAGAACGTTGAGATCAAAATGAGGAACTAGTTCAAGAGAGTCGAAACATTATTGCGGCCCAAAAAGAATGAATGGAGGAGCTCTGCAAGGTGAGCCGAAGAATGGATGAACAATATTGGAGACTATATGATAGGCACACTGACCTTTGGAATAGCATCTGAGATCAAATCAAGGCCATCAATGAACTAGTCCAAGGGTTCAACGAGTATATTCGTCAAAGCATGTCCGATGAACTCGACATAAGCTATAGAAGACAAACAATCTTGCCCTTTCCTTGCCATGAAGATGAGATCTTTGATCATCTCAAGGAATTAGATGAGGAAACCCGAACAATCGAAGCCATGGTATGGGCACTATGCGACAAGCTTTAAGAATTCACCCCAACTATCGAGAAACTCAAAATCAACATGATCATCATAAGTGATGGGGAATTGGACGAGTTTGATCAGGATGTCGATCACCCTCTAGCCCAGTTCGATTCCAAGCTCTATTTCCCATCTGATGAAGAATGTAACAATGCTAACACCAGAAGTGGGAGGAATTTCAAACCAGCCTGGCTCAATGTCGATAACCCAACTGAGTTGGCAAGGAACCAGAACCAAATTCAGAACCAAAACCATGCTACCATTCAACCAAAAAATGAGGTTCTGAAACAACTCAAGAAAACCCAAGCCAACATCTCAATCTAGGGATTGTTAACTGGTTCTCGAACCCCATAGAGAGGTAGTCCTAAAAGAATTGGCTAGTGTACATGTGCCAATCGAAACCGAACCAGCTCAGCTAGCCAACATAGTTGGAGCTCTCTATGAGGTTAAAATCGTCATGTTCTCTAACAAGGATCTTCAACCTGAAGGATCAAATCATACAAAGGCGCTCTATGTCACCATCGATTGCAACGGAAGTCAAATCCCTAAAGTCTTAGTGGACAATGGCTCAACCTTGAATGTCTGCCCACTACAAACTATCCAGCACATAGGGATTGACCCATCAAAGCTACAACCCTCTACCCAAGGATTGAAAGCCTACAACAATACTAGAAGGAATGTCACTGGAATTCTAAACACTGAAATTATCAGGGGCCCGACCAAGTTCTGAATTGAGTTCCAAGTCATTGACAACCTTCATCTTTCAATATACTCCTAAGAAGACCCTGGCTCCACACTGCTAGGGTAGTGCCATCCTCTCTCCACCAAAAGCTCAAGTTCATAATCAACGATAAAGTCATCACCATCTTGGCCGCTCCTGAAGTGATAAGCATGCTTACCAATATAGAGGCTAGCAAAGAATCATATTCTCAACTAGCCAGTTTTCAGTTCGACACTGTGTGTGCCACATACCCAGCATAACCCCTAAAGGAGAAGCTTCCCCTTACCCATTTGAACAGTCACAATGTGTGTGAAACCCTAGATTTCAGAAACCCTCAGTCTCAACCTTATGGGTAAAATAGTAATTTCATCCCATAATTATGCTATATGATTAATTAGAGTTTATTATTTGTCATTAAATGTGTTTTGATGCAAAAAGTAATGTTTTATAAAATTTTAGGTTTTTATGTACATATATGTAGTCATAGATTATCGGTGAGTAGTTGCTTTGTTTGTGGGAGGTACATTGTTCAATTCTTGTGTGCAACACATTAAGTAAAATTTTTGTTTATTTTAGAATTATTATCAAAATTGAGGTAAATTCAATTTAGAAGAAGAGAAGTTTGCTTGGTGGAAGGAGCCCCTTATGGCCCCCACCTTGAGATTTCGTGACTTGATGCAAAAAAAAAAAAAGAGAAAAAGAATAAACAATGATGATAATAAAATAATAAAAAGCAAAATTTACGAAACACCCCCTGAAAATGGGCCGATACTCAGATCACCCCCTCATATTTGAAAATACTCAGATTACCCCCTGTATTAGAGCCCTATACTCACATTACACCCTCCCGTTAGTTTTACACCGTTAAACGATGAAGTCAGCTACTTAAATATTTTTGAAAACCCTAAACTACCCTTGTGCAACGTAGAATTACAATATTACCCTTGTAACCTAAAACCCCCCAAATTCGACTATTTTCCTCTTCGTTCTTCACTCTCTTCTTAAATGACCTACAACTCCAAAACTGAAGTTCGTCGGAGAGAAGAAAGACAACAAATTTCAAACATGGTTTGCCGAGATACACATGATAACCACTAAAGATTCTGCTTTCACTCACGCCCTTATTCAAGCACCATTCTTCTTCAACCATCGGCTTCAATTTCTGACAGAGACGCTTCTCGGCCAAGAAAGAGGAAAGCATCTCGGCCACCAAAGTAAATAGAAGGTTATTCTTGAACCATTGTCTTCAATTTCCCCATCCTTTTGTTCAATGCTATTACTAACTTCAATTTTTTGCTCATAAATTTGGGGTATGCTCAGACAATCACAGTTAGGGTTTTTGTTATTACATATTAATCCTAATGTTTGAGCTACCTAATTAAAAACTTAGAAATGGTCCCATGGTTTTATTAGTTTACTCTGTCTCTCTCTCTCTCTCAGAGTAACACAGTACACAGATATTTGGGAATTTTCAGGCGAAGGCTTAGCTTCTCCACCCTCTAGTTTCAGCCCTTTATACTTTGTTTATTGCTGAGAATTATTCAAATAAATTGTTGGACTTCCTCAGTCAAGCACAATAATTTTGCAGTTTTGTTGTTTAAATTTCTATACTTTTTGCTATATATTCTCTATCACTTGGAAATTTCTTTAGAGTTATATAGAATTCAATCTAAAGTTCTTTTTTGTAATGAAGGTCTCATCTTACAGTGTAAATTTGAACATGAAAGGATTCGCTGTGATAGGAAGTTGAACCTGTCATCTCATAATAGAGGATATATGCATTAATAGTATTATTTTTTGGGTTTAATCTCATTTGATTATTGACCCTATTATATATATACCATTGCAGAGTTGCCTTTCAAAGATACAACAAGCAATGGATTCCAAGATACCAATATTTTACTACTGCAATGGGCAAACAATTGAGAAATGGATAGACGTAGATAGGTATGGGTATTTGGATGTAGTATGTGATGTTTACAATTCAGTGATCAAAGATGAGGCCCCTGTGGGGGCATACAGTATATTTCAGTGTGAGTTGTTTATTATCAAATGAATCTCAAGAGATAGATGTTATAAATGATGAGACTCTATTACTGTGCATCGGTTTGCATAAGAAAGAAGAGCAGTTGTCTTTTTTTGTGCATGATTTTCAAGAATCTGAGTCTATGGTTGAGGGAAATACAATTAATGGCTTCCCTGCTTCATTGGTTCCTAGAGTAATTGAAACGAGGACTGAGACAAGTAGGTATGGAAAGCAACCTGTGAGAAGAGGGAGTATTTATAGTAATTCTGTTGGTAGGGCATCCAGTAGTGCTACTGGAAGTTGGAGCAATGCCACTGCTCGTGTTAATAGTAGGAGTGAATTTACTGGATTAAGAATGTCCAGTAATATGGATGCAACAGCTGGTGGAAATGGTGGCACTTCAGGTGGTGCCAGTGCTAACATTAGTACAACTGGTAAAACTGGAAGTACATATCCAAATAAAGAAGTGTATGGACAGCAAGGGAATAAAGAAGATTATGGAGGGAGTAATAATCAGCTTCAAGAAGAATATGGACAACAAGGGAATGAAGAAGATTATGGAGGGAGTGATAATTAGCTTCAAGAAGAATATGGACAGCAAGGGAATGAGGAGAATGGACAACAAGGGAATGAAGAAGATGATGGAGGAAGTGATATTGAAATTCAAGAAGAGTATGGACAACAAGGGAATGAAGAAGATGTCGGAAGTGACATGGAATTAGATGATGACTTTGACAAGGAACTCAATGCGACATCAGATGAAGAGGAAGAGGAAGGGGATGAGGCAATTGAAAATTATGCAGTGGAAGAAGAAGAAGAAGAAAATGTAGAAATGGATGAAGAAAACTTAGCAGAATATGATTCTGATGAATATCATGGGCAATTTTTGACAAAGAGTTTAATGTAAATGATGATGCAGATTTTGACTTTTGCTTAGAATCAGTATTTACTGATGTGCACCACTTTAGGGCTGCACTTGGTGAGTATGCTATAAGAATGGGTTTTGATACATTGAAGACCAAAAATGAAAAGGATAGGGTAACAGCCATATGTGTTGCAGATGGTTGCCCATGGAGGGTTCATGCATCAATGATTGCAGATAAAAGAACTTTTATGATCAAGACATATAACTCACAACATATGTGTAAAAGACCTGGAAAAAATAGTAATGCCATTGAGAAATGGATTGCTCAGAAACTTGAATCCAGGTTGAGGACAGAGCCTGATATGAAGGTTAAGTGTATGGTGGACTTGATTAGAGAGTTGTATGGCATAAAAGTAGGTCGGATGCAATGTTACAGGGCAAGGTTGATTGTGAAGAGAGAGAATGAAGTAATGCATAAGTAGCAATATGCAAAATTACCCATGTATGGGAAACTTTTGACAGATAGGAACCCTGGTACAATGTTTATAATCAACTGCTATAAAAGACATGACTTTACAGAGGCTTCAAAATTTAAAAGAATGTTTATCTGTCTTGATGCATGCAAGAAAGGCTTTATTAATGGATGCAGACCTTTTATAGGTCTAGATGGTTGTCATTTAAAGGGCAGATATGGAGGAATACTATTATCTGCAATTTCAGTGGATAGGAACAATGAGTTGTTTCTCATTGCATACAGTGTGGTTGAAGTTGAGAACAAAGACAGTTGGAGGTGGTTCATGTACAACCTAGAAGAAGCACTTGGCTAGGACAACCTACCAATTGGCCTGACATTTATGTCAGATAAGCAAAAGGTATGATTTCTAAATTGTGTTGTGTATATGTATCTGTTAATATGATATCATCCTAATATAATTTCTAAATTGTGTTGTAGGGCCTTCAAGATGCACTAGATGAAGTTTTTCCCCATACCAACCATAGGAATTACTGTAGGCATATCTGCAGTAATTTCAAGGAAAATTTTCCTGGTGTATGGTTGAAGACACAATTTTGGGCTGCAGCCAAAACACCAAATGAGTTTCTCTTTCAGAAGGCAATGAAGAAAATATTGCTATGTGACAAGGAAGCACATGATGGCTGATGAGAAGTCACCTTTCCACTTGTAGCAGGCATGCATTTGATTTTTCTTGTAAGAGTGATCACATAACCAATAACATGATAGAGTCCTTCAACAACTGGATAGGAGATGTGAGGAGTAAGCCAATTCTATCCTTAATTGATGAGATTAGGGTCAAATTGATAAGAAGGTTTTACAAGAGGTATTCACAGGCAATCACACTGAAGGGGATGGTGACACCTTCTGTTAAGAAGATATTCCATTTAGTTAATGAAGAAGCAAGAAACTATAAGCCTATTCCAGCATCCACTGATGAATTTGAAGTCCTAGAAGGGAAGACACAATTTGTAGTGCATTTAACAAACAAAACTTGTTATTGTAGAGTTTGGGAAGCTACAGGAATCCCTTGTAAACATGTAGCAGCATGTGTCATGTATAATAGGGATGACATTGACACCTATTGTGACCCCTTTTATTCTATTGAGAGATACAAATTGACATACAGGGAAGTTATTCACCCACTGACTAGTCTGGATGAACTGGAAGTTGTCCCTGGTAATGATGTGGTGCAACCTCCACCCTTGAAAAGACAACTAGGAAGACCAAAGAAAAATAGGAGGAGGGAACCAGGTGAACCAGACCCTTCAGATTTTAGAAGGAAAACTAAAACTGTTAGGTGCGATGTATGCAAACAAATTCAGCATAATAGTAGGACATGTCAAGGTGGATCAGTCAAGGTATTAGTTTCAATAGAACTTTTAAATAACTTATTTTGATTGCATTATGTTATATTTGTTTAATTTTTTTACTGGTGAACTTATATTGTGTAGAGAAAGAGAAATGATGATGCAAGTGGCTCCCAAAGCCAACATACCACATAGGAACTGAAAAGAGCACGTAGAGCAGCCAAGCAATCAAGGAGAATGGAAAGGAGAGGTGTAGGAGCAGCAACTGGCAGTGGAGCAGCAACTGGCAGAGGAGCTAAAGTAGCAAGGAGCAGAGAAGCAGCAATTAGCAGAAGAGCTGGAGTAGTAACTGGCAGAGGAGCTGGAGCTGTTGGTGGCAGAGGTGCATCAGTAGCAGCAACAAGGGGGAGAGGTGTATCAGTAGTAGCAACAAGGGGTGGGAGAGGTGCATCAGTAGCAGCAACAAGGAGGATATGTGCATCAGTAGCAGCAACAAGGAGGATAGGTGCATCAGTAGCAGCAACAAGGGGGAGAGGTGTATCAGTAGTAGCAACAAGGGGTGGGAGAGGTGCATCAGTAGCAGCAACAAGGAGGATAGGTGCATCAGTAGCAGCAATAAGGGGGAGAGGTGTATCAGTAGTAGCAACAAGGGGTGGGAGAGGTGCATCAGTAGCAGCAACAAGGAGGAGAGGTGCATCAGTAGCAGCAACAAGAAGGGGGAGAGGTGTATCAATAGTAGCAACAAGGAGGGGGAGAGGAGTAGCATGAATGTTTTCCCTTTTTTTTTTTTTTTGAGGATGTAAATTAAGTAGATGGTTTGAAGAAAATGTAATGAATATTGTGTTTTAAGTTCAAAACCTTATTGTCTTGATTTTAACTAATGATCAATGAAATATTGGGATTTAAGTTCAAAACCTTACTGCCTTGGTCTGGTTTTTATTTTTGGGTACAAGTGTTTATTGTGCTGTTAGAAATGATGACGCAAGTGTCTTATTTTTTTGTCCTAATATAAGTGTGTCTTATCCTTTGCCAAGTATGGTTCTAATTGATAGAACACTGCAATCTTCTGTGCAACAAAAAGCTCAGACTTAGTATCACAAGTTCAGAACAATTGTCTCATACAGCCTAGCTCCATAGGCAATAAATAGAAATGTAAATTTGTTGAAAGCGAAAATTCCATGCATCATTCACTCCCCACTTCCATAGACATTTCTAACAGCACAATAAACACTTGTGTATATATATATATAACACTGCAGCAAGAATGGAAGCTCGAACAGAGATCAGTTTCAACTCGTAGACATGTTTACAAAACCCCTGAGTGAGGAGAGATTTTGTATGCTAAGAAGAGAACTAGGGCTTTGTAATCCTTTTGACTAATAGTCTGTATGTGTTTTTATTTGAAAACTGTGAAAAAATGCATGAAAACTTGATTCAGCATACCGAATTTCGAAATGGAATGCCATTTCATATTATGTCTGCAGTTGTGAATTTCCCGAGAGGAAACGGCATACGCCGGATTCGATTCGGTATACCGGATCATATTTCTCTGGCAGTTTTTTGGCCGTTTTCTTGCCGTTGGAGGCTATGTTTTGCCTATATAAAGGGCACTATCTTGTCTTGTTGTTCACTCTTTTTCACTCACTTTTCACTCCCCTTGTGCTAAAACACATCAAATCACTTACTCTCACTCATTTCTCTCAAATCTCTTACTCTCCATTCAAGCATGAGTCATAAATGAAAGGAACAATTGCCTCAAGATGCCCCACCTTCTAAAAGAGGTCGTTTTGCCCCAATTCGTGGAACCTCTTCAGGAGCAGGAGCTCGTGTTAGCTCGTGTTAGTAGAATCTTTCCTAACGATGAATGTCGGGAGACTTGGCCTCTCTTCCGTGATAAGAAAATTGAAGAAAGACGTGAAGTGGACGTTCCCTCTTTCCAAAGTCTACATCTTGAAGAAAAATTCAGGAATTTGGGTTGGCATTCCTTCCTTCATCTTTCGGAGCCTTGCTACCCAAATCTCGTTAAATACTTCTACCATAATCTCCGATTTAGTAGATCAGAAAGGGAGTTGAGGATAAGTACTTTTGTGAAGGACAATCAAATGGATATTTCTGTTGATGATCTTGCTAGATATCTTCAAATCTCTAGTGAAGGTCCGTATATCTTTTGGACCCCCAAGAGCACTTCCTTTCATGACCTCATCGATCATCAAGAAGTATATTCTAACATCCTTGAAGAATATCATGGAGATGAGGGATCGGTTCCTATTTCTCGCCTCAAGCTCATTCCTCACGTCATTTCATACATCATCCAACATAACTTTATTCCTAGAGGAGGAGATCGAAGTAAGTGCTTGACCCCTCAAGTTTACCTTATCTATTGTGTCAACACCTCTACTCCTTTGTGCCTACCTTATTTCATTATGCGGTATATGGAGTCCATTGCACACCCAAAGAGGTCCACAAACCTTCCTTATGGTCGCCATCTTACACGCATCTTCAAGGCATATGATATTAACCTTGATCGTGAAATGGAATCTACCACTTCATTCCTTCCCATCACTCAAAATTCTTTCCATACCATCAATATTCTGGACTTTGATGAAGATATGAGGAGGGAGACTCAGGAAATGAAGGTGAGCGCCAACCAAGGAGACAACCCCGTCAATAACCTTGGGTACCCAAAGTTTTTCAAACTTGGGTTTCCAACTTGGAGGATTACATGGAGGAGACCAACACAAGAGTGATTGATCTTGAAATGGGACAACAACAGCTCCAACAAGATGTGGTGTCTTTGCATCAAGAAGTTTGAACTGGTTTTGATTCGTTAAACTCTAGACATGAGCGGATCCTCACAGCCATCCAAAACTTGACTATGAATCTTGGTTTTCTATCTCTTGACACTCTAGGAGTGACTCCTCAAGGCTTTCAACCACCCTTCCCTGGAGACTCTAGTTCTATTCCCTCCATTCCACCTTTTCCCGGGATGGCTTCTCAAGATCAACCCAATCCCGAAGCCCCATAAGTTGTTTTGTTGTTAACACTTTTTGATAATGTCAAAAGTGGGAGAAAAAGTGAAAAATGGTTTCCACATGGTTGAAATGTAATCTTGAAAGTTTTTACCATCATCTATTATTTATGAAATTCAATCATGCATACATGAAGAAAGACCTTAGGAGGTGAAAAATAACCCAATTTTATATGCCCTTACCAATTGGACATCACTCCATATCAGTCCTTTTAAGGACTTGTAGAAATCAGCTGATTCGGTATACCGAATCTGAATCCGGCATACCGGATCACATGAAACTTTCAGATGTACAATCACAAAGGGCAAACGGAATGCTTCGGATTGGATCTAGTATACTGAATCCTGATCCGACATATCGAATCATGATCCAGTATACCGAATTCAAATTTGACTGTTATGTTCTGACCGTTGAGACAAAGGTTTAAATTAGGTAATTTGGTAATCCGGCATACCGGATTGGGATCAGTATGTTAGGGGTGATGTATGGAAACAAATTGGGCTGGATCATGATTGGGATCCACCTACTATTATGCTCTCTAAGATTTCTGAAGTTGGTTCCCTCCCAATCTATGTTATCCCGGACTTTTTACTGGAATGGACTCTAAATTCATGACACTTGTTTACCATCCCTTGGCTTGTCTTCCATGGCTTGGGGTGCTATCAACGGCCATGTGCAAAACCTTATGGCTTTACACACCACACCTGAATTTATAGCAGCGTCAGATATGGCTTCTGATTAACACATAGCTTCATTCACCAAAAAAAAAAACACATAGATTGGCTTGTGTGTGGGTATACGTGACATGAAGAACTCATCTGGATCCATGCATTATCTTTTTCTCTCAATTATAAGCACACCAGTCATTTCATGGAATTAATTTACAACAAGTTGAGTAAGCTCATACATGAAAAAAGAAGACTCCGAATTTTCATTGAAACATTAAACATTGTCATTCCCTTACATTAAACATTGTGATTCCCTTACATTAAACATTGTTAATACCAAAACAACCAACCCAAGTACAAAGTCAACCCAATAGTCATTTTGTTACAATCAACACTGCTACAACCAAAACAAACAAAGCTAGTACAAAATAACCCAAAAGTTCTACTCTTGAATTTGACTTCTCCATCCTATTAACCATAATATTCCTTAAACTTTGAATTTCTTCATTCATCTGCTACAATTCTCTACTGGGTTCAGCTACAATTGTCTGGGAATTCTCTCTAGTCAACGACAATCCTCTAGGAGAACTAACAGGGTCACACCATGAGAAGTATCCACATCCATTTGATATGGCATCTTGACAGCAGTAGTATAGTTTGTGCTTATTCTGTTCCGACTTTGATATTCTCACTACTGCTCTTTTGTTACAACTACAGAGTCCATTTAGATACTTCAAATCACCTTGGTTGTAGCTTTCATTCACACTTGTTTATGACATTGTTTATCTACAAAAGAAACATGGACATCTGTAAATATGGTATAAATTTCATGGACAAACATAAGAAAATCAAGTAAAATATGTGTGTGTGTGTGTGAGACCCATGATATTAACTGGTACAGGGAACAAGAAGACAGTCTCACATGAAGCCCAGAATTGTGTAGTTCTAATGCTTTCCTTCTGTACATTTTACACATGATGCGTGCTCAACAATGAACAGGGATGTGATGCAATTGAATCAGAGAAAAGTTCATACATTCCCTGCTAAAACTCAATAATTTTTACTTACCATTGATCAAGAAAAGTAAGTTAAGCACAACAGAATTAAAAAGTGAAGGAAATTTCAAGCAGCATGGGTTGCTTATTCTCAAGTAGATTTCAAGCATTTCAAGCACTTCAGTGAACAATAAAAATAGCCAAGAAAATTGATGCCCCTTTCACATCCTATTTTAATATGCTACCGAAATGTTTGGCTAAGTTTTTGCTCCTCAAATTTTAAAAGGATTCTAAAATCTTGCGTTTATTACACATTATTATTGCATTTGATAATGGGTATTTTAGCAGAGAAGAAGAGATTGAATCTAAATGTTAACAAGGCTGGAATTGAGAGAATGGCTAGAATAATCGATGTGATTATTCAGCCCTCATATTTATAACTGGTAAAAAATAACAGAATTACATAAATAGCCCCATATAGCGGACCATACTAGCTATAAGGAAATAACAACAAAAAAATACCAAAAATACCCTTATAGAACCGGGTAACACATCTCAACACTCTCCCTCAAGTTGGGGCATAGATATCACACATGCCCAACTTGACTAGACTAGGATAAAACAACTTCCCACTCAACCCTTTGGTGAAGACATCAGCTAGTTGATCTCCAGACTTCACAAAAGGGATACAAATCTGCCCACTCTCTAACTTCTCCTTGATGAAGCGTCTGTCAATCTCCACATGCTTGGTACGATCATGCTGTATCGGATTGTGGGCAATGCTAATCGCTACTTTGTTATCGCAGTACAACATCATTGAAAGATGAATAGAACCACAGATATCTAGTAGTAAACTCTGAAGTCACAATAACTCACATATACCCTGGGCCATGGCACGGAACTCAGCTTTAGCACTTGATCTTGCCACAACATTTTATTTTTTACTCCACCATGTTACCAGGTTTCCTCCAACAAAGGTAATAGCCGGAGGTTGATTTCTTGTCTGGATTATCACCCCAATCAGCATCTGTATAAGTCTCAATGCGAAGATGGTCATGAGGAGACAAAAGGATCCCTTTTCCTGGAGCTGATTTCAAGTAATGGAGAATACGGAGAACAACAGCCATATGAGTGGAATAGGGATCATGCATGAACTGACTTACTAGGCTCATGACAATGGCAATATCTGGTCTAGTGTGAGAGAGGTAAATCAGTTTTCCCACCAATCATTGATATCTGCCCTTATCAACAGGTTTACCATCCTTCTCTTAAAGACGGGTATTAGCTTCCAAAGGGGTGTCACAAGGATGACAACCAAGCAAACCAGTTTCTGATAGTAAATCTAAAACATACTTTCTTTGGGAGAGAATGATGCCCTTTGGAGAACGGGCAACTTCAATCCCAAGAAAATATCTTAGTTGTCCTAGATCTTTTATGTCAAATTCCTATCCCAAGAAAGCCTTCAGGTGGGAAACTTCATCTGCATCATTACCAATCACAACTATGTCATCAACATAAACTATAAGAAGAGTGACTTTTTCTCCCTTTCTCTTGATGAACAGAGTGTGATCAACATTACTCTGTTTGTATCCATAGGAGACTATGGCCTTATGAAACCTACCAAACCATGCCCGTGGTGAGTGCTTCAATCCATATAGTGTCCGCTTTAGTCTGCAAACTTTCCCATGATTCTTGTCAGAGGAAAAACCTGGAGGAACTTCCATATAAACCTCCTCTTCCAGTTTTCCATGTAGGAATGCATTTTTTACATCCAATTGTTGTAGATCCCAACCAAGATAGACAACATAAGACAGTAAAACTTTGACAATGTTCAACTTTGCAACAGGGGCAAATGTTTCCTGGTAGTCGATCCTATAAGTCTGAGTGAACCCTTTGGCCACAAGTCTGGCTTTATATCTATCCACTGTTCCATCTGACTTCTGCTTGACAATAAATACCCATTTGCACCCGACTAGTCTCTTACCCAAAGGAAGAACAACTAGCTCCCATGTCTCATTTTTAAGTAAGCCCATCATTTCTTCCATCATGGCTGCTTTCCACTTTAGATCTGCAATTGCCTCCTGCCAATTCTAAGGAATAGAAACAGAGGAAAGAGAAGAAACAAATGCACGATAGGAAGGAGATAAAGCATCATAGGAAACAACATTGGAGATGGGGTGTTGGACGCATGACCTAACACCTTTACGGACAGCGATAGGTAAATCAAGAGAAGGATCCTTACCAGGTGATGTAGCAGGGTCTGAATCTGGATCAGGTGCAGATGATTGTAGAGGTGGTATGGTGGTGGTGGCAGTCTCAACCTGTCCTGTGTGCTCTTGGGTATATACTTTATCAACGGGGATTTGACTAACTGGTCTATGCCCCCTGATGAGGAACCACTATAGGAACTGAAGTTACGGAGGGCTCCCCCTGAATAGGAGCCGGAAGAATAGCAGACACGTCTTCAAAAAACCCTGATCCTGCTCCCCCTGAAGAGGTGGCTGGGAATAGTATGACAAGGATTCATGGAAGACAATATCCATGGAGACAAATGTACGACGAGTAGGAGGATGATAACACTTGTATCCTTTCTGGGTCACAGAATAGCCCAGAAAAATACATCGAATGCTCCGTGGATCAAATTTCCCATGAGGATGATGATTGCGGACATAGCAGACATAACCAAAAACTTTGGAGGGAACCACAAAGGATGACGAACCCTGAAGGAGAGCAATGAGGGAACGACCATCAAGGACACGGGTAGGCACAGGTTTATGAGGTAAGCAATGGTAAGAATGGCATCGCTCTAGTATTGGGAAGGGACCTTCCATGCAAACATAATGGCCCGGGCTACCTCAAGAAGATGTCGATTTTTCCTCTTAGCAACCCCATTCTGGGCAGGTGTATCAATACAGCTGGTCTGATGGATAATACCATGGGTAGCCAAATAATGCTAGAACTGACCCTCCATGTATTCTCTGCCATTATCACTGCGTAAAATGCACAATGTGGCATTGAATTGGGTCTGAACCATATGATGAAACAATTGAAAACAGTGAAAGACCTCACTTTTATGGCTCATCAAGTAAACCCAAGTGGTACGAGTATAACAATCTTTAAAGGAGACAAACCATCTATGACTAGAAATGGAATTACAAAGGGCAAGGCCCCACACATCAGAATGAACCAAAGCAAATGGAAACACACTTCTTTTATTTAATGAAGAATAAGTGGAACGAGTCTGTTTGGCCAAGACACAAGCGTCACATATAAACTGATTCCTATTATAATTTTTGAGTAAGTCTGGAAACAAAAAAGCTAAGGTACTAATAGATGGGTGACCAAGCCGACAGTGCCAGAGATGAAGGTCAGGTGACGACGTGGACTGTAAATGATGAGCTATAGAGGTAGCCGAATGCAAAGGGGAAGGCTGGCCCGTGTCAAAGACGTAGAGACCACCTTGCATTTTACCAACCCCAATTGTGTGCCCCGTCTCCAGATCCTGTATAACACAATGAGAAGGGAAAAATGTCAATTTGCAGTTCAGGTCTTGAGTAAGACTACTAATAGAGATAAGGTTGGTAGAAAATGAAGGAACATGCAAAACAGATTTTAAGAAAAGGGTAGGAGAGCAATGTATGGAGCCCTTCCCATTAATAGGAGAAAGGGAACCATTAGCTACTTGAACACTGTCTTTGCCAGAAGATGGTGAATAAAGATGAAACATATGGGAGGAGCCAGTCATATGGTCAGTAGCACCGGAATCAATAATCCAAGGATTGGATACAACCGATGCACACAGACTATTGATTGGAATACCTGAGGCAAAATGAGAACCAGGATTGGCAGCAGGTGCAGGTGGCGTAGTAGGAGCAGCGGAAGAGGCTTGAAGTATGCGATGGAAAGCTAGGAGCTCATCCTAAGTAAGCCCAATGTCTGATGAAGGGGTAGCAGCGATAGCAGTAGTAGAATCAGTAATATGAGCCTTGGGTTTGGACTTCCCACGACCTTTCTTTTCCTCAAAATCAATAGGCTTCCCATGGAGCTTCCAGCATTGGGCTTTAGTATGATAGAGCTTATGGCAATGCTCACACTTGACTGGGCCTTTATGGGCAGCAGTACCACCATCAGTAGTGGTAGAAGAAGAAACATTAGAAGCAATTTGCAAGGCAGATCGATCAACAGTAGAGGAATGCAACATGGTAGCCCTACGAGACTCCTCATTATGAACTATGGCAAAGGCCTGCTCCAGGGTGGGAAACGGAGATTGGCCAAGTACCTGAACCCGAATAGGATCAAACTCCATATTTAGGCCTGCCAAAAAATCATAGACACGTATTTTGTCAACATGTTTGCGATAGGCATCCAGATCAGTAGCAGTAGAGGGCTGATAATCGGAGTAGTGGTCCAATTGTTGCCATAAATTCTTGAGGGCAGCATAGTACTTGGAGACAGAGAGTTCCTGTTGGGCAGTCCCATTGGCCTTTTTTCGAATTTCATAGACCTGTGCATCATTCCCAATGTGACCATAAGTTTCTTTAGCACCATTCCACATAGCCTGGGCTGTTTCCAGAAGGAGAAAATTATTGGATATATCCCCTTGCATAGAGTGAATCAGGTAGGACATTACCATCGCATCATTAGATAACCACTTGTTTAGTGGAGCACCCTCTTCTTCAGGTTTTGGAGTTGTCCCGAGAAGATGGCCATTAAGGCCACGGCCAGCTATTGTCAGATAGGTAGACCGAGACCACTTCAGGTAGTTGGAGCCATCAAGCTTAATGGGGGTAGCAAGAGGTAGTAAATCTGTCCAGGGCTGTCCATCAATGCCAGAAGAGGCTGAAGAAGAATCAGAACCAGTCATGGTAGCAGGGAACCACAGTCTTCAATAAGCAGTAACCTTTCACAAAAAAGCCTAAAAAAATCCTTGGAATCGATATAAGGAGAAATCGATTGCAAGGGAAAGGGGCTGTAAGAAGCCAAAAAAATCCCAGAGTTGAGGTAGGGAATGATGTTGATTTAGGGCAGCAAGGGTGCCAACAATCAGAAGCAGCAACAACCAGCAGCCCAACCCTAATATCAATTAGTGTCAGGGTTTTGAAAAAAAACCCTGAGAAGAGAGATCAATAAGGGGAAGGGGTCTTCAAACAATCTAATGTAGAGGATGGAGGCTGAGAGCACTAGCAGAAGAAGATTCTCCAAGGGAAGAAGCAGCCGAAACACCTGTGGAGGCCTGATCTTCAAAAAAAAAAAGAAGCAGAATCTTCAAATTGCAGACAGCCCTGCAGCTTCCATCGATCTGAAAAATGGTGGCATAAGTGGAGGGAGTTGGGGCAGCAGCTAGATCATTGTGATCACCCCCTACTGCTGCCCTGATGTGAGAAGAAGAACCAAAAGAAGAAGAGGAGAGAAGCTGGAGAGAGATGGAGGGAACAGAGAAAGTTCGAATGAGGGGAGGGCGATGGGGTTTGAAAAAAAACTTGATCAGAGGTTATTTGGCTCTGATGCCATGTTAACAAGGCTGGAATGAGAGAATGGCTAGAATAATCGATGTGATTATTCAGCCCTCATATTTATAACTTGTAAAAATTAACAGAATTACATAAATAGCCCCATATAGCCGACCATACTAGCTATAGGGAAATAGCAACAGAAAATACCAAAAATACCCTTATAGAATCGGGTAACACACCTCAACACTAAAAATAAGTGAAGAAGAAGAGATTGCATCTGAAGATGCCCTAGCAGAGAAGAAGATGGAATGAGAGAAGATTATCAAAGGGTTCACCGTAGCAGAGATTCCTAGTAGAATGCCATAGCAGAGATGAAGAGGAGAAGAGGTCTTATTAATAGAAGAAGAAGAAGAAGATGGAAGATAGACCACTTACTGTAGTAGACGAACCTAGGCTGCCCTAGCAGAGACGAAGAGGAGAAGAGGTCCTACGCTTAAAACTCTCCAACGGTAAAATATGTCTTTTACCTTTCATTCTTTTAGTTTTAAAGGTTTAAACCTAAAAGGGTAAATGTGTCTTTTCACTTTTTTTGGTTTGACTTAAACTAACACCATTAGTGTAGAGGGGGTGATCTGAGTATTTTCAAATATGAGGGGGTGATCTGAGTATCGGCCCATTTTTAGGGGGTGTTTCATAAATAATAATAAATTTTTTTTTGGTAAACAAAGTCTTTATTAATAGAAGACATGCAAACTCATGGTAACGAGGAGAGACACATCTCACGCAACCATGGAGTGGAAATGGGCCAGTCAGTCGTGCATGTTAACGACAAACCCTCTTAGCCAAGGAGTCAGCGACACTGTTAATCTCCTGTGGAACATAAGTGAAAGTATAAGTTACAAAGAAAGAAGATAGTTGAATGATATCTTCAATAATCACTCGAATCAATAAAGGAGAAGTCCCTCCACCATCCCTAATGTATGTAACCAGATTTATATTGTTAGACTCAACCATGACCCGCGCATACCTAGTTGAAATCATCTCCAACAATGCCAATCGAATTGCAGTTGCCTCACCAATCAAAACATCAAAAAAAGAAACTGGATATGATATTGCAACCAGTGGCGCTCCACTGTGATCTCTACAAATGAATCCAATCCCTGATTTGCAGGAATCCATAGATAAACTGGCATCACAGTTGCATTTTACATAACTTGCAGGTGGCACTATCCATTGTTGAGGTAATGATACAGTTGATGAAGGAGTAGTATCATCAGTAGTTCGAAAATCAACGAATTCCTAGAATGCTTTAACCGCTGTAGAAATTACTTCATTTGGTTGCCATATTTTATCCCCAAACACCAGATCATTATGTGATAACCATAAAAACCAACAAACAAAGCTGCACAAACGCAAAACAAATCCTTGGTCTTGTGACCCCCTAATGTGGTCAGTAACAGTAACACAGACAAAGCTACTCCACTGCACAATAAATAAGTTCTCATAGTGGTACAATGAAAATGTAGTTTACAAGGTAGTTATAAGAAACGTGTTCACCGGAAATCCATTACAGAGGACAAATTTTACGCACGAAAACAAGAAATGACATCTGAAAAAGCCAAAACAAAAATACTCGAAGCAAATCACTTGAATAACGATAGTGAGATCCGAGGAGTACCTGAAAGAGATAGTTCATGAGAAACCAGTAGGACAAGCTTCTCCTTCATAAAGTCGAGCAGATTCGCTATGCTTCCTATTTGCGAAGCTCCATTAACCCGACCACCTGAATCTTCATAATGTCGATCGCAGGAGTCGAATGCAGCTTTGATGACGAACACAATAGCAGTTGAAATCGTAAATATGACAATAAGCAGCAATAGCCATCTCTTTTGGAACTTGATCCAACCGACCGACTGTTTCGCCATGTTTATTTTTTAAAGCTTGCTCTCTCGTATTGCCCAAGATTCTGGCATTTTAGGGTTCAGTTCTGCACTCTTATTAGGCTTGTTTAATAGTAATGATCTGAAAATTGGAATGCAGGGCTCTTTCAGACTTCAGACGTCGTCAGTAGGCTTTTTGTTCAGTCTGGGATCCCTTTAGAGCCTTTGAGCCCTTATTTCTTCAGTCCTCCCTCTCCCTCTCTCTCATTATTGCCATTTATAAGGTGGGAAGGGGGTATTTATAAGAACAAAAGGGATTGGGGATTTTAATCTTCTCCAATTCCTAGAGTCTCGCAGTGCGGCGGTGCTAGGTGGAGATATCGACACCTGGCAGCTTGGACATCCAATGGTTTGAGCTCAACATAAATCAATGAGCTCGAACTGTTGGATGCCTGATATCCACGTGATGACATTTCCACCTGGCACTGCCATACTGCACAACTTTAGGAATTTGAGAGGATTATTTTCCATGGATTGATCGCACTGTCTCACGAGTACATGCCCTTGCACTAAAAAAAAAAGGTGTATAAAATTCATGAGAAGCAGTTTTCTCCCATGTGTCTATATCTCTTATCCTCAACACAAGGGGCACAGGTGTCTTTTCATATGGGGGTGGAGAGATAAGACTCATGGGAGTGTTGGTGTAGGCCACACTCCCAACTGTGTTCTTTTTCCCAAAATTTATTTTAAAAATAGATAGGCAATGTTTCATACACGATCGTGCATGGTGCACAACCGTATCATCAACCATTAGATGTGGATTAGAAAACGTGTACTATACACGGTCATACCCATCCAGTGGTTGAAAATACAATTATATACCATACATGGCCATGTACAAAAACCTCCCCCAAATAGATATATTGGTATCATATCCATTTTAAACATACATTATCCATTTGATAAGTGGTTGGAGTGTACAACAAATGAATTCACGGTATTAACAATGAGAGAGCAAATAAATCATGTTCTAAAGAGCATATTTTAGATGGCTGAACCCTAGTCCATTGGTAGAGAAAAACTTTATCCTTCAAAATTGGGGACATTGAAATTACACATCTTTACTTCTCTAATTTTTTGGGATGAACTACTTTTTCAATCCTCACTCCTTCATAGTGAGAGAAGATTATATAAGTACATAAACAATCATTTTCATTAGTGAAGTTTTAACTAGGGATTAAGTTTCTCTTCACCCATGCTTTATCAATGGTGATTTGGCCGCTATGATTGGACTTTAGATTCATTGTTATCCCTATCCCTTATTGTTCATGGTCTGAAATACACTTCTCCAATTCAATTAGAGGGTCAACTATGGTAGATGAAGAGATTATCTCCACTATGGTGGATAGAAGCTGAGTCCTACTAGAAATAAATAGTAAGGGAAATATCATAAAAATGAATATAGAGTGACAAAAATTCTAAGAGTATGACTCAATATATTATTACAGTTTCTATCCATCATAACTTGCACCTCTCCTTGCTCACACCACTCGTTTTTTTTAGGGTTTCAGTTTTCTTTTTAAATTTATCGCTTTGCAATCGACATTTTATTTTTTGTTGTTAAAATAATTAACGTGAGCGGGTGTAGAGTACAGGCTTGCTCAAATAACCCTCTCTTTGTTTGAATATTAATCCAACCCCTTGAGAACCTTGCAACTAATAGAATATGATAGGGAACAACACCGACCCAGAGAAGTGGAAAACAAACATCCAGTATATGGGAACATAATTAATAATTGATTTAACCTAAATAAATATCATAGAATGAAACAACAAAGAGACTTTATACAATCAAAGTTTAGCTTGTGCAACATTATTCCATAATAGTTACAATAACGACAAGTCATGATGGATACAATTATAAAACATTACAAGAATGTCATAGATCGAGTTTTTCTTCACCCGTGATGAAGAAAAAACATCTTAAACCACAATATCTGACCTTTGCATTGAGATGAAAAAGAGTGTGTTTCACTTGGAACAATAGGGAACGAGAGTTAATGATATAACTCACCTACACCACCAAGATTGTTGTCGTATCTCAATCACACTGAGCAAGTAGCATGTGGCCACCATGTTTGCCACATAATGGCAAGAGGATCAGTGAGGACTGAGGAATTCGCTCAAACGACATACCCTAACCCTAGTTTTTGGAAGGATCGGCCCAGTTGGATGGGCCTTGACCGAACCGAACAGATCCGATCCTAATTTTTGACTCTCTCGAAACCGGTGACGAAGACAAAACTTCACCATGTATGTGATGTGTAACAACTCCCAAAAAACCTGCGCGTTGCCAGAGGCAAAAACCAATTCTCAAATAGTACAATGTGTTTGTTGTTTGGACTTTTGGATTAACGCGCCAGATAAGCTATTCAGGTAAGAAATATTCAGGTTTTGCACCCATTTCATTAGTTCCCTTTGAATCATCCTTAAACTTGAAATTTGGGGCATAAATGGCGATATATTTTCTTGAAAAATGTGTTATAAAAAAAATCACTTTAATTGGTCATCGGGAATGGTGAAAAAACTCATTTATTTTAGTTGTTTTCGATGTAAATGATACATATTGTGAAAAAGAAAGAAGAGAATTAAATTCCCTGAAAACCCGTAAAGCGAATTACTTGGATTTGATTCGGCTGTGCTAAATTTTATGTGCTAGTTTCAATGATTCTATTTCTATAATTGTCACTGTCACTAAAACTTGCCTAATTAATTCAAATGGAATCAATGGAGTGATATTTGATTTTAAGGAAAATGTCTACCAATGAGCAATATATTAACACTTCTCTGATTCTTCATAATTCAGTAAGTAGACAATTCACTCTGCCAAATGCTAAAGATCAAAGTGTTGTGGTGTTAGAAAAAGTGAGATTAGTGTAGCTTATCTAGAATGTCCATCTTCAGTCAAATGATCAGAAAGTTGCAGTGATTTGGAATTCTAGGTTGACTGTCTTCTTCTGTAGAATCTCTGGTGATTCTATATTATAATGAAAGAAATGACCGTCTCATAAATTTTCAGGCAGTTTCTTCTTGTTGTTGTGACCATTCAATACTAGCAATTAGTAGTGCTGTATTGGAGATGATTCCAGTAGTATTTTTTTTCATAACAGAAGTTGCTGATAACGAGTTAAATTGTTCCTTTACTTTGTTTTAGGTATTTATTAAATTTTTTTTTTTACATTTTTTGAGATTTTCATCTTTTTAGTCTGTTTGTAGGTAAGGTTGGTGCATCATGCAGGTCATTGTAGTTTGCTTCTTCCTGCATCATTAAAAAAAGGAGCAACCCAGTGCATATGGCTCCTGCTATTGCAGGGTCTAAGAGGGGCAAATGTATGGAGCCTTACCTTTTGCTTCGCAAGAGAGGCTGTTTCCAAGTTTTGAACCCACAAACAATCGATGGCAATAGCACAACTTAACTGTTGTGTTACAAAAACAACGCCCAGAATGGCGATTTATAGAAGAAAAATGAAAATAGAGAAATGGCACACAACGCAAAACAAAGAGATTTACGTGGTTCACATCCAATATGGAAGCTACGTCCACGGCTGAGCAGAAGAACAGGTTTCACTATTTCTCGAAAATGTTACAAAACCCTCATAACCCTATCTCAGAGAGATAAGAACAATATATAAGGAAACCCTAACCCAGAAAGTACACAAGTGCCCCTAGCCCAAAAATGCCCAAAAAACCTGGGCCGGACCAAAACATAACATATGGCTCAAAAGGTACTCATTTCGAAGATCTCGACGAGCCTCGAGAACCTTGCAACTAATAGAATATGATAAGGAACAACACCGACCCAAAGAAATGGAAAACAAACATCCAGTATATGGGAACATAATTAATAATTGATTTAACCAAAATAAATATCATAGAATGAAACAACAAAGAGACTTTATACAATCAAAGTTTAGCTTGTGCAACATTATTCCACAATAGTTACAACTATGACAAGTCATGATGGATACAATTATAAAACGTTACAAGAATGTCATAGACTGAGTTTTTCTTCACCCGTGATGAAGAAAGAACATCTTAAACCACAACATCTGACCTTTGCATTGAGATGAAAAAGAGTGTTTTTCACTTGGAACAATAGGGAACGAGAGTTAATGATATAACTCACCTACACCTCCAAGATTGTTGTCGTATCTCGATCACACTGAGCAGGTAGCATGTGACCACCATGTTTGCTACATAATGGCAAGAGGATCAGTGAGGACTGAGGAATCAGCTCAAACGACATACCCTAACCCTAGTTCTTGGAAGGATCGGCCCAGCTGAATGGGCCTTGACCGAACCGAACTGATCCGATCCCAATTTTTGACTCTCTCGAAACCGGTGACGAAGACAGAACTTCACCATGTATGTGATGTTTAACAACTCCCAAAAAACCTGCGCGTTGGAGGCAAAAACCAATTCTCAAACAGTACAACGTGTTTGTTGGTTGGACTTTTGGATTAACGCGCTAGATAAGCTATTCAGGTAAGAAATATTCAGGTTCTGCACCCATTTCATTAGTTCCTTTTGAATTATCCTTAAGGTTGAAATTTGGGGCATAAATGGCGATATATTTTCTTGAGAAATGTGTTATAAAAAGAAATTACTTTAATTGATCATCGTGAATGGTGGAAAAACTCATTTATCTTAGTTGTTTTCGATGTTAATGATACATATTGTGAAAAAGAAAGAAGAGAATTAAATTTCCTGAAAACCCGTAAAGTGAATTGCTTGGATTTGATTCAGCTGTGTAAAATTTTATGAGCTAGTTTCAGTGTTTCTATTTCTATAATTGTCATTGTCCCTAAAACTTGTCTAAATAATTCAAATGGAATCAATGGAGTGATATTTGATTTTAAG
Organism: Telopea speciosissima; assembly: GCF_018873765.1. Taxonomy (NCBI): domain Eukaryota; kingdom Viridiplantae; phylum Streptophyta; class Magnoliopsida; order Proteales; family Proteaceae; genus Telopea; species Telopea speciosissima. Next base: position 48,938,861 of record NC_057919.1, on the reverse strand, counting down.
GAGAATGTCTACCAATGAGCAATATATTAACACTTCTCTGATTCTTCACTTCTCTGATTCTTCATAATTCAGTAAGCAGACAATTCACTCGGCCAAACGCCAAAGATCAAAGTGCTATGGTGTTAGGAAAAGTGAGATTAGTGTAGCTTATCTAGAATGTCCATCTTCAGTCAAATGATCAGAAAGTTGTAGTGATTTGGAATTCTGGGTTGACTGTCTTCTTCTGTAGAATCTCTAGTGATTCTATATAATAATGAAAGAAATGACCGTCTCATAAATTTTCAGGCAGTTTCTTCTTGTTGTTGTGACCATTCAATACTAGCAATTAGTAGTGCTGTATTGGAGGCGATTCCAGTAGTATTTTTTTCATAACAAGAGTTGCTGATAATGAGTTAAATTGTTCCTTTACTTTGTTTTAGGTATTTATTAATTTTTTTTCTTTTACATTTTTTTAGGTTTCCATCTTTTTAGTCTGTTTGTAGGTAAGGTTGGTGCATCATGCAGGTCGTTGTAGTTTGCTTCTTCCTGCATCATTAAAAAAAGGAGCAACCCAGTGCATGTGGCTCCTGCTATTGCAGGGTCTGAGAGGGGCAAATGTATGGAGCCTTACCCCCTGCTTCGTAGGAGAGGCTGTTTCCAAGTTTTGAACCCACAAACAACCGGTGGCAATAGCACAACTTAACTGTTGTGTTACAAAAACAACGCCCAGAATGGTGATTTATAGAAGAAAAATGAAAATAAAGAAATGGCACATAACGCATAACAAAGAGATTTACGTGGTTCACATCCAATATGGAAGCTACGTCCACGACCGAGCAGAAGAATAGGTTTCACTATTTCTCTAAAGTGTTACAAAACCGTCATAACCTTATCTCAAAGAGATAAGAACAATATATAAGAAAACCCTAACCCAAAAAGTACACAAATGCCCCCAGCCCAAAAATGCCCAAAAAACCTGGGCCGGACCAAAACATAACACATGGCTCAAAAGGTACTCATTTCGAAGATCTCGACAAGCCTCGAGAACCTTGCAACTAATAGAATATGATAGGGAACAACACCGACCCAGAGAAATAGAAAACAAACATCCAGTATATGGGAACATAATTAATAATTGATTTAACCAAAATAAATATCATAGAATGAAACAACAAAGAGACTTTATACAATCAAAGTTTAGCTTGTGCAACATTATTCCACAATAGTTACAACTACGACAAGTCATGATGGATACAATTATAAAACGTTACAAGAATGTCATAGACTGAGTTTTTCTTCACCCGTGATGAAGAAAGAACATCTTAAACCACAACATCTGACCTTTGCATTGGATGAAGAAGAGGATATAAAGGAAATATTTCTCCCCCTGACGCTACTGTGGATGAGAAGCATACTGTTACTAAGCTCCTCCAAGGTGAGATTACAGTAGAAGTATCTCACTAACTCGGGGAATAGACTGTGGGACCATCATAGCATAGAAGACCAATCTTGCACCCCAAATGTTTCACTAACTTTGAAGGATGTGAGGTGGCCCATATTGCCTTCCCTCTCGCATCATACAATTTTGTTTCATACTTGTGCTACTTGGCTGCATGTTCCCAAGACTAGAACAAATCTTCATTGAACAGGGGCAGAGGTGCATTTCGACCTCTGACTCTTCCTCCCTCCTAGCCCCTACCTATACCCCTTCTTGAGCTCTGGTCCTACCTCTGCCACTTCCTCTTTCGACAACTCTTGTAGGCATGATGAATATCTACACATCAGAAAAGAGAGAAACAAGAACAAAGTGCAATAAGGAAAATAGTGAAAAGAATTAATATTATGGAAACAAGGACAATTATGCAAAGATAGTGGTGATTGAAAATAACCTAACTTTAAAACTCTATATTGCAAGCTAAATAAGTCTAATTGTTGTTACATTGGTGAATGATAAATGGCAAGTCAATATAAAAATATATATATATCATCGTCACCGAAATTACTCTTGGGTTAGAGCATAATCTAATTTTGAACAATGCTCGATTGGAAAAGCATCGCTTGGCGGAAATCTAATTTTGAGCAATGCTCGATTTTGAGCAACACTTGCAGGGTGATTTCCCTGCGGGATGTGGCGCTGCCGTGCGACGCCGTGGCTGTGCGCGGCGCTGCATTGCAGTGTGGGGCTGTGGTTTCACGCGGGCCGCCGTGCTGGGCCACATTTTTGCACTGGGTCGCACCTAGGATACTTGGGAGCTGTGGGTGTCTTTGAGGTGGACTAGGGGTTGTCTGGGTTACTCTGAAGAAAAATGGGTTTAGAGGGCATTGCCAGTCTTTGCCATCGCTACGGGGTGACAAAATTCAGCGTCTACAACGGTTTATTCTCTCTTTTTTTTTTTCCAACACATACTACTCCAATCCGTGCAAATGTCTTGACCTCTTAAGCTTTCTAGATGGCTCTTGTAATGAGTTTTAGGTTAATCACTCTCAAACCAGATGGCTTTAAGGAATTAAGTGTATAACACCCCTCGGGCTTACTTACTCGAGCCAAATAGGTTACATGCCAAGACTGGATCAAAGCAATCTTCTTTCCTCATTTTTTAGACATTCCAACCATTTGACGCAAAACTTAATGCTGGTGGCAAAGAGACCTGGTTACTAAGAAGGAAGTCGCAAGTGCTTGCCTTTTCTTTTGTTTTTTTTTTTTTAACTAAGCATGATAAAAATTAAAATTTTGGGCTTGCATAATTATACCTGAATCATCATTAGCATTCACAAAAGATGGGGAAGTTATAACTCAAGTGGAAAAATTTAACAAACAATGAGAGAAGAAAGTATTCTATGTTTAACTAACTGCTAAAGTGATCAACGAACTTTTAGAATCTCATGCTATGACTCATAACAACAACATTATGTGCTCTAAAAGTGAAGAATTAAGCATGAATTTGAAAAAAAATCAGAGTTGTTCTCACTGTTCTCCCTCCCCAACTTAAATGACAATGTCCCCAATGTCATTCAAAAGATTATGACAATATAAACAAGGGGAAACAAATAAAAACAAAGAGAAGGAGCAATATAACCTTGGGAAGTTGAACGCTACGACCATCAATCGATGCCTGCCATAGTTATCTATTGTCGACCTGGAAAACTAAGAAAAATAAATACTGAAGTAAAATGGTGGGTTGCCTCCCACAAGCACTAAGTTTACTGTCTTCAGCCAGACAAAAAGTGGGAACTCAAGAAAACTCATAAATTGGGTCAATCAAGTCAACAGACTCAATGACCTGCCTATCTGTGATACCATCCATATAGGGCATCCGCCTAAAAGCGAATGTACCATAGGGGCATGTGAAAGTGGTTTTCTCTTGGTTCTCTGGGCACACAGACACCTGATTATAACCTGAATAGTCATCTAGGAAATAGTAATGGCTTTGGCCTGCTAATTTCTCAAGTATTTGGTCTGTGAAAGGGAGAGGAAAGTGGTCTTTGCGGGTGACAGCGTTCAATTTCCTATAATCAATGCATACCTGCCAACTTGTGGCTGTACGAGTAAGGACCTTGTCACCCTGGTCGTTCTCAATGACAGTGATGCCCGATTTCTTAGGCACAACCTGAGTGTGACTCACTCATTTGTTGTCAGAGATGGGGTAAATAATGTCTGCATTTAACCATTTTACCACCACTTTCTTGACAACTTTGCGCATGTTAGGATTCAATCTCCTTTGCGCATCCCAGAAAGGTTTAGCCCCATCATCACAGTAGATACGATGCATACAAATCGATGGGCTAATACCCTTCAAATCAGCCATGGACCACTCGATGATAGCCTTATGTTCTTTGAGGACACCCAACAGTTTGCTTTCTTGATCAGATGTTAAGCTAGAGGCAATGATGATAGGTAATGTCTCATTTGATCCTAGGAAAACATACTTCAAAGAGTCTAGTAATGGTTTAAGCTCTAACACTGGTGGGGACTCAATAGAACTCAATGGTGGCTTCTCAGCCAAGGGAGGAAGTGACTCATACTTGACAGTCCACTAAGGACGGTCTAGAGGAGTAGGGGCATCTAATAATGCATTGACCTCAGTAGTATATGCATCAATATCAAAATCATCACCTCTAGAGAAGGTCAGACACTGCTGCAATGGGTCATCTGTTAACATCACCGTTGTGCACTCTACTACTACCTCATCTATAACATCAAGTGAGAAGCACTCTTCCTCATGTTGGGGCCCTAAGGAAGCATTGAAGATATTCAATCGGAGCTTCTTATTACCAAAGGAAATATCCATTACACCTAATCTACAATTGATGCAAGCATTGGTAGTAGCCAAGAATGGACGTCCTAAGATAATCGACTGTGGTTTCCCATTAGTTGGTGTTTCCATGTCAAGGACTAGGAAATCCACAGGAAAATAGAACCCATCTACTTTAACCAACACATCTTCAATGAAACCTCTAGGCACTTTAATGGAACGGTCAGCAAATTCGAGAATAACTTCTGTAGGCTTCAATTCTCCAAACCCAAAATGATCATAAACTAAGCTAGGCAAAATATTAACACTCGCCCCTAGATCAAGGACTGCTCGCTCAATGGGAAGATTGCCAATGGTGCAAGATATAAGAGGGGCTCTTGGATCTTTAAGCTTAGGGGGAAGTCAATTGGAAAGTACTGCACTCACTTGCTCAGTAAGATGGATAGTCTTGGGAATGTGGGTCTTCAGCTTACGCTCTTGAGTGCATAAATCTTTCAAAAACTTAGCATAAGCTGGGACTTGCTTAATGGCATCAAGAAGGGGAAGGTTGATCTAGATTTGTTTAAATAGTTCCATCATTTCTTCCATCTTTGCACCCTTCTTGCCAAATGCAGAAGAAGATGGAGATTCTAAATAAGAGGGAAAAGGGGCTCTAGGCATGTAAACATCAGGGTTGCTACCCTTCCCAACTTGTTCAATCTCATGGGTCCTTGGAAGTTTGGGAAGCTTTAGGACTGGGTTCTGGACTCACCTCCTTCTCAGAATTCTCTGCAGGGGAACTCTGTTCAGGGGTTCCCAATACTCGACCACTCCTTAAAGTCATGCTTGCCTTAGCTTGTTCATGGAAAACTCGGTTACTAGGCTGACTGTTAGGATTTCCTACCACTTGACTGGGTAGTTGACCTTCTTCTCTCCTACTTATGGCATCAACTAGTTGTCCCAACTGGGTTTCTAGTTTGGTAATTGATTGAGTGTGAGAGTGGAGGATTTGGGTATTATGCTCTAACCCATTTAATGAATGCAACACCTTTTCCTTAAATGAAGAATTTTGCTGAGGTGGAGGAGTTGGTTGCGGCATCTTCCTATAGGCAGTCTGAGCATTGGAAAAATTCTGCCTATAAGGTATATTTTGGGAGACGTTTGTCTCCAAGCGAAATTTGAGTGATTTCTCCATCCGAGTTTGTAAGTATTGGAAAAAGAATCATTACCCGATTTAGAAAAAACCTTGGGCAGCCTGCCCTTGCTCTTGCGTATATTCAGGGAATTGCGTAGCTAAAGGGCAGTCGCTCATGTAATGACCTGGGCTAGCACATAAAGTACATTTTAGAAGGTGGGGTCGATTGCCTGGGGATTGACCTAGAGATAACAGCCGGTCCAATTTCTACGAAAACATATCCACCTTGTTATTAATGTCCATAGATTGACATATTTCATAAATGCCACTTCTTCTTTGGGATCCAGTGGTGGAACTTTCAGATCTAGAGGCCAAGGCTTGGTGCAAAGAATTTTCACTTAAAGTTTCAAACAATGTCCATGCCTCGCTCTTGCTTTTGTGCATAAAAGTCCCACCATAAGATGCATCAACCATCTGCCTATTTCTGTCTATTAGTCCATCGTAAAAGCACTGGACCAACTGCCATTTAGGTACGGCAAGATGGGGGCATTTACAAATTAAATCCTTAAGTCTTTCCCACGTTTCATGAAGTTGCTCACCATTAATTTGGGAGAAACTGGTGATGGCTCACCGAATTTGATTTGTCCTACTTATGGGAAAGTACTTCTTTAAAAATTCCTGTTGCATTTGAGCCCAGGTAGTGATAGCTCCCGCTTCTAAGGAATTAAGCCATTGCTTGCCTTTATCCTTGAGCGAGAACGGAAATAGGGTTAACCTAAGGGCATCATCTGAAAAATTCTGAATTTTAACTGTGGAACATATTTCCAGAAATTCATCTAAGTGTTTATAAGGTTCCTCGTTATTAAGTCCATAGAATGATGGGAGCATCTGAATGACACTGGACTTAATTTCATACTGGGTGGCCTGAACGGTAGGAATTTGTATGCCAGAGGCTGACGTGTAGGTTGAGGGGATAAAATGCTCACTCAATGGACGTTCTTCTACCATCCTATTATTTTTTCAAATTACGGATAATGTCCTCTCAATTTTGGGATCAAGGTCAGCTAAATCAAGTTAGCACGCTCGACGACCAAGCATAAACTAAATAATGCCCAGACAAATAAAATAAAAAGAATAAAAGAAAAGCTTACAACCAATGGCGTAGAGAAAAATTATATCAATGTGTCGCAGTCTCCTTGCTTTGCTTATTGATTGCCTGTAAAAATAAACAAATAAAAATTATAACTAAACATTAAAATAAAATAACTAAACCCTAAAATAAAAAATTAAAAGAAAACCCCTACTAAAACAAAGCAACCGTGCTTTGGCTCCTCGACAATGGCACCAAAATTTGATCATGTCGTTCAGAGATAAAAAATAAACCCTAAATTACTGCTAGAACAGCGGTAAGAAGAGGTCGATTCCACAAGGAACTAAGGGGTTAAACTACAATGAAAGATTAGAGTTTCTAAAGATTAAAATAAAAGAAAGTAAGAAAGAGAGAAAATAAAATAGAGGTGAAAGAAATATGGGGAAGAATTGTCGTTAGGGTTCGAATCCACATTGATCTCTTAATTAATTTCAAGTTCACACACTTCGGCTCATTACAGCTATAAGCCTAATGATACCACAGAATGAAAATCACAATTTATCCTAGTTATAATCTATCTTATCAACCACTATCGTCTTTCGCTCCTTGCTTAGCACGCTTAGTTAGATCAATTATAGACGATCATCGGTTTAATTGCAATCACATGAAAAATCCATTGTTTGAATAGAAAATATTGAATCATAGAAACAACACCTCTAACTAGATTAATCAATTAAAATTCGGATAAAAGATTTGGGGTTTAAACATCAAACAATCAAGTGTATGAATAGAAATTAATCAAGAAATACAATGCTTCATCTAGCCTAAAGACAAAAGTGACTTAGCCGATCAGGGCTGTCCGTTTTTTGACTGATAGATCAGGTGATGTAACTTCTAAAACACGACACGCTACACTGATCCAACCATATGAATGTGTAGATCTCGATGATTATGTCAAATTGGTACGCGTGCAAATTTCTAACTCTGCCATTTGGCCCTTCATCTTACCACTCAAAGTTCCAACTCATCCGTGTGACTTAGGATCTATGGATTCGGCATCTAGTACAGTTTTCCGCATAGCATAGTATCACCTGCCTTATATTTAATGATTTGGTGTGGCGCAGATGTACATCCCTTGGTGTGCCTATCCAAAAATGCTCTGAAAATAGAATCTTGAATAGTAACTTTCAGAGAAAATTACCAATAAGTCCCTATACTGCATAGTCGTACGGAAACGAGCATAACTTCTTTGTTTTAAGTCGGAATCGCACAAACCACATATCGTCGCGATCACGACTCCGAGCACTAAGCATCTATGTAAGTTCTAGTACCATATTTTACTATTTTCCCAGGTCACCTTGCCTTCAAAGTGAACCCATGTGCATGCCATTCTTTATATCTCTGCTTCTTGTCAAACCTGTGCAACCCAGACATTGTCTGGCATTCTCTAATGCAGCCAAACACTTGTGGTACTCTATTAGAATCCTACAATCATAAAAATGACTAAGTGAATTCAATTTAACTATGAATATCCAATCAAAATAAAAAAATTAAATAACGCTTCCTTGAATAATCATGACTCGATCAGTTCTCAGGGTACAACCAAATCAAAATGGCATCGGAAGACATGCAAATGACATCCTTTATAACACAATGGGGTACAATACTATTACAAAGTAATGCCATTTGGACTAAAAAATGCCAGGACAACCTATTAGAGGGCTTCAACCACCATTTTATACGACCTAATGCACAAAGAAGTCGAGGTCTATGTTGACGACATGATCGTCAAGTCAAAGGAATGTGAGGGACACGTTGAAGCCTTAAAATTTTTTTTTGAGAGAATCAGGACATACAAGCTAAGGCTAAACCCCTAGAAGTGTGTATTTGAAACCACAACTGGAAATCTTTTAGGGTTCATAGTCAATCACAAAAGCATCGAGGTTGACCCTACTAAGATCAAGACAATCATGGATATACCACCACCCAAAATCGAAAAAGAAATCAGGGGTTTTCTGGGAAGAATCCAATAAATCAGTCGGTTCATTTCTCGGTTAACTGTGATGTGCGAATCAATTTTTAAATTACTCAAGAAGAATGAGTCAAAAGAATGGAATGACCAATGCCAGGCCGCATTCGATACAATCAAAGAATAGCCAACCAGCTGGTATTGGCGCCCCCGCTACCTGTCAAACCTTTGTTGCTATATCTGTCTATAACAGACATGACCATGGGAGCAATGTAGCACAACATCAAGAAGATGGTAAAACGGAACAAGCCATATACTGCTTGAGCAAGAAGTTCGTAGATTATGAGACCAGATATACAACTCTGGAAAAAGTCTGCACAGCTCTGATCTAAGCCACAAGGCGGTTGAGGCATTGCATGATAGTCCACCCAATATTTTTGATCTTAAGGATGGATCCAATCAAGTACCTATTCGAAAAACCTGCCTTAACAGGAAGATTACCACGATGGTTGCTTTTATTATCAGAATTTGATGTCAAACATGTGACACAAAAATCAATCAAAGGGCGAGCAATTGCTGATCATGTATCAGCACATCCGACTCTTGAAACTAGACCATTGGAAGATGTATTTCCTGACGAGGATGTCGCACAATTGGAACCAGAAGAAACTGACAAGGTCTGGCAATTATTATTTGATAGAGCAGCCAATCACAAGGGTTGCGGAGCCGGCATATTACTAATCACTCCCATCGGAACCTATATGCCTTGGGCTTTTAAGCTAAACTTTGAATGCACCAACAACATGGCCGAATACGAAGCTTGCACCATAGGACTTGAGGCCGCTGTTTGCACAAAAATTATACCGCAAGCGCACGGATCGCGTGTAGATACGGGTCGAACACAAGGAGGGATTCTTGGTCAAATTTCAATTCTCAACTTAGGCAGAGTATACAATTTACCACAATTATCACTAAAGAACTAAGCAAGAGGCTAAAAAGTAATGAAATTGACAATTCTAAGAGAGGATAAAAAATTTCAAATTATCAAAAAGCACTTAGGGATGGAATCCACCATGGAATTAAGTCAAACCAATAATCAAAACAAACCTTAAATTGTTTGTATAATGATTTAGTTCAATAGGAGAGGGTTAAGAGACAAACATTTCCTATGAGTAATGCATTAAATAAACTATAAACAATTGTTCATAAATAAATCTATATAAGACACATTGACAATTATGCATACGAACACAAAGGATGGCATGAATAATTTAGACAATGCATATATAGATTCTGACATATGATTTTAATTAAATTTAGGCGCAAAGGTTAACGAAGATCATCAATCCTTCCTTCTTTCATGGCTTCATCCAATCCCCAAGTTGGGATGCTTAATTGGCCATGGGAAAATTAACAGAAGAGGAAAGGGTTGATGAAGGAACATTAGGTCTAAACTAAAATAAAATAAATAGAATAACTTCCCTTAAATGTAATACGAAGAATGAAGAAGAAAATGCATCCAAATTTGAACTTGTAATGAAAATTTCCACTCTTCAATTTCTCTAATAATCCAATGATTCGAGTACAAAGCCAATGAAGAACCGAAATTCCAAAAGAATAATAAACACCTCCAAAATTGTTCTTAGAAGAAGAATATATTAAAAAAAAAAATGAAAATTGAGAGGAAGGCCTTTTTTTTAGAGAAAGATAGACATATCTATATAATGGGATCGAAAAAAGAGAAAAAAAAATTGGGTTGTTGTACGTAGAAGAGGAAAGAGAGGGAGAGTTGGAGAGATTGTAGGGAAGAGACAATTTAGGAAAGATGGGAGAGCTGTGGGTGGCATGTGGAGGGAGTAAGAGAAGAGTTGGGAGAGAGAAAACGTGGAGGGATGAGAGAGAAAAGAGGAGGGAGTTTGAGTGGAATGGGATTTAAAGAGTTGGGGAGAGATGAGATTTTTTAGAATCGTGAGAGAGATTCTGTGTGAGATTTTTAGTGAGAGAAAGATTCTGTGTGAGATTTTTAGGAATGATGGGAAAGTAGAAGGAAACGAGATGAGGCTAAGGGGGGACTATTTTGGTTAGAGAGATAGGGATTCGGTGGGAAAGCTTTGGTTGAGAGATTAAGTTGGGTGAAAGGAACGTGAGGTGAAGGAAAATTGTGAGAGAAATTTGAAATCTTGATCTTTAAGTAGGCAAATCTTCTCAATCTTCTAATCTTCAAAATTAACAATAATACCCTTGATAAAATTGCAGACTTTAGTGGCCCTTTACTACTCCAATCGAAATCATCAGGTTCACAGGCCTTACTAGTCCAGCCAACTAATGTGCATAAATAAAATTAAAACTTGGGCTTCTTGAACTGGATTTCGATTTCTCTCTTAATGCTCTTCAGCTCAACTTTACCTGATCTTGCATTTTCAGCATCACAAGGGCTTCTTTTCAGCTCCTTAGCTTTAGTTGCTCCTTTTCCACAAAATGACTCTAACACCTGAAAACATAAATAAACACTTAGAGTAGCACTGTCCTAATTATCAAAAGACAATAAATAAAGGCAATAATTTGCACATAAATATGCTCATCAAATACCCCCATACTTGAACTTTGTTAGTCCTCGAGCAAAAACAAAAACTAAGAAAAACAAAATCAAACAAAAACGACCTAACTCACTTTCGTAGGAATCACGATTGCACTTAGCATGTGCAACAAGCCTTTAAACCCCTAGGTCACCCTTAGTGGACGAGTTGTGTCTCGTGAGTGTTTTCAGTGAATAAACACACAAAATTCAAATTCTTGCTTCCTTCCAGCTGATCCTTACCTAAGCACAAGTAAAGTCTATATCCACTCTGAAATTGAAAACAAGCATGATAATAAAACTTTGAAATTGAGATTCCTATGGACCCCCATACTTGAACTTAGTATCTCATTTCAAGTTGCCGAACTATCATACCTCTAAATTAGTGAAACTCTTATATTTTTCTTGGTCACATGATTTTCCCTCGAGATTAGATTGAGTGGGTCATCTAAGTTACAAAAGACTTCAACTTGGAGCTTGGGTAGAACCTTTAAGCAAATACACGGTCTCAATTTCACTTTGATTTCAGTTTGCCATATATTGCTAAGTATTGAACTCAAATGTTCCTCTACTACGTTTGGCTTAAATGATATGTACGGCTTGCACCAGACACCCAAGTTACTAAGCAATTTTGGAATAGATTCTCAACGTAAATATCTTTTGATTGCCACTTTGTGGCTTTAGAAATTGATGCATTATGAGTTCAAACTTTTTTTCTTTCCCTTCACAAGGGGATGGCTAAGAGGTGTTCTCGATCAAGGAACCTCGCTTCCTGAGGCAGAGCACCCAATGAACCAACCCTTACATTTTTACTCTTTTCTTTTATTGTTGTTTGTTTTTTATGGACTTATCATGCAAGTGTGCCATGGTCCAGCCTTAGCTCCTAACCAAGACTCGTGTAAACAAGACTACTAATAAGATTGACTCTTTCAGTAGACAATGCTTTTGATTTCAATTTTTTTTTTTCATTTAAATTCCACCTTGAGATATATTCATATTCCTTTCCTCGAAAACAAGAATTTTATTATTTCAAAGCACAGGGTACCAAAATCATCTCTCTCTCTCTCTCTCTCTCTTAAAAACACACCTCTGCTTGATGCAATTTTTCAGGTCTTCGCTTATGCTAAACTCCTTAAAGACTTGTGCATTCAAAAGCGGACAACAAATGCGCCCAAGCTTTCTTGGCTGCTAATGTTAGCTCCATCTTATCCCAAGTGGCTATATACAAGGACCCTGGAGGCCCAACAATTCCTTGTGTCATTGGTCACAAAAAAATTGACCACGCCCTTCTTGATCTAGGTGCAAGTGTCATTCTCTTGCCTTACTCTGTTTACCAACAATTGGGATTGGGTGAGCTGAAACAAATGACTGCCACACTTTAGTTAGCAAATAGATCAGTCAAGATTCCTAAAGGCATTGTTGAAGATGTCTTAATCAAAGTTGGGAAATTTCTGTTCCCTATGAATTTTATTGTTTTAGACACCCAACCGGTCTCTACCATTAGAGACCAAATCCTAACCATTTTGGGAAGACCATTCCTTGCTACCAGCAACGCCTTAATTAACTGCAGGAACGATCTCATAAAGCTAACTTTTGGCAACACCTTAGTGGACTTTAATGTCTTTAGGTTGGGCAAGTAACCGAATTTAAATGAGGAAGTTCATATGCTCCAGTGGATCCCTGATTACATTGAGACTACTTTTGACATCGATTTTGAATCTAGTTTCAACGAGTGTATAGAGGAGTTGGGAGATAATGATGAGAGAATCTCTTCTGAGGTTTGGAGTATCCAACCACCTGTGGAGCCCATTGGACCCTTAGCTACCTCAATGCCCAAACCTTCTTTTGTTGAGCCCCCTAAACTTGAGTTGAAAGAGTTGCCATCCAGTCTTAGATACACTTTCTTAGGTGAGGATCACAAATGTTCAATCTGCTACTAATGATCTGATTCCAACCCGTATCAAAACAAGGTGGAGAGTTTGCATTAACTATCATAAGCTAAATGCGGCAACTTGGAAGGATCACTTTACCCTACCTTTTATTGATCAGATGTTAGAGCGTCTAGCCGGACATGAGTATTATTGTTTCTTAGATGGATATTCCAATTACAACCAAATCCCAATTACCCCTGAGGATCAACACAAGATAACATTCACATGCCCATTTGGAACGTTTGCTTACCGGTGCATGTCATTTGGCCTATGTAATGCCCCTGCAACTTTCCAGCGCTGCATGATGAGTATCTTCTCAAACATGGTAGAGAAATTTCTTGAGGTCTTTATGGATGATTTTTCCATTATGGGTCCACCTACTCTGAGTGTCTTTCTCATCTCCTATTGGTCTTGGAGAGATGTAGAGAAAAGAATTTAGTCCTCAATTGGGAGAAATGACATTTCATGGTGAAAGAAGGCATTGTTCTTCGTCATATGATTTTCAAAGATGGGATTATGGTTGACATAGCCAAGGTGGACCTTATTATCAACCTACCACCCCCCAAATCTATCAAGGACATCCATTCCTTTTGGGGCATGCTAGCTTTTATAGGTAGTTTATCAAAGACTTTAGTCAAGTTGCTAGACCTCTGACCGGTTTGCTGGCTAAGGATCAATTTTTTGAGTTTTTCAAAGACTGTCTCAAGAGTTTCGAGCATTTGAAGAAGGAGTTGGCCATTGCACCCATTATCCAAGCACCTGTTTGGATTGAGCCCTTTTGAGTTGATGCATAATGCATTAGATTTTGCCATTGGGTTTGTTTTGGGGCAAAGGATCCATAAGTTGCCCACTGTGATTTACTATGCAAGTAGGACTCTAAACGATGCACAGCTCAACTACACTACCACTGAGAAGGAATTTTTAGTTGTTGTATTTGCTTTAGAGAAATTTCGATCCTATTTAATTGGATCTAATGTGATCATCTACACAGACCATACAACACTCAAATATCTTGTAGAAAAGAAAGATGCTATGGCCCATCTCATTCGGTGGGTCTTGTTGCTCCAAGAGTTTGATCTCGAGATACAAGATAAGAAAGGAACTGAAAATCTGGTTGTAGATCATTTATCTCGGCTGCCCAACTCCTTGACTGGTGAGTCTCCAGTCAACGAGAGCTTCCCTAATGAACAGTTGATGGCAGTCTCTAGTGAACCATGATTCACTGATATTGTCAACTATTTGGTTACGGGTGTTATACCTAAATATAGCACACCACGTCAATAAGACACTACGACCCAAAATCCGATGGATGACTTCCACAACCTGGACCAAAGAAGGATAGGTTAAATACGGCTTGGAGCGCCACGTAGATGCAAAGCAAATTTTCCTTATGTCCGAGGAATCCTTGCGTGGAAACTACTAAAATAAAACAAGAAAAGAGGAAAGGGAAGAGGACGCCCCGAAAAAAATCCTTTCAGAAATACTCTCACAAAGAATAGAAACTGCCATACTGGGACTCTCTCAAAGACTATCTAGCTCATCTCTGACCCTAGACATACTCAGGTATAACCTCTTACATAGACAACTTCACTATACTCAATTGTTTCTCAGAGAGATCTGACTTAGGCATCAGAGAGTCCTCGCTGGTAAGAACCGGCTCTCTGGTGTCCACTTTACTGTTTTGTGCAGGTCCGAGCCCAGGAGGATTCTTGATGGAGATTTCTCGACGGTACAGTTTGGCGCCGTCTATGGGAACGACCATTGGATGTTTAACCCACTCGAAATTCTCTCCCAGCAATGGTGAAATCAATGCATGCTACTTGCAACACAAAGGGGAATTCACTGCCACTGGAAACCTCTCTTAGGGGAAGAAGAAGGGGCCAGGGAGGACAATCTCAGTCTTCTCGAGAAAAAGCACCCAGCAGGCGCTCCCATCGTCGTCCGAGGAACACTCCACCACCACTGGCGTCGCCGAAAATAGGGCTTTTAAGAGATCTGATGGGCGAAGGAAGGTCACTCGAGGGTCAACTATCACCACCACCATCTGGGCCCCAGTTCCTGGACCCCGACGTGCCAGCCACGAATGCCCAGTTCAGAGACTGCAACTCCAGATGCTACAAACTGACGAGCTAGTCAGAGGACTCATCAAACAGCAGGTGACAACAACATTGCCCCCGCATCCACCAGATTCTTTATCGGCGGTCGGGACATAAACCTCGCTAAGAAGGACGAATCAAGATCGAGTACCACAGCCATCCGTACTCAAAAGAGCAGAGAGACACACAGGATCGTCCCACCCTCGTCAACACAAATCAATTATCGTCCCGGTAATAAGGGCTAGAGGACGTCCCACGATCCAAGAAAGGTTGCGTGGTCACAACGGACCCGTCCGGGTCTCTTCCGGAAGAACGAAAACTCAATATAGCCAAAGGAGCGACATTCGATCCAGAGCCAGCCACACATATCAATCTGTGCGGAGCAGGACACCCGCTCAACAGAAGCACCCACGGGCGACCGAGAGAGAGGCCGAGACAAATCGAATCCGACGGCCGGCCGTGGGACTCCCATCCAGACCAGACAGGAATCGGGAGCAACGCTCCAGAGGGTCCCCAAAAACCTCGACTATGGTCGGAGGACGAGCCCAGCGATCCCTGAACAAGAAGAGGGAAAACCTAGGGTGAAAAACGATTTCAAGAAAAAGCTTAAGGAAATCAACGAGAAGCTTAAGAGCTTGGACCACCGGGCTGCTACAACGCTCATCCCAGAATGTCACCTCTACTCAACGGCCATTATGAGCGCTGAGGTCCCTCCAAGTTTCAAACCTTCGAGCTTCGAAAAATATGATGGTAAGATAGACCCGCATGACAAAATCAGTTACGTCAACATCATGATGACCATGTACGGGGGGTCAGAAGCAATAATCTGTCGAGCGTTCCCAAGCTCTCTCAAGGGGGCAGCTACAGCATGGTTTTCAAGACTCAGACCAGGAACGGTAAAAACTCTAGCTGAGTTATAAACCGCCTTCGTCGCCCAGTTTCAGAGTAGCATCAAATAGAAGAAGACGACCGCCAACTTGCTGACAGTAAAGCAACGGAGTGACAAATCCATTCGGGAATACCTCACAAGGTTCGTGCATGAATCACGATAACAAAGACCGAGACGGATCCATGGCATCTATATATATATTTTCTCAATTTAAACTTTATACTTGATCTGTTAAGTTTTGTACTGATGGGGATAATCGGGTGTGTCATTTGTTCGAAGCTGTCACATACAATAACAGATTGATACTCTTTTTTTTTTATGAAAAACAAAATAAATATTACTCAATAAGAGAGATTACATTGTTTATAGTATCAGGCTAGATCCTTGTATTACTTTTTAACTCTCAATTTCTAATAGACAAAATGGTTTATGGTATTTCAAGTTATGCTCAGAATTCAGAAGTCAAGGGATGCAACAAGGATCAAAGGATCAAGGACGAGGAGTAGTGATTGGTTGGACTTGTCATGATTTGGTTTCTTAATTATCCAACGGTAGTTAAGCCAATTGGCCTTGGGAACTTTTTCGATTTCATATGTTGTTTCTAAACTTTACTCTTTCTGGGTCTAGAAATATTGTGAAAAAGGAGAGAAATGTCATTTCTGTGCCCGATCAGTTACCCAGAAGAGCTAGAGTTGGAAGACGAAGGATAAAACTTAATGAAGATTGTGATGAACAAAATACTTTGTTTCATTAATTAGTTTTCTTTTCTATACAAAAACAATTTAATCAAAAGAACAAATCTACTGCTTGAGAGGCAAAATATAAGAAGGTTTGACTCGAACCAGACAAGAACGGATTAGATTTTAGAAGCCAAAAATAGATGCACATAGGATGTGATATTTTGTATGGAAGGACTAAATACAAAAAATGCAAAACCACCGAGGGTTTCATTTAGCTTACTCTAACAAGTCATAGGGCTTTCATTAACCACACGACACAATTTGGGTTTTAAGAGTTTGTATTTTTTAAGCCACCCGAACATAATCCATCTTTTGGACTTGCCAACCAGCATGCCCCTTCTGCAGTGGTAGGGAAGGCATGGAAGGCAAGCAACTTCTAGCTGTCTCTTCTGCCTTTTTCATACGGCATATGAGGCAGGGACACATATCCTCCTTTTAATTCACAGTAGATTTTCAGACGACTTCATTCGACATTAATTGGTGAGGAATTTCATTTACAACCCTAGCTTTTTTGGAAAAAGAGGCTGATTTACAACAGGAAAATTCCGTCATCCATTATCTCTTGAATGTTTCAAAAGTTTTTGCTCCCCCATCATCTCATCTATATTTCAGATACTCTGGGAAACAAAATGCTAGAGGCCAACCCAATATGAACGGCCATTGCTGTTATGTATAGGGGATGTGTAGGGTGATGTTAAGCACCATTCGTACCAGACCTGCATGCATGAAGCAACCAGATGGCTATCAGTAACCTGCCAATCACACATTGTTCTTGGAGAACAAGACGTGAGTTTTTTTTTTTTTTTTTTGGATGGGCGACAAAAATTTTGTTGAAGAAAGAAAAAAAATAGAAATATGTTACAAGAAGAAGAAAAGACAATCAAGAGCCGATGACCCAGTCAACAATAGTGAAAAGGCATTACCTTCGTAGAGCCACAGCATCGCCAGAAGTGAATTTCTAAGGGAGAACCGGAGTGTACACACACAGGTGTCCTCAAAGGGAAAAATATGGCAAACCTAACCAAAAGAACAAACAAATAAAAGACTGAATAAAAGACACCATCCTATCAACAATTAATGAGTAATATGATGGAGCCATCGACCAACATTATCAGGTGCATCCTACTGTCATAACACAAATGTAGTCCAAATTTCACTTGTTCAATCAGTGGATCAGACTGGCCATGCTCAACCATTCAATCTAAATTTAAAATGAGAGCCCTAAAAGATGCTCCATTGAGGGAAACGCTTGCATATGGCACTTGTAGTGAATAAATTCTGATTTGGGATTTTTCACCAACAAGTGGAGGTTGCTTCATACATTCATAAGACACAACTTGTCTATAAGGGCTGGGAATAAAAAAAATATGAATCTAAGTTCATCCTATGTTAACAAGCTCTCATTGAAAGGTAAAACAAAACATACCAACTAAACATGTTTGGTGTTGCCGTTGATGGTTCAATACCAAGATGTACATCTTTGTAGAGTGTCGCATCAAAATAGCCAGCGAATCCTATGAAAGGCGGTGTGAAAGAAGGTCAAACAGTGAGATTTGATGAAAGCAGAATCAAGGTATCCATATCTATAAAGTCTCACATCAAAATAGTCAACAACTCATGAGAAATGTGCAACAAAAAGATCAAGTGAATTATGTTTATGTTTTCTATCAATGGCATTGAGTTCATGACAGGAAGCAATCTTCTGACAAGGTTTCCAGCATCATTTCTCCATTTCAGAATACTCCATTGACTTTGTCCAATGTCCCAAGCATCAAGGACAATATGAACATGATGCCTTATGCTTAAATGGTTTATGGTTTGATTTTTTCAATTCTTAATGCTTAATTAAGTTGTTTTACACTTCTACTATAATTATGTATTCTAAATATTGTGTAGAATAGCCTGGGGTAGAGCTCACCTACGCCGTAGACTTCCAACCTAGGGTCGGAAGTAAAAAGTACCATTTTGGGTTTGAATTTGTAAAAACTAATGTTTCCATTGTGTTTAGAAGGGGCCTAAAATAGGGTAGATGTCAAGTTTCAGGATCTATCTTGGACACATGGCCACCGAAACCCACCACTGAGCCAAGACGGGAAAGAATACACCAACTCGCCGAGATCTCAGCAGAACTCAGTTTCGTGGCCTGGAAAAATCAGAGGCGAAACCGAGACTTAAAACCTTGATTGGTTCTGAAGTTTAGGTATCTAGGAAAGTTTCTAACTAGTGAGTTGTGTTAAGAATAGAAAGTTAGGGGTTACTACATAAATTAGTGGTTTGATATACTAAGTAATGCAACGATATAATTAATGAAAAGTTTGGCTTCAGCACTTTGGTTCTGTGGTGATTCCAGCCCTGTAGATCAGATGGGGATTCCTAATTATATCCTTCTTTTCTGTCGTTTCTTTTATTTCCCACAGTTGTATATCAATTTCAGTTCATCAGCTAATCTCCCACTGGCACACACCGGTTCGAGGTTAAGACTGCATTACTCTCTCCCTACCCTGCTTCTCTTTGCTATCCAGATCTGCTATCCCTGCCGGCTGCTGCAGGCACTGTAGAAAGGCTCCTGCTATCAGATTCTCTGTAATAGGTCCATCTTTTAACTTCTATATTCTGTTAACAGGAAAACAACTTAAGATCCATTTTCTGAACATATAGTTCACTATTCTGTTTCTGTTATGTCGTTACCAATTTGACAGTATAACTGTTAGTTCTGCACTCATCTCCTATGCTGATCCCATATTATATTCTCAGTTCTAGAGTAACATATCCAATTAACATCTGTATTTCCGATTTCATCTCTGATATTCCTACTCTGATTGTTGGCTTTGGGTGACTGATAGCTGAAACTGTTTTCTGGTTTATCCTGTTACGATCCTGCATATCATTGTGTCTTAATCTGTCTCTGCCAAGCCTGGCGCCTTATTAGAAAGCCCCAAGTTTCTTAATCTGTCTCTGCTAAGCCTGATACCTAATTTGACAGCCCCAAGTTCTTTAATCATACAAAGTTGAACCAGGTCGTGCCCTACATTCTGATTTGGGAAATTAGGGTTCAAGGACTGCATATTAAAGATTCCTGTGCCATCAACCCCTTTCGCTTTGTGATTTCGGTCTTCTCTCTTTCCTATCAAAATATCTTTCCTCTCCCCGCATTCTATTCCCTTTTCTAATCTACATCACTTCTTTATTTTTACCTTTAACAAAATATTATATCTTCCTTCTCTTATTTCTTTTTCTCTCCAGTTCTTCCGTTTTCAGTTCTGTATTTACCAAAAAAGAAAAGTCAGGTTCTGGTTTAATCACATTAGAAATTCTGGTCCTTCCATTAAATCTCTCTACCCCCCCCCTCCCTTCTCTGACTCTGCTATGCACATACAATTCCCTTCTTCAGATCTAATTCGATTTTCCTAAATCTCAAATTTTTTGACAACCTGCCATCTCATGATCATTCACCCATGCCAGGGCCTCTATTTATTTATAATCAAACATTAAAAAATCCACCAACAAAGTATACACAAAAGTAGAATAGAAAGAAAGCAGTAGTGTCTTCAGCAGCACATACCATGAACAATAGCAGATCCAGTATCACTGGGTATCTCAAATCGCAACTTTTTGTAACGCTGATTGCTTTTCTTAGCCGAGTAGTTTGGATGATTGAAAGTAAAGACCTATCAAATACCAGCAAACAGAACACGTAGAATGCTCAGCCAACTAAATATCAGTCTTTAGGCCAAGATGTGAACATAGGACCCACCAGTGTATATCTATCCATTAAAATATTATAACATAGAATTAATTTGGAAAACCCACAGTTTGGGATGGAGCAAGCCTTGCCACATTGTGTAATTTGACGACATAAGCAGTTTCAAAGTGCACGAGATCTTTATGTGATTTCACCTGCAATATAACCTCAAAATGTTTTAAAAAATTGGTTGGAAGATAAGCAGGGTCTCATCCAAAAAGCTAGTGACAAGGTATATACATCATTGTACAACTTTGAAGCTGTCACTGGTTGTATAAAACTCGTGTACCTGAGATTACCGTGTCAGTAAAAGAAGTCACTTAAGATATTGAACATTAAGCATGAAAGATAATACAAGAGACATAACAGTAACTAGACAGTGGTGAACTCGCAATCCAATCAATGCCAAAAGGAAATAACTTAAAACCCAGACTGCATATACATAGTTGTCACGGAGACAAGGCAACGCTAAGCTGTTAGAGGGCCCTAGGCACCTAGTTGACTAGACTTACATTTACAATGGAAATTTAGGTCAAAATATATTAGACTTTCTTCTCTTAGTTTTAATTGCAATCAGGGACTCGTGTAAAATATGAAATTTAGTCCCTTTTTGCTTAAAAATATGGATGGACTAATATGTAAATAAGAAAATACGTATCTTTACATAAATAAATAAAAAAAAAACTACAATATTAAAAGAATACTGCAGATCCATCCTGTTCCACCTTCCAATCATCCTGAGCTGGACAAGTTGTTGGATTTAATGCTAGGCAGAGATAATGTCGAAGATTCAAAGCCAAGCAGAGAGGATGTCGAAGACAATCTGAAGGCTGCGGTGACACCAGGTAGCTTCCCTTCTCTTCTTAACCTCCTCCTTCCAATAGTGGTGGCAGTCTGTAGCACTTTTGTCTTCATTCTTTGAACTTTTTCTTCTATTACTACTGTGGTGGCAGTGGCTACCGCTGCAACTATTCTGGTGGTAGTGGCAGCTGCTACAGATTCTTTCAAGCCATTTTTCTTCTTATTCTCCCCCTCTACCCCCGCCCCATTTGCCCTGCTGCTTTTCCCCTTTCTCTACAATTTTTCCATGGTTTCTGGGACCTGGGCACCTATACAACTTGGCAGCTAGTCTCCAAAGATCTCGAAAACTGCCTTGGTGCCTAGACGGCTACTAGGCGATGCATTGACAGCTATGTGCATATGTATGGCAAAGGTATCTATATGAAATTTTTTATTATGCCTAGGCACAAGAAGTAGAACAGAACAATGGAGTGCATCAGCTGCTTGGGAGCAGTATTTAAGCAGGTCCCCCATGGACATAATAAATCATTCTACTTTCTCCTTGGTATGTAATAGCCCAAGTGCATCATTTATAAGATGTATGCATCCTAGTTGAAAGTATTTGGGGCAGCTCTTAAAAAAAGTCAATATTTTTATCAAAAATAATAATTTGTTGCAGTAATAGACTAGCAGTAATAGTAGTTATTGTTGCCATCTAGACTACT
This sequence comes from Telopea speciosissima, assembly GCF_018873765.1. NCBI lineage: Eukaryota > Viridiplantae > Streptophyta > Magnoliopsida > Proteales > Proteaceae > Telopea > Telopea speciosissima. Next base: position 48,916,978 of record NC_057919.1, on the reverse strand, counting down.
GCTGCTACTATCATTTATTAGAAGTGTGTATTAGTTCAGTAAAGAAAAACATACGATGATGGAATTGAAATCCCGTCCTGCTTCAAAAATCTTTGGGCCCCATCCAGACACTCGGGAGACAGCTCATTGTCACCAAAAGACCCCAGCAACTCACTGACCTAAAGTATGACAAAAGACGGGAATCAATTGAGGCAAGTAACTGAAAGAAAGAAGAAACACACACTCGCACAAAACACTTACCAAAATATCAGCTTTCTCAGGGGCATCCCAGCAGCGCATATCACTGGAAACTATGGTTACAAGGTTCTCCCAGCCCTCTAGTTTAACCAAGCTCTGTTTTAATGAAGAAATTCAGTGTCATATCTGGAAAACAAGATATATATATATATATATATATATATATAGAGAGAGAGAGAGAGAGAGAGAGAGTGCTCAAAGAGTTGGAAATAAAGCAAGGATCGATTCAAGAGAAGAAGCAAGAGGGTAAGAGCTGAGAAGAGAAGAAGAGAAAAGAAGAAAGAAAGAAAGAAGAAGAGATGTGCAACAACCATACAGGAGAGAGAATTGATTTCTCTCCTCTATTTTCTCACATAAAAATCTACCATTCAAAGGAAAATGGCCATTCAAACAGGCCAACACGGGAAATAGCCATTTCCTCTCAACTTCACTGCCCTTCCCTCCAAACCACCAACACGTGGCACCCACTCTCCAACTTTCCCACCCCACCATCCCAGAAACCAAACCAAGCCTCAATCTACATTATCCTCGAAGGGATGATAAGGGGGGATTTAAAGATATTTGAGTAACTAGGTCAACCAAATAGCTTCATTTCCTTTACACAATTTGAAGGTATTAATTGAATTGAAAACGTCACAAACACATAAATACTGCCAAAAGTTCCTTGATGTGTGTAAGTTTTAAAGACCTACAGATTGCTAAATCAGAATTCTACAGGAATTATTTTTACAATGGGGAATAGAACGCTACTCGGTCGTGCGCCTTGCGTGAGAACCACACCCAGACACAGTTCTTGGGGAGCCCTGGAAAATCCACCTTTATATGGGGGCAAGGAGGTCATTTCCAGGTGCCCCAAGGCGGTTCTGTGTCTGGGCATGGTCACCACGCTAAGCGCAAGACCAGGTAGCACTTTTTCTCCCTTTTACAATTTACATAAAAAATTCATCAGAATTATAAGATTGAAAATAATCACAAATATTAATAAACATGCATATGAAATGATGCTTTGACATATGAAAAATAAGCAACAACTTATTATACATTATGGCTTTAAAGAGTGAGCTCAAAGCCCAACTTAACCTACAATATAGTAGAAGTTGGATAGGGAAAGCTTTCTGTTTAGGTACATAGAAGAATATAAAATAAGGGGGAAATAATTGTTTAAGATTAGGATAGTGTTTACTGTTTAGTGCGATGAAGCTGTATCATTAAGATAGACTGAAATGGATAATTAAGGCAGACTTATTGTGAAACTAGGGTTTTATAATGTTGGGAGTGTTCCTAATGGCTGGAAAATATTGGATTAAGAATGGACTGGTTTAGAGATTGAAATATTCTTTACAAGAAATAAACAGAAAGTAGACAATTAGATGAGATGGAAAAATATAAAGTCATCCACCTTCAAAGAGGGCACTAACCACTAAGGTTTGAGATAAACACTTATTTTTATTTATTTATAGAATTTGTGTATACAAGTACATGTAATTGTCATCCAGACAATGGCCCATGAAAATTTGAACCTTCCAAGTCCTTGTCCCAACTCATGTCCTCCTAAATATATTGTACATGTCCAGTCACACAAAGAAAACTTCCCTAAAGCAATTGGAATAGTCTAGAAAGGCTTACTAAATATTAAAATTACAAATAAACTAAAAAAGAATAAAATATTCCACAACACACAAATATCTACTCAGTTAAAAATCTAAAGTTACTTTGACAAGACATAACTTCAATCCTACCCCACCCACAACAAAATCCTTTTAACCACATTAACAGGCAATAGACTCTACTTAATGTCAAAATTCTGACCCAAATAAGTGGGTCTCAAAACAGGAAGGATAAAAAAGAGAAACCAAATCCAGCTTGCAATACAACATGCTAGATTTATGCATCCAACTCTTATTCCTCTCTCAACCAACATGTTTCTAGTTCTCCTATCGAAATATATCTTTCGTTAAAATGTCAAAACTACAAAAATTAGGCAAATGGTTTTCTAAAACTTACATGGAGCGTAACAACTGCATTGGGATTTTTCTCCACAGCGTAAACCTTCATCTTGCGCCCTGTTTCTTCAGCTGCCTGCATAATTTGAAAAGTGCAAGAGGTGTTAAATGTTTCAGAGTTGCAGACATACAACCAAATAAGCTCTATGGCTACTGTACAGATGGTACAGGAGCAATGAGTATACCTGCAATGATGCTCTAACAAGAGGCCCCCTCCCTGCTCCCACAACCATCAGTACCTTGAAAAAAATGGAATAAGGACTATTTTTTCAGATAGAGTTGACAATTGAAGCATAAAAATACAATGAGATTTGCGCAAACAGTAGAACGGAAAGGTCATCTCGAGTAATATTTGAACTTTTAAAAGGAAAATATAAGAAGAGCTAGCAAATGATGTCTTACAACGGTACAGGTTGACACTTGCTCATCTGTGACCCGGTCAAGCAAGGCTTTCGATATAGCCCTTTGGTACTGTTCATGTTAACTAAAGATTAGATAGATGATGAACAAAAATTAAAAACATAAAACATATAGACATTCAATACTTTTAATTAGTAATGTAGATACGCATGCAGGGCTGCACTGCATGGGCCTCACAACCAGCCAAGGTCCTACTTATGGACCTGATCCAAGGCCCACTAATGTTTCAAGGATTCAACCTTTGTGATTTGGCAGTTCCCTTTTAGATGTAGGGCTATGAGTTTCTGGTGAAAACTGATCATAAAATTCTCTGTTGTTGAATCAATAGAATGCAATGCATACTTCCTAATTCGTATAATCAATAAAGCCTTATCAAAAATAAATTATGATGGTGTTTTAACTGGATAGGGTGTTCTCTGATGACAAGGAGAAATTGCAGTTTTGACAGTGTTTCAACTGGACAGGATGTGGTCCCATGACATGATGAAGTTGCAGTTTTGCCACTTTGTCCCTTATGGATGTAGATTGGAGAGACACGAGCTAACAGCTCTGGTCCTGTAAAAGGAGCGAAATGCTAGGTTATTTCAGGATTCATATCCTACAGAGGTAGAAATGACTGTTTCTTTCTTCAACAATGTTTGCAGTCAAAGCAGCTCTCACTTGAAATGACTGTTTCTTTCTTCAACAATGTTTGCAGTTCACGTAACAAGAGATTTGGTAATGTGGTTGTTTCAAAACATCTGGGGTCAGAAGAGCAGAGCTACAGCCTCCTGCCCCAGACCCACAACCCCTGCCCTAGGTGGATTTGTGAAACTTTAATCAGATGGTTACATTATTGGTAACTCAGGATCATTTGGTATTGGAAGACTAGTGAGTACTACTGCAGTAAGGATGGTAGAGGTTTATTCTGGGCCTATTGAAGAAAACAGCTCTGTAGGGAAATCGTAGTTTCCTCGAGTGTCGTACTGGGCCTCAATAATAAGCCCGTATAGTGGGGTACGTAGTTCTGTAGTGAAATCGTATTTTCCTCGAGTGTTTTTTCCCCCTACATTTTTTAGTATTACAAAAGTTTAATTGAGTAGACTGCAACTAAGTGGGTTTGTCACATAGATGATGCCAGTGTTCTTTGTGGCACTTCCACCGAAACACCATGACACCTTTTTCTCTCCTGTAATCTTTCCAAGCATATATGGTAATCTGGCCCTTTAGGTCTTCGTACTGAATTCCTTCATGCTGAATCCATTCTACACCTCTGTCAATCTTTCATTCTCAATCCACTGTGGCCCTCATTTGATGAAAAGTTTGTCTTATCCATTTTTGCAATCACCTGCTATTTCATTTGGACTGAATGAAATAGATGTTGGGTGACCCACTCTTCACCTAAACCAGTGGTCATTATACAAAATGTCAACAGATGGATCTAGGAACTGCACCTTTTACCAAAATCCACTGCTGAACTTACCCTAAACCCAACACCTACTCCAACCATTCCAAATATGCAAGAGTTCCTTTCCTATATGCAATCAGACTCACTAACCCATATTTGTGATGGTAGTTTTCTGGCAGAAACAGGAGCAGCAGGCTGGGCAACAATTCTTTTCCATAACAATAAGTTATTGTGTGCATACTCAGATTTTGGTTATACAGGAACAACACAAGAGGCAGAAGCTCAAGGAATGCTGCTCAGACTTCGGCAAATAGGAGGCTGTCAAGAAGTACCTATCAACATCTGGACTGATTGTAAGGACTTAGTCCAATGGCTGACTCAACCAACCAAACAATGGCCGTGGGAGATGTTTACTCTTTTGTGGGATTAAACACATTTTGGAATCTTTTGATAACTTTAAGTTATGTAAACAGGATAGACATTTTGTGCATTTTGCTCATGTTCTAGCAGTACAGGCTAGAAGTAATAGGTCTTCTATATGTAATTCAAACATTTCCTTTTCTTAATTAAGCACTTCTTTTTCTACCAAAAAAATCAAAGTGAGTTTGTCTTGTTAGGAGTCTTCCATAGCAAGTATTTGGTACACAGTCTTACCCCCGCTTTGCGGAGAGGCTGTTTCTAGACTCGAACCCGCGACCACTAGGTAGCAATGGAACAACCATACCTCCTGCTTCGCAGAAAAGCTGTTTAAGTCAGTTTAATGTTTTAGCTGGTTTAAGAGTCCTAAAGTGAGTTTATCTGGGCTTTATAAATAGGACTGCAACCCTAAACAAATTAAGTGGAAATTTTTTAATGAAATTCATTGTGAGTTTATATTCGTGTTGCTGCAAGAACCTCAAGTCTGGTTCGATGAGTAGTTTCTTCTTCCTCCCAGCCCCAGGTTTGATTCTCTTTCCCTGATTTTCTCTTCTTTTCAGGTCTGATCTCTTTCACATATATTCCTATTTGTTCTTGCTCCTCGTATTCTCTAATGGACTATTCCAATTATTCTTCATTAATTTCATTACTGTCCTGCTTTTTGGTTTTCCTTAATCTGAGGCTATATTATCTTAATTCTGATATCATATTAACTTGATTTTGATCATCTGATTTAAGTTGATAATTTAATATTTCTTGTTTCATTTTTTAGAACATATATTAGCTTAATTTTAAAGCAACCCGACATTCATCTATTTTCTGTCAGAGAAATTTCAAGATTCTTCTGGCATCTGGTTTGTTGGTCCAAAAGGGGTACTCAACCCAAATTGATGCCGATTCGTGATTGAACCGGTTTGACCAGTCTGGCCATCCAAACCAAGATGAACCGGGTCCCAACTTTGTTCCAGTTCAGTATGATATTTAGGATATTAGTTATGTATTATACACTTTTTCTTATCTTGTTGGGTTATTTTGTTGGAGTCCAATTTGTAACAGGTTACTCCCATTACAGCATATGTATGGATAGTTTCCTTAATTGAGTTAAATTGGTTTTCTTAGGCTCTCTTAGGTATCATTTTTTTTTGGGAAAATTACACTGATCCCCTGAGGTTTGTCCTAAATACAGAGCGACCCCCTGTGTTTCTAAATTATACAGCTGCACCCCCTCTGATTGGACGGTGTTAAATAATACAATGTAAAATGCCAATTTTACCCTCTTCTAATATTATTAACCAAAAGCTGTTAAATAATACAATGTAAAATGACAACTTTGCTCTCTTCAAATCCTCTTTCCTCTCTAACCCTTTCTTTTTCTTCTTGATTTTCTTTTTTTTTTCTGCCTTCTTCTCCTTGGTTGCCGTCGTTGCTTTCATAGCTGCCATTCCGGCCAACCCACAGCTCCAGGAGGATGACGAATGCAGAATTCCGGGGAAGCAAAAACCTCTTCTCTTCTCCATGCTCTCCTTTACCCACTTCTCTCTGTTCTCCTTCCTTCTCTTCTTGATGAAGACAACCACTTCCAACGCCGCTGCTTCTAATTTCTCTTCTCCGTACCATCCAACTGAGATTATCTCTCTCAGCTGCGGCTCCTCTTCAACGATTCCAATCTTATCTCTTGATCTCACTTGGAGACTAGCGACACTGCCTCTAAGTTTGGTCCATCACTTACGTTCTTTATAACCAAAAAGTTTCAAGAGTACTGATTTCAAGTTGCATGACCAAGATCTCCAATGGATTCCTACATAATTGGTTCCTTCCATCTCTGGATGATGGTTTATGAATCTTTCAGTTTCTATGAGCAGTGGAAGACACCAAAGCATTCTCTAGTGCAGGAACCAATAGAATAATGAAAAGGTTCCATTTTTTTTTCTTTTAAAAACCTGGAATTGGACTGCTACTGTCTATTTCAATCCCAATCAAATCGAAATGGGTATAGAATCAGCTTGATTCATATAAATTAGAAACGAGAAGAAGCAAATATTTTCCCAAATATTCACCAAAAAACAATATTTTCCCAAATTTTATTTTTTAGGAGTTTTTTTTTGTAAATATTGTTACAAGGTATAAGTTTCAGTGATATTCTGCTATTTTACTCACTAAAAAGAAGGGGGGAAATGACCAAAAATGAAGATCCAAGCATTCATGGGTGATTCAAAGAGGATTGGCTGAGTGCATTAGGATCGAAGTTTTAAACTATGCTCCAAAACCTGCAACCATTTCTGAATCAGAAGATATAGGGTAAGAATATGACAGTAGATTGGAATCGTTGAAGAGGAGCCGCAGCTGAGAGAGAGAATCTCAGTTGGATGGTGAAGAGAAATTAGAAGCAGCGGCGTTGGAAGTGGTTGTCTTCATCAAGAAGAGAAGCAAGGAGAACAGAGAGAAGTGGGTAAAGGAGAGCGTGAAGAGAAGAGGTTTTTGCTTCCCCGGAATTCTGCATTCCTCATCCTCTGAACCCATCTGCTACCCATCACTCTTGGGTCCAAGCCATTCCACTCTCTGTACCTGGAAGAAGCCTGGAGCTGTGGGTTGGCCGGAATGGCAACGACGGCAACCAAGGAGAAGAAGAAGCCAGAAAAAAAAAAAGAAAATCAAGAAGAAGAAAGGGTTAGAGAGGAAAGAGGATTTGAAGAGGGCAAAGTTGTCATTTTACATTGTATTATTTAACAGTTTTTGGTTAATAATATTAGAAGAGGGTAAAATTGGCATCTTACATTGTATTATTTAACACCGTCCAATCAGAGGGGGTGCGGCTGTATAATTTAAAAATATAGGGAGGTCGCTCTGTATTTATGACAAACCTCAGGGGGTCGCAGTGTAATTTACCCTTTTTTTTTTTTTTGATCTATTTAACAAAAATCATTAATGAAAACCATTTTTGATCAAAAACTAAAAATCGTTTGGTAAACATTAGACATAATATAATATAGAATGAAAAAGGGTTCGATATGGTCATGTGTAGAATAGTTTTTTGAAGAAATGGTAGGTGACCCATCTTCCTTCCTGGAAAACGGAAAGGGATGAGAAGAAGCTCATATTAATCAAATTGATACAGTAAGATCGATTAATAAAAGAAGAGAAAAACAGTTGGAATAATTGAAGAAGCCAAAAGGAAAAACAAAATTGAATTATTCATGGGAAAGCAGTAGAAAACACCATATTTATACCCATTTCAGAATGAATGGGGCGACAGAAATTCTCACCAGAAATCTGAACAACTCGTCACTGATCTCTTCTCATGGTTCCCAATATAAGGCATAATTTAATTCAACGCATGTAGCAAAATTTTTGTTTCGACAGACCATCTAGGATTTATAAGTAGAAACTCAAAGGCATATTTATACCATAAATCAGTTAGTATTTTTTCCTCTCTGCCAAGCATGAAGCAGTAACTAGGTAGATGTCCAGGAATTTTCGTCCCAAGTTTGGATCTTTTAGCAGAGATATCAAATTGCATTGCTCCGTGCAAAGCTTCTCCCCCTACACTGCAAGGAATAGCAAGAAATTGGGTGGTTTTATGCCCAAAAGAAGAAACAAGAGGTCGCCCTGACCCCACCGGCTTCTCCAAGGTGGAAGCAGCTGCAGCCGCGGCAGCCAACGCGAGCTTGTTTGGAGATTGTCGGGCGCCGGCAGCGAAGGCATTGAAGAGATACCAGACGTATTGGAATTGTTGGCTTTTATTTTGGGTGCACCAGGCTCTCCTTTTAGGTGCTTGTCCTACGACCTGCACTTCTGGCGTTTTCATCATTGAAGCAGAACTGGTTGCCAGCGGTGGTGGTGGTGCTGCTGCTGGCGCCAGCGGTGGCAGCATTAGCTGCCGTAGCTCCACTTTCACAGCCCATACCTCATCGTTTCAGGGTTTTGTTTCACTGCGATCATGGTCTCCAACGAAACACCCCATCTTCTGTAATAATTCAAGTATTCATCTTTCTCTTGATCAGTGAAGGAAGAAAACGGGTCAGAGGCTTGCCTTTTTAAAAAAACAAAAGCAATTTACTATTTGCCCTTCAATTTTGGAGTTTATGAGCACATGCTCATTAAAGTGTCTGCACAAATAGCGAAAAACAGTTTTCAACGGAAAAACCATAAACGGCTTTCAATCTTTTTAAATAGAAACAGACTCCATAAATGATACCAAACGCAACCAAAAACGTTTTTTAAGGCAAAAATAAAAGATAAAAACTATACCAAAGATGCCCTTAGTTAAGTTAATTTCCGTTTTTAGGTCTTTATTTTCTTATTTTTATAGATGCAACTCAATTGAGAAGCCTCCGGAAACCATTCCCACTTGGAAGAACCAAAGCTGGTATTGTTGCTGACCCTGCAACTACTGCTAGGAAGTGTTTGCAGACCTTGGGTTGTCCTCCTTGACACCGCCATTGACTGTTTACGGTGTGTAACCATAAGATCTTGAGTTTCCGACTTAAGGTCAGATTGTTCAAATTGTTAAATTTGGTTTGAGTTTCCTTGCATTGTATACTACTTCATAGATTTCTAGATTAGGTACTTCACTGTGCAACAGTTCAAGACCAAAATATCAGAGGTCTGGTCTTGTCTTGTTAGGTTGCAACCTACCTCTAAGATTTGGCCTGATAATATTCTGTCTTAACCGTGTTAAATGCAGGGTTCAAATAAATCTGATCTGATTTATGGATAGAAAATTTCAATTATGCCAGATTTTACTTGAGAGACAGCAGGAGAGATCAAGGTTTAAAGTATCGGTATCGGGTATCGTATCGGAAGAATGATTTTAAGACACATATAGTACAGTATAGTATAGTATCGTAACAGAGATATGTATTGTACACTACAGATATGCATGGAAATGGTAAAGATACACATGTACACTTTTGGAGCAAAAAATAATATACAACGGGTATCATGCATAAACACTAAAATGGAAAAGAGTGTATAACGAGACGAGACTTTCATCGATTTGAGTACAAATCCTTGCAAATGATCAAGTTTGGTGCATTAATTAACTTAGTTTTACCTAACTCTATCAATTTATAGAAAAAAATAGGATTAAAAACCATGATTTAAACACAAAGATCAAATTTTTTTCTAGAATCAATCTCTAATCTCAAAAATAAATTCATAGTCTGATAGTCACATGGGCCTTTAATGACCGTATCGACATGTATTGGTTGGTATTGACCATATTGGTATGTATTGAGCCGTGTCGGTCTATATCGAGCTGTATCGGCTGATACATACCGATACGTATCAATAATCTCACAAAACCCTTTAACGTATCAGAAGTATCGGTCTGTATCGTATCATATCAAGCCATATTGAGCGATACTATACGGTACCAATCGAGACATACTATTTCCTTAAAACAAAAAAAGATACATATCGGTATGTATTAGGTACCAATACCAATACGATTCAGACCGATACTTTAAACCATGGGACAGATTAATTGGTTGGCCAAATTCACTGGTTTCAGGTGGTCCTACTAGAAAACTACTTGTATTGCAGGAGTTGTCACCAAGTCTTGTTTAACATATCCTAATATCACATCATTTGGAATTTGTCTGACCCTTGGAGAGAGAGGGGTCTTATGCACCAGTCTGTGTGGACCAATTACTGGTAGGAGTTGGGTATTGTAATCCTTTTTCCTAAGTAAAATGCAAGGTAGAAGGTTTCTGAGTCCATAAGTCCTTGAATGGTTCAGCACAGTAGCTGTTTTTGCCACATGGAAGGATTATTTGGTCATTCTGAATATCGAATAGGTAAGGAATACTGGATAGGCCATGTGCCAAATTTAGTGACCATTGGTCATTCTTTCAAGCAATTTTCAAAGAATTGACATGTGGCAAAATTGGTTGGACTGAAAATCAACTCATGACTAAATGATGAAATTCAATTCAGTTTCAGCACTAACCGAACTGGCACATGGCAGATAATAAACGATGGTGCTGGAATGGCTGTGGTGTTGTTGGTGCCATAACCCACCCCTTAAATATAAATCAACTAAATCATGAGGGCTTCATGTAAAATATGGAACCTAAAACATCCTATATGCTGATAAGGGTCGAAGATTGGGTCCTCGAGCTCCAACGAGAGGAAGGGCTCCAAACGAAATTTCTTTCCCCTGATAAAAAGGAAAACAGCCACATTCAAGGGATGAAAGTGTTGGATCCAACACGGATCCCAAGCATACACATTCATGAAAAACATTGACGCATACAGAGTTATGAAAGTATGAGAACTACGCATAATGAGCCCAAATAGAGCTCTAACAGAATATTATCCAACTGAAGAATAACAGATGCAGGTAAGAGACTTGCTCACCATGACAAAGATCCGGTTACATACAGAAAACAGAGTATATGAGGATCAAAACCGAGCATCCCCTTGATTCAGACTTCAGAACCTATCCTCTATATTCTCTCATGCTCTTAGATTTGGAACAGTGAGTCGATTTTGGCTGCGGTATAGGTCCATCATAATCAATAGGACTATTTTTTTTAGTTTATATAGAACTCTAATCGAGTGGGTACTGTTCATGGTACTGTTCACATGCTACAGAAACCCCTGGTCATTTTTTTGCTTTTTTTTTTACTTGGTCAATAATGCTCCCCCCCATCAGGAATTAGCTAAGAGGGATAATTACTGTCTTTTATCCATAGTGTTTTGGGTTTCAATATGTATGTCCAATCAGGCTTTTCTGACCAATTTTTCTTAATGAAATATAAATTTCATCAGCCACAGCTTGGTTTTTCTCTCCAGATTTCTGGTTCATTTAATGGTAATATACTTGGTGATTTACACAGCTAAATCCCCATAAAATCCCATCATGTTTCCCCCGCGTCAGAAGAGAACCAGTCCCTTAAGCATAACCAAAAACCAAAACATTCTACTCAAAATATGTTCATTAAAATGCTTTATATATGAGATATCCCAATGTCCACACATGAATTTGATTTTTTGACTCTCATGAAAAGAATTATTAAGGAGGGCAGGCCTTGGTGCAATTGGTACTCCATTGTGACCAAGTGGTAATGGGTTCTAGTCTGGAAACAGCCTCTCTGCGAAAGCAGGGGTAATGCTGAGTACATTATGACCCACCCCAAACCTCACAGTGGCGGGAGCCTTGTGCATTGAGTACTCACTTTAAGAAAAGAATTATTAATGCAACTCTAATTGGAATTTGTCAGAACAAGCAATTAACCAGTTCAGCATCAGAGTGAGGAGAATAATTGACTTGTCATTAATGACAGAGGTCCTTTTTATTTATAATGAGAATTACAGCCCAAGGCCAAACTAGTCCACTAGGGAAAAATAATAAAATAAACAAAACCCTACTGTAAAGAGAAATTATTCCAATCCCAAGGTTCTCAACACTCCCCCTCAAGTTGGTGCGAAGATATCGAACATACCCAACTTGGAAACTAGTGGGTGGAATATTTTACAATTTATGCCCTTGGTAAAGACATCGACCAGTTGATCAATAGAATTGAGATGAGGGATGCAAATGATTCCTTGTTCCAGCCTCTCTTTGATGAAGTGTCTATCAATTTCAACACGTTTAGTCTGGTCATGCTGAATATGATTGTGAGCAATGCTAATAGAGGCTTTATTGTCATAATAGAGACGCATAGGATCGTCACTATAAAAACCCAAATCACCCAATAAACTCTTAAGACACATAAGCTCGCAGATCCCTTGTGTTGTGGCACGAAATTCAGCTTCTGCACTGGAGCGGGAGACAACTGCTTGCTTTTTGCTACGCCATGTAACAAGGTTTCCACCAAGAAAGAAACAATGACCTGAGGTGGATCGCCTATCAATGATGGATCCAGCCCAATCACCATTGGTAAAAATTTCCAACTTCAAGTGACCATTACGAGAAAAAAGAATTCTTTTTCCTAGGGCAGATTTCAAGTATCTCAGGATGCGATGAACTGCATCACGATGGGATGTCTTGGGATCATGGAGGAATCTACTAACAATGCCCACAACATAAGCTATCTCCGGCCTAGTACGGGAAAAGTAAATCAACTTTCCCACAAGTCTCTGGCATTGATCCTTGTCAACTGGGTCACCCATACCAGCACATAACTGATGATTGACCTCGATGGCAGAATCAGCAGGTTTACAACCCAACATGCCAGTGTCTTGCAAAAGATCCAAGACATATTTCCACTGAGAGATGAAAATGCCCTTGTCCGAACTTGCAGCTTTGACCACTAGAAAATACCGAAGAGGACTACAAGTCTTTGGTTTCAAATTCCTTAGCAAGTAGGGTCTTCAAATGGGAAATCTCAGTATTACTATTCCCAATTATGGCAATATGATCAACATAGACCATATGAGCAGTGACCTAAGAACCACTCCTTTTCACGAACAAGATGTGATCAGCCTGACTTTGTTTGTACGCAAATTTCTGCATAGCCTTTAGGAACTGGCCAAACCACGCCCTGGGCAATTGCTTGAGACCATAAAAGGATTTCTTCAACTTGCAAACACGGCCAGCAGCAGATGGAAAAGATAAGCCAAGAGGTGGATCCATGTATACTTCTTCCAGGTCTCCATTCAGGAATGCATCCCAAATTAGCTGCACAGGAGAGTAACGCTCGGACCGAATTCATCTTTGCTACAGGAGCAAAGGTCTCTTGATAATCGATTCCATATGTTTGGGTGAATCCCTTTGCAACCAGACGAGCCTTGTATCTTTCAATCGTCCCATTTGATTTTTCTTGATTGTGAACACCTACTTACAGCCAACCAATTACTTCCCTCCAGGGCGAGGAACAAGCTCCCAGGTACCATTTTTGTCCAAAGCCCGCATTTCTTCTTCCATGGCAGCTTTCCACTTTGGATTTGTAATGGCATCTTTCCAATCCTGTGGGATAGACACAGAAGACATGGAGGAGACAAATGCCCGATAGGAGGGAGACAAGGATTCATAAGAAACAAAGTGAGAAATGGGATGTTGAGTACATGAGCGAACACCTTTTCAGTGAGCAATGGGGCGGTCATCATGTAAAGAAATAGTAGAATCAGATAAATTACCATAAGTAGGAGAATCATTACATGATAGAGGAGTCGGATTTGGTGGAGGCACCACGCTGGGTAATGGTGGATTGTTTAAGGTTCCTTGCTTCTTGGATTTCGTCCGAGTGTAGGTCCTGAGATCTTAGGGAGCAGGAACAGTTGCACTTGTATTTCAATAATAGGCTCCCCCTGACAAGAGATTTCCCTAGAAACAACTGGAAAATTACTATCAACAACCATAGGGACAGCAAAATATATCCCACCTCTTCTTCCTCAAGACTCTCCCCCTGAAGAGGTGTCGTGAAATATGGTTCAGATTCATGAAAGGTGACATCCATGGTGACATCCATGGTGACATAGAGATGACGAGTAGGAGGGTAATAACATTTGTAACCCTTCTGAGAGGCTGAATAACCGAGAAAGATGCACCTGAGGGCATGAGGATCCAAATTTGATCGAGAAGGAGAAGAATTGTGTGCAAAGCAAACACACCCAAATACTTTGGGAGGAAAGGAAGAGGAAATGGTAGGGTCAAGAAGGAATGAGAGAGGAGTTTGAAGTTTAGAACACTAGAGGGTACCCTATTAATGAGGTAGGCAGCAGTAGAACCGCATCTCCCCAATACATTTTTAGGACACCAGTATTAAACATCAAAGCACGGATCACATCCAAGAGATGGGATTTTTCCTTTCAAGGATGCCATTTTGTTCTGAGGTTTTTACACAAGTTTGGGAGAGAATACCATGGGAAGAGAAATATTCTTGAAAAGCACTATCCACATATTTTGTACCATTATTACTACGAAGTACTATAACAATAGCATTAAATTGAGCACAAGGCATAGTATGAAAAGACGTAAAATATGAAAAGGCATTAGATTTGTGATGGAGAAGATAAACCCATGTAAGAAACGAGTACAATTATTAATAAAAGTAATGAACCAACGATGTGAAAACTGCAGTAAATTTAAACTTTGGAACTTGTGTGATTTCAGGTTCCAGTTCTGAGGCCACAGTTACTTCAATGCTATGGGCTGCATCAGTCGAGGATACAGATGAATCACTCGACACACCTATGGAGGATTCCAGGGATTCTTCCCAACTTGCCCTTCTGGAGTCAGAGGACCCCGATGGAACCCCGCACCTAAGCTACCTGTGTCTGATCTGCTGCCTGGATAGCATGCAGAACCTCTCCATCAACTAAAATCCAATGTAAGTATGATTTATTTATATTTTATAACGTATCGTACCGACCGATTAGAGTTAATAGGGGTATTTTAGTAAACCTACCTCTATGGGACCCACATCCCCAGAGGGGAATCCTATTTCCAAAATTTATTTGTACCCGAATTACCCCTAATGTCATATGACATCATTATACAATTAGAATTAACTAATAGGTACGATATTCTATTAAAAATCTGATTTAGGAATTAGTTTCTAAAAAACTGATTTTAACTATACTAAGCAAACAGCCCTTAATCATAATATCTATATAAACCAGCCCATTTCACTATTTACTAAAACTAAAGAAACCCGAATCGATTTCAGCCTTTAGACCTTAGAGAAGAAATAGAAAAGAAGGAGAAAGGAGAAGAAGAAGAAGGGAAAAGAGGGCTGTTTGAGGGGGATATGCATCTCTACTTGATCTTGAAGCTTTTAAGCCTTCTTGGAAGTTTTTGCTGCACAAGATTGAGACTGCCTTCATCTCTCACTACTGCTGAATTCAGGTAAGCCCTAAATTCAGCTCTTTCCAACTTCTTTTCCTCCAATTCCCAGCCCTAATTATGCCCTAAACCCATTTCAGCCATTAAAGCTTAGGGAATCAAGCTTAAATAATTAATTTCAGCATATATAAACTTTGTTTTGAACCAATTAGTGGTTCAGATATGGCTGTGACCTGAAGCTGCCCCATAGGAATCCAATTTCCGGTTTTATTGACCAATTTATAAACCCTAGAATTGTCAATTTGGGGTTTGTTGGTTAAATACCCAAATTGGACTTGACTTTTGAAATTAAATCATCAAAGAGGCATGACCCACTTTAGAATAGGTCTAAAACATGAAATTGGGTACTTGCATGTGAAGATCCATGCATTTAGAGCAAAATCCCCAAATCTGCCCTTTCAATCGGATGCAAAACCAGGGTTTGAACCGGTCGACCAGTTCATCTGCCCCCTGAATCCGGTTCAGTGATTTTGGACAAAAATGCCCCTTGAACCTTGGTTGGACCTTAGCCTACCTCCTGACCCTAATACCTGATGTTTTCCATTGTTTTAGGACTGTGTTTGGTCTGTTCTTGCCTGTCTTTGCCTGATTGCTGGAGTTATACCATCCTAGGCTAGTTTATCATCGCCAGGTAAAGGAATTTGAATTATTTTCAGTGTGTTTATTGTTTTAATTTCCTCTTGTTCAATGTGCTATGCCATGCATCATTAATACTATTTAGATCATGTAGTTTACTAGCTTTATAATTTTTTTGCATTAGACTGCATGTGATCAGGTTGCATCGACATACTGCATTGCATTGATATTACTTGATACTATATAATGATGTTATTAATACACTATTAACTTTAAAGTTGAATTGTACATACATATGCCATCATGACTAGACTGCATTGGGTTAGGATGCTTCATAACCCAGTACTACGTCCCTTACCAACAGGGGAAGAGGTGTTGGATAACCCTTCGTAGGTTCGAAGGGTAAATTCCGGAATGCCATTCACTGTCCCATTTCAGCGATCCGCTCTGCTGTGGGAACAAACAGTGGGGTTAGTCACTGGGGGTCCGTTAGCTTCAGATGTATCATGCCTGAGCTGCCGGGTCTCCACCGTAGTAGAATGCTTTCACTCGGGTGACCGACGTCTGGTTATGTGTTTCCGGGACCGAGGCTAGTATTCTATTACAGTAGTACTTATACCTCATGCGACTTAGTATCCATGTTAGGAGTATGCTTACTTAGGGCATTCATCATGGCCTGTTGTGATATGTTTGCATCCATTTCCTTATTGGGCTCAGTGGAGCTCACTCCCGTGGTTAACCTCATTTTTCATATGATGTTTCTTCTACTGCTTCTGGTGCTTCTGTGGGAGTCTCCTCTACTCAGGACGCTCCTTCAGCTCTCGGAGTTGACACTCCTTACTTGGTGGAGCACGATGCTTCGTGCTCTTGCGACGATTGTGTTTTCTCTTGAGCCGCGTGGGTGACAGGCTACTTCTTTCCTTTCCTTTTTGTATAACACTTTTGTATAGACTAATGTATATAAGTCTTTTTGGGTTTTTGGGTTACTTTTGTGAACTTCTAATGTAACTCAATTTCATTTGAATATATATACAGTTGTTATCACTAGTTCTTCCTTATTTACTACCTTATTTATATATTTAATTGCTTCCGCTGCATTTGAATTCTGTATTTGTGAATGAGAATTGTGAATAGAGTACAACACTTGCGATCTTGGTGGGTTGGTTGGATGTGAGAGAGATCCAGTCAAATTTGGCCCTTATAAACCGGGCTGAGGTGTGACAAACGACATCCCTTGCGATCAACGATCCTTGAGGGACCCCAAATATCAGAATGTATAATAGAAAAAGGAACACCGGTGTGAGCAGAAGAGGGCACCAGAACAGTTAGTGGAGAGTCCAAGAAACAGAGACCATCACGGACCCCACCATACCCAATCATAGCACCTGTTACCAAATCCTGAAACAAGCAACGGGTGGAGAAAAAGAGAACAGAACAGTTTAAATCACAGATGAGACGATCAATAGATAAAAGGTTGGGACATAATTTAGGCAAATGTAAAACATTTGAAAGAGAAAGATGGGAATCACAAGAAACTAAACCTTTACGCGAGATGGAGGACATAGACCCATCGGCAACAGACATATTAACCCACCCAAAACAAGGAGAATAGGTACAGAAGACTGTGTAGTCACTAGTCATATGGTCAGTAGCACCAAACTCGAGTAACCAAAAAGGGCCAGTGGAGGAAACATGAAAATTACCTGATTGTGCAAGGTTAGAAATAGGAGAAGATGTAGCCATTTGAGTCACCAGTTTTTGGACAACTGCCATTTAATCCGCAGAGAAAGGTGTCATCGTAGGTGGTGTAGGGCTGGTGTCGAACATCCTTGTTAGGTGTGTTAGGGAGTGCGTGTTGGCCGGTTTAGGGTTGCGTCCATTTTTGAGATGCCCATAAAGCTTCCAACATGTTTCCCATGTATGACAGGGCCGATCACAATAGTCACATTTGACAGGTTCGCCTGCAAGAGCCTTGGAGGAATCCATAAGGAGATGCAGTAGGCGTGGTGAGTAGGGCAGACCGAACTGGAACAATAGAGGGCATCATAACAGTACGGCGACATTCCTCTGACTGAACAAGATTGTAAGCCTAAAGTAGAGTAGGGAATGTCTCACGCCCTAAATTTTGCACATAAACCTGGTCATGCTTTGGGTTGAGACCAGTCAGAAAATCATATACAAGCTCCATCTCTTTCTCCTTTTGGGAGGTTCCAGCATCCTCAGGATGTACAATAGGAACAGGATGATAAAAATTCAATTACTGCCAAAGTGTTGTAAGGGCAGTGTAATAGGCAGTGAGAGAGAGTTCCTTCTGAGAAGTTTTATTACGAACTTGTCGACGAATCTCATAAATTTGGGCATAGTTTCTTGCCTGTGAGAAGATCTGGCGGACAACATCCCATAGATTTCTTAGGCTAACCAAAGGATCCATGGAGTTAATTAGGACAAACATTACCAAAGCATCATTCGAAGACCAAGCATAGTTATCAAGGCGTCGCTATGGCGTCCAGGCGTTTTTTCAAGTCCAAGGCGATAGGACGCCTTATCGTATGTCGCAAAATCGAGCGCCAGGGTCTCCAAGGCATCGCCTTGGTCGCTTTAGGACGCCTTTACTTCTGGGCGGTCGCCTTATATATTTTTTTAAAAAATATTTTTGTTTTTTTATTTTTTAATGTAATTTAAGATATTCTAATTGACATAATCTGATTGGTGTTGTGCTTTTGGTTCCATGCTCTGAGAAGCATGGAATCATATGTTAAAAAAAAAATAAAAAAAAAACCTAAATCGATTCAACTAATCTAACTCACCCTCTCACGACTCTAACCCCAAACCCATTTGACCCCAAAATTTCAAAAAGACGAAAAAGAAGAAAAGTCGAGGACTGCGAAAGAGAACTAGAGAAGTAGCGGTGACTTCAACATCGACTCTGTCAAACCTCACTCCTCAGTCCCTCTCAGTCTCAGTGTGCATCCTCCACCGGCGTCCGGCGACATCTCCAGCGGCAGCCTTGTAAGTATTGTTCTTTTTTTTTTTTTTTTTTTTCTTTTTTTTCCTTCTAAAATCTAAACCCTTTCTAAGTTCTGACCCTTATGGCCCTACTGTTCTTCTTCTTCTCTTCTACAGCCTCAACCTCCACCGATGACATTTCCAACTTCCACCGGCGTCCGGCAACAACTCCAGCGTTAAAGGTAAGTCCATGAGTCATCTTCAGCTTTTCTTCTTCTTCTCTTCTATTTTTCGTTTTTATTTTCTTATGCTGCATTGCTGCTGCTGTTCCATCACTTCCATGTCCCTCTTCTCCAGCTTCCACTCCCAGTCCGGCAGTCCCCACCGACGACATCTTCAATCTCCACCCCCACCGGCGAGTCGGCGACATCTCCAACTTCCACGGTAAGGTGCCATTTTTTTTTTTCTTTTCTTCTTCTAAAATCTAGAGTCTAAACCCTGTTCTTCTAAGTTCTAACCTTCTCTGTGACTGTGTTTCTTCCTTTTGGCAGCAGTGGCCTCTTACATCGTCCGGCACTATTGTCTTCCTTTACTCCAGCATTCCAGCAGCATTTTCCAGCTAGCAGTAACAGTAAATGTCTTGTTTTTTTTTCCAGTCTCAGTTCTTCACTTATTCTCTTCCTCATTAGTCTAATTCTAAATCTGTAATCAACATTTTTCCTTCCAAGTTCCAAATTTCATTTTTTCCTAACTTTTTTTTCATTTTTTATGCTTCACTGCTTAGAGTTTCAAATTTCAGCAATGTATTACTGTGTTACTAATTTTCTGCTTTCTTATATGCCTTCGGTTGGACTAGCACACGCTTCAATTAATCAATTCTCTATTTTTATTAATTTATTTTCTCTTCTTCAGTTCTTCTCCTCTTCCTCTTCGGTTCTTTTTTCCATTTTTTTTAAAGCTTCCATGATTGATTGATTGATTCTATCATTGGCTCATTGCTGAATGTTAATTTACTGATTTTAGTATATTATTTATTGTGAATCTGTGATAGTTTGATCACACTTTCTTATGTTATGTTGTTTTTTTCTTTACTTTTTAAGTTTTTATACACTTCAATTCTCTATATTTTTTATTTTTTTTCTATTTTTTGTCATTGTAGACAACTACACATCAGGTAAAGGGAGTACAATGGCCAATGTTGATGGTAGTAGTGGGGCTGAAAATATAAGTACAGCGGGGTCAGGGATTGATCCAAGCAAGGATTCGAAAAGAAAGGCTAAGTCTAATGATCCGGGGAGGAAGTATGGATACTGGCATAATTTAGAAGACAAAAATTGTGTCAAGTGTATCCTTTGTGGGGTGGATACCAAGGGAGGAATAAAAACATTGAAGCAACACTTGATTGGCGGCTATGGAGATGCAGCCAAGTGCTCAAAGACAACTGCATAAATTGCTAAAGAGATGAGAGAAGTGATCTTGAAAAACAAGAAGAGGAGGATGGAAAATTTGGATGATTTGGATGTTGGCGTTGGAAATTTTCCTGTTGAAGGATCCGAAGAAGGGCATATAGAGTCAGATTTGGGGGGTGGGGGCTCAAGCCTTATTCCAAGCTCTGGAACAACTTCAAAAAAAAATAAAGTTGTCATTCAGACGATAGTCAAACAACAAGTAAGGGGTCCCATGGATGCTCATGTAAAGAGGCGGACTCTTGAAGAGATTGTTGCAGAGAGGCACGGTAAAGGTCCCCAACAGACTACAATGGAGAACCGTATGAGATTAGAGGAGGAAAGAGATAAACTTCGTACTTACTTTGCAATGTGGGCTTTTGAAAGCGGCGTTCCATTCAATACATTGAAGCTAAGGAGTTTCGAGGAGTTGGTTGAGGCAATTGGACAATATGAGCCAGGTTTCAAGCCCCCTTCATTTCATGATTATAGGGTTCCTCTATTGAAGTCTGAGAAGGAGAAAGTTGATGAAATAAAAAAGAAACATAAAATCTCTTGGGAGGAAAGGGTGCACTCTCATGTCTGATGGGTGGACAGATAGGAAAGGAAGGCACTTAATTAATTTTCTTGTCAATTGTACGGAAAGGACTTTTTTTTGGGGGTCTGTGGATGCATAGAGTCAAATACAAGATGCAAAAATATTTTTGAGCTCCTTGATAGTAAGATTGAGGAGAATGGAGAGGAGAATGTGGTTCAAGTGGTCACTGATAATGCTTCCAATTATGTTGTTGCTGGAAGGTTATTAATGGAGAAAAGAAAGAAGTTGTATTGGACTCTATGTGCAGCTCATTGCCTAGACCTTATGATGAAGGAGATGGGCAATATAAAAATATACAAGTCTGTGATACTGAAGGGAAGAAAAATTACTACCTTCATCTATAGGCATGCTCGCCTTCTTGAAGCTATGAGAGTACAAACAAAAGGAGCAGACTTGGTAAGGGCTAGAGTAACCAGATTTGCATCTTCATTTTTAACACTTCAAAGCTTATTGAAGCATAAGGATGCTTTGAGGAGATTATTTCTTTCTGACCATTGGGAGCAATCTAAGTTGTCACATACAGAAGTAGGGAAACAAATTGTTGAAATAGTTATTTCCACACCTTTCTGGAATGGTATGCAGGATTGCTTGAGAGCATCATTGCCTCTTCTTCAAGTATTGAGGATAGTAGATGGAGATGAGAGGCCTGCATTGCCTGAAGTATATGTTGCAATGGAAGAGGCAAAGAAGCACATAAAATCAAATTTTAAGGGCATAGAAAGGAAATGGAAGAAGATTGTAAAGATTATTGATAGGCGTTGGACAAGTCAAATGGAGCAACCAATATATTTGGTTGCATTTCTCATTAATCCAAGCAAGTACTTTAAAGCAATTGAGATGGAATCAGATGAATCTTTAGCCAACTCCTTGATGCATAAAGCAAATGATGCCTTTAATGATGTTCTTGCAAGAATGGTGCCTAATACAACCTTGCAAGACAAGATTAGTGAACAATCTACTGCTTATACTGGAACTAGAGGATCTTTTGCAAAGGAGATGGCGATTAGACAAAGGGACAAGTTGAGTCCTAGTACGTATTTTTCCTTTTAATTTATACTGTTTAGTTGTTTCACTTGTTTGTACTTTGTATTGTATGTTGATTTTAATTTAAACTATATTTTTTCTTATAAATATTATATATATTTATAGTCGTTTGGTGGGAAAAACATGGAAGCTCTACACCTGAGCTTACAAAGCTTGCAAGGCGCTTACTTGGTATTTGTTGTTCATCTTCTGGTTGTGAGCGCAATTGGAGCATATTTGAGTTTGTAAGAAATTGAGAATTTCAGTACTAAGTTAATATTATTTTTATTTTTTGTTTTTTGTGTGGTTTTGATGTTTTATGAAAGAATGACTTAAAGAATAAAAAGTAATATTTTCATATTGTTTATTTGTTCTTCAGATTCACACCAAGAAGAGGAATAGGTTAGAGCATCAACGTTTAAATGATCTTGTCTACATCCAGTATAATCGCCGTCTTCAAGTAAGGTTCCAAGAAAGAAAGGAACAAAGCAGAAATTATGATCCACTGGAGCTTGAAGAGCTAGATTGGAGTAGTGAGTGGATGACTGGGGCATCAGATGATGAATTAGTTCATCCTGGGGATGATCTCACTTGGAGAACTGTAGCAGCAGTAACTAGGGCATCTTCATCGTTTTATGGCGCCAATAGAGCGAGGAGGTCTGTACCATCAACCAGTGGAGCAGTTCCACCCATTGCCTCTTATTCACGGTGTGGTAGGGAGAGGGTTGAGGGGTCTTCAGATGAAGAACTGGAGCTCGGGTTGGAGTTGAATGAACAAGATCTGCGTGATGATGAAGATGTTGAGGATGATTTTGGTATAGAAAGTAATGATGCGAACAAGCAACAGGAGAAAGAACACTTAGATATACTTAATTGGGATTGAAATTTGAAGTTGTGAAGTACTTACTGAACAATTTGTTTTGGATTTTGGATGGTTTTGTTTTTTAGACTTTTCTTCATTCTAAGTATTTGAATGTTTAAGCTTTAATGATTACTTAATTTTGGCATTTTACTATTTTAGGTTATGTTATGTTTTCTTTTATTGAGTATTGATTGACAAGGTCACATAAGTAGAAATATAGTGGATGACCTTAGGGCCTACTGCCTAGGCACTCAATTTGGCATCACAGAGGTAAGTACACTAATTTACCAACCCTTTATTCTTTATATTTAATAATTTATAATGTTGTTTGACTTGTTTCATATTTATATTTCATTATTTTCATATGCTATATTGCATTATTGCTATGATAATATGATGAACTTAGTTTGTTAATTTATTTTTTGATGAATATCTTGCATTGGTTTGACTCTTTAATATTTATTTGGCAAAGAAGTAGAATTATATAATTTTTAATATGCTATTTGTGCCAAATAAAATGGTTATATAATAAAACAGAACACTAGAACGCCTTGTTCGCCAAGGCGCCGCCTTGCGGTCGCCCTATCGCCAAGGCGCTTAGGAAGGCCCTCAAACGCCATGGTCGCCTTGCCGCCTTGATTACTATGAGACCAAGTGAGTTGTTGTAGGGTCCATAGGCCTGGGAGTCTCCCCTGTAAGTAGTCCATCGTAGTTGTGTCCGCAAAGAGTGAGAAGGCAGGCGCAAGACCATATGAGAGAATTTGGGACAACTAACTTGATAGGGCCCAACTGAATAGTATTAGAATGCCCAGCAGAGGAACTAGTGCATCCAAGAGAGGGCATGGAGGTAGTACCCGTAGAGGTAACACTTGCAAGATCATCGCCTATGGTGAAGCACGGTAGGGAAGCGACCTGAGCACCAAAGAAACCAGATCAAGGGGCACAACAACAATGCCGAGACAAAGAGAACCGGGGGAAGAGGGGTGCGATGATCTAAAGTCGAGGCAAAAGCGACGACTGGTAGAGTAGGCCAGCGGATGAGAGGCGCCACAACTAGAGGGTCGTAGCGGTACCGACGGATGGGGGCGCAACGAGCTTGTATCGAGGAGGCAGCACCAGTAGAGGAGGGCCGGGAGTGGAGGCGCGGCAACGTGGGTCGCAACGGAGAATGGCACAGCGATAAGGGGTTGTAGCGGCATCAGTGACAGCACCAGCCAAAGGGAAGGGTCGGTGGAAGAGGCACGGCTACGTGGGAGCCACGGCGGAGAACGGTACAACGACAGGGGGTCACGGCAGTAGCACGGGCCAAAGGGTCGATGGTAGAGGCATGGCAACGTGGGTAGCGGCTGAGAACGGCACGACAACAGGGGTTGCGGAGGCAGCACCAGTCAAGGGAGGAGGGCTGGTGGTGGAGCCGTGGAGGCACAGCGAGTTGAGACTTGCAGCGGTAAAGGCAGCAATAGAAGGGCGTGATGATCAAGGCGCATAAGAAAGGAAAAAAAACTTAGAAGTGTATGGTGCGGTGATTGTCTACCATGCTAGACGAGGAGGCTGAGCCTCCAAAGTAGCGGTGGCGGTGGAACGGAAAGCAATGCAAAAAAAAAAAAAAAAAGAGAAGGATTTTTAGGGTTTTGCGCTATGATTCCAAGTTCGGAATCAAAGTAAGGAGAATAATTGAATTGTCATTAATGATAGAGGTCCACTTTATTTATAATGACAATTACAACCCATGGGCAAACTAGTCCACTAGGGAAAAATAATAAAATAAAGAAAACCCTAATGTAAAGAGAAATGATTCCAATCCCACGGTTCTCAACATAACCCATTCCTAAGAACTGAGAATATTAATTTAATAACCCCTTCCTAAGAACAAAGAATATTAATTAAAAAAAATAAAATCTAAACACAACTCTAAATCTAACAAAACTTTCTAAAACAGAATTCCAAACACAGATTGACACCCAATTAGTAAATTGATCATTATTTTCCAAATATAGCTTGGAATAGCCAGGTCTTCTTGTTTTCAAAGAGAGAACTTCATAAGCTTTCAAATGGAACCAATATCAAGTTAAAAATATCAATTTTGACCTTTAAAAAATAAGAACAAAGGAAAGTGACGGAAACACCAAATTTCCAGTGATCTCCCAACCACAAAAACTGACCCAGCAGTTTCTACTAAGCAATCACCAAAAGGAATTCTTCTCAAGGATGTTCTTGCACCAAACATTCTCATATAGGAAACTAGAGAACAATAATCAATAACCAAATCACGATAAGTCCTGCAACTGATCCCAATAGCCCAAAAAAAAGAGTAGATACTTCTGTTGCAACATTAAAAGCAATGGTTCATGAATATGTTTAATAAGTTTGCAATCAATTGGGCATATTTTGATGTGTTTGTAGCATTGTTATCAAGGCGTTGCCATGACGTCCAAACTCCTTGGTAGCCTTGGACGCCTAGATGGGCGCCTTGCCGCCATGGTGGTGTCGCCTTGATTTTTTACCCTCTAGAACACCATGGTCGCCTTCCCACCTCGATAACTATGGTTAGTAGATATAAACATTGACATTTGAACAAAAGTTTACCAGCACAGCCTCCACTTTTGGTCCAGTTATCTCTTGAAAATTCTATAATGCAAGGTAACAATTGCTAGCATTTCAAAACTCAAAATTACAATATTACATATATTATGGCCAGAAAAACCTAGAGGGACAGGAAAATGACAAATATAATAAAAATAAAAATTCATACCTGCAAGTATTTTACTGTATCTTTCTCAAATGTTTCATAAGTTTGGGCCTCCAGATTATCCATGAGAGGCTGTATCAAGATTGGGAAAAAAGAAGTTCAAATAAGATTTTTTTTTTTTACCAAAAAGAAAAAAAAAAAGAAGCCAAATTAGAGGCACTAACATGGACAAGAAGGAAAATCTAATAAACAGGTGGAAATTTAGAAATGTTTCAGAGTAAAGAGAACGGAAAATAAGAAATATAAGCCATTACCTGCAAGGGAGATTGCAAGAAATCTCGGTAACCAAGCTGGCATAAGAATTTAGAGTTAGAAAACGAATAACTGTAGAGAATCTGTTATAGAACCTGTCCATGTGGTGTGGAGAGGCGAGGGTTTATGTGGATAAGGGAGAGAGGGAGGGAGGGACGAAGGGCAATGCACCTCAAAACGTTCTTGCTCGGGCAGTGGTTCCATCCTTTGGTAGAGGTATCCAACATAGTCCAAGTACGACCTCAATGGATGTCTTGGTATACCTAAGTACATGATAATCCATAAAACTATAACCTTAACTATTCCTGACACGATCAATTATGCATCGCAAAAAAGAAGACACATCAAAGAGAAATTATAAGAATGCCTACCAATTCAAGATCAAGAATTCAAAGATATATACAGAAGTGGATCCATGTTATTGATACCATGCAGCTGAGATTTTCCTGTTTTCCTGGGCTATCGTCTCTCCTCTTACTTTCATTTTTCATTTTCCATTACTTACTTTCTTATCCCATTGCTTCAATTTTTTTAATCTTCATTCCTTTTACTTAGTTTTTGAAAGGATCCATGTAGCCAACCTAATGTAGTCCTAGATAGGTAGGAGACCTACAAGGAGCCAAACAACAGGATCAAATAACAAAAGGGGCTGCTGGTCAGAATGGACAGCACTAGGATTCAGGTAAATTCCTAAGGTTAGGGTTGGATATTGGGAAAGGGGTTTATAGGGTATTAATGGGCAGGTCTAGGGGGTCAATATGGTATAAAAATAATAGGATTTGGGAAGGTTTTAAAATTCTGCAGTTCTGGACAGAATTGTGTTGCAGGTTTTGGGTTTTAATGGAGGTGATAAAGTGGGAGTTATGAGCTGGATTTTGGATCGAGTGTGGGGAGAGGTGTGGGGGATATAGACTAGAAGTTTGGTTTGGAATTGATGGACAGATCTGAAATTATGAAGGAGTCCTAGTTAAGGTAGGAGTTGAAGGTTTAATGGAAATTAGGGTTTGATGGATGGAGGGGTGTGTGGATTAGGTTAGAGGATGAAGAGGGGAAGGATATATGTAGGAAACTAAGATTACTTACTGGTTTGATCTCCTTCAGAGGCAGCAGCAGCAGCAGCAGCTTGAAGAAGCTTGAATGAAGAAGAAGAAGAACCTCCCGGTACTGGACAGACGCAAGGAGTCGTGAGAGTCCACCCACCCTATCCACCTTGAGATCCACAAGGATATACACTCACAAAGAGCAGCAGCAATGGCAGCAAGCATAAAGCTAGCTTTTATTAATCAAAATTCGTGTGTAATGCTGGCCTCCCTTATAAACTTATATAAAAGACTCAAAAATAGACTTAGACATTAAAAAGGAATGACCTAACCCTATCCCTAACCTATTAGGTAACTTAAACTAACTAGAAAACTAAAATACTAAAAGAAATATACTCAAAACATGGCTGTACTTATAGAGTCCTAATCCAGCCCAACTTACATCACATGACCACTTAACCAAGTCACATGATCACTTAAATTGAATCAATTGGATGCAACCAATTTGAACCGGTTCAATTAAAAAACATAAAAATAAACTAAGTATTCGGCTAATCCCGTATGCAACCTATATACCCATATTTTAGGCCCATAAAGTGGCCTATTATATTAGAAACCCATGGGATCAAAGGCCCAACATGTATGTAACCCAACCCTAGACTTATTCCCAATGAAACAAGCCCTATTTGGTGATGAATCTGGATCACAACCCCATTTAGTTGGGATAAGGCTGAGTTGTTGTAACTGTGCCTTCAAAGTTTGGTAAGTATTTGTCTTTCAAGGCCTCATACACCTCTCTCCATGTGGTGATGGTACCACCAAGTCTCTGCACTCTCCTTTAATTTTTCCTCCACCATTCATCAACGGGACCGATTAACTTAGCACCAGCAAGTTGCAACTTCCAGGACTTTGTCAAGCTAAACCAATCAAAGTAATCTTCTAAACACAAACAGTAATGGAAATAGTCCTCATAACTCCAACTTCACTTTGTGGTAGAAATCCATGATACATCAGTTGGGAGTGCCCGCCTCAAAGTAAGCATGCAAATAGTCCTCATAACTCATAAGTAGGTTGTAGTAGTGGAGCAGGTGGTTGTAGTACTATCCTTTGAGGTTCCCGATGTGTCCTTGTGAAGTTATTTTCTGTAGAATACACATGTGCATCATCTCGAGGTGTAGGACTAGCATTTTTAGGCTCCATACATTGTTCCATGTTGGTGACACATTGAGTAAGTTCAGTCATCATCTCTATGAGGTGATTAAACTTGTCATCAACTCTAATGGATTGGAAGGGCTGTGGATAATTGCTGGTAATGCTCTGATACCAATTAATGTGTTACAGGGTAGATAAGATAGGGTTCATAGAACACAATACCCACGGGACAGAAACGCAGCAATCCAAACAGTACACAATATGGGAGAATTAGAACGAGTTAAATAAAACAAGATTCAGGGTAGATAAGATAAGGTTAATAGAACACAATACCCATGGGACAGAAACGCAGCAATCCAAACAGTACACAATATGGGAGAATTAGAACGAGTTAAATAAAACAAGATCCAACATCAGGATGGAGCTTGTATGAGCTTAAGTGACTTAACCCACATGGGCCCAAACAGAATGAAAATGGAACTCAAGGACCCATCGTGGGGCTGTAAAACAGCTAGTTGCAGGCTGGCTCCTTCTCTAATGTAGCTGGTCTTGCACTACATCACAAAAGCTTGGAGATTTCACAATTATCACTAGTTAATCCCACCAAAGAAGACCCTTAATCCTTTCCCACCACCTATTCCTAGTAGTGCAGTGACAGTGTTCAGAGACTTGGGCTGTTGTACATCAATGAAGCAATGTGAAATCAAAAAGATTTATCTCTGTTTTTTAAGGAACTGTGCCCTACATTATGTGATTTCTTTTATCAATTTTCCTTGTTTTTTTTATGGGATTGGGGTTGGGGGGGAGGACAAGGTGATATTGGCACAAAAGAGGACTATAATTAGTTGTAGAAATATCATCACTAAATTTAACCAAGTCGTCAGAAGGCTGAATTGTATATATGCAGTACACAATTAGGCTAGCAAGAAAGTTGACTGGGAAGTATGTTTTGACACTTTTGCAGAATATTTGTGTTGTAATCTATAAAATAAAATGTTTGATGTCTCAAGTTTGTCAAAATTCATTTCTCTGACAATTCACAAACATGTGTGACCCAGAGACATTTCAGTAAAAAAGTTGAACAGTTTTTAACAGAAAATAATCAATATCATCAGAACTTACCATCAACATGATTATCAGTATGACTAGCTGTAGGTTCTGAGCTACCCACAGGAATATCGTGCACTGATTTTCCAGAAATCACTACCTGGGAAATTAATTGCCAAGCACAATGATTAACAACCTCAATAGAGAACAAGTTGGGAAAAAGACGAAAAAGAAATATTTCAGAGAAATCCAACTACATATGCTATAATAGTAAGGCAAGTAAATTGACAAGGATCCCACAAAAAGCATGTACAGAGAACCAGTACAGTGGATAATGGATTCAATCCAAAAAAATACGAAAAGTACAAAGTCTGGTGTTATGATACAAGATCAAGTTGAACAGTAACTAGCCCAGACCGACAGAAGGTTGAACAAAAAAAGTCAATAAATTACAAAGCATAGCCAATATAATCAATGAGACAAGGCTTAGGGAGTTGAGTTGTTGAATCAATATAACAAATACAAGCACGTGAAACATTTATTACTAAACATAATCGGGTTTTAATATCACAGTACAAAATCTGCAGGAAAACACCTAACAGTGCCAGAAACAGAAGCAACTTGCAAATAAATAATGACGACACAACAGCTTCAAAGTTCAAAGAATAGGAAATGCAACCATTAGCAACCACCAGCAGTAACATTGACAGCGAGCATCAAATAAAACCACATCTGTAATGCACTGGAATTTGAAAACCTGAATGTGTTGATAAATAATTAATTATCTATGCCCAAGGGTATTTTCATAATTTTATACCTTAGGGGCAATTCCATAAATTCACAATTATTCTATTCCTTAATACCATTAGGTGTAGATTCTGATCGTAGTTATAAACTAGCACTGGTTGGCATAGAGCTACATGAGAAATTTAAAAATTAAAGAATACTTTAATTCTATATTTAAATTGATTTGTGGATTTAATAAACAATTGAATTGTTTGCTTGGTGGTTGTGACACTAGTTGATGAGAGGTCTAAGGTTCAAGTCTTATAATCCGCAAGAGGGGTATTATAGTTAAACTTTTATTTATATTTTGATTTAAGTCAATGGTGGACCCCAACATATCTAGCAATCATGTAAAGGAAGGGAGATTTCTAAATCATGCAAGAATAGGGATAACCCCATATGTGGAAGAGAGAGAGAGAGTCAGGTTCTAGTCAAACAAGAATTACAAAGTAGAGAATAAGTAGGAGATTAAAGATTAAAAACAAAAAGGGAATCGTGAGAGAGGAGAGAGAGGGAGAAAGAGATAAAGGAAAAAAAAAGAAAAAGAAAAACAGAAGCGTCAGAGAAAGAGAAAAACAGAGAGAGATATCGCAACGGAGAGACAGTATCAAAAACAAAAAAGAAAAAAAAGAGAGAAAAAGGGGACAGAAAATCGAGAAGAATAAGAAGGAGAAGAGAGGAGGAGGAACACCTTGCAGTTACTGCCCAGAGCTGTGTGCAAAGGTGCATCTCCTCTTTAATTTTCTTGCCCTCTTGATTCAAGTATAGTCGATCCATACCTTTTCCTCTGTATTCTTTCTTCTTTATTTCCTCCTAAACATCTTCATTATTACTGTTTTTATGAAATCAACGCTTTTACTGTCTTCTGAGTAACACCGACAGCCCCCACAAGGTTGGATCAATTTTCCTTGATCCATTTTCTTTTCCACTCAGATTTTGGGGGTTGAAGCCTTACCTTAGAGCGACCCATCCAGCAGGATATGTTCAAGTAAAACCTGATTATCTGCTATTAAAGATCACCCAACCCTACTTGGCTGGGTCACTCTTGACCTAAACTGATCTCCAACTGAGATGGAAAACAAGACCTCATCTGACCATTATTTCTCTGATTTTTATTCATGTTTTCTTCGTTGTTTCTGCCCTATTTCAATGCCTAAATAATCCTTTGATTTTTGTTCCTGTGTAGCCACAGCAAACCCTAAATTCTGAAATTGATTACTCGATTTATTTTCTAGTTTCAGCCCTTGTTGCGGATCTGTATATTGAGTTAGATTGTGCTGTGATTTGGTTTTTCTCTTGTAAATATCTTGCTGCACTTGGGACTTGGTTGTCTTGTCAGTCCTAGCCTTACATTATCTTGTAGGGACAGCATGTGTGTCTGCGGGTTGGAAACTGTTTGGGTGAATTAAGAGTGGGTTTTTGGGGACAGTAATGTACTGATTTGGTACTCAAATTAGGTGATTAATTAGGGGATACATTATATTTTTGCAGGTTGTGACTAATTTGAATACTTAGAACTTGGAGGGTTAAATTAATTTGTTTACGGACTGAGGTAAGTAGAGTATAGTAGGTGTACACCACTGTTGTGTGATATGGTTGACTTAAGTTCTGTTTTGTATGCTGGTTGTTGTTGAAATATGTTAATATATGGTGATTTGAAATTGTGATCATGAATGATATGTGGTTATGTGAGTAATAAATGTAGTCCTAGATAGGTAGGAGACCTACTAGGAGCCAGACAAATCAGGACCTGTTGAGCTGCTGGTTCAATGGGGCAGAATTGGGGAATTAGGTCAATTCTAGGTGTAGGTTTAGGGTAATGGAAGTGTGTCTTATATGGTAAAGCTAGGCAGGTGTAGGGGAATGTAATGAACTAGGTTTTAAGGGTTTTGGATGGGTGGAAGTAGGTTAGATGGATCTGGGCAGCAACTAGGATTAGGGTTTGAAAGGTAGAAGATGATGGAATCTAGGATTCTAGGGTAGGAAATCAGGTGGTTAAATGGGCTTAATATTTAGGTCGAGTGTGGGTAGGATGGAGGGGAATATATGCTGAAAGTTACAGCTAAATCAGATGGTTAAATCTGGAGTTAAGGAGGTTTCCTAGTAGAGATAGGAGAGGGATAAAAGTGTAATTTCACACAATCGGCTAGGTGGATGGTACTGAAATTTGGATCGGATCTCTCTTAGGGTTTGAGGAAGATTTGATCAAAATTTTAGCAGGTTCCAACGTTTAGATTTGGCTGGACAGAATTCTCGCGAAAATCACCTTGCATGTGACCTTTCTAGAAGGAAAGAAGAATAGTTGCAGGTTTTAGGGTTCCAATGGATCTATGGTATTAATGGTGGATGAAGAAGGCAGTAACGATTGAGTATTGACAATAGGGATTGATGGGGGTGGGTTTAGAGGATTAGGAAAAGAAGGGGATGGCTAATAACAGTAACAACTTACTTGGAAAGGCAAATCTTCAATGGCAGCAGCTTGAAGACTAAGACTAGAAGCAGGTCATTCCGATCTACAAGATGCAAGGAGTAGATTGGAGATCCACCAATCCCTTATAACAGATCCTCCTGGTCTACAAGACGCAAGGAGTCAACTGGAGATCCACCAGTCCCTTCACCTTGATATTACTCACAAGGCAACACTCAATAGAGCAAGGCAGCAAGCAAAAGCTTTATTAATCAAATTCGTGTTCAATACTTGGCCCCCTTACAACCTTATATAAAAGACTCAAAATTATACTCCTACACTAAAAAGGAAAGGCCTAAACCCATTTCTTAACCTACTAGGTAACTTAAACTAACTAGGAAACTGAAATAGACTCAAAATAGAATCCTAATCCAACCCAACTAAACAACTAAAAGAAAAACTAATAAAATCACTTAAATTGAACCATTGGTTCAAACCAGCTTTGGACCGGTTCAATTTAAAACATTAAAAACATGAAAATAAACTAACTATAGGGCTAATCCCGTATGCAACTCATGTACCTTAACTTTAGGCCCATAAAAGTGGCCTATTACATAGAAAACCCATGGGATCAAAGGCCCAACATGTATATAACCCAACCCTAGATTTATTCCTAATAAAAGAAGCCCATTTCGATGATGAATCTACATCAGTAATGTTTAGTGATTTTAAATCTTGTTTTGTGTGATGTATAATTGTGGAAGTGATGCCTAAGGGCTAGTGTTTATTGCTTGGATGCTTTGGTATGAGTATTGACATGTTATACTTTAAAACATGTGTTTATTTAAAGAGTGCAACTGAAGGGATTGTTTGAGGGTGAATATACTGCATTGTGCCGTTGGAGAGTCATAGCCACCAGAGAGATAGAGTGTTCCGTGGGGCCGCAGAAACATCCATAGTCACAGAGTGGGTGACAATGGGGTATACACATAGTCACAGTGTGGGTGACAATGGTGTATGCATAGCCACAGAGTGGGTGAAAATAGAGATATATAGTCACAAAGTTTATGACAATAGAGAGTGATTGCAGTGGGCTGTGTTTCTCTCGTGTTATGGGCGGTGGCAGCCTGTTTCCCTTAGTGCCGGCTAAAGTGATAAAGAGTGGTTAAAATTAAAAGTGTTTTGTGAAAATTTTATTTTTGAGAAAACTAAATGAAGTTTTGTTTAGTCGCAGTGATTGTTTGGTTGTTTTTGTGTTGTGCTGTGATTATATTCTGTATTACTGGGTTGTTTAGCTCATCCCATTTTTTTTTACATCACAGAGGATTGAGACAAAGGTATGCTTTTGGTGGAGAGTTAAGTGTGACTCGAAGATTTATTATCATTATTTACTTTTTATTTCATAGATGGATGTAATACTGAGCAGTTTGAGAGGTAAACTGTGATAGATTGGTTTTTTAGGTTGTAGTTTGGACAAACCTTAGATTGCCACCAAAAAGTTTTTATAAGATTAAAGGCTATCGTTTGAATATTGTATGTTTGAGACTTGAATTTGATGACTTAATTTTAATGATTTCGTTTGATTTTTAGTGATCGTTTGATCAGCGCCCGTAAGGGTTAAACCCTTGCTTGTAACCAGTTTGGGTCGTGACAACATCAGTGACCCTAAAATCAATTTCTTAATCACCATTGCATGAAATAATTAATCAAACAATATCTACAATCAAAACAAAATAGGAAAAAAAAAAAAACTTATTTTGATTTTCGATGTTGGGACTTTATTTACAAATTTATAATAGAAAAATGAGCATAAAAACTAGTTAAAGAAACTAAATGCTCTGATATGTCAATAAAGAACAGAAAAAGGTTCTCCATTGAAGTGGAAGCCTGAAGGGTAAGCACACTAAAGAGAAATTGCCCCTTCCAAATCCACCAGAGACCACATAATTATTGGATCTCATGACCCTTGTTATCATAAGGAGTTTATTTTGGATTATTTACATTTGATGTGTGTCCATCAAACCTAATTTAATTTGATTAAATTAATTATTACAATTTTATTTCATGTGTTTGTTGTGATTATTCCGATAATGTGCAATCGCCCAATTTTTACCGTTACTTGTTCACAACTATTGACAGACTTGGGCACTCTGTTCTAGGGTTGCCACATTGTATATTTTTTAATAGAGATCAGAATGGAAATATAAATACGGGTACTTAATTGTGTTGAACTTTGATCCATTGAAAGTCCCGATTTGATTTATCCCCATTGTATTCACAAGGGGAGTTTCCGATAGTTTCTTTTCTCGTACCTAAACGGCACTTACTGTTGCATTTATATTTCATGCAATCATGGTGTTGCAATGGTTGATGTCTATTGATAGGACTGACTACACACTAGACGCTTGTTATGTGGAGGTACATGTATGAATGGGGGTGTTTCCGTACCCAGAAAAGATGAACATTCAAGTATTTGAGTTGTTTGACTATGATCGGTCGGAATCCGGGGCCTCAGTAATATTAGTTTTAATATTATTATTTGATAATATTTTTCAAATAATTTTATTGGTCATTGGACTGGATACTAGCGGTTTAATTAACAATACACTTGCTTTTTGGCATGTTATTTTATCCCATCCTTGTAAGCATGCATTGAGGATGTTGGTTGTGTAGAGGTAAAGTGTAATGAAAATATCTACCTCATGGGGTTTTCAGATTATACCATTGGTAGTATTGTCCTATTGTGCAATTAAGGACAACTTAATAGTCTCCCTTTAGGATCACACCATGTGGTTCAATCTCGTAAGCCTAATTGAAATCTTCAAGATAGGGTTTTTCTATAAAAGAGAAGTCGTACTTGAAACTCAGTTGCACACATTACTTTGTTTTTAGATTAAACTAGAGAGAAAGAGAAAGAGAAAAAGAGACTTCTTCCTCAAGTACGAAAAACAAAGAAGATCTGGTGCTTGAGGGGAATCAGTAGACGACTCGAGTGCACATGTTGCTATCCTTTGGAGGAGCGTGGCACTTAAGAGTCCTAGGTAACCCTAACTCCTTTTCATGTGTTCTATGCATCCAAGTTCATTGAGATCCAAGGCTGCAAACTTTTGTAAGTTGATATCGTATTGATTGCGCTTCCGCCGCCACTTTCACTTTACACTGTTAATCAATTTTTTTCAGATTTTGTACTATTATACAACCTCTAATGGTATTTTGGGACTTCCGTCTGGTCAGCCACCCTAACATCTATACAAAGAAATGTCTCCTGGGCTCAGGGTTTATAATAAGGTTGCTAAGGGGTAAATTTGAAATAAAATTACATAACATGTGATAAAGGATGGATTGAAAGAAACCAAGAAAGAGTTAAAAGGAGAATTCTGATTTATAGTTTAGAATAAGAATTAAAAAAAGAGACAAAAAAAAAACTAGAGTCTACAGAAAAAGAAAACCAGAAAGTATTGAGCAAACAGATTGTAAATATGATAGAGGATGGTAGTGTTGGATATTTTAGCTGTATGGATGCGTTGTAATTGTTGGCAACATTGTTCAAATACTTGAGGGATCGACATGCTTGTGGTGAAGTG
This sequence comes from Telopea speciosissima, assembly GCF_018873765.1. Taxonomy (NCBI): domain Eukaryota; kingdom Viridiplantae; phylum Streptophyta; class Magnoliopsida; order Proteales; family Proteaceae; genus Telopea; species Telopea speciosissima. The sequence goes on along the minus strand of NC_057919.1, from coordinate 48,881,255 downwards.
TATTTGTGCTGATTTGTCATATGAATCCAATGTGAAATTGCATGTCTACAGCATAGTTCGAGAACTCGTGAGATCTTGCCGATATCTCGCTGAGTTTCTCGGATTTTCGAAATCCCGAGACGAGATTGCCTGCAAGTCTCAAAAGTGCAATATCTCGGCGAGATCTCGAATCTCGGTTTCAACCCATTATTTTAACCCACCTACCACTTAAATACCTTACCTAATTGGACAAAACTCGACATATTTCGGCGAGATCTCGGATCTCGGATTCAGATCTCGGGTTGACCCAAAGTTGAGGCTTCGAGTTGAAAAAAAAAAAATGCACCAACTCGGCGAGATCTCGACTCGTCTCGGTTTTTCCAAGAGTCGAGTTGGCACCGAGACCCGAGTTTTAGTACCTTGGTCTACAGACGTGTGGACAGTTGGCAGCATGATATGGTATAGCAGTGGGTGTCTTGTGTGATGTGGCAGACAGTCTTGCCACAGCAAGACTGGAACAGTAAATGGCATGCATTGTAGATGCATGGTGGATGTATGTCAGATGTCAGATGCACATATGATGCATACATGATGAAATGATCAGGATGGTGATAATATGGCATATGAACTGTTATATGTTACGTATGCACAACACATAATAGCTCAGATGAATCTGCTTCAGACACATACTGGCAACCAACACCTGAACTCGAAACCATGTCACATTGGTATTAGCTATACGGGTGCCCACAGTGCAGCAAAAGCATTACCTGTACTGAATGATTAAAAAACAAAGGCATAAAGTTCTGGTGGCGTTTTGATAAACATGGGTATCCTCGTGCATTTGTTAGGAAAGTCTGTCAAATTGAGAGTAGCAGTTAATCAGAACTCAAAACATGTATATCAACGCCACATGGTTTACCTAAACTTTCAGAATAGTGCACCGATCAACCTTAAGAAATATTTACATTGGTATGTACAATAGCTGCCCTAACAGGCTCTCCAAACCAACGTCCAAGTGAATTCCCAGAGGGTAGTGAACTCCTGGTGAACATTATTTATTTAGTACAATTCCTGAAACATCATTACAAGCTCCCTAGATACCAAAGCTCAGAAGAATTCAGAAGTTTGTCTTACTAACAATATATCAAGGGCTACTGATAGCTGACTGTGATGTTCACAAAGCAGACGAAATTCATTCCACCATTCCCAAGAGTCAACACTCTGCCAAACAAAATGTATGAAGAGGGAACATAGTTATATCTCAATGATCAAGTTGCTACAAACTTTCTGGTAGTTGTGTAGCTAGAGTATCACAAAGAGCAATATTTGTAAATGGCTGAACATTTATCAATTACCAAATAGTCGGAGGTCCCATCCATAGCATCATCCTCAGACTTTTGCAATGGAATCCTAAGCCACAACTTTAATAATAAAAATATCATAAGAAAGTCACCAACAACAACAGGAAAAGAACTCCAATAAATGCCCTCATCATAGAATAGTTTGATTGAAGGTTTTACCTGCATATTGTTTAGACTCTGCAATATTTCATTCACACATTTTGCGTAGTTACTACAAGATGTTCCCCTTGGGGGAGGAAGCAGACAAGCCTGCAATGACATAAAAATGAAGTTTTAATGGAACAAAGAAAAAATGATGTATTAAAAAAATAAAAACAAAACTAATCAATCTGATGTTTACAACAACCATCATTCAAGTAGATTGTTGGCTGAAACTCAACTAGGTCAACAAATGAAAACACACCACCAACTCAACTATTACTCAGGTTAAGCTATTTCAAGCTGAATCATGAGCGAAGCACAGCAACCCGGTGAGGATATTAGATCAAAATGATAATACTACTCATCCCCATAGTGCACCAAAATCTGTTTTAACAGGAACAAAACAATGCAGCTAGAAGAAGCTGAAGAATTATGTTCCTACTGGAACTCAAGTGGGGCAGTGTCCTTTTCCTTTTCCAAGTAAGAAAAGAAGACATTGTCGGAGTTCAAGGCGGGAAAGCTGTCAAGCAATGCCTTGATGAAGAAAAAAATAACAGAATCTTTAGGACTCGGAACTAAGTTCAGTGACACACATATACAGCTTATCGCATACATACCTGTAATGAGAGGTGAGAAGCCCAAGCTATTTGTTGTTTTAAGACCATTTCAGAATCCATGCGAAACCCTTCATCTTCTGAATCCAAATCAATCCAAGAACTAATCTTGCCTGGATAAACATTGATACATCCACTGTTAACAGAATTCCAAGCATCATATCAAGAGAACCACTATTACAGTTGGATGTCCGAAATTTCAGCGAAATATCTTGGTTTCAACAGGAGATGAAACAAAATCCTATGCAAACACAGGGAAGTTCAAATTTAGCACAATTTCAACTCATTTTGCTGAAATTTCAGTTATAACGACTCACTACGGTAAAATTTCGAGCTCACTCCCTTTCACCTGAGAGCTCCAGAACTGCTAGAAAATCTCGTTCTTCTTTTGGCAAAATCCTTTATTTTGCTGCTAAATCAAGACTTGGTGGTCAACTGTGGAGCATCCATTCAACATTAGGTAAATTTGAAGCATCATTTGGACAGATTACCACAAATTTCAAATGCTCGCTTATAGGGCTGTTGTGATGGACTTTGAGAGATTCTTCAGGCAGAGCCGCAGAGCATGACATGGTCATCACAGTCGCAGGGTCCGAAACCAAACTACAGCTTTGGGTTTCTTTTTCAATCTAATGATTCAAACATGTTTAAATACGCACTCTCTATCATTTTTCACCAAAATGGACCAAATTTCAGCCCTAAAATTGCCAAAATTATGAAATATTTTGGTCTTGAAGGGGACTGAAATCCCACCAAAATCCAAAATTTTAAACTTTGTTGTAGTTTTAAGCAGTACCACAAACAGCAATTAAAAAGTTGTTAAGGGCATGAGGCGCACTTGAGGCATAATGCCAGAAATGCGAGGCGGAAGGCAAGACATGCACGTGCACTGTTTTTCATATAAATGTAAATCAATTAATCAATCCGTAAATATTCCCAAAGTTTAATAGAAATTAGTACAAAATAGAGTAGCTAAAAAGACTTAAAAAATCCTAAGTGGCTTACAGTCTCAATCTAAAAGAAGGAAAAAAGAAAGAGTTGCTCAAACAAATCTAGTCAAAGCTGGAGTTTGACCTAGGCAATCAAAGTTGCATTAAAATATAGAATAAATATTGAAAAACTTAGATATATAATTGAGATAAATGATAACATAGTATACAATAACTTATTATAAAATATGACAATAACATCACAAACCTATACAAAATTATAAGTAATCAACAACAAATACTAAGAAACACAGATGAAAGAATGTCCAAGCCTCATAACCTAACTAATTTATAAAATTATAGAGCCAGCTCAGTTTAAAACAGATTATGCTCTGTTTGTTTGAATAGAGCAACCCAACACCTGATGTGTATAAAGGTACAATTAATATAATACTGAATTTGAAGACTCCAAAACAGTACCAATAGACAAGATCTTTAATCAAAGAAATAGTTCAAATTAGCGAGATTTCAGATAACACAAAATCAGATGGTCAACAAGGGCTGAAACTCAAATCTAGATGCCTATTCAGATGATGGAATACCTGCTGAAAGTTTCAGATCAATCCACAAGTTGGATCAGCAATTATGGACAACTCAGAGTTGTACTAGGAGACAGGCAATTTGGTAAATTGTCCAATCGAAATAAAAATCAGAGAACAAAATTATATTGGATATATAATTCTGATCATAGGGTATAAAATTAGTCAAAAAATATCAGTAATAAAAGTAAATTGAATCGGTACTCAGATGCACATAACAGTAGGTAAGAAATATAAGGGCAGAATTGGAAATCAGAAATAAAACAAGAACTTCAGGTCAGAATCTTGTCCAAATTGACTCGAGTACTTCTTTTGGATTGAAGAACATTAGATCAAAATATGGGCAGAATCTATCGGTCGGATTGCTCTAATCAGAATTCATGCAAAAAAAGCCTTGCATATGAATTCCGGTTAAAACAGAATCTAATTTCAGAACTAGAACAGCGAGTACTAGAGAATAAATTGCAAAAAATAACTAGACCTTAAATTTACTTGTGAATGGAGAGGAAGAAGGATGGAAGAATAGTATAGAGACAGAGAAACACCCGGCTGACCCGGGCTTCACACAACAAGGTGGTATGGATGGATCAAAAACCAACCAGCCTTGATCACACACAAGGATCCTGATCAAACACAAGGGATTCTTCACGCAGGAAGAAAAAAGCAGCAGGCTTTGTTTTCATTAATCAAAATTCATGTACAATGCTGGTCACCCTCATAAACTTATTTATTAAACTCAAAAATAGAATCCTAAACTAAAAAGGAAAGGCCTAACCCAATCCTTAACTAATAATAACGTAGCCTAAACTTACTAGAGAACTGAAATAATAAAGGAAACTAACTCAAAACAGGACTGGACTTGTAGAATCCTAATCCAACCTAACTAAAACACTTAATAACAATTAATAAAGACACTCAACTAAGTAATCCCGTATGCCTTGCCTGCACCCATATTATAGGCCCACTAAAGTGGCCCATTACAATGAAAACCCATTGGACTAAAGGCCCAACACATATATAACCCAACCCAATGCTTATTTCTAGTAAAATAAGTCTATTCAAGTGATTTAATTGCATCAACAATATTACCAGAAGGCACATCAGGCACACAAAAACAGCACAAAGTCATGCACCTCAGTAACATAAGACAATGAGAAAGGCAATGTGATGCAGCTAAATTACTGAAGTCTTAACTAAAATAAGAATTGAGTTGAGTTACATATGTGTTAGGACTTTGGTCCAAGGGGTTTTCATAGTAATGGGCCACTTTAATGGGCCTAAACTATGGGTTGGAACTCGGAATTAGAAATTAGGAATATGGGATTTATTAATTAGAAAAGTTGTCTAATTGTTTGTTTTCTTTTAAATTCTGTTGCTATTGTTAATGTTATCTTAGCTGGATCAACTGGGATGCTAAATTTCCAGCTTATCTCAAATTCCTAGTAGCAGTCTTTTAGTATTGCTGTTTTTTCATTATTTTCTTTTGGATAGGTTCATCCATAATCAGTCCTCATGCTATCCTGTTAGGGGTAGCTTACACTTTGAATAGATGTCAAGGCCTATGACACTCCCCCCCCCCCCCTAATGTAGCTCTAAATAGGAGAAGGATCCTATTAGAGGCCAAGCAACCGGATCTCAAAGGGGGGCACTGGTTCGAATGGGCAGAATTAGGGTTTTTAGGTTAATTTCTAGGGTTAGGCTTGGGGGATTGGGGTAATTCTTATATGGTTTTAATAGGCAGGTTTTAGGGAGTCTAATAATGTAGGTTTGGATGATGTTTAACTAAAAAATTGAATTTCAGAAAATTAGGGTTAGGGTTTTGGGTTTTGGGTTTTAGAATTTAGGCTGAAACTAGGGTTTTTAATAGGATTTTAGGGCTGGGGTTCTGGTCGAGTATCACTGGCAGGGAGAGGGAGATTCGACTGTAATTTGGGCTGAATTGGATGGCTAGTTAGGTCTGGACAGGTTTTAGGTTGATTTTAGGTCTTACAGAGAAGAGGGGAAATTAGGGTTTAGCTGTTGGGGATGGGGCAGCAAGCTAGGTCGAGTGGAAGGTTTATTGTAAGGATGTTATGTCTTAAATTTGAGGGGATTTGACTGATAAAATAGTGCTGGACAGAACTTAGATGATTTAGGATTTATGGGAATCGATTGGGATGGGGTAGGTTTGGGATGGAGGATTAGAAGAAAAAGGGGATGAATGAAACTAAATAACTAACTTACTGGTTGAAGAAGTAAGGATGTTATGTGTGAAATTTGAGGGGATTTGACTAATAAAATAGTGCTGGACAGAACTTAGATGATTTAGGATTTATGGGAATCGATTGGGATGGGGTAGGTTTGGGATGGAGGATTAGAAGAAAAAGGGGATGAATGAAACTAAATAACTAACTTACTGGTTGAAGAAGATCTTCAATGGAGGCAGCAGCTCTGTGATAGAAGGATAGAACCACCTTCCAATTGTAGAGGATCCTCCAAGCCGACAAGGCGCAAGGAGTCGTAGGAAATCCACCTACTCTTCGGCCAAAACCTAATACAACTTAAACACATCCTTCAAAAATCGTGGACGGATGTTGCTTAACATAAAATAACTTAAAACTTAAAGTAAAAAGACCTAATTGTCTCTTCTAACTTAAATTAAAAGACACTTAACTAAATCACTTAAATTGAACCAATTGTTAGAAGATGAGAAAAGAGAATGAGAGCTGAAATGCTCGAGTGAGTTGTGACTCTCCTCAGCCTGTCTTTATAAATTAGAGAAATAAAGAAACAACTAACAAAGGAAAAAACCCAAAGTACCCCTATCGGGTTACATAACTCAACACTCCCCCTCAAGTTGGTGCATATATATCATGCATGCCCAACTTGACTAAACTAGGATGAAACAACTTTCTACTTAGCCCTTTGGTGAAGACATCTGCAGGTTGATCTCCTGACTTCACAAAGGGTATACAGATCTGATCACTTTCTAACTTTTCCTTGATGAAGTGTCTGTCGATCTCCACATGCTTAGTACGATCATGTTGCACTGGATTGTGAGCAATGTTGATTGCCGCTTTGTTGTCACAGTACAACATCATTAGATGATGAACACGACTACCAATATCCTGGAGTAAACTCTGAAACCATGATAGTTCATATATGCCCTGGGCCATGGCACGGAATTCTGCTTCAGCACTGGACCTAACCACCACATTTTGCTTTTTACTTCGCTATGTGACAAGGTTAGCTCCGACAAAGGTACAATAGCCTGAAGTGGATTTTCTGTCAAGGTTACCACCCCAGTCAACATCTGTGTAAGCCTTAATGAGGAGATGATCATGTGGAGATAAGAGAATCCCTTTCCTTGGAGCTGACTTCAAACAGTGGAGAATACAAAGAACACCAGCCATATGGGTGGAGTAGGGATCATGCATGAACTAACTGACCAAACTGACAGCAAACACAATGTCTGGTCTCGTGTGGGATAGCACCCCTTATCAACTGGATCACCATCCTTCTCTTGTAGACGAGTAGTAGCCTCCAGAGGGATGTCACATGGGTGACATCCTAACAAACCAGTCTTTGAAAGTAAGTCTAGAACATATTTCCTTTGGGAGAGAAAGATGCCTTTAGGGGAACGGGCAACTTCAATCCCAAGAAAGTACTTAAACTGTCCTAGGTCTTTGATCTCAAATTCTCGGCCCAAGAATGTCTTTAGGTGAGAGACTTCCTCTGCATCATTGCCAGTCACCACCTTAGTAAGTTTGCATATAATATGCGTATTATACTCGTATCCGAATGTTTAATTCAAAAAAAGTTATTTTACCGTATATTTTTATATCTGGTAAAATGCTTGTTTTTTAAGTACACTCGTATTATACACGTATTAAACGCGTTTAATTCTTTTTAATTTAAGTTTTGTTTTGTTTTAAAAAAAAAAAACTCAAAACTTAAAGAAGAAAAAACGCAAAACAAAACCCTCGCATAATACGATTTTGGTCTTCTTCTCTTCAAACCCTAGCCGTCGACTGCCCCCATTCCGTTCATCTTCTTCATCTCCGTTCTCATTTCAGTCCAGGTGGCCGGTTAATTGCAACTGGGTGAATTGGCGATTGCAGAGGCAAATGAACTTCCATTGGTTATGTTAGTTCATCTTAGAGATGAGTTCTAGAACACAGTATGTCTTATTTTTTTTTTTTATGTCGGATGAGATACTTTTAGTGATATTTTGATTTGTTAAATGATAATCTTATGAGATGCAATAGGGGATATTATATTGTGTTTATTTAAGTTGTGAGGTTTCTTTTTGATAAAATCATTGTCTATATGCTATTATTTTGTTTATTAGGTGGTGCATGTCTATTATAAAGTAAATATATGCCCGTATTTTTGCTTATAGAGTAGCCTTATTAAACACGTATTAAACACGTATCGAATTATTGCCGTATGCGTTTTATTACACAGGATTTTTGAAAAGTATTATTGCCGTCTAGTCCATTTAATTGACGAACGTATCCGTTCCCGTTCAATTGCCGTTCCCGAACTTACTAAGGTCACCACTATGTCATCGACATAGACTATGAGAAGAGTAACCTTATCTCCATCCCGCTTGATGAACAAGGTGTGATCAGCAATGTTCTGTTTGTATCCTACAGAGATCATTGATTTATGGAATTTGCCAAACCAAGCCCGAGGAGATTGTTCCAGCCCATATAATGCCCTCTTCAGTCTACAAACCATCCCATGAGTCTTGTCGCAAGTAGAACCTGGAGGAACCTCCATATAGACTTCCTCCTCCAGTTCTGCATGAAGGAATGCATTTTTCACATCCAATTGCTACAAATCCCAGCCAAGATTTACAGCATATGATAACAAAACCCGAACGGTATTCAACTTTGCCACTGGGGCAAATGTCTCCTGATAATCAATGCCATAGGTCTGGGTAAAGCCCTTGACCACCAACCTAGCCTTATATTTGTCCATTGTTCCATCAGGCTTTTGCTTGACAACAAACACCCATTTGCAACCCACTATTTTCTTGCCCGAAGGATGGGCTACCAACTCCCATGTTTCATTTTTAGATAAGGCCATCATCTCTTCCAACATTGCTGTCTTCCACTTTGGATCTGCTATTGCCTCCTGCAATTTTCAAGGAATAGAAACAAAGGAAAGAGAGGACACAAAAGCATAATAGGAAGGGGACAAAGCATCATACGAAACAAAATTGGTGATAGGATATTGGGTGCAAGACCTAATGCCTTTACGGGTAGCAATAGGTAAATGATCCTTACCAAGCAACGTAGCAGAATCTGGATCAGGTTCTGACGGTTGGAGAAGTGGTACAGCAATGGTGATCTCAACTTGCTCTTTGTGTTTCCGGCTGAAGACTTGATCCACAAGAATTTGGCTCACAGGTCTTCGTTTCCCCTGAATAGAAGGCATACTAGAGACTGAAGTTGCAACTCTTGGAGAAGGAGGCTCCCCCTGAATAGGAGCCGAAAGGGTAGAAGAAGACTCCCCCTGAATAGGAGCTGGTAGAAGATCAGGCACATCTTCAAACACTGGATCATGCTCCCCCCCTGAAGAGGTGGTTGAGAATAGTATGGCAAGGATTCATGGAGGACAATGTCCATGGTAAAAAAAAAAAAGAAAAGGGGGATGATAACATTTGTATCCTTTCTAGGTGGCGAAGTACCCCAAAAAAAATACAACTGATGCTCCGAGGATCAAGCTTACCATGAAGATGATGATTGCGAGCATAGCAAACACAATCAAAGATTTTTTTTTTTTGGGGGGGGGGGGGCACAAAGGAGGAGGAACCTTGAAGGGGGTCAACAGGAGAATGCCCATCAAGGACAAGGGTAGGCTTATGGTTAATGAGGTAGGCAGTAGTGAGTATGGCATCACTCCAACATTGAGGAGGAACCTGCCGTGCAAACATAATTACCCAAGCTACTTCCAAAAGATGTCGATTTTTCCTTTCAGAGACTCCATTCTGGGAAGGGGTGCCTATACAGCTGGTCTGATGGATAATGCCATTCTCAACCAAATAGGTTTGAAACTGAAATTGACCTTCCATGTATTCTCTGCCATTGTTGCTCCGCAAAATTTTTTATTTGGCTTTGAATTGGGTCTGAATCATACAATGGAATAGCTGGAAACATCGAAAAACCTCACTTTTGTGCTGCATCATATACACCTAAGTGGTCCGAGTAAAGTAGTCAATGAAGGACACAAACCATCTATAGCCAGAAATGGAAACACAACGGGCAGGGCCCCACACATTAGTATGAACTAAAACAAAACGAGAAGTACTTCTTTCATTGATTGGAGAGTAAGTAGAACGAGTCTGCTTAGCCAAGACACAGGCTTCACATAAAAACTCATCCTTGTTACAATCTTTAACTAAATGAAGAAACATAAAAGCTAAAGTTCTCAAAGGAGGGTGACCAAGCTGACAATGCCATAGATGGAGATCCGAAGAAGTTGTTGAATGTTATTGATGAGCCGAAGAGGAAACAATTGGTGGACAAGTCTGACCCGTGTCGAGTAGGTAGAGAGACCACCATGTACCTTACCACCCCCAATCGCGTGGCCTTTCTCCAGATCATGTATGACACAATGAGAAGGAAAGAAGGTTATTTTGCAATTTCAATCTTTGGTTAGACTACTAATGGAAAGAAGATTAGTAGGAAAGGAAGGAACAAGCAAAACAGAATTTAGGGTAATGGTAGGAGAGCAGTGAATGGAACCCTTTCCATGAATGGGAGAAATGGAACCATTCGCTGCCCGAACAGTATCTTTGCCAGACCACGGAGAATAATGATGAAATACATTAGAGAAGCCAGTCATGTGGTTAGTGGCACCAGAGTCTATGATCCAAGGACTAGAGACTGTCGATACACAATGACTACTGATCGGAATACCTTAGGCAAAGTAAGAACCAGATGAGGGAGCAAATGAAGTGGAAGGTACAGCGGAAGGTGGCTGGAGCATGCAACAGAGGGCTAGCATCTCATCCTGAGTAAAACCAATATCAGCAGAGGGGACTGTAGCCGTAGGAGCAGTGGCATCAGTTAGATTGGCCTTCGAGTTGAGCTTCCCCTGGCCTCGTTTTGCCTTAAAATCAGCGGGCTTCCCATGTAACTTCCAACACTAAGCCTTAGTGTGATACAGCCTATGGCAATGCTCACACTTGACAGGCTCTATGGAAGCAAAAGTACTACTGTCAGTAGTGGCAATAGGAGCAGGGCTGGAAATAGTCTGTAGGGCAGACCTAGCAACAGTGGGAGCTTGTAACATCACAGCCCGACGAGTCTCCTCTGTGTGAAGCATGGCAAAGGACTGCTCCAATTTAGGAAAGGGAGACTGGTTCAGCACTTGCATTCTAATAGGGTCATACTCCATATTTAGACCAGCCAAGAAGTCGTACACATGGATACTGTCGACGTGTTTACGGTAGGTAGCAACATCAGAAGGTGTAGATGGCTGATAAGTGGAGTAATGATCCAATTGTTGCCACAAGCTCTTGAGTGTAGCATAGTATGTGGAGACAGACAACTCCTTCTGAGTGAGCCCATGAGCCTTTTGCGAATCTCATACACTTGGGCAGCATTCCCAATACACCCATAAGTCTCCTTGGCGGCACTCCAGATTTGATGGGCCGTCTCTAGAAGAATGAAGTTGTCGGACAGATTTGGTTGTATGGATGCCAACAAGTAAGACATGACCATGGCATCATTGGACAGCCACTTCGCTTGCGGAGACCCAGCTGTAGGGAGCATGGGAATAGTCCCAAGTATGTGACCCGCCAGTCCTCGACCTGCAACGGTCAAATAGGTGGTCCGAGACCACTTGAGGTAATTTGTCCCATCAAGCTTGATAGGAGCAGAAAGTGGAAGGAGTTCTATCCGGGGCTGTCCATCTTGCCCAGAGGTTGCAGAAGAGGCATCGGTGCAAGGCATGCTGATTCAAGAAAGAAGCTTCAACAAACAAGGCAGCAACACAAGGATAGCAATATCCCCAAGAAATCTAAGGAAATAAGCTGAAATATGGACCAAGTACTCTTGAATGAAGATGGAAGAAACCCTCAAAATTTCAGACCAATCGGAGAAGGAGAACTATAAGAGGTAATTCATCGAACACCTGTTGAGCACACTTGTATGCTGAAATCGATGGCTGAAAGGGAAAATAGAGAGAACTTGCACAAAAACTTAGAGGATGGGCCTCAAACTTGGATCAAAGACTGCTCTAGTATGTGATAACCACCACTCAAAAGATCAGCAGCAACAGAGAAGTAGAACCATATATCGATTGAGATCGACTTTTGTCTTGGAGAGCTGTAGCTGCTGTTGTAGTTTGAAATAATGGATGATAGGAGCTGTCAAAGGTATGCTAATATGGATCTTCAAGAAGGGGAGACTCGATCTTCACTCTTTGATAAGACTCGATCTCCAAGATATGAAGACTCCAAAATCGCAGGAAGGGGGCAGCAGCTATCAATCCAAAGGTATGCTTCTAGAACATTGAATGAATGAGGTAGATGAAGGACAGCACAAGATCAATAGATCACCTCATATGTGCTGCCCTTAGTGCAGATGTAAGACCAAGAAGATGAAGAGAGAAAGAAGTAAAAGAAGGGGCTGTTAGAGATGGAGAGAAACGATGAAGATGGTGGCTGTTTGAACCGTAGATCAGTTTATGCTCTGATAACATGTTAGAAGATGAGAGAAGAGACTGAGAGCTGAAATGCTTGAGTGAGTTGTGACTCTCCTCAGCCCCTCTATATAGATTTCATTAATTAGGACAGAATTATTACATGTATACCCTCCATAGCCAACTATAATAGCTAAGAAGAGAAATAAAGAAACAAATAACAAAAGAAAAAACCCAAAGTACCCTTATCGGGTTACGTAACTCAACATGAACCCATTGGATGCAACCAATTTGAACCAGTTCAATTTAAAACAGAAAAATAAACTATGGAATGGAAAAATACTAGAATTGCAAACCTAAGCTATGGCTCCAAACTAAGCCCTAATTTCAGGACTTCTTCTTCTTCTTCTTCCTACGGATGTGGGCACTTGGTGCTGCATCACCCCCCACCCCCCCCAAAATGATTTGTACATAACATATCAGTTCAGCATTCTCAAAATTTGGATCATGTGGATTTGGTAGTGTGTTTGGTGGATTCCTTAGTGGATGGGCAGATTCTCTTAATGGGTTTTGTGGGTTTCTGCCATGTTCTATCAACTCTTCTATTTTCTATTAGATCTAGTTTCATTTTCTGTTCTATTAGTTTCATATCTTACATTCTCTTTTCTGCCATCCTAAAAACTAGTCTCTAGCTGGATTTTCTGGTTCGAGATTAGTCTACATTTTTTGGTATCATAGCCATCATTTCTTAGACAATAAGGATTCTAGAGTTGTTGGTTTTATTCTTCGAGAGAGAGAAGCCAGAACTTTATCTCAGAATGAAAGTTAAACGTGTGGTGCTGATTCTACGGCACCTCAAAACTCGAGGACAAGTTTTTTCAACAGAGGGGTGATGCAGTTGCCCTAGCCTAGCTGGACTGGAATGACCCTCTTTGGAGATCTAAGCCAAGACGCACCCTGTCTGACCAAGTTTTCTGGTCTAAAGGGGGCTGGTAGTTGATATAAGATGTAATCTTTTAGTTTATTCCATTTTATTTGGGTGTGTAGATTACATAGGAATTCTTTTGGTAGCTTCTTTATTTTGAGACATTGCCTAATTTGTTTAGTTTCCATTTTAGAGTTGGTTTTATAGTATTAGTTTTCTTTATATTGGTGTACTACATTGGATATTACAGGATGAGAATGAATTGCAAGGAATGTTGAGTTGCCTGTTGTGGTGTTGCGTGGCTTTTTAGCTGGTGGCATGCTTTTCCCTCCTATTCCGAAGGTACAAAATCTTCTTTGTCACTGTTTCTTCCTTCACTCCTGGAAGCACCAGAACTTAATGGCAAGAGGTACCACATTAGATCTGAGGATTTATTTTCCTCTCTTTATTATCAGCACTCTTCTACTCCTTTCCTTCCCCTGTTCCCCTTCTTACTAAAACTCAACTTGATTTCCTCTCCCTATTCCAGCAACCAGCAGCCCTAGCAACCCAACAAGCGAGGACTGGTCCCTCTCGTTTCTCTTCTTTACTTTTTGAGGTCCTGTGTGTTAGTCCCTCTTCAACAAGAGACTCCAGTCCGACCTTGTACCCAAAAGGCCAAAAGTCAACCTACAGCAAGGATTGAAGCTTGAACCTTTGTTGGATCTGCAACTACCGCTACCTTTTTATTCAAAAGTTTATCTGGGAGTCCAGCTTGCTTGTTGAGGCTTCTTTGGGTTGTACTCCATAGGATTAGTGATCACTCACTTGGTCCCAAGATTTAAAGACGTTGGAAGCTCCCTGTAGGAAACCAGATCAAACCCGAGAAGCATACCATCGCTGATTTAGTCCCTGTCAGAAGGTTGAAGAAGAAGAACTCTTCTTCTTATTGCTATTAAAACCCTATTTTATATCATTTGCCAGGTAGCCCCTTATTTCATAAGTTATATTCATTTTATTCCACTAATGTTTTTACATTCCAGTTTCCTTCTCCCCTTTTCAAATTAATTACTATTCTGCCACTGATTTTGTTTACTCTTCCTTAAAGGACTTCGAATATCAGATTATTTACAGTTTTGCCACTAACTTGCTTGTTTGAGTTGATATTAGTTCGAGTGTGCACATAAGCAATCCGAATCGAGTCTTGGAACCCTGGATTGCACCAAGGGGGAATTGATGCAGATAAATTACAAGAGGGCTTATTTTAGAGGAAATAAAATCTAAGGATACATATGTATTGACCATTCGGTCCAAGGAGTTTCATTGTAATGGGCCACTTTAATGAGCCTAAGAAATAGGTAGGAGTTAGGAATATGGGTTATGTTAGTCAAGGTCCTAATGTTTGTTTTCCTTCAAATTTTGTTACTGGTTTTTATATTATCTTAGCTGGATTAGGATTGCATGGCAATCTTTTAGTAAAATAGGTTGCTGTTTTTTATAATTCTTTTTGACAAGGTAATCTATAACTAGTCCTAATCCTACACGATTCGGAGCACCTTACCCTATAAATATATGTATATCCTATCCCACCCCCAACCGTTTAAAGTAAATATCAGTTTAGTTTTCTGAAGTTATGGCTGTTGTGTATTCAACAGTTGTCGTGTACTCAACAGTTGCTGTTGTGGATTCCTTGGTGAAACCGTGGATTCTCTTCACAGGTTTGGTGGATTCTTGCCCTGTTCTTTCAATTCTTCTATTTTTTTTAGACCCAGTGTCATTCTATTCTGTTAGTTCTATATCCTATCTTTTCTATGCTGTGATTCTGTTAAGACCTAGTCTCTTGCTGGATTTCCTGGTACAGGATTAGTCTACATTTCAATGGAGCACAACACCTCAAGGAATGTGCTGCTTACCCGAGACATGTGCAGTTAAAACACTGGGAAATTATACTGACAAGTCTACACCACATGCTGGTAATCAGAAGCACCAGATTCCAGGGAAAAAAACATAACAGATCATAGACAGCATAATTACATCAAGAAATCAATCAACCATTTCAATTAAACAGTCAAAAATGTAGCCTATTAAGGTCAAAAAGGTTGACTCATTAGATGGTAAGAGTCATCCTAGGTCCAAGTCCAGGGTAACAGTGAATCCAAGAAAAGGGTAAGGGGCAGTCCCCTACTGTTAAGTCTGCCATGAATAGGAGATATGGAATATCATAATATAGTGCATCACTGGATCATCCCATGTTTTCCATAGACACAAAATTCTTATAACTAATTAAATCCATTGTAGAAACAATCCTGTCATTCAGAGAAAAATAAAACCTCCTTTGTCATAGCAATATGAGGCCTTTGCCCACCAGATTACCCAAAGTCCAATCCCAACTGATCACATATCAGTTAGAAGCTAATCAAATTTTTAACTAATCCTCAATGTATACCTCACAATCAGCGGATGAGATGAAACAAAATGCGCACAGAAGTCTACAAGCTGATCATCAAAAGACTTCATTTGCAAATGAGTTTCTTATTTGCCTCTGTAAAGAAAAGATTTTACTGTTTCCCAACCCAACAACTAATTTAACTGAAGGCATAACTATGAGTTGATCTTGCATTTGTATTCACAATTAAGGCAAACAACCATAAAGCAACAAGGGGCATTTTAGGCAATCCGTCCCTCCCTCCCTAAATCATATGAGAATGTGGCTGCTGCATTGTGGTTCAGGTGGCAATTCTGAATCAAAATAGTTACCCATTGTAAGATGTTTGAATTTCCAATGAAGTAAATAATGATCTTAAAAAAAGCAAAAGGGAGGGGGGATACAAGCACAAATAGTGAGTGTTATATCCTATGTTGATGGTTAGCTGATGTTGATTCCTAATATAGCACTAGACATTAGGCTATACAAGAAAAGAAAAGAAAAAAAAAATGAAAAAGAAGAGAGACACATAAACTCATCATTAATTTTGTACTATTATGTATTTTTTCTTTTCTATCCATTTCTTGCGTTCCAAACATAGCCTTAACAAAATAATTTGATGTTTAAATATTTGACAAAATAAATTGGACAGTGAACAATTTACATTGTAGAAAATATTGAGAGATAGTAATCTACCCAAATACTCCAACTTAGTTTTGGTGATGTCAAACATGGACATCTAGGTGTCAGCCTAATAACTTGACACATTGGTGATGATCTGGAAGATGGTCATGGTAATACTAACATCTGTTGAGTGTGAAAAGGTTTAGATATTCCCAAGGAGCTCAAGATGTACTTTATATTGGAAAAGCAAGCATCAAGCCTATACTGAACTGGAAGTATCAAGCAAGCCTGTTTGAAGAGCAACAGAGAAGCTAGTGATCACAACATACAAGCTTCACCAAGCCAAGGTTATTCAAGGAATGACAGATGCCAATGACTTTGAAGGAGCTAAAAGCTCGCACATCAAAGGATTAAAGTGATCAAGTTCAAGCTTCAAAAGTTCATAGGATTAGAATCATTATTTGTATATCTCCATGATATCCTAGGTAACAACTCAAACAGCTTAAATGCCCTTTATTAATCTATAATAAGTCACCAACAAAGAATAGGTAGTCAACCAATCTCTTAGGAGATCAAGTTGACAATCAATTTACTTAACAGAGTGGGCAATCGACCAGCTGAAAGGTCCAGTCAATTGACAGAAAGAAGAAGACTAACTTAACAGTCCTTGCATCAGATGATCCAACTAGACATACGATCAACCCTACAGACGGTTGACCGGACAGCACCTTACTTTGTCATGGTAATCTTCCCAAGAGCAAGGATTTTGCCCAAATATTGCAGACGGTCGACTGCTACCCAGACGAACGACCGGCAAAAATAGTTGTTAGGACTTTAGCTAAAAAGAGTCGCTGGAAGATAACGGCTAGTCATACAATTGATGGTCGATCGTATGAGGTCCAACAGTCAGAAACAGCTAGTTTTCTGACTGTTGCGAACTTTCCTATATATATGGGCCTCATTACCAAGGATTTTAGTATCAGCATTGACTACCGTATCTGAGGGGTGATTAAAGGCAATCGTAATGAATCGGAGGGACATAAGATACGCTAAAGACACACATGGAAAAGGTCAAGAAATGCAAGGATGTGCCTATGATACATATAAATACAGTTTTGAAGCATAAATACCTTATTATGTAATATATATATCAGCTTGATGCAAAGATTTGAGTTGCTTTTACCTAATCTAGTGATGCATAACAAAAGAAAAAAAAAAAAAGAAATCTGCAAATTTACCTCTTTTCTCCCAAATCTGTTTTCATCCATGAATTGAGCCCTGTAAATCTCCAAGACATTTTAAAATTGTAAGGATTAGGGTATTTTAATGTTAGATGATTTCCCCTAATTCAAATCGAAGAGAAAAACAAATTTCAAAGGCCTTATTCTCTCGGTTTCGTATCTCACTCACGGTTTCTGTTTTGCAGATTAAAGGAAGGATATCTTACATGTGCCGGTCCAATATCGAACTGGATCAACCAGTATCAGTTGATACATTCTTATTTTTAATAATATGTATTGAATCGATACCTACCGATGCCAAAATGCATCAATTTAAAACCATGTTCATTACTCCTCTCACAAGACCCTTAACTGCATATTTATTGCAGAGTCCGCCTAAATAAAAAGAGCCTATCTTGCATATCCCCACCTATCAAGAGGGAGTTTATCTGTACAATGATATGTATCAACCCATTCAGGAGGCTTGTGATCATGAGTATGCAAAAACTCAAAAGAAAATTAGAGTGAGTAAAAAGGTTAGGCGCGAGCCTAGAAACACTCAAAACACATAGGTGATCATGAGTATGCAAAAACTCTAAAAGAAATTTAGAGTGAGTAAAAAGGTTAGGTTCGAGCCTAGATACACATAGGTTTGGTTATAACCTTAGGAAACAACTGGGTTTGTTGTAATCCCGGAAAACAGCTGGTGATTCCACACTAGGGTGAGTGAGACTGTGGTTTATTAGTTAGCCCGTGAAACTACTGGGTTAGTCATGAGCCCGAGTAGAACAACAGGTATTTAAACACTAGGGTAACAACTGTTTGGTTAGCATCGGTAAAAGCTACACCTTAGTGAAAAAGCTAGAACAGTCCGGTTAGTGGATGTAGACATTTGTCAAACAACTCTAACTTTGGTGTCTTCTCTTGTTTGCATTCTTATCTTCCACTTGCACAGCATCCTCTGAATTATCGGTAATTATCTGAGCATTTCCAATTCACCACCTCTTGGGCTACATCTTGTCGATCCACAGAAAAAGCCTACAGATTGGTACCCAAGATCATAGTTGTCAAGGTGTCGCCAAGGCATTGCCTAGGCGTCCAAGCGGATCTCTAGGCGCCGCCTAGGCGTCCAGGTGGATTTCTAGGGTCCTAGGCGACTGTCGCCTTAGTACAGGGTGTCTTGCACTGGTTTAATTGGTATCGAACCAGGTTCTGGCACTTATTTATGCCAAATATCATTTAAGTAAATGTTTGTATATTTTCTATATCATTTACTTAAGATATTATTCATAAATAAACAAATACCCCCTATTTGAATCCAATAACAATAGTTAAAAAATCAAATTCTAAAAGGATAAATAGTCAACCCCCCCAGTTCAAGAACAAAACTGGATTTTTTACAGTAGGTAAAATTTTCAACTTTCTAATGTTGGGGATCTTATCAAATCTAAAAATTCCATAAATCTTCATATGGTAAAACATTGCTTAAAACCCAAAGTGCGGTAAAATATTCATTTGTTTTGATATCGAAAAAAAAATTCATTCAGAGGAGTTTTGACAGCATTCGTGCACACCAAATAAGGTTTGACGAGAATATAACTCCATTTGTATAAATCAGATTTAAACAATCTTGGATTTGTTGAAAAGCTGGTTTAGTGTTCTACCTTATACAAAAAATCTCATGTAAAAATAAAATCATTTGATCAGTCAAACTTCTTAGAGAACAAGAACATTTTTCTAAATCAAGAGCAGTTTAATTACTTATTTATAAGATCATATTTTCTAAGAACAATATAAACCAAATGTATGTTTTGATTGTTTCAAACTTCCAATAGCTTCCTTCTTCAGTTCTGTTGTCTTCTAGTTTTATGTTGATTTTTGATGACTGTATGTGGCTTAATATTAATTTTTGATTACTTGATATAACTTAATGTTGATTTTTTATGACTTGATGTTGCTTAATATTGATTTTTTATTACTTGATGGGGATTAATGTTGATTTTTGATGATATAAGGTACATATTGTAGCATATTAAATAATGTTAGAAAAGAGGGAAAATAAAAAATAACACTTGGGTGCCTTGGTTGCCTAAGCGCTTAGGCACCCCTTGATGCAGATTTATCACCAAACTGGGCTTCTTTTATTAAGAATAAGTCTAGGGTTGGGTTACATACATGTTGGGCCTTTGATCCCATGGGTTTCTAATGTAATAGGCCATTTTTCTGGGCCTCAAATAGGGGTACATAGGTTACATACGGGATTAGCCCAATACTTAGTTTTTATTTTGTATTTTTAATTGAACCGGTTTAAATTGGTTGCATCCAATTGGTTCAATTGGTCTAATTTAAGTGAAGTGATCCTATTGGCAAAGAGGTTCTTATATCCTATTGGCTACTAGGGAATCTTCTTTATTCTAAGTAGTTTAAGTTGTTTTAAGTCATTAGGACTCTATTTTGAGTCTATTTGAGTTTCCTAGTCAGTTTAAGTTGCCTAATAGGTTAGGGATAAGGTTAGGCAATTCCTTTTTAGTGTCTAAGTCTAATTTTGAGTCTTTTATATAAAGTTCTAAAGGGGCATGTATTGAATACGAATTTGATTAATAAAAACTCAGCTTTATGCTTGCTACCTTTGTTGCTGCCTTTGCTCCATCGTGAGTGTGCCTTGTGAGTAATATCAAGGTTGCCTTGTGAGTAATATCAAGGTGAAGGGATTGGTGGATCTCCAATCGACTCCTTGGATTGTGAAGATCGGGAGGGCTGCTACTTATCTCCTTGCATCTTGTAGATCGGGAGACCCCATTGTTCATCTTCAAAGTTGCTACCATTGAAGATCTCTGCAAATCCAGTAAGTTTCAATCTGAGATTTGATTTCAAACCTTCTTCTTCTAATCTGTCCAGCCATTCCCCTTCATTAAACCTAGTCCAAACTCCCCTCCATCCATCAAACCTTAACCTCCGTTAAAACCCTAAATCCAATTCGGCCCTAAATTGCAGAATTTTAAACCCTTCCCAAACCCTAACTTCTTTATACCAAAATAACCCCCTAGACCTGCCCATTAATACCCTATAAACCCCTTTCCCAATATCCAACCCAAACCCTAGGAATTGACCTAAATCCTAGTGCTGTCCATTCGAACCAGCAGCCCCTTTTGTTGTTTGATCTTGTTGTTTGGCTCCTAGTAGGCCTCTTACCTATCTAGGACTACATTACCCCTCCACCGCCTTAGGTCGCCTTGCGACCTTGACAACTATGCCCAAGATATTAAAGCATCTAAAAGAATGAAGTAATTTGAGCGTCTGAGTTCCTTTTGTGATACATATACAAAGGAGCTTCTATATATGTTTACCAAGAAGAACTCATTGAATGATTTAGCTCAATGCTTACATGTCCAAAAAAATCCATTAAGAACAACCAAGTATGCAGCTTGGGTTAGAGACTCAAATCCAATGGTGGGACTTCATCCATTCCATGGTCACTTGGAACCTTGATACAACTGAATTGTAAAAATAATATTGTGTACAGATTGGTTTTATACACTGGGGATGAATATCATTCAACTACAATGATCTCTTGACAGCCATTCAGAAAGTTATATTTAAACATTTAGATCTCTACTTACATATTTAATGAGTAGACATCCCAATAGAAATGGATGATAGTTCAGATGCTAATTCAAATATACATAATCCAATTACAAAGTCATTGAGACAAAATTTGGGTCATCAATTACTTGAGGAAGCACCAAATCCAATTTAATAAGAAAAGGAAATAAAAAATGTTTGAAATGTGAGAAGCATATAGAGCTGACGCATTCATGCATACCAGATAAGATTACATTTTGAGATTGATAATAGTACATACCCACAACATGACAACTCCACTGTGAAGGGCTTAAAACTAAATCTGAGCCTGCAAATGGAAGAACACTAGCTCCACAACCACCATTGGTTTTTGAACTAGGCCGATAAGTGGGATCCATCTGTGTCAATAAGTTATAAAATAAGATCAGAAAAAGAAAAGCATCATATCTTCGATATAGAATCATTTCTGCCACAAATTGGGCTGGAAAAAACCATTTAGCAGGATTCAAAGATAATATGAACCAACATTAAGGCCCCTCTAGTTAAAAGTGAAGTTTTAAAAAAAAATCAAACTTAGTTCATTTTATGTAAGACGTTATCCAAAAAGAAGGGAGAAACTTGTGACGCCCACAAAAGTTTGAATTATTTGCAAATGGATGGAAAATTAATTTTCAGTGTAAAGTTTTGTAGGTTTTACTTCAATTTGGTTATTCACTAATAGATAAGGAGAGAGACTTCAATTAGGAGATGCAATACCATGAGAAGCCAAAATGGCACACAAGGGGATCAGCACAATGAAAACCACATAGATGAAAATTATCAAATCTAAATATGAGGACTTGCATACATCAGAAACTCAGATTCAGATTCTCTTTCTTTGTGTCAAAGTCTGAATCAGATGGCTTTTTTGGTAAGCTGCATGCTAGTTCTGTATCATTGACACATTTATTTGCCATTTTCTGCCAGTGATCAGGGGCATAGCTAAACAACTCAGACTTCTGACTCAACTCAGGGTCCCCAGGAGTCGAATGGACTTCGGGTCATTGCATAAATGGATTCTGACTGCATGGAATGGGTTTTCCATTACTTTCTATACCATGTTAAGCCAAAACAAAACACATTCTCCTCTAATTAATCCATTAAAAAGACTCACTTTCTCATACCATAACCTAGCCATATCATCATCCTTCAAGCCGCCAAAACCCTAACCACAACTTGAACCTAGAAATGCTATTTCACAATTCCTACCAGCTGTAGTACTACTTATACACTAACACACATATTCTAAATCACAATTACCCTAGCCAATTGCATTTCTAGGATTGTTCAGTGTTCACTTTCACTCTACTATCAGAAAATCTTGCATAAACATTTATATGTTGTCATGATATTTAGTATTGATGCATTGCCACTTGCACAGAAACGGGTAAAATTTCCTGCATTGTGAACCAAGACTAGCACACTCAAAGTGAGTTGACTGACTATTCACACAAAATGCAGGGATTAAAACTGTTATGTGATTGACTAACCACCCACCAAAGAAAGCCCATCAAGATTTATTTTCACCAACTTTCAATATTTGATGGTTAATTCTCCAACCATCAACAGTCCATTTTACCAGAAAGCTGGTTCAGCAATCTTGGAGCTGAGTCAAAAAAAATCATTTAGACTTATGCCAATAAGATTAATGATTGATGCCAATTACTTAAGCAACAGACAGACCGTTCAGAAAGAAGAAGAAAGCCTTTTTTCACATGATATTACCAACTTAGTGAAAGCATTTGATAAGATGCCATCTGAGATCATTTCGTCTTTCGTAAAAGAGAAGTGTTAAGAGCAGATACAGTGATGTGATTAAAGAAATGTATGCTTTTTCAACAATAAAGCAGTTGTTATTTATCACACAGAACAAGAAAATGTAAGCTATATTATTAGATATCTTGTTGACATATTATACACAAATGAGTTAAAGTGTCGGTGCATTGCCACTTGCAGAGAAAATTGAAAAATTCGCTGCACTGTGAACAGCACCAGTATGGTTTCGGTGAGCTTACTGACCATTAACACAAAGAACAGCTATAAAGCTGCTATGAGATTGGCTAATTAGCCACCAATTCCTTTTGCCCAATAAACCAACATCTTCTGCATTCTGTACTATACTCCAACCACAAAAATTTTATTATGTTGCAATTTCCACAATATTAAAGGTAAGACAAAAAATCTCTGGATATAGACCATAATACCAAGAAGATCAACAGCTAAAGTTATTGGCACCCACCAAAAAAAAAGGAAGAAAGAAAACACTATTTACCCAAGACAATTAATGGAAACTGTTTTAGAAAAAGAAGAAAGATCTTCATATGCTCATTTTTGAGTCGGATAAAGCATGTGATAGGGTAGCCAGAGAGATTATTTGCGGTATTCTGGAAAAGCAATAGCTTTAGAGTGGTATATTTAATATAGCTACTGGGGAGAGAAAAGCAGGGCCAGCAATCACAGATGCAATTAATCTACACTGGGGATCCACATTGAGTTATTACATCTTTGTCTTGGTTACAGATGAGTAGGCTGGACTTAGCCTTTCCAGAAACTTTCAACCCACAAAAATCCTAACCTCCACCAAGATCTGAATCCCCAAACTTCACAATTCATCATCTTCTAAGACATTAACTTCTATTTGAACAGTAGCTATTCTATCTCACAATAACCCTCCCTAATAACACATCCAGGTCCTGTCCAGTATTCAATTTCACTCAGTAAAAGGCAGTAACCCAGTCCAAGTCCTACTTTCGCAGGGTCCCAGGAGGGATGGATTGAAAACTGTCCCCAAAACTTTGGCTTTATGCACAAAATGGATGCCCTCATACTTGAATCTTCATCTTCAAGCTGGTAGCTCAAGATTTTAAGCATCAAACCAAGCGACAGCCACTTGTTCGATTTCACTCTCCGTAAACAGAAACTGTAGTGGGGAAATGGGAATCCTAGTCCTACATTAAATGGGTTTCAGGGCTATGTTGCGTGCCTGCCATACATCAGATATTTGTAATCCCAGGGACCATTACATTTCAAGATTCTCATTTCAATTTTATATATAAAAAAAAAGTGAGTTGAGGTAAGGCTTAGTTTAGTTGAGAAAATCTAGTTCCCATTTGTCACATTTGGACAATCACATGAGCTCAAGTGTCAGTATATTGCCACAAGCAAGGTAACAAGTAAAGTTTCTTGCACAATGAACCAACACCAGTATATTTTAGGGAAGCTTACTGGCCAATCACAAAAAGGCAGCCATGGAAACCGCCATGTGATTGGCCAAGAAAGACCACCAGACTTCCTGTCATGAAATATACATAATTTTGCATTCCACCCAAAAAGGGAGACTAATGTAGTCCTAGGTAGGAGTAATCCCACTAGGAGCCAGGAGAATGGGTTCACCTAACAAGGCTGGCCGATTGGGACAGCTTAGGCTAAATAAGGCAGAAATTAGGGTTAGGGTTAGGGTTTCGAGCTAAGGTTTTATTTGGTAATGATATGCAGATTTTTAGGAGTCTATTGGTGTAGGTTTGGATTGATTGGGATGAAGTTGGAAATCTAGGGTTTCAGGTTAGAGGCCTTAGGAAAATGGAGTGTTTTCAGGATCTAGGGTTTAGGGATGGATTTTGGAAAAGGGGTTTATAGGGTATTAAAATGCAGGTTTAGGAGGCTTTAATGGCATAAGAATATTAGGGTTTGGAAGGGTTTTAAAATTCTGCAGTTGGGCATAATCGAGTTGCAGGTTTTCTAGGTTCAATGGAGTGGAGGAATGGAGGGGTTATAGTGGGGATTATGGACTGGGTTTAAGGTCGAGAGTAGGGAGAGGTGTGGGGGATATAGGCTAGAAATTTAATTTGGAATTGATGGACAGATCTGAAGTTATGAGGGAGTCCTAATTGAGGTAGGAGTGTAGGTTTAATGGAGACTTAGGGTTTGATGGAAGGAGGGGGGTGTGGATTAGGTTAGAGGAAGAAGGGAATAACTAAATTAACAAACAACTCACCAGATCTACAGATCTGCAGTAGCAGCAAGTTGAGGAAGCTTGATTGAAGAAGAAAAAGGACCTCCAGATCTACAAGATGCAAGGAGTCGATTGGAGATCCACCAATCCCTTCACCTTGATATTACTCACAAGGCACACTCACGATGGAGCAAAGGCAACAACAAAGGCAGCAAGCATAAAGCTGAGTTTTTATTAATCAAAATTCGTATCCAATACTTGGCTCCCTTAGAACCTTATATAAAAGACTCAAAATTAGACTTAGACACTAAAAAGGAATGGCCTAACCCAATCCTTAACCTAGTAGCTAACTTAAACTGACTAGGAAACTGAAATAGACTCAAAATAGAGTCCTAATGACTTAAAAACAACTTAAACTACTTAAAATAAAAGAAGATTTCCTACTAGCCAATAGGATATACGAACATCTTAGCCAATAGGATCACTTCACTTAAATTAGACCAATTGAACCAACTGGATGCAACCAATTTAACCCGGTTCAATTAAAACACAAAATAAAAACTAAGTATGGAAATAAACTAAACTAAGCTAAGGCTCCTACTAAAACCCTAGGTTTAGGGTGGCTTCTTCAATTCGAGGAGGCTAGGATCTGCATCAACTCTCCCCGACTTAGAAGCATTCATCTCCGATGAATGGGTGAAATCCATGCAACACTCTGGCAACTTGGGGCTGAGCTTGTTGACATCATGAATGGGAGTCCAAGTACTATGCTTGTGTGAAGAAACTCATCCACGAACCTTGTGATGAGGAGGAGGAAGCAACATGTGGGCAGCAGCTTCAACACTTCCCTGGCAGAATTTTGTTGAGGTTAGAATAGTGGGAATATAGTCTTCAAGTCGTGGGGCCTTCTCTTCAAAGAACCAAGGGGGCATCACAAAGTCAATGTGCTCAACCTCCATAGGGTCTTCAATATTGATAACCTTCTCATTCAGCCCCACCTCTTCAAGAACAGCAATTTGCTTGTCATTGTCTCCCTGTGAAATGTTCCCAATTACCTCGTCACAATCAACCACATCATCCATGAGAACTGGAGCAATCGTATGGACACCTCGAGCACCACCATCTATATCTTCAAGGTAACATTCTAAGTCTTCATCACTATCAGGGGGTAGTGCATATATACCTTGCTCATCGTGCCCTTCAGGGGTTTCCTCTGCCTTGGCAGCCATATTAACAGGTCTATGCTTTTGTGGGCAATCTTTGGCATAGTGCCCAAGCTCATTGCAGTGGAAACACTTGTGGGATTCATTGCTGTCCACGGGAGCTTTACCTTTATGATCAACATGTGGAGGGGCTGCAGGGCGGGAAGAACTACCAACAGAGTAGCCTGATCGAGTAGAACCAGCAGTAGAATTTCCAGCTCAATTGTGACCAGTGGTAGTAGACTTGAATGCTAAAAAAGTTTTGACAATACCCACAGTGGAGGAATCAAATATTCTATTCCCAGCCAATAATTCTTCAGCCTTCAATGCCTTCTCGAAACAGTCCTTGATGTCCAGAACATCAACAACTCCAATAGCCCTAACAATATCAGATCTCAATCCTAGCCGAAATCGAGATAACATCTGAATAGCACTCTCTCTGGTATCAGTACGAGAAGAAAGAGAATCGAACTACTGCATATACTCGGATACAGTCGTAGTCCCTTGCCGAAGGGAATTGAGTGGATCTTGCATCTGAGCTCTGTAATGTCTAGGCAAATATTTTTCCTTCAAGTCATACTTCATGTCCTCCCAGTTAGTAGGTGCATCACCTACGCGCTCCATGTCTCTCTTTGTCTTTCGCCACCATTCTCGGGCAGGGCCAATCAGTTTGGTACGTGCCAATCTCATCTTTCGATCTTCAAGCAAGTCATACCAATCAAAATAATCATCCAGGGCAGCAAGCCAATCATAGAACACATGTGGATCACCATGCCCATTATACTCCTTTAGCTCTAGTTTGACCTTCTGTGTATCGTACCTCCTATTTGTAGCTTCATCTCCAGTGAAGTAGGATCTCATGTATTCCTCAAAGTTAGGTCTTCGAGGTGCTTCTGTAGTTCTGTCCCTATCTTCTCTGTAGTCATCTCTGTCAGGTCTACGTTGGTCCCTGTAATCCCTGTCGTGTCTGGAATGATCTCTGCGGTCCCTATGACGTCTGGGATGATCTTTACGATATTCATCCCTTCCCAGAGTTCCATGAACTTCAGAATGCACTTGGAATCTATCCTCCTCTACATATAGAGGGTTGTTGACAAGAGGCACAGCCTGCCTTTCTTCCAACCGTGTCACTTTGTCATTAAGTTTCTGCAGCATACCCATGATTACTGTCATGGGATCAGGTGGGGGGGCAGATTGGTGTCTGGGGTTGGATTGCCATGATCATCCATGGCTTTGATACCAATTTAATGTAGTCCAAGGTACGAGTAATCCCACTAAGAGCCAAGAGAATGGGTTCACCTAACAAGGCTGGCCGATTGTGACAGCTTAGGCTAAATAAGGCAGAAATTAGGGTCAGGGTTAGGGTTTCGAGCTAGGGTTTTATTTGGTAATGATATGCAGGTTTTTAGGAGTCTATTGGTGTGGGTCTGGAATGATATGGATGAAGTTGGAAATCTAGGGTTTCAGGTTAGAGGCCTTGTGAAAATGGAGTGTTTTCAAGATCTAGGGTTTAGGGATGGATTTTGGGAAAGGGGTTTATAGGGTATTAAAATGCAGGTTTAGGAGGCTTTAATGGCATAAGAATATTAGGGTTTTCAAATTCTGCAGTTGGGCTGAATCGAGTTGCAGGTTTTCTAGGTTCAATGGAGTGGAGGAATGGAGGGGTTATAGTGGGGATTATGGACTGGGTTTAAGGTCAAGTGTAGGGAGAGGTATGGGGGATATAGGCTAGAAGTTTAATTTGAAATTGATGGACAGATCTGAAGTTATGAGGGAGTCCTAGTTGAGGTAGGAGTGCAGGTTTAATGGAGAATTAGGGTTTGATGGAAGGAGGGGGGTATGAATTAGGTTAGAGGAAGAAGGGAATAACTAAATTAACAAACAACTCATCGGATCTGCAGATCTGCAGTAGCAGCAAGTTGAGGAAGCTTGATTGAAGAAGAAAAAGGACCTCCAGATCTACAAGATGCAAGGAGTCGATTGGAGATCCACCAATCCCTTCACCTTGATATTACTCACAAGGCACACTCACGATGGAGCAAAGGCAACAACAAAGGCAGCAAGCATAAAGCTGAGTTTTTATTAATCAAAATTCGTATCCAATACTTGGCTCCCTTAGAACCTTATATAAAAGACTCAAAATTAGACTTAGACACTAAAAAGGAATGGCCTAACCCAATCCTTAACCTATTAGCTAACTTAAACTGACTAAGAAACTGAAATAGACTCAAAATAGAGTCCTAATGACTTAAAAACAACTTAAACTACTTAAAATAAAAGAAGATTTCCTACTAGCCAATAGGATATAAGAACCTCTTACCCAATAGGATCACTTCACTTAAATTAGACCAATTGAACCAATTGGATGCAACCAATTTAACCCAGCTCAATTAAAAACACAAAATAAAAACTAAGTATGGAAATAAACTAAACTAAGCTAAGGCTCCTACTAAAACCCTAGGTTTAGGGTGGCTTCTTCAATTCGAGGAGGCTAGGATCTGCATCAGAGACCTAATCTTTAGTGCACGTAAGAGATCATAGAATAATCTTGAATTTTATTTGCTCAGTTGCATCTCCTATTGCTCACTTGCTTTTAGTTCATCCAAGGGAAGGGGGGGAGTTATTCTAACTTCTAAGTTCTGCAGCAAGCATAATAGCCCTACCTGATTCTTAGTTAGCACAATGTTGACCATAATAGGAAGTTCAATAGATTCACTCTCTTGGAAAATGTCAAGTTGGAACTGTCTTTAACTCTTAAGAACAGGACAATTAGCAAAACTAAGTTCAGATTGCCCAAGACAAGGTCCAAGTCTTTTTTACTGTTTCCACACATATACCACTAGAGATTGCAACTGGTGAAGATAGAAACCATCAGCAACCTGGTTTGGCAGAAGTAGACATGTAGTAGATCAACTAATTAAGCCATATTTTAGTGACTAATAAAATCTCGAATAGGCAGTTAAATAGTACATTAATCTGTTAAAATATGTTTATCATTTGATCATGTAGAAAAAACTTTCGGTATCAATGAAGATAAATTGCAACCAGACCCTCCCCAAGTATACCGAAAATCAAATGTTTTTTGACAGGTTGCAAGATAAGAAAAAAAGTATTGCTAAGTAGCAAAGTGGAAGAGATTGTCTACAAGACTAAAGCATGGTTTGATTTTTGGTCGAAATCACCGAAAGTTCGCAAAATATTTCGGTTTCGATAAGAGCATTGAAACGAAACATGGGTAGACTGCAGGCATAACAGATTTCGATCATTTAGACCCATTTCAGCAAAATTTGGACTAATTTTGGCAAGATTCGGATGAAATTTTGCAACAAAAAAAAGACGACTCATTTCAGCAAAATTTTGGTCAAACTGTGGAGCATCCAATACAACAATTGAGTGCATTTAAAGCATCACTCAGCCCAAATTTTCTCAAATTTCAAATTTTCCACCTGTAGGGCAGTTGTGATGGACTTTGAGAGAATCTTCAGGTAAAGGATGACATGGCCACCATATGTCATATTGTCCAAAGCCAAACTACCACTTCGGGTGTTCTTTTTTGTTTTTTCTAGTACTAAATTATGTGTAGAATATAGGTTATATAAGAAAAACAATAATGAAAGTTTGAAACATAAAACGTACAATACCAACCTAGGGTCCGAAGACAAACTACAATTTAGGGTGTATTTTCTTACAACTTAATTAAAGGTTCAAATATGTTTAGAGAAATTAGGGTTTCTTTGAAATTTTGGGCGAAAATATGGCCATTTAACCATCGAAATAGCCAACCAAAATGTACCAGATTATGATCGAATTTAGACCGAAATCCATAATATTTCGGTTTTGAGTCAAAATCGAATTCTCAAACTATGACTTAAAGAAGAAGCCAAAACAATACAAGGACAATAGCTAAACTCCTCCCCCACTAAACAAAGTTATAAAAAAATAACCCAAAAAAAGGTATTTTCTATCCAAAGGCCATTCAACTTAAACTTGCATTAATCACTACCAAGAAGATCTAGAAGTTGTCACATTTTGTTGTTAAATTCACTACTGGTTTGAATATGAAGCCTGTAAAATCAAAACAAGAGCAAAAGCTAGATTGTTTTCCTAATAAATAGAATTATTCAAATGAAATAACTTACTTGTTCTACACTTGCAATAATCAATACTAAGAACATCTAACAGTTCTCATAGTTTGTTCCTCAACTTTATAAACTAAATCA
This sequence comes from Telopea speciosissima, assembly GCF_018873765.1. Classification (NCBI taxonomy): domain Eukaryota; kingdom Viridiplantae; phylum Streptophyta; class Magnoliopsida; order Proteales; family Proteaceae; genus Telopea; species Telopea speciosissima. Next base: position 48,850,824 of record NC_057919.1, on the reverse strand, counting down.
TGCAGATTCATCACCAAACTAGGCTTCTTTGCTTAGGAACAAGTCTAGGGTTGGATTACATACATGTTGGGCCCTTTAATCCCATGGGTTTTCTATGTAATAGGTATAAGTAATTAGGTTGCATACAGGATTGCTTACTTAGTTTTATTTTAATGTAATTAGTGGTCAAATGATCATGTGATTTGGTTAAGTGGTCATGTGACTATTTAAGTTGGGCTGGATTAGGACTCTATAAGTCCAACCATGTTTTGAGTTTGTTTCCTTTGTTATTTAACTTTCCTAGTCAGTTTAGATTACCTAATAAGTTAAGGATTGGATTAGGCCTTTCCTTTTTAGTGTAGGGGGGCAAGAATTGGAGACGAATTTTGATAATGAAAAGGATTTTTGCTGCTCTCTTTCATTGAAGATTTGTCTTATGTTTGATCAAGGTTAGTACGATTGGTGTTTGATCCAATCGACACCTTGCGGTGAGAAAACCGGGTGGTTCTTTTGAAGCTCTCCTTTAAGTTCTAGTGGAAGATTCAATTTTTATTCAAGTTTCTCAATCAAACAAGCTGCTGCCAAGGGAATTCTACAACAACAGTGAGTTTGATTCTTCCCAACTCTAACCTTTCTTCTTCTAATCCTCTAAACCACCAAACTCTAACATCCCCTCCATCAATGAACAACATTCCCACAACCTAAATTCTTCCCAGACCAAACCATCCAGCAAAATCCCTCCTTTTTTAGATCAAACTCTCCACCCCTGCCTCTATAACACTCGATCCAAACCCTAGCCCAATCCTCCCACTCTAAACCCTAGATTCTCTTATTTTACACTTTTCAAAAACCCGAAACCCTAACCCTAAATTACTATTAATTCAAATCAACATACTTCCCTCCATTAAAACATCTCAAGACCTTCACTGATAGACTTGCCTACCTTGACTTGACATAACCCATACATCAAACCTAACCCTAATTTCACAAAACACCCTATTTTACCAAGCCGATTCACCTGTTCATAACAGATCCTGGTTGATTGGCTCCTAGTTGGTCCTCTACCAATCTAGGAGATGCAGATTCATCACCGAAATGGGATTATTTTATTAGGAATAAGTCTAGGGTTGGGTTATATATATGTTGGGCCTTTGATCCCATGGTTTTTCTATGTAATAGGCCACTTTTATGGGCCTAAAATATGGGTAGTAAGGTTACATACGGGATTAGTAAGTACATTTCCTTGGTTACTGGTCATGTGATCACTTAAGTGATCATGTGACTTGGTTAAGTGGTCATGTGACTATTTAATTGTTATTTAAGTTGGGCTGGATTAGGACTCTATAAGTCCAGCCATGTTTTGAGTCTATTTCCTTTAGTATTTCAGTTTCCTAGTTAGTTTAAGTTACCTAATACGTTAAGGATTGGGTTAGGCCTTTCTTTTTTAGAATAGAAGTCTATTTTGAGTCTTTCATATAAGGTGGTTGTTGAATGTTCATGGATTACGTGTTGACCCGTGACCCGGACCCGGATACATTAAAGTGTCCAGGTTCATTATGCACATGTGATTTGACTAGGATTTTATTTCCTTTATTGTAATGATCTTTGATTATAAATAAAGAGGCTGTGGGCACATTGTTCATAAGCCATTATTCAAGGATTTCAACGTGGCATCATAGCCAATCCGAGAATATGGGATCTAAAAAATTCTTTCCTTTTTTTGTTTTTTTCTCTCTTCTCTACATCGTGAAGTCACCATAGCAACAGCACCACCGCCAGCACCACCTCCGCCAATCTTCTGCCAGCACTCCACACCACCGCCAACCCTCCGACAGCCTTTCCCCACCTTTTTCACACCACCGCCTCCCTCCCGCAACTTTCTCTCTCTCTCCTTTTGTTTTCTCACGAGAGGACTTCCCGCCTCCTTACGATCCTTTTAGACCCTCCCTTGGTGGTGAGTTGTCTCTCACCAAGGGCTCTTTTTTCCCCTAAAATTTTTTCCCCCATGCAGTAAACAAATCTGCGATTTTTTTTCCATTATTATTTTTTTCTAACTAGTCACCATGCCTAACAACTCTAACGTTACATCTGCTTCCTCTAGCCCTGACGGCACATCGCAGCGTGACTTTGTTCCTTTTCCAACCAGTCCTATAAAGTTAAATGGGGCCAATTACCTCCTCTGGTCTCGTTCATGCTTGTTTGCAATCGGTTCCCGTGGTCTCTCTGGCTAAATCACTAGAATCTCTGTCGGGCCTGGCGGCGAACTTCTCGCCAGATCGGTGGGAGAATTTTAATTTTCTGGTTATGTTATGTCCTATTTGGTGAATTCCATGGAGGAAGAGATTGCCGGACGTTATCTTCTTCTCGATTCGGCGGCCAAGATATAGAACATAGCCAAGGACATGTATTCTCAAGTTGGGAATGCCGCTCAGTCCTATGAACTTCGTCAAAAGATTCACTCTACCAAGCAGTTAGAGTTGTCCCTTTCACAATATTATAACACCATATGTACTCTGTGGCAACAGTTCGATTTTTTGGGCACCTTTACTGTAACTAGTGCTGCTGATGCAACGGCTTATAGAAAATGGGAAGACGGTCTTCGTGTTTTTTATTTTTTGGCCGGGCTCAATATTGAATTTGATCTGATCCGGTCTAATATTCTGAATCGTGATCCTCTACCTACTCTTAAGCAAGCATATGCAATTCTTTCTGCCAAGGACAGTCGACATATAGCCATGGTTAATCCTGTCCCTCAAGAACGATTGGCTCTTATTTCTAGTTCATAGCCTTCTGCCTGTGGCAATACTTCCCATTCTGTTCCTAGTGATCGGTCATCTGGGGATCGCCCTCCTATTAAATGTGATTATTGTGGAAAGGAGTGGCACATAAAGGACCGTTGTTGGAAGCTATATGGTCGCCCTGCCGATACTCCGATGCGGAGCAGGGGTGGTTCCAATCGATCTACTAGCACACGTGCAAATCAGGTATCCACTGAAGAGCATGCACAGTCTTTTTCTCAAGGTATGGCTGAACTCAATCATCTCAGGGATATGGTGACTCGTTTGAACACGTCTTCTTCGGCATCTACATCCTCTCCATTGGCTGCCTCTGCTGTTTCTGTGCCTTCTACTACTCTTACCACTCCTTCTCCAGGTATTTCATTTGGTGGGAATTGCTCTTCTGTCATTCACGATTCTTGGGTGATTGACTCTGTGTAGCAACCGACCATATGACAGGTTCTTCATCTCTTTTTTTCAAGTATTTTCCTTTATCTGGTCATACTAAAGTCTGTGTTGCTGATGGATCTCTTTCTTCTATCTCGGGAAAGGGATCTGTACAGTGCACATCTTCTCTTTGCCTTTCCTCTGTCTTGCATGTTCCAAAATTCTCTACTAATTTACTTTCAATTAGTAGTATAACCAGAGATTTAAATTGCAAAGGGACTTTTTTTCCCAACCATTGCTTGTTTCAGGACTTGGCGACGAGTCGTATGATTCCATGTGGTAAAGTAGTTGGTGGTCTTTATGTACTTGATGGTGCGCCGGCAGCCTTGACATCTCAGTCTTCCTCTATTGAATCTGATTCGGCAATTTTGGAGTTGAATAATTGGCATAAACGTTTGGGCCATCCCCCTATAAAGGTTTTATCTAATCTTTTTCCCAGTTTGGTTAAACGATGTAATAAATTTAATCTTTCTTGTTATGCTTGCATTTTAGCCAAGCAAACTCGGACAGTTTATCCTATTTCTGATAGTAGAAGTTTATCACCTTTTAATTTGATTCATTTTGACGTATGGGGCCTTGCCCGGTGTGTTCCTACTTTTGGCTTTCGGTGGTTTGTCACCTTCATTTATTGTTGTAGTCGGACCACTTAGGTCTACTTGATGCCCAATAAGAGTGATGTTTTTTGCTGTTTTACCTTGTTTCATAAGATGGTTCAGACCCAATTCGATGCCAAGGTACGAATTCTTCGGTCTGACAATGGCAAAGAATACATGGATGGTGCCTTTCGGTCATACTTGGAAACTCACGGGATTATCCATCAAACCTCTTGTGTGGATACACCTGCTCAGAATGGGGTCGCGGAACGCAAGAACAGACATTTACTTGAGATGGCTCGATCTCTAATGTTTGATATGGCTGTTCCCCCTCGTTTCTGGGCTGATGTGGTCCTTCCAGCCACTTATCTTATTAATCGACATCCCTCAAGAGTCTTAGGAGGACGTTGCCCATTGGATGTTTTATTAGGCTCCTCGAATTTTGTTGTACCACCAAAAATTTGTGGTTGTATGGTGTTTGCCCGAAACCACCATGTTCATGGCAAGTTCGACCCAAAGGGTCTTCGGTGCATTTTTCTTGGCTACTCGGCTACTCAGAAGGGCTACAAATGCTACCATCCTCCAACCAAAAAATATTTGTTACCATGGATGTTGTGTTTCGTGAGTTCGAGACCTACTTTTCATCACCGGAACCTCTGCAGGGGGAAGATCATAAGTGCAGATTCAAAGGTCCCACTAATTGTTCCTCTGGATGTTCATGTACCTGTTATAGAGGACTCTTCTGTGGAATTGGAGGATGGGATTACAAGTCAAGAACAAGAAATGGGACAGATTGAGCAGCAACCAGTTCAGGGGGAGAAAGATTTGAAGAATTATTCTCAGGGGACGTTTTTTCCTCCTCATGGACCATTGTACAAAGAAACCACTACCACACTACCTACTCAATCAGCACCTGTTCCGAGTTCTCCCACTCATTCTCCTGGTAAGCCTCCTTATGATCCCAATCTGGATTTACCTATTGTTGTTCAGAAGCCAAAGCGGAGATGTACTCAACATCCAATTTCTAATTTTGTATCTTACAACTCCCTTACTCCTTTCCATACCTTTTGTGTCTTCATTATCCTCTGTTATTATTCCTAACAATTGGCAGGAAGCAATAGCAGAGCAAAAATGGAAGGATGTGATGCATGAAGAAATGCGTGCCTTAAAGAAAAATTAGACCTAGGATTTGGTAATTCCTCCATCAAGAAAGAGACCCGTTGGTTGTAAACAGGTATTTGTTGTGAAGCATAAATCTGATGGTTTAGTTGAAAGGTATAAAGCAAGGTTGGTTGCCAAAGGGTTCACTGAAACCCAAGGAATCTACTATCAAGAAACCTTTGTTCCTGTGGCAAAGATGAATACAGTGAGAGTCATCATTTCCTGTGCTATGAATCAAGGTTGGGATCTTTAGCAACTTGATATGAAAAATGCCTTCTTACATGGAGAGTTGGAAGAAGATGTCTACATGGAGATACCTCCGGGTTTTGCCTCACCAAACACTCAAGGAAAGATGTGCAAATTGAAGAAAGCCTTGTATGGCTTAAAACACCCCCCGGACCTGGTTCAGTCGTTTCCATAGAGCTATGGTTGCCAATGGATATCAGCAAAGCCATGCTGACCACATGCTATTTGTAAAAAGGGTGGGACAGCATATCACTATTTTGATTGTCTATGTAGATGATATAGTGATCACCAGAAGTGATAAACAAGAAATTCAGCGGTTGAAGACCTATTTGGGCAGGTTGCGGTATTTCTTGGGAATAGAGGTTGTCTACTCTACTAAAGGTATATCTCTTTCTCAGAGAAAGTATACTCTCGATTTATTGAAGGACACTAGGATGCTTGGGTGTAAACCTGCCGATACACCTCTGGAACCTAACACACACTTGAAGAGTAAGGATGGATGTGACCCTATTGATAAGGGCAGTTACTAGAGGTTGGTTGGGAGATTGATGTACTTGTCTCATACCCGACCAGATATTGCATTTGCAATAAGTGTAGTCAACCAATTTATGCATGATCCTCACTCTTCTCACTTGGAGGCAGCATAGCGAATCCGAAGGTACCTAAAGTCCTCTCCTGGTAAAGGAGTCCTATATTCCTCACATAGTCATCTCTGGGTAGAAGCTTATACTGATGCGGATTGGGCAGGCAACCCTGATGATAGAAGGTCCACCTCTGGATATTGCACCTATGTTGGAGGAAATTTGACTACTTGGAGAAGCAAGAAGTAGGCAATGGTTGCTCAATCAAGAGTTGAAGCTAAGTTTAGAGCCATGGCAGAAGGCATTTGCGAACTTCTTTGGCTCAAAGGACTTCTCCAAGATCTTGGATTGTCAGTTGACCTTCCAATGAGACTCTATTGCGGTAGCAAGTCTGCAATCAGCATTGCCCATAATCCAGTCCGACATGGTCGCACCAAAAAATGTTGAGATTGATCAGCACTTTGTCAAGGAAAAGCTAGAGCAAGGGGTCATCTATGTTCCGTTTGATCAATCTAGTAATCAAGTGGCTGATATTCTTACTAAGGGAATTGGTAGTAAATTATTTTGTCCTATTGTTAGCAAGTCGGGCATGTTTGACATGCACGCACCAACTTGAAGGGGAGTGTTGAATGTTCACGGATTACCCGTTGATCCGTGACCCGGACCCGGATAAATTGAAGTGTCCAAGTTCATTATGCACATGTTGCACATGTGAATTGACTAGGATTTTATTTCCTTTATAGTAATGATCGTTGATTATAAATAAAGAGGTTGTGGGCACATTGTCCATAAGCCATTATTCAAAGATTTCAACAGTTGTAAGGGGGCAAAGCCTTGAATACGAATTTGATTAATGAAAAAGCTTTTGTTTGCTACCATAGTTGCTCCTTTGCTCCTTATGAGTGTGCATCCTTGTGGTTCTATCAAGGTGGAAAGAGATTAGTGGAATCCGATTGACTCCTTACGCCGTGACGACTGGGAGGATCCTCTTCAGCTGGAAGGTGATTCTATCCTTCTATCACAGAGAAGCTACCTCCATTGAAGACCTGCAACAAGTAAGAAATTCTGCAACTATTCTTCCTTCTAGAAGGACACATCCAAGGTGATTTTTGAGATCTACCAAACCAGCCATCCGATTGAACTCAGATTTTCACCATACCTCCATTAACCCTAATTTGGGAAGTGATTCAGATTTGACCTAATTCATGCGGCCTGATTTGAATATATTCTCATATTTCCCATTCTGCCCCTACCTCCATTAAAGCACAGTTTCAGATCATCAACCATAATCAATTCTGATTTCATGCTCAGAATAAGTAGTTGATTTCATGACATATTAATTCTGAAATTAGTAACCTAATCATATCTCTTAACCCTAGTTCCAGTACCCTATTTACCATAATACCCTCACTCCTACCCTAACTAAGATTCCTCCATAACTTCAAATCTGTCCATCAGTTTCAAACCAAACTCTCATCATACATCCCTTACATCATTATTGGCACTAGATTCAAGTTTACTTTCATCAGACCCCCACCACCCTAAACCCTAGAATCCCCTTCTCCTACCTCCATTAGGAATTGTTTCAAATAACCTTATCATGCTGCCCAACTCACCTAACCTACTTCCATTCACTAAAACATCATAAAACCTATACCATTAGACTTCCCTGCACCTGCCTAGCATTACCATATAAAAATTACCCCCATTCCCCCAAACCTAACCTTAGAATTTGACCTAAAACTCCTATTCTGTTCTATTGGAATTGTAGAACCGGCAGCCCCTTTGGTCCTTTGTCATTGGATCCTGGATAATTGGCCTCTAGTAGGACCTTTAACTATCTAGAGCTACTCACATGTTTCCCCTTCCTCCCAACAAAATTCGAGGACGAATTTTTTCAAGATAGAGAGAGTTGAAGTAGATTCATCATCGAAATGCGCTTATTTTATTAGGAATAAGTCTAGGGTCGGGTTATATATATGCTAGGCCTTTGATCCCATGGTTTTTCTATGTAATAGGCCACTTTTATGGGCCTAAAATATGGGTAGTAAGGTTACATACGGGATTAGTAAGTACATTTCCTTGGTTACTGGTCATGTGATCACTTAAGTGATCATGTGACTTGGTTAAGTGGTCATGTGACTATTTAATTGTTATTTAAGTTGGGCTGGATTAGGACTCTATAAGTCCAGCCATGTTTTGAGTCTATTTCCTTTAGTATTTCAGTTTCCTAGTTAGTTTAAGTTACCTAATAGGCTAAGGATTGGGTTAGGCCTTTCTTTTTTAGAGTAGAAGTCTATTTTGAGTCTTTTATATAAGGTTGTAAGGGGGCAAAGCCTTGAATACGAATTTGATTAATAAAAATTAGTTTTATGCTTGCTGTCATTGCTGCTGCTATTTTACTCTTCTGAGAGTGTTTGCCTTGTGGTTCCATCAAGGAAGAAAGGGCAGGTGGAACTCTTGAGACTCCTTGCGCCGTGATGGCCGGGAGGATCCCAATTCGAAGGTGGTTCTATCCTTTACTTCTATCCAAGCTGCTGCCAGTGGATTTCTGCTGCATATTCATTAATTTCTTCTTCTAATCCTCTACTCCCTTCCCCAATTGATCACCCTTTATTTTTGTTTGAATTTTATAAACCCTAAGCATTCTTAACTCTGTCCAGCATCAGTCCCTCATTAGAATCCTCTCATCTTTTGATCACAGCTTCTCCTTAACACCCCCTATACTCGACCCAAGCTGCTGCCCCTTCCAATCACTCAAACACTAATTCCCTCTTCTCCATTAGAGTTCCTTAAACCCTGAGATTTCTACAGCCTAACCTAGCCATCAGAACCAGCCCAAACTTGGTTCGAATCTCCCTCCCACTGTCCCCTACAATCGATCCAAAGCCCCTCTCAAATTTCCCCTCCTAAACCCTAACTTCATCTAGTTTTCTGTTTCAAAAACCCCGAAACCCTAAACCAAAAATTTCCAGAATTTCAAATTTTTTTTAAACCTATTAAAACTTATACCATTAGCTTCCTCTAGAACTGCCCCATCTTTATCATATATCACACTCACCCCTTACCCTAGTCTTAACCCTAGTTTTGCCCTAATTTCCCTAATTCTGCCCATTCGAACCAGCACTCCCTTTTAGATTTTGTTGCTTGGCCTCTAATAGGATCCTTCTCCTATCTAGAGCTACATTACTAGGACTGCATTATTAACTAGTTTCTTATCAAACAACCAAACCAGGAAAGACTTCAATGTTAGAAATAGTAAGATATTTTAAAAATAATGGGCAAAGAGTAATTCTTCACAACCCCCAATGTACTGAATGGGATCCTTTTTTCCTTATTATTGGTAGTGATATTGACTATTTAGACATCACAAGCAATTTAAAAAAACAAAGGTGATGTAGACAGATCACCTAAATGGGATTATTTTATTAGAAATAAGCATTGGGGTTGGGGGGTTAGATACATATTGGGCCTTTAGTGCAAGGAGTTTTCATTGTAATGGGTCACTTTAATGGGCCTATAATATGGGTATAGGCTAGGCATACGGGATTAGTTAAGTTAGTGCCTTTATTTTTTTTTATTTTTTTTTTCATTGTTATGGGTCACTTTTTTTTTTTTTTTTTTTTTTTTTTTTTTTGGTAAACAATGGGTCACTTTAATGAGCCTATAATATGGGTATAGGCTAGGCATACAGGATTTTTTATTTTAGTGTCTTTATTTTTATTTTTTTTAAGTGTTATTAAGTTGTTTTAGTTAGGCTGGATTAGGATTCTATAAGTCCAGTCCTGTTTTAAGTCAGTTTTCTTTCTTAATTCAGTTTTCTAGTCAGTTTAGGTTACCTTATTAGTTAAGAACTGGGTTAGGCCTTCCCGTTTTAGTGTAGGAGTCAGTTTTTGAGTCTTCTATACATGTTTGTAAGGGAGGCCAGCATTGTACACGAATTTTGATTAATGCAAAGTTATTGCTGCTCTTCTCTTCATGCTGTGAAGAAATCCCTTGTGTGTGATCAAGGTTCAGATTGGTGTTTGATCCAATCGACACATTGCAACGGGAAGCTCAGGTGGATTGTTCTTTCACTTAATCTCTTGTGCTACTGATCTATTACTGGATTTGTTGATTATCTGTCTTCAATTTCTACTATTGACAAGTAAGTTTGAGTTCTGAATTTTCTGTAAATTCTGTTCTAACCAAAATTGATACGCAAGTCATTTTTTGCATGAATTCTGGTTAGAGAGATCCAGCCATTAGAATACCTCCATATTTTGACTCATTCATCAACCATAATTAGAAACTTGATTCCAGTTTGGTACAATTCTGAATTGCTTATCTTCATATTGTAAAATCTCTATTCTTCCCTTTATTTGTTTCTGTGGATCTGAATCTCTGGTTGATTTATTAAATCTGATATTCTGTTATTTATCATTGTTACATAGAGTGACAATAAATTGATCTTCATAACCCTATATTCTGATCTCTGAATTCCTTGGTTAAATTACTGATTTTCACATATCCTATTGCTACTAGGATTACCTCTTATTTTCTTATTCAACCATTGGATAGATCTCAGGTTTTCAGCAAATATTCAACCCCATAACTACTGAATTCGATTTGAATTTCATCCCATGTTGACCATCTGATTTTGTGTTATCTGTATTCTCCCTCAATCTGAACTATTTTACTTTGGTTAAGATCTTGTCTATACTATTTTGAGTCTTCAAATTCAGTACTATATTAAAAAGAGGTTTGGCAGCTTCATAGAATATATAACCATGCAGACAGGGATCAAATCTTATTCCTCGTCATATCAATTTGCTTCAGTTAATAATGTAATGCTAAGTTTTTAGCTACAAAGAATGACTGTATCCAGTAGAGTTTAGGAAAACCATGACATATTTGGACTAGACATATTGTATATGCATTGTTCATAAGGGAAAAACTACACATCAACATGCCTTGTTAAGTGGTACATTCAAAACCAACCACGTGGTGATACACGGATGAGTGCATGTGGTAGAGGACTCCATACCCATGTCATTGTAAAATTTCTCCACCAAATGAGCGGAAGCAGTTGCCCAAAATTATAATGATGGTATTTTAAATTTTCATGTTCATTTCCTTCATGTGGTGATTTCATGATTTTATAGAACTTTGGGTTGAACTTTGTAGCCGCTTCCCTGACTCATTTTTGGCTAAAATTTTACCAGGGAGATAGTTATGGGGTCCTCCATCATATGGATCCACCCATGTACTGCCAGCCATGGGGCAGTTCATCAAGTGGCACACTTCAACAGGCATAATGAATTTAGAAGGACCCTTTCTTAAAAGATATCAAGGTCCATTCCACATAAATCTGAGGAAATGTCTGTAAAAGTACTTGAGGAAAACCTGGAACTGAATTACAATGGTGCTGTGGGTGAGCTTACTGACCATTCACACAAAAGGATAGCCCAATAAGGCTGATGCGTGATTGGCTAATTGGCCACCTTTAAACAAGAAAACTTACATATACCAATACAATAGAAACAATCAAGTAAGAAAAATAAGAATACTGGAAAAGGGAAGGGCCTTGAAACAAAGCTAGGGTACATGCTAATCACACCGGAGTCACTCGCGTTAGAAGAAATTTTGCTTCTGAAAGCAAACAGCTATAACTCCAAGTACCAAAATTAACTCATTTTTTGGCGAAAATTTTGCCAGGGAGATAGTTATAGGGTCCTCCATCATATGGATCCACCCATGTACGGCCATGTGGCAGTTCATCAAGTGGCACACATCCACAGGCATAATGAATTTAAAAGGGCACTTTCTTAAAAGATATCAATGTCTATTCCACATAAATCTGAGGAAATATCTGCACAAGTACTTGAGGAAAACCTGGAACTGAGTTCACCACAAGATACTATTACTACGGTGCTGTGGGTGAGCTTACTGACCATTCACACAAAGGACAGCGCAATAAGGCTGATGCGTGATTGGCTAATTGGCCACCTTTAAACACAAGAAAACTTACATGTACCTATAAAATAGAAACAATCAAGTAAGAAAGATAAATAAGAACACTGGAAAAGGGAAGGGCCTTGAAACGAAGCTAGGGCACATACTAGGATCACACCGGAGTCGCTCGCATTAGAAGAACCTTTGCTTCTGAAAGCAAACAGCTATAACTCCAAGTACCAAAATTAACTCATTTTTGGCTGAATTTTTGCCAGAGAGATAGTTATAGGGTCCTCCATCAAATGGATCCACCCATGTACAGCCATGTGGCAGTTCATCAAGTGGCACACTTCAACAGGCATAATGAATTTAGAAGGACCCTTTCTCAAAAGATATCAAGGTCTGTTCCAAATAAATCTGAGGAAATGTCTGTAGAAGTACTTGAGGAAAACCTGGAACTGAGTTCACCACAAGATACTATTACTATGGTGCTGTGGGTGAGCTTACTGACCATTCACACAAAAGGACAGCCAAATAAGGCTGATGCGTGATTGGCTAATTGGCCACCTTTAAGCACAAGAAAACTTACATGTATACAATAGAAAAAAATCAAGTAAGAAAAATAAGAACACTGGAAAAGGGAAGGGCGTTGAAACAAAGCTAGGCTACATGCTAATCACACTGGAGTCACTCGCATTAGAAGAACCTTTGCTTCTGAAAGCAAACAGCTATAACTCAAAGTACCAAAATTAACTCATTTGTGGCTTAAATTTTGCCAGGGAGATAGTTATAGGGTCCTCATCATATGGATCCACCCATGTACTGCCATGTGGCAGTTCATCAAGTGGCACACTCCAACAGGCATAATGAATTTAAAAGGAACCTATCTTAAAAGATATCAAGGTCTGTTCCAGATAAATCTGAGGAAATGTCTGTAGCAGTACTTGAGTGAAACCTGGAACTGAGTTCACCACAAGATACTATTACAATGGTGCTGTGGGTGAGCTTACTGACCATTCACACAAAAAGGGCAGCCCAATAAGGCTGATGCGTGATTGGCTAATTGGCCACCTTTAAACAAGAAAACTTACATTTACCTATACAATAGAGACAATCAAGTAAGAAAGATAAATAACAATGGAAAACGGAAGGGGCTTGCAACAAAGCTAGGCCACATACTAGGATCACACCGGAGTCACTCGCATTAGAAGATCCTTTGCTTCTGAAAGCAAACAGCTATAACTCAAAGTACCAAAACCAGCAAACGTCCAAAAATTAGAACGTGCAGAAACAAAAGAAAGAAGATAAGGTGCATTGGGATAGAGGGGAAAAGAACGGGAAAAAAAAGAAGCAAAAATGGTGTACCAAACACTCCCTTGATGTAATGACATCTGCAGGAAACAGAACTGCAAATATTCACCCATGGGCATGTCCAGGCGACTGGAGAAAGTAGTATTCATTATACCGTCAAACTTACCATAAAAACAATCAACCAGTTAAGAACTCAAAATTATAGTTTATGCATCATGAGATTGATCATAACCTGTAGATAAAAGAAAAACACAGAGAGCATTTCCTATTTACGATAGCATGAGCATTTTAAGTGATAACAACAAGAATTATAAAAATAATGGTGGCAACAAAGAGGAAAAATCGGAAACATGCTTCAGCTAACATTCTGCATTGATTCAATCAGGTTGTAATATCAGAGATTCCAATTCATTGCACTCAATCTTTCCAGTTCCTGCTATAATTATAGAAACTTCAGAAAATAAAACACACACACACACACACACACATTTCAATGGAAGAAGAGAAGAAAAGCGGAAAAACTAACCAGAGGAGCCACGATAAAATCGAAACCTCCAGAAACATTGAAAGCTAAAACATGAGGCATGTCATCATCGAATTCGGTAATGACTCCACAGTACCGTGAGTCGCTTTTATCTCCAACCCTCTGTCCTAGAGGCATCTTCTTACCAGAGAAAGAGCCCAAGGAGATACCTTTATAAATTAGGAAAAAGAAGTTTTTCAGAATGACAAAATATTCGAAACCCTTTTGGCTTCTGTCGGAGACGAAACCAGTTAATGGTGACTGATGAGAATTCGGGGGAAAGGACCCTGGAATGAAACAGTAGCAGAGAAAAATCACCACTTTTTTTTCTTCTAAAACGCCCTAATGATGGTAGAACTTGCAAGTTAATTCTGATTTTGTAATTGTAAAACGAAAATGAGAGACTTTGGATAGGGATGTTTGATGCGATCAATGGCAAGAGTAAGTTGAAATGCAAAACGAGAGGGAACAAGTAAGTAGGCGACTCTGGGGTTTTGGTAGGGTTTTTGGCGTTCCAACAAGGAGCAGTCGGACTATTAATTACTGATCTCCACACGTGTGAAGATAGGTAGGGTTATCTCGAACGATTCTTTGATGAGCAAGAATCTGGCACCCACCCTCTGGTTGGAAAACCGTGGGAGGGGTGTTTGGGATTGGACCAGGATCATCGGCAATACCGGTGGATTGACGGTGCACATCCAACGGCACAACAGAGGTTAGGTTGCACACATGGCACACATGGCCTCTGCTGTGCCACCAAATGTGCACTATCGCCCCGCCAGTACTGCAGAAGATTTTAATATGTTTGGGATTAGGGGTTTAATTAAGGGCCCAATTTTCCTTTACCTACGGTGAATCAAAAATCTATTCATTCATATACTTTTTGGTGGTTGGATGGGTCTCTTACTCTCTTGGACAGTGGTAATGGTATTTCGGACATTTGTTTGGGGGGAGCATTAATGTGATAATCACAATGCTGGGTGAAGAAATTCTTGGTCCAACATGGGGAAGGAAAACCTTTTTTTTTTTTGTTCCTTTACTAAAACCCATTTTGATTAGAATTGAAGGGTCCATCTTCTTGCAAGGTTAATGGAATTTTGTTGTACCATGGGTTCATATCCTTAGTTTTGTCAATGAAAATAGGTGGATGATGATTCATGGGATTTCTAATATATGTGTTGAGGCTTGCAAAGTCTAATCTATCCTACAAAGCTATGAAGGAGCCTTCAAATATTTATCACCTGTTCAGCAAGCATCTATCATGAGCAAAGTCCATTGAAGCCCCTATCATGAGCAAAGTCATTAAAGCTTGAAGAATTACAGTGGAAAGCTTGTTGAAGATACGAAGTCTTGGAATTAATAGAGTTGGAATCAAGATCCATAGCATAGGGTTTTTAATTTAACTTGTAATTACCTTGTAACCCTCTGTATGTACATTATCCATACCTGAAAAGCCTTAATTAAGTCATTAAAGACATGTTGAGCACAAGTGGCATTGTGCTAGTGTAATCATTGTTGTCAACACACTCAGTCAAATAGCAGAGTGTGCATAAGTTGTTGGTGGGAGGAATAAAAAATAGTAAGGAAACCAATATATTTCCATAATCACATAGAATAATAGAAATCATCCTCTACCTGAATGCGTAGCGAAAAGAATCAATCCTATTGATTCTTTCGCATCTCATGGTTACCAAAACAAAATTTTTCATTAACAAAACAAATAAATTTGCTAACTTGGAGAGCCTCAAGTGTTGCCCCTCCTCCAGATAGTGGTTCTTCCTCAAACAAACACATAGGGAAAGATATTCATGATCAATTTTTCGCTTTGGTGCAATAACAGATCTCCAAGTTAGATCACCAATCTTCCCAAGGATGCAATTAAAATCCACAAACTTCAAACCAAGGTTTCACCAAACCCTAGCTATCAAGATTCCAGAGAGGAAATAAGAAAGCAAGAGAAGAGAGAAAGAGCTCGACCAAGGAGAGGGAAAGCCAGGCAAATCCGGGTGGCTCCCCCTTCTGGAGCCTCTTTTATATATGTGGGGCTCTAAAGAGAGCCCCCAGTCCTTGTGAGAGTCTGACACTCTCTCTTATTAAGTTGACTCGAATTCTAACTGTCATTTTGTGCACCAAATAAGGGAAGAAGTGGAATCTATAAAGGAAAGTAAAATAATTATTTATTTTTATTTTAATGGACAATTTAAAATATTGCACCAAAACCATTAATAAAATAAATCAATTATTTTAATTAGCAAACCAATCCCAAAATTAAATTACATAATAACACTTTATTATGTACCAATCCTCCAGTAATCAACATCATCATTATGGAATCTAGTGCATGTATGTACACATTGTCAAACCCTATTCCATAGTACATGTCCATATCAGGGTGTTTGTGTACGTGATCGAAATTGTAAAACTCGATTTAAACTCAATATCTTATTTTACACTGGTTCTCTTTTTTTTCTACCAATCTTGCTTTCTATTGTTAAACTTTTTCTTCTTCTGATATTTCTTTCCATTGGTGGGTCTATCTGATTTCTATTCTATAGCATTAACTGCAAAATCTTTCTTTATTAGCATAGCATCTTCATGATCAGTGACCTTGGATAAGAGATCATCCACAGACCAATCCAAACCAGAAACAATAGTTGTCTTACAAATTCATAAGAATCAACAAAAAGGATAAAATAATGAATATCTTTGTTTTTTCATCAATTGGTCTTCCCTGAAGAGTTAATTCATCAGCTGTGGAAATCATGTTGTTCACATGTTGTCTAGCATCTCCTCTTTCAGATAATTTAGTTCTAATGAACTTCTTCCACAAACCTTCAATTGGCTTGATTTCTTGCTGAAATTCAATTCAAGAGTATCTAGAATAGCCTTTGCAGATGGACTATTCATATAGCAAACCTTAAGAGGATCAGTCATGTATCCCAACATTAAATATTTCATCTTATTATCAACCTCTATCCATTTCTTATAAGTAGACTTAGCAGATTTGGTAGAATGCGCTCCCAACATAGGAGGGCAATTCTTTTAAATATAAAGAGAACAATTATGAAACCTAATGAACAAATCAATTCTACGCTTCCATTCAGCATAATTGGGTCCAGTAGGGATGCAATTTTTCATAATATAAAAAATGTTTAGAGAACTAGAAGAACCAACCATTTGTCATAAGCATACAACATGCATAATAAGATTGGAGACTAAGGCCTATTACAATTTTGCACAAAAATACATTATTGTACATATTGTGGCAAAATCAAATAGTCCTATGATATCTCAAATCCTTCTTGTATCCGATGGGCGTAGGAAAGAATTTGATTAATCAAGGACCACAGATTATAAATTAATTAACAATCCAATGATAAATTTAGCCCTTCCTGTATCCGATGAGTGTCGACATAAAGGGTTTTCTTGTTTAACCACAATCCTATCTTATCCATGTGAAATTTCCCCACTCTAAACCAATAGAGCCAGAAGAGAAAGCTTTTGAAGAGTTTGATGATGCTATAGTTGTGGATGATGAAGTTGTGGAAGTTCAGAAGAATGATAATGATGTAGATACAGATGTTCTTGATACTGAAACAGTGATAGAGAGAGATGGCAGACCTAAGGACACCCTAATACAGAAGAACCATCCTCCCCAACAAATCATTGGTGACCCAAGTGCTGGAATTCAAACAAGAAAAATAAAGAAGCCTAAGCAGATGTTTTCTTTGTTGTCACAAGTTGAGTCCAAGACAGTTAATGAAGCAAGTAGAGATGTGATTTGGGTCAAGGCAATGAATGAATAACTGAACCAAATAGAGAAGAACAATACATGGGAACTAGTCCCTAGACCGGCAGATAAGAACATCATCAATACCAAGTGGGTCTTCATAAACAAGTTGAATGAAAATGGCCAGGTGATTAGAAACAAAGCCAGACTTGTGTGCAAGAGTTACGCTCAGGTAGAGGGGATAGACTTCGATGAGACATTTGCACCGGTACCAAGATTGGAATCCATACAGATGTTATTGGCATTGGGAATGTACAAGGGGTTCAAGGTTTATCAGATGGACGTAAAGTTAGCGTTCTTAAATGGCAATCTTGAAGAAGAGGTGTACATCGAGCAACCAGATGGCTTACAGATTGGTGAGGATCCAAATATGGTTTGTAGATTGAAAAATGCTTTCTATGGGCTGAAACAAGCTCCAAGAGCCTGGTACTCCAGACTTGACACCTACTTACATTAGTTGGGGCTGCGGAAAGGCATGGTTGATAGTAATCTATATGTTATGACAGAGCATAGTCGTCAAGTGGTGGTTGTGGTTTATGTCTATGACATAGTTTTTTGTGGATATAGTGATGAGGTGTGTAAGCAATTTGTAGAGAGGATGAAGACCGAATTTGAGATGTCCATATTAGGAGAGTTGTCCAACTTTTTGGGTTTGCAGGTGAACCAGAAGAAAAATGGCATTTTCATTTCACAGGTGAAATATGTAAAGGAGATGTTGAAAAAATTCAACATGGAGGACAGTAAACCGGTGGGTACCCCAACGGTTGTAGGATGCAAGCTAAGTTCGATAAATGAGTCACCTCTAGTAGATCAGACTTTATATAGGTCAATGATAGGCAGTCTACTGTATTTGATGGCATCGAGACTAGATATCTTGCAATCGGTTTGTTTAGTGGCCAGGTTTCAGGTAAATCCCAAGGAGACACACTTGTTGGCACTGAAACGGATTTTTAGGTACTTGAAAGGTACAATGGATTATAGATTATGGTACTAAGGACAGACCACTTCACATTTACTACGTTTTCAGATGCAGCTTGGGCTGGCAGTATTGATGACAGAAAAAACACTAGTGGCGGTGTTTTCTATTTGGGGAAAAGCTTGGTGGCATGGCATAGTAAGAAACAAGATGGAAGTTGGTCATAAACGACTGCAAGATTAACCGTTTGAGAAGATTTAATCTTAATTACTCTCAGTCTTGCACGAAAGATTGCATGGAATACCATGATGATCTTTCGTAGCCACAAAGCTTTAAACCTCAGTTGTCCATGAGTTATGACTTAGAATATATATTTTTTTCTGCCAATTAAGCTCAGTCGTCCGTCTCTATTCACGGAAGACTGTGGATAGTAGACTTAGACAACTCTCTAAATCAAACCACCTATAGTTTCTTGGTTTTTTCCATTTGGGTAATTTTATGCCACTATTTTAGGTTTTTTTACATCTTATTGATTAAGTATATTAGGATTACAAATATATGCCAATATAATTCAAATCCTAATCTAGTCCTTGAAAGAATCCTTCAACTTTATGTTGCTTTCAACTCCTTGATCTTTCAAGCCACGAAAGATCGTCCTCTATACATGGAAGACTATCTTCAGTAATTCTTCATTCAATCAACATATCTTGTTCTTTCTTCAATTGTATCTTTTTCAGTAGCTTGGGTATAATTAATCTCTTGGTACATTATCATACATGCTAGTACATCCAAAATACACATTACATAATGATTTTTATATTCAAAATACATTGAAATAAATAAAAAAAAACCATTCAAGTTGATGCCCTTATGTGTGCTCTCATTGGCCCCTATGCTGCTACATGACCAGACTGGGATCTCTTGCCCATTTTTTACATGTAATTTAGGAAAAATATCTTGAAGCTATCAACAGAGTATAAAGTCGCCTCTCATTTGTGTGCTCCCATAGCTTGCCTAACTTCTTTTTTTCCCCCTTCAATTTAATGAGATTTGATTGCAAAGTAAAGTAAAAATTTTTAACTATTTTTTTTAATTAATTGTGATTTTAAAATTTTTCATTCTATCCTGGTGTTAACATCATTCCCTTCCATAAAAAAAAACGTGGTTTTAATCATAGTTGGAAAACTAGGTTTTGACTTGGGCGAGTTACCCGAGTCGAGCCAAAAGATAGCAAAACTGGTCAAGGATTGTGTCAATTTGGCAAGGTTAAAAAATGACCAGACTAGGTCCGTTTGTCCCAAGTCAAAAATGACTTTGTGTTTATGCCCGAGTCAAATAAAATTAGTCGATTTGAGTCAAAATTTTGAAACCCTCACTCTAAGGGAAATTTGATATTCGATTTTAATTAGGTCAAACCATTAGTAACTTAAATGTCCAATTCGTCAAATCTGAATTTATAGTTCGAAGATGTATGTTATTAAAGTATTTGTACCTATTGAGAGTGTTGAGATGCGAGTCTTTTTCTTCCTACACGCCACTCAAAGAATGACATCATAACCCACCCACCCAACTTAAGTTCGCTAGTTTTCTTGAGAAATGACATACTTTAACAGTCACACTTATAAATAAGGAGAATCACACCTACTGGATTTCATGGCATCATATGTGTAAATCTAAAGAAAAGGGAGGCCTTGGATTTAGAGATCCTGCAATCCAAAATAAGGCTTTGTTGGATAAGCTTGCTTGAAACCTGTGGAAGGAGCCGCTATGCACATTTGTGACTTTTATTAAAGAAATGTATTATCCCCACGTTCCGTTTCTTGAGACTGTTGTGGGTTTTAACCTATCTTGGGCTTGGAGAGGAATCATCGAAGGTCGCAACGTTTTGAAGGCAGGTCTGCTATGGGTTGTTGGCAATGGAAATTCGATCAGCATTCGGGAGGATAGTTGGATCCCAACTTCTCCAAACTTCAAACTTTGCCATTCATTCAATCCAAATCAGCAAGTTAACTTAGTGGAAGATTTGATTGATGAGGCTAACCGAGTTTGGAAATATTATTTAATCAAAGATATTTTTCATCGGGATGATGTTGATGCCATTCTCTCTATACCCCATAGTTTATTTTCAATGATTGATAAGCAAGTCTGGGGAGGTAACCGAAATGGAATTTACTCTGCCAAGTCGGCATATCACTTTTTATATAACTTAGAGGATATACAAGAGCTGCAATCCAACCCAAACCAGACATCTCAGATTTCAACTCTAGTTTGGAAGAAAATCTGGAATAGCTTCTCTTCTCCAAAAGTGCGTACTTTCTTATGGAGGTCTTGTGCAGGGGGTATAGCATCTGGAGTTGATCTCTTGAAGTGCCAACTTTCCATTGACCCTCTCTGTCCTCGATGTGGTGCAACTGTTGAAACTATCGATCACCTTCTGCTGGATTGTGAATTTGCTCGAGCAGTTTGGTTTGGATCCCACCTTGGATACTCTCCTCTTCCTATAAATCTAGAGCTCCACCTTTTCATTTAAGGCTGGAATGGTTGGTCTGGCTTTTGTAAAGGGCAGAGGCAAAAAATGGAAGGTCTCACAACGGCTATTTGTTGGCACCTACGGAAAGCTCGAGATGAACTTATTTTCAAGAGAGTGGCTATGTCTCCCATGGAGGTCATTCGGCGCGCTGAAGCCCAGTTTGGGGAATTTATCCGAATCTGAATAGGAATCTAACCGGAAGTGCAACCTAGAATCCTCCTTCAACTAGAACTTTTCTCCTTAATATAGATGCTGCTCTCAAGGACGGTAAAGGTGGGCTGGGGTTTGTCATCCGAGATTGGAAAGGAGAGGTTATTTCAAGTACATCTGAAGAACCGACTTCATTCCAATCTGTTCTACAGGGAGAACTTATTGCTATCAAAAATGGTTTGCTCCAGTTCATTGTAGGGATTTAAACACCCCAATCAATCAATCTCATGCCCATATAGATTTGGAATGTATCAATATTAAGGGAGAACATGACATACCTTTTTGGTTGATAACTGAAGTCGATCCTCAAGCTTTTCCCTTCCCTTTAGCCTTCCACAGGCTTTCTCTTTTGCTCTCTCGTGAGTTGGAATTCAAATTAGCAAGTGACGGTTGTGGGAACCTTAGGGTTGAATATATAATATTCTCCCTGATCCTAATCACACTCCCACAATGTGTAAGGTCAACTATACCCCTGACTTAACCTGCAGTGAAATAATACCTTATGGGCCCAATGAAGCAAACATATATTAATGAAGCCCAATAACCCAACAATCTCCCACTTGGACAAAATTAATACACGTATCTTCATTGGAATTGGCCAGAGTCCCAATTTCACTCAAAATTACTTTGGTTCTATTAATACCCACTTGCGTCGAACGACAGCAGAAGATATGCCTCAACATACGGCATACAACTTTCTGTCATCACGGCCACAAATGATCTATTAACTCGAACCGCTTTGGGTATATGTAACAACAAGGAAATCAAGAGCATAACAAGTGATCAACAAGTAAATGCTCGTTTCCTCGTAGGTCCTCTACCTTGAACATCCTCACAGGTAGTACACTTTGATATTGACTCATACTTGGGCTAAACCACCGTGAACTTCGAGTCAACACCTTACTTTGGTTTACTGCCCATGACTTATCCGCCGATCTTAAAGCTTTGGCTACATACCGCCTATGGCTAATTGCCATTTTTTAAATCCTTGGCTAAATACCGCCTATGGCTAACCGCCATTTTGTAAGACATGTCATATAAGAATGAGTAATGAACGATAACCAGTAAATGTATTAAGATGGCAAAAGAATACAAAATCACTGGTTAAATAAAAGAGCTCAGATAATGGCCAAAGGAAAAATAGACTCCCACTAAACAAGCATATCAAAAGACTCTGCTAGTCCCATACAAGTAACATGACCCCTGAAAACTCCCACTGGAAGAGCCTTGGTGAGAGGATCAGCCACCATTTTCTCAGTAGGAATGTGTGCAACATCAACTTCTCCCTTAGTCACTTTCTCCCTGACCAGAAGATACTTTATTTCAATGTGCTTTGAGCTGTTGGACTTCTTGTTATTCTTTGAGAAAATGACTGCAGAGTTGTTGTCACACCAGAGCTGCAAAGGTTTGGAGATGGTGTCAACAACTCTCAGTTTTGTAATGAAATTTCTCTGCCATACTGCCTGCTTAGTCGCCTCAAACAATGCCACAAACTCCGCCTGCATGGTGGATGAAGCAATAATGGTCTACTTGACACTTTTCCATGAAACTGCACCTCCACCGATCAAGAAGACATATCCAAAGGTTGACTTCATATCATCAGTACAACCACTGAAATCTGAATCTGAGTAGCCGACCACCTCAAGTCTCTCATCTCTTCTGTAGACAAGCTTGAAATCCCTGGTCCTCAGTAAGTACCGCATTACCTTCTTAGCAGCAGTCCAATGAGCCAAACCAGCATCAGACTGGAAACTACCAAGCACGCTGACTGCAAAGGCGATGTCAGGTCGAGTACACACCTATGCATACATCAAGCTGCCAACAGCTGAAGCATAAGGCTTGTCCTTCATATAATCTCTCTCAAGGTTATTCTTTGGGCACTGCTGCTTGTTCAACTTATCCCCTTTGTTGATGGTGCATCATTCCCTGAACATTGGGACATGTTGAATCTCTTCAAAATTCTATCAATGTAAGCCCTCTATGACAAACCAAGAAGACCTCGCTTTCTATCCCGACTTATCTCGATGCCAAGTATATAGGTGCTCTCACCCATGTCCTTCATCTCAAAGTTATGAGATAGAAACAACTTGGTTTCCTGAAGTAAACCAAGATCACTGCTGGCAAGTAGGATCTCATCAACATAAAGTCCCAAGAAAATGAACTTGCCCCTAGTAGCTTTCATGTAAATGCAATTGTCAGTTGCATTCTTAACAAAATCGAAAGAGGTCACTATCTGATCGAACTTCAAGTACCACTGTCTCGAAGCTTGTTTCAGTCCATACAGTGATTTCTTCAGTTTGCAAACTTGATGCTCCTTCCCTTTCTCTTCGAAGCCTTCAGGTTGACGCATATAAACCTGCTCAGCCAGATCCCCATTCAGAAAGGCCGTCTTCACATCCATCTGATGTAGCTCAAGGTCAAAGTGTGCTACTATGGCCATGGTGATTCTGAATGAGTCTTTTGAAGATACAGGGGAAAAGGTCTCATTGAAGTCAATCCTCTCTCTCTGGGTGAAGCACTTTGCCACAAGTCTGGCCTTGTAGCGCTCTATGTTTCCCTGAGAATCAGTCTTGGTCTTGAAGACCCATTTTGATGCAATGGCTTTGTAACCCTGTGGAATCTCCACCAATTCCCAAACACCATTGTTGTGCATGGATTGTAACTCTTCCTTCATGGCTTTCACCCATTTATCAGACTCCCTGCTATCGATTGCTTGCAGAAAAGTAACAGGATCCTCCTCCTTACTGATATCGAACTCACACTCATTCAGATATGTGACATAATCTGAGTGAATGGTAGACCTGCGAGTCCTGGTAGATCTCCTCAAAGGCTCAGGGTCCGCAGTAGTAACCGTGTCGGCTGGTATCGGATCATCAAACTCATGGAGTGGCACATCCATAACAGCAGTGGCAAGGACGATAGGATCTGTAGGCACATCCACATCAACATCCATGTGAGAATCACAATCTTCAATCAACAAGGGCCTGCTTGAATCCGGTGCCACACTGGATGTTCTAATTTGTCCTTCATCAAACCTTAAGTTCTGGGGTACAGAGAGATCTCCTTCTGACTCAAGAAACTTGGCATGTGTGGTCTCCACTATTCTATTCCCTGCACCTGGGCAATAGAATCTGTAGCCCTTAGACCTTTCTGGGTACCCAACAAAATAACAGCTCACAGTTTTTGGGTCCCAAGCTTTCTGCTGTGGATTGAAGAGTTTGGCCTCGGCAGGGCAACCCCAGACTCGAAGATGCCTAAGACTAGGCTTCTTACCTGTCCAGAGTTCATAGGGAGTCTTGCTTACTGACTTACTTGGCACTCTATTGAGAATGTAGGCTGCAGTTTTTAGTGCTTCTCCTCATAAAGACTCTGGAAGACTGGTGTTACTGACCATAGTTCGCATCATGTCTTTCAGAGTACGATTCCTCCTCTCTGCTACACCATTTTGTTGTGGTGTGCCTGGCATGGAGTACTGTGGAGCTATCCCCTGCTCCTGTAGATACTTGGCAAAAGGTCCAAGTAGCTGTCCTGTATCACCGGCTCTTCCATAATATTCACCACCCCTATCAGACCTGACAGATTTTATCTTTCTACCATGGAAGAGTTCCACTTCAGCTTTGAAGATCATAAAAGTGCTCAACGCACTTGCTTTCTCAGCAAGCAAGAAAATATAACCGTATCGGGACCAGTCATCTATGAAAGTAATAAAGTAACACTGGCCTCCAAGTGCTGGAGTTGGGAAGGGTCCGCATATGTCTGTGTGAATGAGATCTAGGGCCTCACTGTGACGAAATGCATCCTTCTTGGTAGAAGAAGTCATCTTCCCCTTTATACAGTCAACACATATTTTCATGTCCTGGAAATCCATCTCATCTAGTACCTTCTCCTTGATCAATCTATCCATTCTCTTTTTAGAGATATGGCCCAACCTTCTGTGCCAGAGTACAGGAGATTTCTCATCCACAAGTTGGCATTTAGTGTCAACGTTCATAACCCAAGAGGAGATACAATTCAGTCTATACAAACCATCAGAACAATAGCCAGAACCAACAACCACAGAATTCAAAAGTAGAGTGAAGCCAACTTTATTGAAAACAATAGAATATCTATCTGAAACTAGTCTGGAAACTGAAATCAAATTCTTCCTCATGGAGGGAATAAAAAACTACATCCTTCAAATCTATAAAATTGTCTGTACTGTCTGATTTTAAACATAATCTAACAGTTCCTATGGCTTTCACTTCCACTTCCTTTCCATTCCCGACGAACACCGTCACCTCACTCTTGCTAGATACCCTCCTGCTTGTGAACCCCTGCAAGGAATGAGTGACATGAATGGAGGATCCAGAATCTAACCACCAAGAATCTACATGTGCATCTATGAGAGAAGATTCATAACAGACCAAGGATGTATCCTTACCAGTGTTCTTTTTCTTTTCAAAATAGGCCTTCCTCTTAAAGCAGTCCTTCTTCATGTGCCCCTTCTTTTTGCACCAGAAACAATCAACACTGTTTGAATCTTTCTGCCCTGTGTTGTCTTTGTTGCCCTACTGCCCTCTGTTACCCTGCTTAGTGTGATTCCTCCCAATCCGATACGGTGTAAATCTACCTCTCTTGGAAAGCCTTCTGTGATTTCTGTGAGGTCCTCCAGATGAGGACCCCTTACCCTGTGTGAGATTAGCACTCTCAATCCTGTCCCTGTTCATTCTTGCCTCTTCCTGCCCAACTATGGTGATCAACTCATCCATACTCCATTTATCCTTCAAGGCATTGTAGGTGCCATGAAGGTGGTTATACTACCCTGGAAGTGAGTTGAGTGCTATAGTCACTAGGAAGTCGTCATCAAAGTTAATTTCCAACTCCGTAATCTTGTTTCCTAAGGCAACAAGTCCCAGAAGGTGTTCCCTGGTACTGCCATTTCCATCAAATTTGGCAGTGGTCAGCTTGCTCATCAAGTCACCTAATTGAGCTTTCTTGGAAGATTCAAATTTTACCCTAATAGCCTCGAAGTACTCAGTAGCAATTGCCTTCATAGTGATGCTATCTTTCATTGTTTCTGGGATAGCATGCTTTATAACTTGTAGGCACTTCATATTTGCAGTTTCCCACTTCTCAAGTTCAGTCTTCTCAGCCTGAGTACTAGCTGGGGTGAGATCTGCAGGCTTAGGTTCTCTCAGACAAAGATCTAGGTCCCTAAGGCAAAGATAGACCTCCAAATCCTCATTCCAACTTCTATAATTTTCACCAGAGAGCTTGGGAATGTCCAATAAACCATGACCTAGAGACATCTGCCATAGGGATATCATAGAATCACATATCTATCATAGAAGAATAGAATACAAAATACCAGGTATTTAAATACCACTAACTTATACTGGTTATATTAACTAGTGTACCAGCACATAACCGAGAGTGTCAACAGAATCTACATCTCTAGCCTTTGGGTTTTGAAATGTACTGGTCCACTCAAAACTTTGCAGTTATTGCGGGACAACACTAACCTTTGATAGAATTGTCACCTTTGGGTAAACAATAATTCCTAGGTCAGTTTCTCCCTATATGTGTGTCTATTATTTTTGGTCTTGGATGGTGCTACCTTTGGGTGAGCATCACCATTCTTTGCTGCCTTGAAAATGAACCTTAAGTTAGGGGTATTATAATAAAATCAGATTTTACCACTTTAGTGGATTCTATCTGACCTTATTAGAGTACCCAACAACTCATGATGCAGCTATGGGATATTTGTTTATAGATTAAAAACAATTCAATACATAAACCTTATCACACACAACAATTCTATAAAAAATTATTGTTGTTCTACATTGCATTATGGCATATGTTGCATATGTTTGTCTATGATCAACAGGGAATCAGGAATGCAGGAACACATGCTTTCAAGAATTGCAAAACACACTAAAAAGCTCACTGTAGGTCCCATGATTGGTAAGCAAGTGAGCCATACCACTGTGTAGCTCTCGAAAAAGTAGACACAGCGGAAGAAACCCCGATGTCAAAAGCTCTCCCACGCGAAGGTCAAACCCAGGTAACAGACCGGTCTGAACCGGGTTGGACCGGACCGGTATGACCAAGTCGGGTTACTTTTTGGGTAAAAAACCAGGTCGGGTGGCCCTCCCATCCGATCTTGGGTCTCGGATCCGGGTCAACCCGTATTCCTCAGGTCGGGTTGCCCACTTGGGCCTTGGATCCGGGTCGGCCCACTTGGATCGGATCTGACCTGACCCATCTGGGTCGGGTTCGGTCTATCCCATTTGGGTCGGGCTTAGTCTGGCCCACCTGGGTCGGGCTTAGTCTGGCCTACCTGGGTCTGGCCCACTTGGGTCGGGCTGGGTCTAACTGAGTCATGACCTGCCAGCTCACCAGGTTGACTCGAAAACCCTACCGAGTCGACCCGGCGATGAATCGTCTGCCGCTGTCTCACCAATTGTTTTTTTTTTTTTTTTAAACTAGAAATTAGGCGAGTGAGATGCACGCGCTTTTTTCAGCGGCGCGTGCCGAGCGCATGGAGATGATTTCGGTGAAACGGCTTACATGGCCATGATCGCCTCGACCTCCTCTTCCATTTCATATAAAAATTTTAAATTTTTGGTGGTTGGACACCACCGGCAGCAACCGTACAAGGTCGATCCGAAACCCGAAATCCTTAAAAAAAAAAATTCCATTTCAAGCAAGAACATGGATTCCAGATCCATATGGGTTGGCTTTGATACCACTTGTAGGGATTTAAACACCCAAATCAATCAATCTCATGCCCATATAGATTTGGAATGCATCAATATTAAGGGAGAACATGACATACCTTTTTGGTTGATAACTGAAGTCGATCCTCAAGCTTTTCCCTTCCCTTTAGCCTTCCACAGGCTTTCTCTTTTGCTCTCCCGTGAGTTGGAATTCAAATTAGCAAGTGACGGTTGTGGAGACCTTAGGGTTGAATATATAATATTCTCCCTGATCCTAATCACACTCCCACAATGTGTAAGGTCAGTTATACTCTGACTTAACCTGCAGTGAAATAATACCTTATGGGCCAAATGAAGCAAACATATATTAATGAAGCCCAATAACCCAACGTGCATATTTGAGATTATTGAATGCGTTAGAGTAGAGTCAAATAGCTTGGAAGTGATTAATTACATCACCACTGATAATCATCCCCCACTTGATGTCCTTCCAACGATTTCAGACATCAAAGTTCTAATGACCCACATTAGAACTTGTAATTTTTTTCATATTTCCAGGGAGATTAACAACGTGGCTGACTCCTTGGCCTGAAAGGCAATCTCCTTAGTAGGAAGGACTTCCTGACCTCATTCTACTCCTTGGCTGTTCGATCTTTGTAAGACCAACTCCTTGCACTTTTCCTGCACCTTTAATTGAGCTTATTTTAATTCATGCCATTGTATTATATAATTAAAAACTACAAAAAAAAAAATACAAGACTCA
This sequence comes from Telopea speciosissima, assembly GCF_018873765.1. Classification (NCBI taxonomy): domain Eukaryota; kingdom Viridiplantae; phylum Streptophyta; class Magnoliopsida; order Proteales; family Proteaceae; genus Telopea; species Telopea speciosissima. Next base: position 48,822,365 of record NC_057919.1, on the reverse strand, counting down.
CCATAACCAGGTTTGGCTCACCTGGTTTTGAAGAAGAGTCAAGTCAAAAAAAAAAAAAAACCTAGTTTTCCAACTATGGCTTTAATAGGAAAATTTTTCATTTTTTTAGGGTAACGAAATTTACTTCCATGTAAAAACAATTTTTTTTTTGTGGAGGGGGGGGGGGGGGGGAGGGAATTTTTATCACCTACGGTTCCCCTGCCCGGTATGGTTCTCTAGTGCCTCTAATAAAAGGGTGTGGACCCCACCCGGGCAGTGTGTTCGGTCAGGGGGTGGATTGTTTATTTCAGCCCCCCCTATGAGAGGAACCGCACAACCGTACTGATCAGCGAACCTCAGGGGATAAAGGTCCGGGGAGGGGGGTTGGAGCACTGCACATGCACCCTAAACTTAACCAAATTTTGGTTGCAAAAGTGTTAGCACATTAGAAATCAAACGGGACCCAAAAATTCCCAAACTAATCAATAAAATGAACATGATCATTTCCCCGCTCTCCTACGTTCGTTCATTTGTCTGGAACTTATGAAAGCATTTCACAGAATGGAGGAAGAAGAGAACATTTCTATTTCTAAACATTTATAAACAATAGAAACCAAGCAATGCAAATTTTTTTGCACTACGGCTGCTTTCCTGCAATACTTCTGGAAGGGGAAAATTTTGATCTTACAACCAGAACTAGCTATAACTGTCATTAACTGAACTGCTACAAGGACACTTTACAAGCTACCGAAAACTCTCAAAACTATAGCAGAACCTCAATAAAAACTTGGGCTACTTGAATTACTAATATATCACAGCTGTTCTGCAACTGCACCTATGCTTCTTTCAATTTTTTATCCTTTTGGAACTAATCAAGGGCCACTGCAGCGCACAAGGGACTTCTTTACAGACTGATGATTGATGATTACTTCACAAACTGTTTGCTGCTTCCCCAAACCACTTCACACTGAACTGAAGGGCTCTGAGGTGAAAAATCAGCCAATGGGTGCAACCTACATAACAGTTATCCGGCTGGTCACCCATAATGATTGCATTGTCATACACACACACTCCTTATTCTTATCATCCAGGTAGGTTCCAACCAACAATTCAGTGTTCATATGACCCTGCACCCGCAGAAGGGTTGCCAGAATTCTGGTCCAAGTTACCATTTCTCCATGCATTTCCACCATCTGAACTGCTGCAGGCCTGATTTGGAAGGGCACCATTCCCAAGATCTCCATCCAAGCTCATCTGCTGGACTTCTTGAGGGGACAATATCTTGATGCAACGAACACAACTAACAAACTCCCTGCAAAATCACCAGAATGTGACAAATTCAAAGTCGAGGCAAGCATATTTAATCTAAAAATACTTAATTACAGTGATGAGTGATCATCCTCGCTTTTTTTTTTTTTTTTTGGGCGGGGGAGGTAGGGGGTGGCTGGCGCTCAATGAATGAGGCAATTGACACTGAGAAGACACGTCAATTTCCTCAGCAAGTGTCCCCATCTTCTAGAAGATCACTAGCACAGATTTGAAGCCCTGCAAGAGAGGAGTTCCTATATGGAGACTCAAGTGAACAATGTTTGGGAATGTCAAAACTAGCTATTCTCACTGGTCAGTCCCAAAGTGTGTGAGGACAAAGCAAGAGAGGCATTACATAAAGAGGTAAAATGGTAAGCTTAACATGATCAATAAATAGGCACAAGATTCAATTCTAGTGAGGTGAGGCCTCAAAACATTGCCATAAGAACTTTCGAAAGAAGGATGCCATTATTGGAGTAAAACATGAAAAGGAATTCATTATGTCAAAAGTATGCACATGTGTGTGTGTGTGAGAGAGAGAGAGAGAGACAGAGAGAGCTTACTCCCAAGGATCGTCCCCAACTAGCAGAACATCATTCTCATGGTCTACATAGACCAGTTTCCACCCAATTCTCTGTCGATCCTCAAGCTGTCCTTCTATGCCAAATCTACGAGCCAAATCTTGTTTCAAATCTTCATAGCCTGAATAGCGGCTAATATCAATCGATCGTCCAACAGCTCCACGCTTGTAAACCTGCACATAAGGAATAATTAGGTCAGGCTCCGGTGAGTTATAAGGGAAATGATAAAAACAAATAGCACCATGTATTGGCAAGTATTGCGAAAACATCAACCTTGGTGAACGTTCGCATCCGCTGGAATTGAGGTGGCGGAGCCCATGGACCTCTGCCTAAGAAGCCACTGTCATTGATGGTAGAATCAATTGAATTAAATGGTATATCTGGAACCCCAAGTGATTGAGAAACAATTGAGGACGACAGTTCCTGCTGAGTATCTTTGGAGTTTCCATAGTTGGAAAGCATGCCATCTGAGGAAAGATGATTTGGGAAATCCTTTCCAGATTCTAGGCCCTTCACTAGCAAAGGATCAGGAGTCAAAGGCATTCCCATTGGACCATCAATGCTCACGCCAAACAGAACATTATTCCTTGGATCTGCCTGAACTTCCCCATCCTGACTTGTGTCCCTGAACAATGCTGACTGGGGATTGAAAGACGACAATTGGAAGTTCTGCTGTAAAGGCCCATCATTCTGAGAAAGGCAAACTGACGTTGCTGAAGACGATGAGTCCAAGTAATCAATCTGGGCTGCAGCATTAACATACATTTGTGGGGCAAAAACACCTTGAGCCTGACTCTTAGATACGGGCAACACTGATGCAGAAGGCTTGATATCAGGCTTCTGCTGCAACTCCTTCACTAAGTTAGAAGCTGCTGACATGGCTTCCAAAATACCAGGATTCAAGAGTGTTGCAGCAGATTGAGCCATTTGCTCTGGCAATGCTGGGCTGCGTTGGGTTTTACTGCATGTGACTGGCAGGGCTACATTGGAACAGTTGTTTGTTGAAGGGGATGTGGAACAAGATGGAATGTCATCATTAAGACCTGACTGTACTCCACCTCCAGTGGCTGTCAGTAAACTGCCTGCAGTTGAGAGAAGATTTTCTGTTGAGGCTGAAGGAAGTACCATCTGTCCAGGCAACTGTGCCAGCATGCCTGGTTGCTGCTGCTGAAGCTTTGTTGGTGGTTGAATCTGCTGGGTTGAAGGAGAGATCTGAACACCTGGTTGCCGTTTATTTGTCATGTGCTGGGGGATCATTTGCGGCTGAGAATGCAAGCTCGAGGTAGACACAGTTGACAATTGAGGCACTTCCAACAGCTGCCTCTGCTGCTCTTGGAGTTGGACCAGCTGTGGATGCTGTTGTTGCATAGATTGCTGCAACATGAGTGACTGATGTTGCTGCTGAAGCTTCTGAGAAATCAGTTGCAATTGAATCTGATGTTCTGACATCTGTAACTGTTGGTTAACTTGTGAGAGTTGAGCTTCCATATGATTCTGCTGCTGGTTTTGACTAGTAAATTGCTGCAGCTGCAGCTGCTGCTGCTGTTTCTGTTGCTGTTGCTGTTGCTGTTGCTGCTGTTGCTGTTGTGGTTGTAGTGGTGGTGGTGGTTGTTGCTGTTGCAACTGCTGCTGCCGCCATTGTTGCTGCTGCTGGGGTATCTGAGGAAGGTTTGCATTAAGTTGATGGTTTTGGATATGTGGTTGTTGCTGATGAAGATTGTGGCTCTGCATCAAAACTGGAGACTGTAGTAATTGTGCTGGAGTTTGATTAGGAGGAAATGCTTGATTAATTAAGTTTAGTCTACGCTGCTGGTTGATGTCTTCCAGCTGCTGCTGTGGTCGCATAACTGAGTCTAATTGGCTCAATGTGGTTGGTAACTTTGTCAGCGTGTCAAGCGGTGGTGCTTGTTGTGGCAGTCTCTGGACATTAAATTGTAAGTTGTTTGGCTGCAAGATCTGTGTTCCTGGCAGGCCCAACTGATGAGAAAGATCTGCTGAAGAAAGGTTCTGGAGAACAGGTCCAGTTAGAGTACGCATGCAGTCGGGTTGCAAGGTCGAGCTACTGAGGAAAGGATTTTGTTGCATATTCATCCACTGGACTAAGCTCAGGCCTGGCATTACAGCATTCTGGAACTGTGGATCCTTTATGCAGATATCATCACCAAGCCAAGGCATTGTTCTCTTGGAAAGGTTCTCTAGATCGAACTCATCATCTGCAAAGGCAATCTTAATTGTCATCATTTAGATATCTGCAAACAAAATTCACATGCTATGACAGCATAATTGCATCAAACAGACTACTGCTTCTGATAGTTGGAAAAGGAAAGCTTTTATGGACATTCAGGTAGATTAGGACTCTCTATATTTATCTTCAATGTCAGTAATTAATCAGAGAGAGCAAAGCAAAGCATCCTGACATTCAAACTTTTTTCCGCACTAGGATCATCCAATTTTTATCCCAGGAGATCTACTGGTTGATCCTCTCTCTCAAAGAACTAATAATTTGAACTACAGATTACCTGGCATTCCTGGCTGCCTTGGGCGCTTGGATCTGAAAAAAGGTGGGGGACAAATGAAAAATGGAGCCACAACAGGTTCTATCTCCCATAGTGAGACCCGGTTGCGCCTTTCCCCCGCTGTGGACTCATCCCAGCCAACCTATGCAAGGAGATAACACGATGATGATTGAAAATTTTCACCAAATGTGAGAAAATTTAATGTACAAGTCACATGATTATGGCTGACATAAAAAATTCGAAAGAAAAAAAAAAAAAATTACTATATTGGCAGAACCTTAAAAAGAGATCACCAAATTACCTGCAAATTACGCCATTGGGAGTCCTTCCACCTTACTGGATCAAGATCACTGATGCCTGTTATTGTACCCATATACCTGCAGAAGATAGAGACAAGAATCCTTAAGTACTCCAAATGTCAACAAGATATTTTTTTGTATCTTCATTATCAAAAAAACCAGCGCAAAAAACCATAGTTGTCAAGGCATCCGAGCACTACTTTTAAGTTAAGGTGAGCTGTTGCCTTTGTATCAACACGTTGTATTGTTTATATTGCTATTTTTTAACATTTTATCCATTTCTTATAATTTCTATGGTTTGTGTACATAAGTTTCATATACTGCGTTACATGGAAATGGAATCATTTATTACCATCATCATCATCATCATTATAATAATTATTATTATTATTAATTTTTATGTTTTATTCCATTTCTTATATAATTCCTGTAAATCGAACATGGGCAGGCTCCGAGAGAGTCGTTTGAGGTGGTATGGTAATGTTCAACGGAAGCCTAGGGACGCCCCAGTAAAGAGTGATATGATTCCGATTGAAGGAGCTAAAAGAGCGAGGGGCAGGCCTAAAATGACCATTGGAGAAGCTGTGAGGAAGGGCATGCACAGTCTAGGTCTTGTACCATGTATGACCTCAGATAGAGCCTATTGGAGGGCAAGGATCCATGTAGCAGACCCTATCTAGCTGAGATTCTCCTACCTTGCTAGGCTATGCCTCTTCCTCTTACTTTATCTGACACTTTTATCTTTCACTTCCCAACGTTCATTCGTCATTTTCCATTTTTCACTTCTCATCTCATTTCCCAACCCTCTTTCCATCTCTTCATTTCTCTTTTTTTTGTCTAGATCCCAGTTTTACCTACTTTGTTTGTTTGGATCCATGTAACCGACCCCATTAAGTTAAGATAAGGCTAAGTTTTGTTGTTGTTGTGTACATGAGTTTTATATATTGTCGTTGCATAGAATCACTTAAAACAAATACAATCAAAAGACTCCATGAAACCCCTCAACATCTCCTACTTAGCAACTCCATGAAACCCTAGATAAGCTCCTTGGCTCCAGCTCCGGCATTAGTTCCTTCCACGAACCCAAGCTCCAGTGGCTCCATTTCTGGTAAGATATGTTTTTTTTTCCTGCTTCGTCATGTTCTCCTTCTCCTTTGTCTTCCTTCTTCCTCATTCGATTCTTTTTTTTTTCCTTTTTCTTTCTCTTTTCTTCTCCTTCGATTCTGTTTTCCCCACCTTCTTCTTTTCCCCCTTTTTATTCTACTCCTTACTCTACAACAAGCTTAATCCCAACTAAATGGGATCAGCTACATGGATCGTTGCCCTCCAATCAGCTCCATTCGAGGTCATACTTGATACAAGGCCTAAACTATGACTTGTCTTTCCTCACAACTTCTCCTAGAGTCATTTTAGGTTCACCCCTGGCCCTTTTAGTTCCTTCAATTTGAATCAAATCACTCGTCCATATTAGATCATCCAAAGGCCTCCGTTGACCATGGCCATGCCACCTCAATCGACTTTCTCGTAGCTTATCATGTATCAGAGCTACTCCCAAATCAGCTCTAATATGACCATTACTTATTTTATCCTAGTTTTGCCACTCATCCATCTCAACATCCTCATCTCAACTACATTGAATTTATCTATATGATGCTTCTTAATTGCCCAACATTCTGCACCATACATCATAGTCGGTCGTATGACTGTCCTATAAAATTCTCCTTAAGTTTTAAAGGAATATGTCGATCACACAATGCTCCAGACACACCTCTCCACTTCATCCATCCAATTTTAATTCTCTGTGAAACATCATCCTTTATGTCACCTTCTTTATTTATAACTGAATCTAGATACCTAAAATAATCACTTTGCAAAATCTCCCTCTCATCAATTTTCACCACCTCATTATCCCGTCCTAGTGTAACTTTAGTTTCACACTGTATAATCCGTCTTCGTTCTACTTATCTTAAAACCTTTTAATTCCAAGGTTGATCTCCAAAACTCCAACTTGGCATTAATCCTTGCTTTTGTCTCATCCACCAAAACAATATCATCAGCAAAAACCATACACCAAGGAACCTCATCTTGGATGTCTCTAGTTAAATCGTCCATGATAAGCGCAAACAAATAAAGGCTTGAAGCCCTTACTTCTTACTCTCCTCTCCGATTTTTATTTCCCTTTTATTCTTCCTCATCCTGTTCTCCTTCTTCTCTGATTCTGTTTTCCCTTTTCTTTTTCTTCTGCTGCTGCTGCTGCTGCTGTTTTCTTTTCCCATGCTTCTTCCACTTTCACTCTCTTTGATTCTGTTCTTTCACCCTATTATTTTTCTATTTTTCTTCTTCTATTTTCTACAATTATTAATTATTTACTGTTTGTTGTCATAGGTTTAGTTTTGTGTGTGCGTGTTTGGAGAGGATTGGGAGTTGGCAAGCTGACTTGGTTTTGGCAATTTTGAATTTTACTTTTTCCTGTTAAGCTATTACCATCTATAGTTATGGGTGTAACCATAGGTCAAGTGTTCTGTGTTATACTGTTATTCAACTTATTCTTTCTATTGGAAAGCAACATATTTTTGGTCTGTTTACATGAATTTATGTGATTCTATTGCCAGGCAGAACGTTTGACAATCTTATGGATTTTGTGCTGATAGGTGTATTCCAACCATTTAGATGTAGAAACTGTTTGCAGCATCTATTGAAACTTGAAACTTTTAGAAGTCATGTAATAGGGGTAGTTTAGGAACTAGTTCTATCACTAGTTGCCTTATTATGTAATTCTTCTTTATTTCTTTATTTTCCTTTTACCTCCGTAGGGAGGTGGATGTAATTCCATATTAGTTGTGATTAATGAATATATGGTGAATGGAGAAGTCTCTCCAAACACAATCGATTACAGCCCAAACACTTTCTTCTCTCTTCTCTCTCCTCTTGCTATCTTCTTCCTCCTCCAATCTCTTCCTCCTCTCTTCTTATTTCCTAAACCTAGGATCTAACTTGGTATCAGAGATTTAGGTTTGAGAGTCCTATCATCTTCCTTTCCTTATTCTTTTCCCTCTCTTTGAGATCCTAGAACTCAAAGGATCTCAAGGAAGAGGTTCCTATGTAAACCTCTTGCTGAAGAGATATGAAATAGGTCTTCTACAATCTATTTAGGTGATTGAAGATGGTCTTCGAACCACTGTGAAGCTCCATTGAAGCTGTATTGAAGGTTTCCGCCAGCTGCTTCTTGCAGGCCATGTCCTTCTATTTCTCGGCAGTTTTTTGGAGCTTGGAATAGTTCAATAGGATCGTACAAGGGTCCTTTCTATGCTCCATGTGTGCTTCCTTGATGGATGAAGGCACTGCTGAAGCATAACTCAGTTTCGTTGGACTCCTATTCTGCCCAGATTTCCGCCAGTTGCAGGTTTAAACTATGTCTCAGCTCCATTTCAGCATGGGTTTGGCTGTTGGAGCAGCCCACTAGGATCGTATAGGGGTCCTATTTCTGGCCTTTGTGTTTCCCATTGATGGATGAGACTTTCCTTTGAGCAGTACTCAGTTTTGTGGTGATTCTTTGCTGCCCAGGTAAACCCGATACTGCTGTATTTCTTTTGTTCTTACAGGATATATTGGGCTTCTTGTTTGGTTGAGAGGTGATTATGACTACATCTTGGAGCTTGTGTAAGCTGTTCTCACTCTTTGAAGAGTGTGAGGCCTGATGTTTTAATGCACTTGAAGTGTTTGATTTAAGTCCTCTTAGACATTTGCTGCTAGGACTGCTTCGGCAGTGTGCTATCCTAGGCTGTTTGTAGGACTTCTTGCTTGTTTGGGTTGAGTGTGCACTCCCCACTTGCCTTTGGTGCTATTGTTTATTGTTGGTATCCATCATGGGTGATTCGGATACATCTGTGCTTGGTACTGCTGATTCTCAGCCTCCCACTGTTGTCCCTCAGTTGGCTTATGAGAGTACTCATCAACAGATTTCTTTTGTGAAACTTGATGGTACTAATTACCTGGATTGGTCACACTCTGTGAGACTTTCTCTCAGGAGTAAGGGAAAGCTTGGATATATAACATGTGCTATCAAGGCTCCCACAGCTGGTTCACCAGCCTTTGATAAATGAGAGACCGAAAATTCTACTATTATGACTTGGTTGATCTTCTCCATGAAACTCGAGATTGGGAGAAGATTTATAAGGAAAGAAACCGCCAAAGCTATTTGGGACAGTGTCTCTGTGGCCTTTGACAGAGTGGGTGACACTGCCAAGGTCTATCAGCTCCATCAACGAATCCACTCATTGAAACAGGGTGACAACACTATTTCTGAGTACTACAGTGCGTTCCTTAGTCTTATGGAAGAGTATGATCATTACAGAGACCTTCATTTGACCAACCTAGAGGATGAAGCCAAGGTGTATCTGACTCTTGAAAAAGAGTGTGTCTTCTCTTTGCTTAGTGGTTTGACTTGTGACTATGAGCCAGTTAGACTCCAGTTGTTGGGCCGGTCTCCCTTTCCCTCTCTTAGTGAAGTTTGTAGTTACTTACAGAGTGAAGAGACCAGACGACTTACTATGGCACCACCACCAGCACCATCTGAGAGGTCAACCCTCAATTCTAGTTCTGTTCGAGACACCCGTGGAGGTGGTAGAGGCCCAGGGCCTAACCGTGAGGAAGCTAGTACTGTGGAGACGGTTGGTGCCAGTGGAGTTGGGCGAGACAGATTTAAATGTGATCATTGTGGTCGCACTGGACACACTAAGGATAGGTGTTGGTCTCTCCATGGTCGTCCTCCTGGTATGCGTGGTCGTGGTGGCTGTAGAGGGGGAGCTCGGGCTCATTCCGCAGCGGCGACTGATGCTGATGCCCCACAGGATGACTCCACCTTTATGGATGCAGTGGTTTGCAGAGTTGCGTCACAATTGAGCACATCTTCTACATCTAGTATGGCTGGATCCTCATCATCCTCAGCTTTGGAGGTCTCCACCTCAGCTTCCACTGCCGCCCAGTCTTGGGTCATTGACTCAGGCGCCACGGACCACCTCATTATTATGATTCCTATACCATTTGTTCTAGTAAGGACAAGGTTAGGGTAGCTGATGGCTCCCTTTCCTCCATATCTGGTAAGGGTAATATCCCTATGACATCATCTATTTCACTTTCTTCTGTTCTTCATGTCCCTAACCTTACTCTGAATCTTCTATCTGTGAGTCACCTGACTAAATTTCTCAACTGCTGTGTCACATTTTTTCCTTCTCACTGTCTTTTTTAGGATTTGGTGACGAAGAGGATTATTAGTAGTGGACGTGAGGAGAAAGGCCTCTACTTTTTTTATCCGTTTTTGCCCACAGTTCATTCCTATGTGTGTGGCCGAAACGATAGTAGTTCTGTGGATTCTGTTATGTTATGGCATCGCCGTCTTGGCCATCCATCTTTTGTTGTAATGAGGAAACAGTTGCCTCACTTATTTTCATCTATTGCCTCTTCTCATGTTTTTCAATGTGAAACCTGTATGTTTGTCAAACATTGTAGGTCTTCATATCCTTATCATGGTAATAGAATTGTTGCTCCTTTTCATATTGTGCATACTGATGTGTGGGGTCCTTCCCCTACTACTTCTTTATTTGGCTATCGTCACTTTGTGTCATTTATTGATGATTTTTCCCGTGCCACATGGACTGTACTTTTGAAGCATAAGAATGATGTTTGTGATGCCTTTCAGAATTTTTACCAAATGATTCTTACCCAATTTGAGACCCGCATCAAAATTGTGCGTTCTGATAAAGGGGGAGAGTACATGTTTGGTGGCCTTCAAGCCTTCTTTACTACTCATGGCATTATCCATCAGCTAGTGTGTGTTGACACGCCCCCAACAAAATGGGGTTGCTGAGAGGAAAAATCGCCATCTCCTAGAGGTCACCCGTAGTCTCTTGCTGGGCATGCGTGTCCCCAAGACCTTCTGGTCTGCGGCTCTTCTAACCGCCTCCTTTCTCATCAATCGTATGCCTACCAAGTGTCTTAACTACAAATCTCCCTTGGACATCTTATCTCCTAAGGCCTCTGTCTTTTCTCTTCCTCCTAGAGTCTTTAGTTGTGTTTGTTATGTGCATGTTAACAAATCTGCTCGCACTAAACTTGATCCCAAAGCTCTTAAGTGTCTCTTTCTTGGATACTCTTCTACTACCAAGGGGTACAGGTGTTATCATCCTTCTTCCCGCCGAAGTTTCATTTCCAAGGATGTTACCTTCCTTGAATCTGTCCCTTTCTTTGTTCCTTCTCAGAATTGTGGGAGTGAACAGGCTACTGATGATTTCTTCCTTTCTCCTCTATCTACATCTCCTTTTCTACTTGACATTGGAAAACACAGGACTGTAGATGTGGTTGAGATTAATGATCAACCAGGGGGGAATACAGATTTGGTTGTTGAAAGTGGTTTTGGCAAGGAGAAGGATTACCACCTTACATACAAAAAAGGTGAAAGCTTGCATAATACGAGAAAGATGATCTACCAAGAGTTCTCTTCAGATCCAGATCCACATCCTGAGATTCATCCTCCTCAATCAGGTGACATTTCTTCTCCCCCATCTGATTTGGATCTTCCTATTGCTATTAGGAAAGGGAAAAGAACTTGTACTAATCCTATATCCCAGTTTGTTTCCTATGATGCAATTTCTCCTACAGGCCTTGCCTTTATTACTGCTCTCTCTACTGCTTCCATTCCCAAGAATGTCATTGATGCTATGTCTGACCCAAAGTGGAGCCAAGCCATGTCTGAGGAGATGATGGCACTTGAGAAGAATGGTACTTGGCAACTTGTTGACCTTCCCAAGGGACGTGTCCCAGTTGGATGCAGATGGGTCTACACAATCAAGTATAAATCCGATGGTAGTATTGAGAGATACAAAGCATGGTTGGTAGCCAAGGGGTACAGCCAAGTCTATGGAATTGATTACCAGGAGACATTTGCCCCTGTGGCCAAGCATAACTCCATAAGAGTTCTTTTATCCTTAGCAACCAACAAAGATTGGCCTTTATATCAGTTGGATGTGAAGAATGCCTTCCTTCATGGTGATTTGGAAGAGGAAGTGTACATGCAAACTCCACCAGGCTTCACGATGCCCTCAGCTGAAGGGAAAGTGTGTCTCCTTAAGAAGGCTCTATATGGTCTCAAACAATCACCAAAGGCATGGTTTGAGCGCTTTCGACAGGCCATTCTGAAGAATGGATATTCCCAGAGCCAAGCTGATCATACTCTCTTTACCAAGCGGAGTAATGGTACTATCACAGCTCTCATTGTCTATGTTGATGATATCGTGGTCATCGGAGATGATACACCTGAGATAGGTAAATTGAAGAGCTACCTGGCACAACAATTTGAGATCAAAGATCTGGGTCCCTTGAAGTACTTCTTAGGAATAGAAGTATCAAGGACCAAGAAAGGGATCAACATATGTCAGAGGAGGTTTATTCTTGACCTGTTGACAGAGACAGGGATGTTAGGCTGCAAACCAGCTAGCTCTCCTATTGAGCAGAATCACAAACTAAGAGAGGATTGTGGTCCCTCTCTTGTTGATGCAAGGAAGTATCAAAGGCTAGTGGGGAAACTTATCTATCTCTCTATGACTTGGCCAGATATCTCTTATGCAGTGGGAGTTATCAGTCAATTCATGCATGCTCCCAAGAGTGGCCATTTGGATGCTGTGTATCGCATTCTAAGGTATTTGAAGTCCTCTCCAGGGAAAGGACTGTTGTATGCCAAGCACAACCACTTGAGAGTGGAAGGTTTCACAAATGCCGATTGGTTGGTTCCATTACAGACAGGAGATCTACCTCCGGCTATTGTACCTTTGTGGGAGGTAACTTAGTCACATGGAGGAGTAAGAAACAGCATGTTGTGGCCAGATCTAGTGTCGAGGCAGAATTTAAAGCTATGGCACATGGAGTGTGTGAGCTCATCTGGTTGAAAAGACTTGTTCAAGAACTGGGGTTTGACGCTGAAGGGCCCATGAGACTGTACTGTGACAACAAGGCTGCCATCAGTATTGCCCACAACCCTGTGCAACATGACCAGACTAAGTACATTGAGATTGATAGGCATTTCATCAAGGAGAAGTTAGACTCTAGCTGTATTTGTACTCCTTTTGTGAAGACTGGTGATCAGTTGGCAGATATCTTCACCAAAGCTCTTGGCTCTCCTCAGTTTAGTTCCTTCCTAAGCAAGCTGGGAATGCATGATATATATTCTCCAACTTGAGGGGGAGTGCTAGAAGTCATGTAATAGGGGTAGTTTAGGAACTAGTTCTATCACTAGTTGCCTTATTATGTAATTCTTCTTTATTTCTTTATTTCCCTTTTACCTCCCTAGGGAGGTGGATGTAATTCCATATTAATTGTGATTAATGAATATATGGTGAATGGAGAAGTCTCTCCAAACACAATCGATTACAGCCCAAACACTTTCTTCTCTTTTCTCTCTCCTCTTGCTATCTTCTTCCTCCTCCAATCTCTTCCTTCTCCCTTCTTATTTCCTAAACCTAGGATCTAATTGAAACGGGATTTGTAGTTTTGTGATTATGATTCTATTGGTTTATTTTTCTGCATCTGTACTTCGATTATGATTAGTTACCTCTCTATTACATATTTACATGTTTTATAATTCCACTTCCTAATTATATGTAATTATGCTTTTTAGTATATTGCTTTGTTTTTTGATAAATATGCTTCTTTATATCCTATACTCAGTTCATTATTTGTTGATTTTTCTCATTTTAGGACATTACTAGCAATATAGCATAATTATATCATTTTGCATTGATATGGTTTTTATGTTGATTCTTGTCTTTTGATGTGGCTTAAAGTGTTGATTCTTGATGTATCATATAAGCAATTGAGCATAATTATATCATTGCTATACTAGATATAATAGATATATAAAAATAAAAAAAATACTAGGGCGCCTTGTCGCCTAGGCACCGTGACTACGCAAAAAAATTAAAATCAAGTTGACTTGGATAAGACTTAATGAGGGTGAATTCTTTTTTCTTTGGGATAAAAAATGAGGGTGAGGGAAACCTTCAATTCTTAAAAGGCATGTATGGGGACTGACCTTCACATGAAATGAGCAATACCATCTTATTCAGATTTAAGGAAATTCTAAAGCCGAAATCTGTTACTTTTTTTTTTTGGTTTTTTTCCTTTTAAGGTAAAGAAACCTGGTATTTTGCTGACACATCTTTCACTTGGGACATTCTCATCATAATTTCTTTTTATTATCAAATCCTGAGAAAACCTTTATTGTAGTGGGTGTGGTGTAAAAGTTTGCACTACTATTTGAAAGCTTAGCCCAAGAAAATTTAAAAAAATAATAAACACTGTTGGGATTTGTCAACAGAATACTGACCAAAAATTTAAAACTTACAGTATCTTGAGCCTGTTGTACCAAAAATTTAGATCTTACAGTAACTTTAGCATGTTGTAAGTTCGTCGTAGAACAAGACACAACATTGGTATTCCATGTTTTTAAAACTTGTTTGCTTTTTCTACCTAATTAATAATGCCACGTGGATGACTTGCATTATAGTAATGATCAATTGAGAAAAATAAGTAATAATAAAATCACCTTCGGGTGCCTGACTCTTCAGTTTCAAACATCATCCGAAATCGCATACCCAGGGATATTTGGTTGCTATAGACAGCCTTATAGTACTTGGCTAAAGGAATCACAAATTCTGATGGACTAGCTCTGCAGAAAAAAGGATTATTTTCAGATAGACTGATCAGATGAAGATTTCAGTTCAGAATGAACTTAGCTAATCTAATATATGGTTCCACAGTATAGTGATTTGAAGAAAATGACAAAGCTAAATAATTAAATTCTAAAACTAGTTCAGACCAAGATAATATAAGCATATTACCGTGGATTGTAAAACACAGTAAATAGGCTGTGGTTTGCAGCAGCGTGGGCGGCAGCTGCTAGGATGCCAATATGCATACTATCACTTGATAATACTGATGACGATATAATAGCAGGTTGCCTATTAGCCCGCCTAATACCCAAGAGAAGCTGCTGCTTTTCATCTCTGCTCACAACAGCAACAATGCAAAAGTTCATCCAAAGAATTTAGCTGGCTTTAGAAAAGCAAAATTAACTGGAAACTCATAACAAGAATCAACAAGGCAAGAGATAAAAACAAAAATTTTCTATTATTGAACATTGATTACCTAATAAATAAGACAGAATCACCGGCAAAGAGCCTCTTTCCACTTACAAATAGACTCCAACCTGTTGTGAGCAAGTGCCTTCTGGGTTGGCCTGGGTACCAAAAGAAATATATTTTTTAAAACAGATATTAATCATGAGCAACCATTATCCAGGCGAAATGTTCAGGTTTACCCACATAATAAAGGCGAACAGAAAGAAAATGTAACCATAAAACCAGCTTAATAAATTAAAAAAAAAAATGAAACAGAACCGTACAAATCAATGACCTACAAAGCCATAAAACCAGCTTACCTCTGAAAATATGCCGGAATGTCCATACATTATCATGCAAGTCTCTGGCTCTTAATTCTTGAGCGGGTGGCTGCTGAGAGAAATCCTACATATATGACAAAAGAATGAATAAGAACCTGCTACAACTTTAAAACTCATGCAGAAAATACCTTGGATAGGGGAATTTACTCACAAGAGGGGGAAAAATCTTCTCTGCTGCACGACGGGGCACAGAGAAACCTCCATGAGTGCTTGTATCACTTGCAGTCAAAGTCTTGCAGAAGAACTCTGTTTGTGGTTTATTTTGTTTAAGTGCAAGATCCGAAGCCAGTAATGACTCCTTGTCGTACTTCATCCAAAAAGAAGAAAGGAATTGATGAATTTAAAAGGTTAACAGGCATAGACAGGAACTTGGAATCAGAAAACAAGGTCTCAACGACATAAAAGAACAAGAGCATTGTTATCACATCTAGTTGGTTTTAACTGATTATATCCTGAAAAGTGCTGAACCCATGAGAACAGAAACATGCAATAGCAGTAGCAGTTCTTTCTGGATATTCTTAATTGCATTGTTACCTTCTTTCTTTGTCCCAGGCAGAACCTCAAAATAATTTTTTTGCAAAGATGTACTCCGTCTCTTTATGGTTGATAATTTATCTTAATTGTTTTCTTTAATTTTCTTTACTATTTTCAACCACGAGAATATATGCAAGCAAATTAATAAATGCATGGGGAATACCTAAAAATAGTCCTGGTTAATAATAACTATCCTCAAACAATTTGGCAGGATATACTTACAGAGGAAACAGGCTGTAGTGTCATCTGGGCATAAACTTCATCTGATTCTGGATCAGCCTAGAAAATTCAATACAACAAAATAATATAATTGATATCAAAATACATCCATTCACAAGGAACAAAAAAGATGAACATAAAAAAGTTAGTTTTCATACATGCAGTGTAACATTATGCAGGAGGCATATCAGCTTTGGAGGCAGATTCGGGTAGTTTGGGATGTGTGTATCTATATCCTTCTGCATGGATGCTGCAACCTGAAAATAGATTGGCCTTTTCATTAGAGCACCACAATAAATGATTCTAAAACAAAAAATCATGGATAATTCCAATTCTTTTATAACCAATGACTCGTGTATTTGAAAAACAACAAGAATTCCAACAATGCTTCTCAAGTTTCCTTTTTTCCAACCTATGCTTTCATCTCAACATATTTCAGAGGCCAAACCAATAGCTAGATCAACAGAATAAAATAAGCTTGTATGATCCAAACAAGTGATAGTATCAAAGTGTTCTGCCTCCATCTATAAGAGGAATAGAACGGTTATATATCATGTTCAAAAAAGTGTACTGACAGTAATGAAACACACTAACAACTTAAACTTCTCAATTTCTGATAAATAGACATTTTACGTAATATTAAAGGATAAATACTCAAGCAAAATATTCAAATCTTTCAACAATTACTTTCCATTTTCCATTGGGAACAACTAACAATAGAAAAGGATAAATCCAGGTAGTTTCTTCAACATTTCAAAGTAAATTCTAAGGGGAAGAGTTTCCTGTCCAGGAGAGTGGACCCTAAGGCAGCACGGGACCAATGGGAGTGCACGTAGAAGCATCAACAAGGGAGGGATTTCAGCCTTTCATGAGGGGCAGGGCGGTCATTTAGCCCCATCCTGTGTCTGGACGCATGAACCACGCTGCCAGACAGAGTGCTTTTGCCCAAATTTTAAATTGCATTAATAATTAATGAAGATGAAGAACAATAAAACGGGTGTCATACAAAATAACCAAAAGGAAATAACTTGCAATGAATTACTGCAAGTGTTCTACATAACCATCATTCATCAAAAAAAAAAAAGGAAAAAAAAATACTTCAATGTAATTTCATTTGGTTGAAACAAACATTCAAGGGTAGATTAAAAAAATACACACCAAATAATTCATAATAAAAACAAAAGAAAGATGGAAAACTTTTGGACAACAAAAATTAAAAGAAAAAGTAAAATGAATAACAAAAATAAATTCCAGATTAGGCTTATTTTATGTTAATTCTACATTAGATGAGGTAATCACCAAAACCTCAAAGTAAGGGCAGAACGGTAATTTCAGATTTAAAAAAAGTACCACAAGCAACACCAACACCCTTCACCACTATGGCGCATAATAGCACATACCACCGAACAAAAAATTACTTCTTTGGCCCATTTTTTAACAACCCACGTAGATGGCGAAAATGTTCAGAACCTCCACGACTTTCTGCACCCAGTGCGCACGCTAGCACATTGTTCAATTTCCTCTGTTTTTTGTTTAATACATTTATCTGTTGTTGTTATTATTATTTTTCTTCCAGAATGCGGAACAGGAAGAGTATCAGTTTCAAAAATTTTTTTTTTTTGGTAGACAATCAGTTTCAAAAAATTAATTAGTAAGTTTCTGAAGTTTTCCTCCTCCGACCACCATTCTTTAACTCAAAAGTCAACAAGAAGTTTCACCAACAAGACGCATCATGGGAGCAGAAACCCTAACCTGCTCGCTGTGACCCTGAGGAAAGTACACCACGAGGCTCCCGACCGGCGGCAACGTGACGAGCGGTCCCGCACACGCGTGCCATAGCTCAGGGTTGATGCTCTTTCTCTCTCCTGCAATAACATGTGGTAACAGATCAAATCATAGAGTATAAACATCATTTTTTTTTTGGGGGGGGGAGGAAGAAAATGTCAATATATGGACAGCAAAAGCGGAATAAAAAGAAATATTCCAATGAAATATTTCGAAGAAAATCAGAAATTTAATCATAATGGTTTTTCAAGACAGACCTTCGCAAGAGTTGGCAGTCGCCGGCGCCGCTGCACTATTCGCCGGCGCCTTCATTGTAAGGATTCCGACAATCTCTCCCTCCCTTACGTCTCACTTAGCTGAATAAGTTTGAAAACTTCAACTGATCATTTTTCACAGAACAAAGGAATTAATTTGGAACTTTCAAGGAACAGAACGGAAAACACAAGCTCACAACAACAACTCAAAGCAGTTCTCTCCAGCTGAGATTAGAAATTTCAGAGAGAACCAGATCGCAAGATCAATCTTCGAAGAGCAAAACACCTCAAATCATCGATTTCTCCGCCACACTTGAGAGCAAAGGCAACCTAATCAGATTAAAAATGAAAAAAGAACAGCTCTATAACTCTTAGGTTGAAATTTTCCGGCGAACAGCCGGAAGTAGGAGAAGAGAAAAGAAGGCCGGCAAGAGAAGACGACAGGAACGAGAAGCGTTGGTACACGAGGCCGGAAAAGTCGCCGACAAGAGAAAGACCTGAGGAACTGAAAAAACGGAAGGTTTGCTAAGTTCTTCGCAGACCAAATGCCTCAGCACTGCCCCCTCTCTCGCCCAACAACCCAGACAGATCGTTTCCCTCTTTTCACCCTTCTTCAGACATACACACTTCAGCGTTTCCACTACTACTACTAAAGTCTAAAGGCAAACCCATGTGGAGTTGTGGTGACTGGTTTGGAGTGTCACTAAGGTTATTTCTTGGAAAAATTACAGATCACCCCTGATTTTTTAATCGAAACTCAGATTACCTCCTGATTTTTTTAAAAATCTCAAATGTTTCCCTCTACAGTAACGGTGTTAGTCTATTGTTAGTTATTAGTATGAAAGGACTATTTAACCCTTGCAATAAAACATTAAAATTACATTTATAATACTACCCTTCCTTCATCTTCAACATTGATCAAGATCATATCACTTAACAACATAAAACTAACGTTAAGGACTAATCTGCCAATTTAGGGTCTAAACTAGAGGATGATAGGTTTTTCAAAAACTAGGGGTTAATCTAAGTTTCGATTGAAAACCAGGGGGTGATCTATAATTTACCCTTATTTCTTTGTCTTCCTTAGGAAATCCTAACGATAACCATGGTTAAATTACTTAATCCCATTCAAGCAAATTACTTATTTCATTTTTCAAAAAATAGTTTTTTTTTTTGGGTAAATTTGAAATACTCTTTCCTTTTAATCTTTTTTTTTTGGTAAAACCCTTTCCTTCTAATCAAACAATGGTTAGTTTATAATTTCAAGGTCAAGCATATTGTCCATTTCGTCTTCCAAAGCTTACTCTTTCTTTCTTTTACCAAAAAAAAACAATAAAAAGTTGGGCAAGGGATCGTCTGTGATGTCTACACGCCCCACCAATAAAGGGGAGGAGAGAGACTATGGAGGGCGTTCATACTAGAATACTTATCATCTCCAATTCGCTGTCCGTTCCAATTTCCTCCAATTCCTCACATAAGAGCGAAAATGACCACCCTACCCCACCTTGGTCAGTGTGTTCAGGCAGGGGGTAGGGTGGTCATTCCCCTCCTATGTAAGGAATTGGAGGAATTGGAGGAAATAACGATTCTTCATACTGCAATTTGGGTGCATATTCTTTTCCCAAAAAAATATAAAGTGAAACTATTAACTTTTTTTTTTCTTTCTTTTAATTGATAGCTACTAGATGACTCTAATTAAGGGCTTCCATTTGGGTCTGCAATCATCTCCAAGCGGTCCTGCTAAACCTAGAACCGAGTTGATTCTGGAACCGTATATGGGTGATTCAAACCCTACCAAAAGTCAAGAGTTTCTTTTAGAGAACATGCAATGATGCTTTAGCTACAGGAGCAGGCTTAGTATCTCGGCAACTGCAGGTAGATCCAGCATGCTTAAGATGTGGTGCTCATTTGGAAACCAGTGATCATGTAATTCTTGATTGCCCCTTTGCAAGGAATGTATGGTTTGGATGCCCTTTGCAGTATACTCCTCCACCGAGTCCAAGGTTGACTGATTGGATTGGTAGTTGGGATGCTTTGTTTAGGGCTGATAAGAGCAAGGCTAGGGAGTCCCTTTCAAGAGCTTCGTTCATCTGCTGGTACCTGTGGAGGGCCAGAAACAAGCTTGCATTTAATGGAAAGAGCTGGTCTCCTGCTGAAGTTATAACGCTAGCAAATAAAGCCTTCATTGAGTATTTTGTCGCTATAGGAACCCCAGCAAGAATTAGAAGTTCCAGTGCCACGGGTGCGAGCCGCTCAATCCATCAATGGGTACCACCACCTATTGGAGAAGTAAAGGCAAACTGCGATGCAGCTTTGGGAAAGGAAAGCTCAAGAGGGGGCTTGGGCTTGGCGTTTAGAGACCATACTGGTTCTCTGGAAAAGGCCGTTTCTGTCCCCCTCCGGTTAAGTACAGCTCTGCAGGGAGAAAATCCTAGCAATCAGAACTGCGTTAACTATGGCGCTGGAAGAAGGATTCACTAGGCTCCAGGTGGAAACCGACAACAAGGTTGCGATGGAACTCATTCAAAGCACTGGTAGTTCACCTCCAACTGAAGTTGTGGATATTCTCTCTGGTATTCAGAGGCTCTCTGCATCTTTCTCTTCTGTCATTTTCTTATGTATTCCAAGGGATCTAAATGTAGTAGCGGATACCCTAGCTAGGAAGGCCCTGCCTCTTGTGTGCGAGACAGATTGGCCAATCTCCATTCCCTAGCTTCATGAATTATGTATAAATGAGGTCATTGGTTGTCCACACCCTGAAAATCAGTAAAATCCCTCTTTACCAAAAAAAAAAAACTGAGTTGATTTTCGACTGATTATTAAATGGGAATTGGAACCGTTTGGACCCTTTTTTTTTTTTCTTCGTAAAACTGTTAGGACCCATTTAACATACCTATTTTTTTTTTATGAATGAAAACTATATTTAAAAAAAAGGGTAAAATACATGTACCCCCTAAAATGCACCCAATATTCCTCATGCCCCCCTAAGGTTCTGATAAGTCCACACACACCCCCTGAAAATTTCACGTACCACCCCTACTTTTCAACCTAAAGCCATTTAAGTCCACACCGTTAATTTTAGGCGTTAAATGCGAATGTGAAGAAGGTAATGTACAATTATACCATTTGTAGGGCTAGATTACCAAAATGCCCTTAAGTCAAAAAATGACAAAAATTTAAAAAGGAAAAACCCAAAACTACCTTTCTCCCTTTCCCTATGTTTGTGGCGTGGACCTTGGTGGGTGATGAGAAAACATGGCGTGAAGACTGGGAGTCTTTTCTAGGCATTGCAAGGCTAGGGTTTCTATTTCCTTGTCACCGGAGCTGAACTCAGCGAGAACCATGGTTCCTTTGGAAACGCAGGCGTAGAGGATCAAATTCGGATCACAAGATATTGATTGATTAGAGAAGGTTGAGGTACCATCCCAACAATTTGCAGCAAATTCCTTCCCATAGATCGATTGATTTCATATCAAAATGACGAAATGAAATTCCACATTCGCGCCTTTCAATCTCGAGCCAATACAAATTGGAGAGAGTTGCTCAAACAGTTCCTAATTTAAAGAGAAAGAGAGAGAAAGGGAAAGCAGAAGTTATAGGTTTTATCTCCAACACGGAAGAGACGATCAGCCGCCCAAGCAACGATGTCGGAAGCGATATCCCATCCACAACGTGATGAACCTGTGTTGCTGCTCTTGCTGAAACCCCTCTCCCTCCTCCCAAGCTCATACTCACCACCACAATAATCAAAACCAAGAAAAATCCCATTCTCCTTCCCATTCTTTCCATCTTCACTGCTGACTATCTCTGCTTTATTGATTGTTTAAGGGAGAGGAAAGATTTGGTAGTTTGAGCAAGTTAAGTTGAAGAAGAAGCTTTTTGCCTTTTGGCCTTAAGCCCTTCACGCTTCTTCTCTGATGGGTTCTCTACTAACTCCTCTTTATCCATTCATTTACTTTCGAATCTGGGAATTTCGTTGGTTCTCTACAGAAGCAAAAAGTTATTACTAACTCCTTTTTTTTCTCGCTGTCACAGCAGGGAAAAAACAAAAGGGTGGGGGTGTTATTGTAGTGGAAATCGATGAAGAGGGGAAGGGTGTTATGGTAACGAGAGAAGATGATTTGGGGAAGAAGATGATGATGATTTGGGGAAGAGAAGATGATCATGATTACGCAGTAAATGCTCTCCACTATGCTCTCTCTTGCTGCTGAATACGCAAACCCTGCAATCCATCCATCCATTTTTCACCTATAACAGAGTAATTAACTACTTCTTAACCAACATTCATGGAGGTTCATCATCAAACAGTTCATAATTTTAAGAGAAAGAGAGAGAAAGGGAAAGCAGAAGGGTGGGATTGAAGAGGGGGTGGGGTGGGGTTACTGGAGGAAGAAGAAAGAAGAAGAAGATGAATTGGGGAAGATGAGGGTTAAGAAAAATGGTCTTTTCAATTTACAGGGGTGGTTAGAAGAAAGGGTAGTTTGGTCAATAAAATAAAGTTTTTAAATTTTGACGCCTAAAATTAACGGTGTGGACTTAAACGGCTTTAGGCTGAAAAGTAGGGGTGGTACGTGGAATTTTCAGGGGTGCGTGTGGACTTGTCAAAACCTTAGGGGGGGCATGAGGAGTATTGGGTGCATTTTGGGGGGGGGGGGGGGTACATGTACTTTACCCAAAAAAAAAAAGGAAAAAAGAAGAAGGAATACAATTCAAAACTCAACGAGGCTAACCAAGGATAAAGACCCTAACAAAACAACTGTCACACCCTAAACCACCCCCTGGGAGGTTTAGGTAGGTGACCCGAATTGCATAACGGCAATCCGCCTAATCCCACAGATCTAGAAGCAGTTAATATATTCATGGTCCCACATTTGTAACATTACTACAAGTAAGATCAGAGTGCTGCAGATAATCTACAATGATAACAAGAAAGAAAGCGTAGCGATACGGAATGATGATGATATATATATATATTTATACATAAGTGAGTTCTGATACATTCCCTCCTAGTACAACAAATACATACATATATATATAATATATATATATATAGGTGAGATAACTTGACCCCAAAAAGAAAGAGAAAACTACAAACTAAACCAGAAGCAGAGACGGGGATAAACTCCTGTCAAAAGTAAAAAGGAGTCCCCAAGATAAAAAGCATCAAATGCACTCCTCACTGGTCTTCATCAATGATCACTGAAAATACACGCATCATCGACACGACTGCCGTCGGGGTCCACACCAATATCATCATAACAATTAAGGCTCTCCTCCTTGTAATGAGCCGCCATGCCACAACGGTATCCACCTGCAGAATCATCTAGAAGAAAAACATATATAACAGAGTGTGAGCCCCATTGAGCTCGTGAGCAAAACATATCATCATGCATGCACATGCAACCACAAACCACATGATCCTACATGATATGCAAGTCCAGATTTTTTAATTAGCCACCTAACAATACAGCTAAGTCAGGTTAGTGCTACTACAATCCCCAATACATGTATCCTTAGTGTGGGCTTGGTTACCCTTTCCCGCGATACACCCATTGAGTTATCGGAGAGAACTAGTCGGCTCCAGCATCTCCCTACTTAGGTCAGCCCGACCGGCCCTCTGGATTAACTCCTGTGAGGTAACCGACTCAATATAATTCCACCAAACCGGTGCATAATCCTTATATGTGGCATATAGCCAAAAATTCACCTTTCAGTGCTTCCCAAGCTTGTAGCCCAAGGCTTCTAAGCAAATTTGCCCTAGGGCATCCCAGCTGTGCTGAGGCTTCCCGTTGTAAACGCCTCTAGGGTTTTATGGTAGTCCTCACAGTTATCCAACACCTTAACCCCTATTGGCAAGGGTGCGTAGCACGGTTGATGAAACTCTAGCCCCATGTCTATATGGCATCGTATGAGTCGGGCGGTGTCAACCGTATCCCATACTACGGGCTACCATCTGCCTCATTTCCAAGCTGACTACGACATCTAGTATAACATTCACAATCATCATGTAAAAATCACAGTGTTGATCAACAGACAATCAATGTGTAATAATTTTGAGTAATTGAACAGAATTTAAATAACACAGCATTTATAATTTAAGAATTTAATTGCCGACATAATAATAATACAGTTACACATACATACACGATAATATTTCACTCACCTGGGTCTGGTTCTAAGAACTCAGTTGCAAATTCAGTTCCGAATGCAGTCTGGCTGTAGGCCTCGAGTGCGGGATCAAACCCTAGATATAAATCAAAAATTGTCATTTAATATTCCAAACTATTTTTTAAGGTCCTAGGGTTGATCTAAGCTCATTGGGTTGACTCGGTGTACAATTGATCATCACTTGGAATTCTCTGGGCCTTGTACTGGGCCTTAGGCGTATGTCCCGGTGCATCATCCAGAGATGGTGGCCTAGGGGCAGAATGATCATTTATTACATTGGTACATGTTCCTAGGTCACATTAGTCTTACAGTGCTATCCCCAACTTGACAGTATTGCAGGACCAACACAGGCAGGGTTTCCAAGTCCTACGGGGCCCACTTAGGTTCCCAAAGCACTCATACACATGGACAAATGTGGGGAGGGGCATTTTGGTCATTTTCCACCTCCCTACACTGTATCATGGCCCTAGGGTGAGGATCCCCAGGTCAGAGCATCAAAACAACAAAATTTCCTTCACTGGGCGATGTCTGCAGATTGCAAAATCGGAATCAGGCTGAGATTCCTAGGTTTTGAACCATGGGCAGTGCATGGACCTTCTCCCAATGCATGTTAGGTCATTTTGGACCCCCAGGGGCATACTTTGCACTGGTCCTTGTGGATTTTTAGTTGGGCCCACCACTTGGCTGCCAGAGGCTGTCCAAACAGCCCAGTGAATAGTAACTATGGGTTTCTTCAGATGCAAATCTGGGTTTTGGCTGCCTCCAAGGCTGGATTTACATATGAAATGGTAATCCAAGGCTGCTACCACCTAGGGCTAAGTCCTATGTAGCCAGGGCATGCAATCAGGACTCCAAACAACTAGTTTTCAGTGTAACATAGCAGTGCAGCCAAGCACAGCTTGGGTTTCGGTTCCAGATTTGTAAAACAGATATATAAATCCTCATAAAACACTCAGATCTTCCATGCATCATGCTTGCATGGCAGATTTGAGATAGTACATGGCAGTCCCCAGCTGTTCTGGGCTGCCAGTGGTCAGAAATCCATCAAAACACAGAGAAACAAAGAGGGTAGCAGGTATGAGCATATGTGTTTATACCTGCACAGGTCTGAGAAGGCACGAAATCAGGGCCTTGGGGTGTAGGGCTGCTCCCTCCTTCCTTCTTCTTCTTCCTCTCTTTTCTCTCTTTTCTTTCCTCTCCCTTCCCCAACGATTTGAACAGTAGCCAAGGGTTTAAAATGAACCCAAGGCATTGGTATTTAAAGCCCAGCCTATGACTAGGGCCTGTTTGGCTGCTAAGGCCTGTTTCCAAAATGCATTTTTGACTGCATTCTCAGCCATTCTGGGCACTCAGGTGGGGTCCATAGTGATCCAAGGGTATGAGGTGGTCCCTCAGACTCCCCTCAACCTATGGAGGGTGCCTATGTCCAATATGGGTGGTCCCCACAGATTAAATCATTAAAATAATGCAGTTTTGCACTCTGGGCGATGCCTCTGGGTGATGTCTGCATCGCCCAGAGAATTCAGCAAGGCTGAATCTCTGTGGGCTTGCACATGGGTTTGATCCAGGGTCAGGGCCTTGTACCCACATGTCATTTAGGGTCTTTTGCAAACATTTCTAGGTGTGGGTCCCATATTTATGAAGAGGAGAGAGAATACCTGGAGTCTAAGCAGTACATTATGCTGTGGGCCATGCAACTGCAGGGATCAGCTGTCCACCTTCTGACAGGTATGTAGGAAGACATGCAAAGGGTTTCTTCATCAAATTCAATCACTGGAGTGATACTCCACAGTGTGCTTGGATGCCATGTCAGGGGTTCCTGTCCTTCAGTCAAGATTCCAGTCAGTCAGGGGCAGGGTTTGACAACAACACAGTCCCAAGCATGGTTCTAGTGCACGGTATTGGATCAGGTATCGATCACTTCCAAAACCGATACAATACCGATACGGTATCGAAATAGATTGGACATATTAGACAAAATTACCCCTGAATCTCTTTAATAATGTGTTTTCTGACCATTTTACCCCTTGTGATGATACGGTATCGGCACAATATCTGGATCGCCTACATGCAAAACAATACCAATACTTAGACCCATGGTCCCAAGTAGAGAGGGGCACAAGGGGTTAGGGGGCAAAATGGCCAACAAGAAATGGGGGGATACACCAAAAAAAGGGGGTAGATGGGGGGGGGGGGGGGAGAAAAAACCATCATAGAAAAGCTGATGATACAACAAAACTAGGGGAAAATAAGGTCCCACAAAGAGGTAAGATGCCTATTTTTACTAGTATCAGGGCAATAACACATTTGTGAAGAATTTTATTTCTAATCTTGAAAAAAAATAGTCACAGATCTACTCGATAGTATGCGAATAAGAAGTCCATCTTTTTTTATTTATTTTTAACTTATATGGATAAATATTAACCACCTATGAACAGATTCCATGTGGCATGAGGACATTTGTTGAGTATCCTACTTGATTTGCAAGATCTACTACATTTCGTATTATACCTTCTTATTCTTGAAGACCGGGAAGTTCCACCATAGTCAGACTTCCCTCTAGGACTTTCTGTGATCATCTTCTTCCATCATAGTGTCCCATCAGCATTTGCCTTCCTTATGAAGAAAACCTACCATCGTGGGATTCGGAACACCGCCTCCTAAAAGGTATCCATCTATCACCCTATAAATACAGAGGCAAACCTCCAAGTATGGGATGGAACTACTTTTTCACCTTCTTAAACCATTACTCTGCAATTCGTATTGTTTCCTTGAGAACTAACTTAGGCATCAAATAGTCCCCCGGAGTCCCCATCTGGTGCTCTCTTGTCCTCTTTGTTTCTTGAATCTGCAGGGACTCTTGTCCACATCATCTTGGTTAATTTTCGGCCGCAATAGTTGGCGTCGTCTGTGGGAAATGACTACAGAGTAATCGATGTAAGCCAAGCACCATGGTTAGAACCAGGGCCACTATTTCCTCTTACCCTGATTCCCCAGAATGTGGGATCAGTTTTCTCGCACTCCTTGCCCTATTGGGGACAATTACGGTAAACCCTGATGGAGGGGTTGATGATCCGAGGGAAGTCAGCGACAAAATGTGCCGCCCATAGGCGCCCCTGCAATCATCACACAACTCAATGAGATCCAGATATAGATATAAGGGTTAGTTGATCTACTTCAAAATATTGTTCAAGCTGTTAGTTAGATCCTTCAGTAAGCCAATCGCCTTCAGAACAAACAGTTAGCTGTGGGGGACAATCTCGACAGAACATAGTAGTAGGACAAGTTCTACTAGCTCTGATAGAAAATGATAGAGTCGTGTAGCTCATTGTTCTTAGAGAGACAAAGCAATAAGCCCTTCAAAAGTCCAAGGTGCAAGGAAAGAATTGCCTCAGATAGGTTCAATTGTGAGCAAGCAAGTCAAGAACGACACAAATGTAGTCCTCATCGAGTTGATCCACCTCGAAGAACTAGGCACCCTCGTCACCAAGGTGATAACTAGGGCCTAGTTCGGGAGCTTAATGACAAATGTAGAAAGTCATACTGAATCATACCAGAGTGGATGACCTCGACTTCCCAAATCAAAGTGTGTTATCTGATGCAATCATAGCAACACTGCTTCCCTCCGAGTTCAAGCCACCAACTTTCAAAATGTATAACAGGACTGGAGACCCAGATTATCACCTGGATTACTTTTAGTGTAATACTCGTGCCTGAAAATAGGGGTAATGGACTTTTTACTATTACCGTAGATCCTGAGCCAGTGGCCAGCTGAGAATCTTGATTTTTGATGCGCTATCACTTGATTTTGATTTGAGTTAATGATCTTAAAAGATAGTTGATGCTTTTATAAGTTGGTCGATGTGATAAATGCATGATTGTAATAAGGGATTATCCAGTGTATTAGCAGTGTAGTTAAAATTGAGTTAAACATTACTTTTTTATAGACTTGGTAAACAAATTAACAATTGTCTTAGTGGTTGTGACTATATATGGGTGTGATGTCTAAGGTTCAAGAAAGTTTATATACATTGAAAATGATTCTATATTTAAGAACTTTATTTTCATTCCTAGTCTTGGGTGGGCCTCACTTTTAACTAACTACTAAATTGGATGAACTGTTAAGCATGCAAGAGAGGGGAAGAAAGAAAGAGAGTTAGATAAGAAGAAGGAATAGAGAGAGAATAGTTCGAGCGATAGAGAGAAAGAAGGAGATAAAGAGAGGGAGTTAGAGTAAAAGAAGGAAAAGATGAGACAGAGAGAGAAACAAGCTATTTGAGGTAAGTACTTCCATCCTAAGTCTTAAGACCAAATTACAGTATGCATGTCATTAAAATTAATATATAGACAGAGTTTATCCTTTCATGGGAGATTGATTGTGCCTCCATGTAGACTTAGAATTTTGATGTTAATTTTGTAGAGAACATGGATGGCATGTATAAGAATGTCTTTGGTAATTTTGGACTTGTTTTGAGCTCATTTGATAGGGTAATAAAATATTAGAACTCAATTGATGTACTGGAATCACAGATTAGAACCCGATTTTGAAAAAATTAGACCTGGACTTATACATAGAATTTTAATGTGAAATTTGGAGGCTATGATCCTTTTGAATGTATATTAGCATTTTGAGTTTGTTTGATAAGGTAGTAAAATATCAGAACTCGAACTGATGTATTAGGATCACCGACTAGAATCCAAAACTTAAAACTGGACTTATACATAGAATTTTAATGTGAAATTTTGAGGGTGTGATCCCTTTCGAATTTATATTATCTCATAAAAAATTTTGGAATGTTTTGAAATTAGAAAGTATGGATTCTGATGTCATCTTATCATTGTGTACAAAAATATTGATTATGGACACTGTACTTTAGGGGATTAGATCATAGTTGGAAAATCAGGTTTTGACTCGGGCGAGTCACCCAAGTCGAGTAAAAAAAAATCACAAAACCTGGTCAAGAGTCATGTAGACTCGTCAGGCTTAGAAAATGACCAGACTCGGTCCTAGTCAGTCGGATTCTCCCTTGAATCAGTAATTTTGACCGAGTCAAGAAAAAATCACCGAGTTGGGTCATTTATCTTCCTCTTTTGGTTCTCTTGAATCGGTACTTTTGTTTGAGTTGGGTCACCAGAGCTGTTGTTTTGCTTTGAAACTTCATCATTTTTAAGAGTTTTAAAATTTCATGATTGAGAATTTCAGAGAGAGAAAGTGAGAGTGCCATGGTTCTTTTGTGTCATACTTGGCAAAAAAGCTCCACAATTGCTTTAGATGCTAGAAAATCACCAACCAGAGGGTGTTTCTGAAGGAGAATTCGAATCGTATTAGAGCTCTAGTTGGCAACGCTATGGTTAGTGTCGATGGAGACCATCGATATCTTGCTGAAATTGAAGAATGTCTTGAGTTGCAGTCAATTGATCTGGTCAAGTTCAAGGAGACTGGTATTAGGGTTAACAACCCTAATGTTCTCACCGAAGACAATGATGGTTCAACGATTGTAATGACTAACCCTATGTTATACAAGGAGTGGGTTATGGGTCAAAGGGAATTAATTACAAAATAACTAAGAAGGTGAAGAGTGGGTTATACATCCAAGAGATTTAATTACAAAAATTAACTATATTAACAAGGAAGGTGGGGAGTGGATTCATTGTTTGAGGAGTCAGTTAGGGTTAAAACTTCAAAGAGGTGATTACAAATTATCTGTGAAAGCGTGGTTTGTTCCAAACTTTTTCATTTGGATTATTATTACTAGTCATTGTTATGAATAAATAAAAAAACGTGACTCATCTTGACT
Organism: Telopea speciosissima; assembly: GCF_018873765.1. Lineage (NCBI taxonomy): Eukaryota > Viridiplantae > Streptophyta > Magnoliopsida > Proteales > Proteaceae > Telopea > Telopea speciosissima. Next base: position 48,792,414 of record NC_057919.1, on the reverse strand, counting down.
AGGTTCGACCAGGCCGAGTCACCAGATTTTTTGAAAGACGAGTCGAGTCTGAAAACCTGGATTAGATACCCAACCTAGGAGCTGGTTTTGAGTCTAAATTTTTTAAGGATATTAATTTTATGTGTCTAGTTTAATTATAAATAGTTTGGAGGTATTTTGGATTCGGAAACTATTGTTTCATATTTAATGGTTTTAGTGTACAGATTCTGGTAGAATCTATGTATTGAACTTGTGGGTTATATTTCATTAACAATGACTTAGAATTTGAAGCTAAAATTTTGAGGTATTTCAATGTGTATAATGATATTATTAAAAAAATTGAAAACCTTTTTAATATCAAAAGAGGTATTTTTATATTGATTCCATTCGTCATGTAGATTCTATCAGAGTTTTGTTGGAAGAGTATATGAGGACTTTTAGAGGGGGAAGTGCATTTGATTTTATAGGAATATATTAGATTATGTCCTAATAGTGGATACATGTATATAAACATATGTATCTGAGGTTGTCGTACCTTGGACGATAATAGAATCACTATTTTGGGTGATATCGATATGATTGAGACTAATAGAACCCTATATTATTTTGTATAGATCTCTCCTTTGCTATTAAAATAGCATGAATGATTGGGAATATGATTTATTTCATAATCGAAAGAATGTATAAATATTTTATAACTTAATGAGACTCAATGGTTTTCATGGATTTATATAGATGAACTATTACTGTTGGATTGCGACCCTTCCAACAAGGGGTTAAGTGTTGGGGTGAAATGTTGGGCACAGGAGTGAGGCATGAGCAATATTTTAGGACTTTTTCCGGTTCCGAGAGCCAAGAGCTTGATGCTCGCATTTCCATTTCGGTGGGGTAAGAGAACTGGAGGGTGAGGTAAGAGCATACATTTAAGGAGCGTGGTTTTTCCTCCATAAGAGCCCATTACCAACCCTATGAGCCAAAAGCCTGAGTTCTCTTCCCAATAATTGTGTTTTATGATATGATATGTGATCTTTGATAGTACAACAATATGGACCTTACTAAAATGAATAGTGGAACAATTTTTATTTTTGTAACTTCTAAAATTTTTAGTATGACTTGAACGATTTGAAATGCGTTCAATTAATGTATATGAAACTGCATATCAAACATGTTTTGAAATATTTTCTAACATTAAAAAGTTCATATGATTTATTGATATTACGATTTTATTTTCCTATACTCATTAAGCTTTTCCAAGTTTACCCTTTTACTAATCTTCTAGATGATGTTGAGCAAAACTCTTGTCAGTGGGAGGAGTGCATTGTGGTCATTGAAGGGAATGATTTTCAGATTGAGGATGTTTGATCTTTTCACTTTAGTGTCTTGTAGTTGGAACCATTGTAGATGACTTTGGTTTTTGATTTAGATACATTGATTTATTTAAGGATTTGAACAATTGAGATGGAATTGAGATTACTTTTGTAATATCCCACAATTCTGTGATGTTATTTTGATGTATTTTATTTGATTTATGAGAATAAATTAAATTTATTAATATTTTAATAAAATACTTATGATTATTTTATTATTTATTTGATTATTTTATCGAGCATATCTTGGGGATATTATTAAGTGTATTGTTTTATTTGATATAGATTATATTGGTTTAATTGAATCAAACATATGATTTATTTGAGAATTTGATTTGTATGAGTTCAATTTATTTTATAGGTTCAACCTATAGAGTTGGTTCAAGCAGTTCATTTTGATTCAATTTAAGTGACTTGGGCATTTTTGAAAAAGAAAGAGTTAGGTAAGGTTGCATGGAATTTTTTGGTTCATTAGTTAGTGGAATATGGAATCTAGGTAGGGTATTTTTGAAAGTTTACTTAGATTGAAGAGAAATTACAAAATTTACCATGGGATCAAAACTCTAAGTAAAAGGAAATGATATTGAGGAATTCTTCATTGTTACTTTCAACATTTGAGGAAAAATCTGAGAAGTAGAGAAGATGAAGAAATTGAAAATTTGGGGATATCAATAAGGAGAGGCTACATGTTGAGAATCAAGGTTTATTTGTGGTATGGAAATGATGTTGGAACTGTGATTGAGGTTTTCATTCAACTAATTTCAAGCTAAGTGATTGTAAAAGAAGAATTTGAGAAAATAACTTAAGGTTTGAAAGCTAGGATTTCTCAGGTAAGACTTTGAGTGTGAGTTTAATAGTTTCATTGCTTATTTTCTCAGGTAAGACTTTGAGTGTGAGTTTAATAGTTTCATTGCTTATTTTCAAGTGTTACATGAATGAATGAGGTCATATAAACACTAATTTTTTAAGATATTATTGTGTATGTATGTAAACCCAAGTACTGAAGAGCCATTGAGGAAGGATTTGAGCAATGGTTGAGAGTTTCATCAAGAACTAGTGAGTTGAGGTAAGATTTGTTATTGAAACCCTCATTTGATTTGTCTATTTGAATTTGGATGATTAAAATTAAAATTTTATTTTAATGACTTTCGTGTATAAGTTATGAGATTTATGCATGGAATCAAGAAGGGGTGAGAACTCCATTCAAAGGTCAATTTTCTTATTTGGTAGACTGACCACTGTTCAGTCCGAACAACATATCGTTCTCTCATTTTAAATCCAAGTGACCTGATTCTAGTGGGGTTTGAAATTAGACTCTTGTATCTTCATTTTTTTTTTATAGAAATAACTTTTTTCTAATTCTGCTCCAAAAAGGGTCAAAATCCCCCATCGAAAAGTCTGAGAGTTGGGAAAAGAGTGTTTGCAAAGCGGTGAGCCAGTTCCTAGGAATCCATATCTGGTTGCCAATCGGCAAGCCAGATCCTCAATCGATGCCCTTTGATTGCTCTCGAAAAGAAATCCGGTGAGCCGGATCTCAAGAATTTGGATCCGAATTATGCTGTGAAGCTGATTTTTTATTTGTTTTTGTGATTTTTAGTGATTTTCCCTCCCAAATGTGATTTTAAGATTATTCCAAGGTGAATTGGTCTCAAAAGGATTGTAGGTAAGTGGGACCTACCTAGTCTATGGTTATAGTGTATGTATTGAATGAATGTTGAATGAATTACTATATGTGTTACTTAGTAAATAAACGTTATAAATGAATGAAATCGTTATGAATTATTATGATTCACCCCAAGTTTTGAATGTGATGTTACTTGAATGAATGATTGTATATTATAAATGAATATATATGTTCACTTACATATTGTAAAGGGAAAGAATGATGTATATGAAATGTTTCAAAATTTATAAGAAAAAAAATATGAAATAAAAGACATATGCCCACAAATGTTGAAGCTAATATAAGATCCGACATGTATGACTAATGCTACTCTGATACTAATGGTTCTTCAACACGTATGACTGATGGCACTTCAGTATTAATGGTGCTTCGACACATATGACTGAGGATACTTCAGTATCAAGACTGGTGCTTAGTATGGCGTTGAGGCTAATGGAATGAAAAATGAAAAGATATGAAGTGAAAAGACTGATATATGGAATATAACTTAAGTATTTACTTGTGTATGACTAAAATGATTGTTAACACGTAATGACTGTTGCATTTTGATGATGAATGAAAGTACCTTCAAATGCTATTTTTCTTGTATTGATATATGAATATGTCGTAGTATGACTATGTATATTCTATTTATTGGGCTTTTAAGCTCACCCATTATTAAATGATATTTTTTAGATCAAGGAAGTAAGGACATAAGAAAATGTGTTGCGGATCTCGATTTAACTTCGCTAGTAGGTTCGAGACTTGGAAGATTTCTTTTTGATTGACTTTTGAAGGTCGTTATTTATAGACCTTGTATATATGTTATGTTGATACAATAGAAACAGTAATGTATGATTTTAAAGAACGGTCTAAGTTTTTGTTAGTTGCCATCAGTTCACCATTTGAGGTTCATGTTTCCGCATATGTTATTAAAAAAACTCTGATGTTATGACTGTTTAATTCATGGAATCTGTGGGTAGTTATACCCATTCTTAGCTGATATAAATATTAAGTTAAAATATGTTATATTATGTTATCCCTTGCATGGTCCCAGACTAATCTGGTGTCATGCGCCCCATTAGGTTTGTGCGTTTGGGGGTGTGACAAATCTTGGTATTAGAGCAGAGTGAAAGGAGATTTTTTAGACTATGGACTTGATGGCATAGGACTATTAGAGTTTTAGTACTCTAAGTTTGATGTATAGGTTCTTGATATAGTTTTGAAGTTAGGTTGTTTTAGTGGCGATTATCATGGCACCAAGAGGAGGACAAGAAGTCAACCTCTTGAGGTTCAATGTGCCATCTACAACCATAGGGCCACCCCTTAGGGCTAATTGCTCTATGCGAGCCATACAACGTTAGGTAGGGCTACAATAGGGTCGGTTGGGCTTTTAAAACCCCAACCATGAGTCCCCTTAGCGCCGGCCATCTTGACCCTGCAAAGGCTAGAAAAATCCAACCGACCAGCCCTCAGGGTCGGGCCGGGTTGACCCTAATTGGCTCTATCTATGGGGAGGGGGAAGGGAGAGATGTAGGGGTTGGGCCAAGCTAGGGAGAAGAAGAATAAAGAGGAAGAAGAAAGAACATGGAGAAAAAGAAGAAGCAAGCAGGAATAAGAAAGAATAGGGAGAAGAAGAAGACAAGTCGGGCTAGGCAGGGTCGGGCTCAGCCTGAGGCCTCAACCCTGGCTCGGTCTGACCCTAACTCAAGGCCATAAATTCCTAGCCCTGACCCACCGTCAAGGCCAGGGTCTCTTAGCCCATGCCCTGTTTAGGCTCACGAAGGTCTAGGATGGGCTCGGTTTGTCAGGGCTAAACTTGCACCCCTAACGTCAGGTTGACCAACTAGGGCAATCTAGTGAAAGTGGAAGTGGATCTCAGCGATCTGTAGCAAAGGAAAGTAATGTGAGAGTCTTAATGAACTTCAAGAAATTGCAGCCCTTTGTCTTTAAGGGCATGAGCATGGATCCAACCGTTGTAACAGAATGGATTCGAGGGTTGGAGAAGATCTTTGATGCGTTGAAGTGTACCGATGCACAAAAAGTGGAATGTGTATCATTTATGATGCAAGGAGAAACAGACCAGTGGTGGCAAATGAAAAAGCCTATACTGGGGAATGGAGGAAAGCAGATTACATGGGAGGGGTTCAAGATAAACTTTGACAAAAAATATTTCCCTCCATGTATAAAGCAGAAGAAAGTGAGTGAGTTCATGTAATTGACGCAAGAAAGCCATATGGTCATGGCTTATGAGAGAATATAAGGAACTGTTTAAGTATGTGCCTCATATTGTGAGCACGAAAGAGTTGAGAGCTTGACACTTTGAGAAAGGCCTAAGATCCGATGAAAGGAAGATGATGTCTACCCTTCAAATGGGTACAAATGTTGAGGTGGTGCATAAAGCACAGATTCATGAGTCAGCAGGGAAGGACACTACCAGGTAAGAAAGTGAAGAACCCAAGAAGGTCAAGAATGGGAATTTTAAGGGAATAGGGAAGAAGTTTCAAGACCAGAAGTGTCAAACCTTGCCCCTGACTGGCTGGAATTTTGATTGAAGGACAGGAACCCCTGACATGGCATCCAAGCACACTATGGAGTATCACCCCAGTGATTGAATTAGATGGAGAACCCCCAAGGATGTCCTCCTACATATCTGTCAGAAGATGGATTGCAGACCCATGCAGTTGCACTGCCCACAGCATAATGTACTGCTTGGACTCCAGGTACTCTCTCTCCTCTCCATGAATGTGGGTCCCACACTTGAAAATAGGTGTAAAAGGCCTTGAGTGACATGTGGGTGCAAGGCCCTAAGCCTTGGTCAAGCCCCTGTGCAAGCCTATGAAGAATCAGCCTTGCTGAAATCTATGGGCGATGCAGACATCACCTAGAGACATCGCCCAGAGTGGAAAAATGCAATATTTTAGTGATCAGATGTGTGGGGACCACCCATATTGGACATGGGCACCCTCCATAGGTTGAGGGGAGTCTGGGGGACCACCTCATACCCTTGGACCCCTGTGGACCCCACCTGAGTGCCCAGAATGGCAGAGAATCAGGTTAAAAACACATTCTCAAGGGGCTTAGACAGCTAAACAGGCCTCAGTATGAGGCTGTCCTATAAATAGGGGTGCCTTAGGCTCATTTTAGAGCTTTGGTTACTATTGAAATCGTGGAGAGAAGGAGAAGAAAGAAAAGAGAGAAAAGAGAAGGAGAAGAAGAAGGAAAGAGAAGGAGAAGGAGGAGGAGACCTCACCTTGGCTCGAATCTACCCCAGCATCCCTCCTTAGCTTGGTTCAGTTATAAATCTGAACTTATACCAATTGCTGTGATGCTGCTACTAATTTTCTCCATGATTCTCTGGTGTTTTGATGCTTTTCTGGGCTGCCAGCTTTTCTGGCCATTGGCAGCCCAGAACAGCTGGGGGCTGCCATGGACCATCTCAGATCCAACATGCAAGCATGGTGCATGAAGGATCTGAGCATTTTGACCCTGTTTTATTGGCTATTCTTCACCTGAGACCGAAACCCAGGCTGTGCCAGATTGCACTGCATTGTTACACCAAGAACAGGCAGTCTGGGCTCAAATCTATGTGCCTTGGCTGCATGCAGCCTAGCCCTGAGCTGTAACAGCCTTGGATCACTATATTATATGTGAATTAACCTTTGCATACAGCCAAATCCATGGTCTGCAGTTGAAGATATGCTGGGTTACTATTTATTGGGCTGTCTGGGCAACTCTTGGCAGCCAAGTGGTGGGCCCAGGTGAAAATCCATGAAGACCAGTGCAAAGTACACCCTTGGGGGTCCATGATGACCTAACATGCATGGGGGGGGAGGATAAGAGCACTGCCCATGGTAAAAAACCTAGGAATCTTAGCCTGTTCACGTTGTATGCAGGCTTTGGGCGATGCAGACATCACCCAGAGACATCGCCCAGTTAATGAAAATTGGTAGTTTTGCTGATCTGACTTGGGGATCTTCACTCATGGACCATAAATCAGTGTAGGGAGGTGGTAAATGACCAAAATACCCCTCCCCACATTTGTCCACATGTATGAATACCTTGGGTACCCAAGTGGGCCCCGTAGGGCTTGGAAACCCTGTCTGTGTTGGTCCTGTAGCACTGCTAAGTTGGAATCAGTGTTGTGTGGTTATTTGGACCTAGAACCATGTACTACTATGGTAAATGACCATTCTGCCCCTAAGTCACAATCTCTGGATGATGCACCGGGACATAGGCCTAAGGCCCAGTGCAAGGCCCAGAGAATTCCAAGTGATGTTCAATTGTGCACCGAGTCAACCCAGGACATCCAAAACTAGTTTGGAATTGTAAATAACGTATTTCTGATTTATATCTAGGGTTTGATCCCGCGCTCGAGGCCTACAGCCAGATTGCAGCCGGAACTGGAACTACAACTGAATTCCTAGAACTAGACCCAAGTGAGTGAAATAGTATCATGTATGTACGTGTAACAGTATTATTATGCCAGAAACTAAATTCTTCAATTATAT